>NC_063261.1:22361125-22979297 GCF_019578655.1 Ricinus communis | reverse complement strand
AAGGGACTATGTGTCCCACAAGGTGACATATCCCATCCAACACTTTATTAGCTATCACAGTGTATCCAATTCATATAGGACCTACCTAGATAAACTCATCTCTCATACTGAGCCCTCTTCCTTTTATGAAGCTAACACTGACCTTAACTAGTGTCAAGCTATGAAGGAGGAGCTTCAGGCTCTTGAAAAAAATGACACCTAGGAATTACTCTCTCTACCAAAAAATAAAAAACCAATTGGGTGCAAATAGGTGTATGAAATTAAATATAAGCATGATGGAACGATTGAGCGATATAAGGCCAGGCTAGTAGCCAAAGGGTAAATACCCAAACATATAGGGTGGACTATCAGGAAACTTTTGCCCTAGTAGCCAAAATGAGCACTGTTCGCATTTTATTATCCATTGTTGTTAACTCATAATGGAGCTTATTTCAAATGGATGTCAAAAACGCCTTTCTCCAAGGGTCCCTCGAAGAAGAAGTCTACATAACTTTTCCTCCAGAGTACAAGCCTACAGCTGATCAATCCTTGGTATGTAAATTGAAAAAGGCTATCTACGGATTGAAACAATCCCTGAGAGCATGGTATGCCAAGCTAAGCCACTTCTTCTTAACAATTAATTTTATTAAATGTGCTTCTGACTCTTCTATGTTTGTTAAACACACTCACACATGCACCGTTATTATCCTTGTATATGTTAATGACATCATCATAACAGGTAACAGTAATAATGAAATAGAAGAAGTCAAATAGAAACTAAAAAAAGGAATTTGATATCAAGGACCTCGGACAACTGTCTTACTTCCTTGGGATAGAGATAGCTAAATCTTTTAAAGGTTTATTTTTATCCCAAAGAAAGTATGTTCTGGATCTTGTAAAGAAAACAGGAAAAATAGAGGGCTAAACCTGTAGACACACCAATGGAGACTAAGACCAAACTCAATCTTGAAGATGGCGATCCTTTAGATAATATAGGACACTATCAACGCCTAGTAGGAAAACTAATTTATCTCACTGTCACTAGACCAGATATCACTTATGCAGTAAGTATGGTAAGCCAGTTTATGCATGCCCCCCGCACTAGTCACTTAGATGCCATCAATAGGATACTTAGGTATCTCAAGGGCACACCCAGCCAAGGTATTTGGATGAAGAATAATAATATGACTAATATAGTTGGTTTTTCCGATGCAGATTGGGCCGGAAGCTGTAACAGAAAGTCAACTTTTGGTTTTTGTACCTTTGTAGGAGGCAATCCAGTGACGTGAAAAAACAAAAAACAAACTCTAACTGCAAGATCCAGTGCAGAAGCAGAGTACAGAGCAATGGCATCAACAGCCAGCGAACTAATATGGATAAAGCAAGTTCTTGCATATATGGGAATTAAATCCAAAAGACCAATGAAGATGTACTGCGACAATCAAGCAGCAAGACATATTGCTTAAAACCCTGTCTTCCACGAACGCACTAAGCACATCGAAGTAGATTGTCACTTTATAAGAGAAAAGATTCAGTTTGGAGAAATTGAAACTCCATTCGTCAGAAGCAATGAACAATTGGCAGATATTCTCATGAAAGCACTGAACAAATCCGGCCATAAAAATCTTCTCAGCAAGGTGGGATCGGTTAACCTGTTTGAACCCATCTTGAGGAGGAGTGTTGAAGAACAAAAGAAAAACACTGAAGAACATAAGCAAAATCCAGCAGTCCAAAGCCAACAGTCAAGGACTGGGGGACAAGGCCTCAGCTTCTGTCATCACAGGCCAGAAAGCTGACATTAGGAGCATCCTTTCTTCCCTAAGGAAGAAAGGTCACTTCCACTAATCTCAGTATAGCAAGAATAATATTGACATAGAGTTAGGACCTATAGATCATAGCAATAAGATCGTTAATCACTAAATGTATATATATTGCTCATCCTCAATCTTGTAAATCTGAGAATTTACGATTGATCATCATCACATATTAATACCAACTACAGTTTTATTTTTCCATAACAAGAGTACCAGAAGATTTCTTCAAGCTCAAATTATGTAAATCGAAAATCAGTATGCAATACTGAGCATGAAGATGATTGCCATGGACGCCAATATTATTAGAGAATCGATATCACGGATACATAAAAGAATATACGCTTATCTCATCATGTTTACAAGAGCAATAAAATCTAAATGCATGGAAAACCTAATTTTAAACATGTCTATGTAGATACTGTATGAGCATAGAATTTAGATAATCATTGTTAAGGGTTCTTTCTTGAACTTTAAAATAGAGTATGTCTTCAGTGCGCATGAAAACTAAGTTGGTTCAATCTGCCAAATAAATGCATTTGTGAAATTATATTATACTAATCAATTTATAATTGCTATTTTATCAATTAGCAAATTACTCCTTTATTCCCTCAAGACTTGTAAAATAGTACCATGATAAATAAAGAATAATTTAGATTTTCCATCTTCTAGTTACAATTTTCTGTTTCCTCTAGTGAGTGGGTTTCGTAAATCCAAAGTTGTACAATGTAATTATTTTGTAATATCCATTTCTGGAAAATGAATAATTTATAAATGTTTACCAATTATTATTATTATGAGATTTTTAGTTTAACATGTGGTAAAATAACAAGTTCATAACTTAACTTTTGGGCCCAAGGCAGGCTCTACCCTAAGTGGCTACTGGCAAGGCCCATAAAACACTTTCATGAGCCTCTGCATGCATGTATAAAGGATCTAATTCTGCTACAAATTGAGGCCCAAAAGACAAAATCTACAAAAACCTAAACTCGAGAAGATTAAGAGTTGTGATTTTCCTTATTGAAACCGATATTAATAAAGATAATTATACTAATATAGTGCTGGATTAGTTCATGAAGTCATGGAGTGTCATATCATAATAATAGATGACCCTGCTCTCTGTCTTAGTCAGAGCAAATAATTATATAATTTAAGCATCATTATCATTTCATTTGGCCACCCTTTAAAAAAGAAAAGAAAGAAGAGAGAAAATAAAAGAGGACTGTCTATTTTTTTTTTTAAAGCCATCTCTTTTTGTTCTTTTGTAATCAAGTCATGTTCTTAAAGAGACATAATGTTTTATTAACTAATTGGAAATTGCTTCTTCCACAAGTTGATAAGAAAAGAAGACATTTTCGGTATGTACAATAACCATCAATGTATGAAGACAATCCCACTATTTGTATTTTTTAAATGAAGGATTAGTCTAATGTAGTTAATGATTTTGAATATTTAATTAGGGTGTAAATCTTCCATTGTAATCCCTAAACTTCAATTTATATCATAAAATTCCTCCTTTAATATAGTAATAGTAACATTATATTTGATTTAAATTCAATATATACGAGTTTAAAAGAATTATGATAGTGTGATATCATATTATATTTTATACAAACTTTTTTCAAATCTAGGTAAAAAGAAAAAAAAAATAATATTACTGAAATCAAAATTCAGGAAGTTCAAAATTCAGAAATTACAATGAGAAACATGCTTAAAATTGGGGACTATTTACCCATGTATTATACATGGTCCTTGGTATTATATATATATATATATATATATATGAATTTTTTTTGGGTCGAAATAAATTAAATACTGACAAGGGACTAGAATTAAGAAAAATATTTGTTTTGGGGTTTCAAGCTATTGCAGAATGGAATCCTAAATTGCAAGTTGTCTCCAGGCAATTCAAATAGATAGTTGTTTAGGGTCCCATCAATTTATGTCCCATTACCATAATCATCCAATCTCACGTCAACAAAAGAATTGTACTTTGAAAAAGCAAATCATAGTTATACGTTCTTTTCTTTTTCGAAAATAACCATAGTTTTATATTTATATTTTTTATTATCTACATTATGTTTGGCTTTTTGTTATATATATATCGACCCTTAAAATTGTCTTTTCTTTTACATTACCGTTGAGAGGCTCCATAGACCTATGCAACGATACAAAACGAATCCTCGAGCATTAGCACAATTGAGATATGGAATATTTTATATTCATCCTAGTTACTGTAATTATTGAGAAATTTTTTGAGTTTAATTTTTTTTTATCCATCCTCTAATAATATTATCAACGTTTATTATCTTTATTTGTTGTAAATCGTAAGAATAACTAATCCTATTTTACAGGGTTTCCAAGGAATCGAAAAGAATATATTAAGAAATATGTATTAAACCAAATTAGAAAAGACAATTCTTTTTCATAGCAATGTTTTCAGTTCATTCATGAACGAATTAGAGAAATTGAGTTAGTAATAATACTCCTTTTGATGCCACTTTTAATATTAAGGTGCAAAAGAAAGATAAAGTTACAATATAGAGTTATAATGTAAACATTTTCTTTGTCGTTTCTCTTCGGCACACCATTATTCGGTGGTCTAGACTGCCGAGTCGCCTTGATCTCCTCTTTTCTCGATGCCCCCGACAGCTGACCTTGAGGCGCAATCGTCCTTAACCACATTATGAACTTCAAGTTTTCATGATTTGCCTCCGGGACCTCCTCATTGGAAACCCTAATCAAGTGGCCCAACTTGCCGCCACGGTAACAAAAGTCTGGAACTCTCTCATATTTGAGATTGATCCAAACCAAATTACCATCCTCTTTTGTACTCTGAAAGCCCGACAGGTGGTGGACCATAGGGTCAGATGGATCTGGCACTTCACAGAGCAGGGCAACTACTTGGTTTAGTCTGGTTGTGAAATTGCTCATCGACTCAGATCTCATGAACCTTCTCATAAAGATGTGTTGGCCAAACGTTTGGAAGAAGTAGGCGTCTGGAAATCGCTGAGGAAGCTCTAACTGCCCAGTAAGCTCAAAATCTTTCTTTTGGCATATGCTCATAGGTGGCCTCCCAATTGGAAAGCAATTAAATCTCCCAGTCAAGGAGACGGACATGAGGTTCAAACATTGCGGTAGTGAGGAATCTTGTGAACATATTTTCTTTAACTATCCAATGTATCTGTTATCTCCTTTGGGTTGGGGTCGGATAGAATTAATGGGTCATCGGTGGATAAAAAGTGCTGGCCATAACTAAGGAGGTCAGTATCCTTGACAAAGAATCTGTTGTGAACAATATTGGATTGGCTTCAAGATTTGCTGTGGTTCCTTTGGAAAGTCGAAATGCTTTTCTCTTTACGGACAAGCCATAGTACTCTGGTAAGGTAGTTGCTCAAGCGTGTATGTTCTGGGAGAAAATAAAGTTGGTACAGGTTCCCTCTTCGGAGGCCCCTCCCTCTATCGTTAGTTATCTATCTTGGCAACCCCCGCCATTTCCAGTAGTAAAATTTAATAGTGGTGCAACATCTAGATCGAGGCAGTGTAGGCATGGTTACAAGGGACTGGGATGGTACAGTGATCTTCTCTCATGCAAGAATTATTAATTATATTTTCTTTGCGGAAATTCTAAAAGCTCTTGGCTTGAGAGATGTTCTCTGCCTAGCTATCGAGAGGGGCTTAACCGATAGATAGAGCTGTAATTTTAAAAATAATTATTTTTTTATATAGTGCTGAGAATTTCAGAATTATTATCCAAATTTATTTAGAGATTTATAATTATAATTACTATAAAATTTATAAGTGATATATATATATAAAATTTTGAGGCATAAAATTTTTTGATACATGAAATATTTATCTTTAACATATGTATTCGTCGTATAATTAGATTAATTTTTAAAATGAATTAAAACAAATAAAACAAAGATTAAAAAACATAAGACGTTCTATAGCCCATTGTCCGCCTAAAAGAGTAGCGAACAGACGTTGCAAAATTATGTAACATTTTGTCTGCCTCCAAGTGTTTTGGAATAGCCTTTTTTTCAAATACAACCATTTTGACTATCAAAAATCATCTAAAATTTCACCTTAGGATGAAAATTTAAAAAAAAAAAAAAAAACTTTAAATTAAGAAAATTCCCGGTGTTTTTGTGGCAACTAGTGGTGGCTCTTTAATGTTAGTTTTATTATTGAAGATATCAGGAGTGGCTTTGGTCAATTTTATTTATTTATTTATTTTTTCTAAAAAGATAGATTCCATTGATAAGTAAGACATTATTACACCATAGATATAAGGCAAAGAGATCACTTTGCTAAAGAAAGGCTAAAACATGGCTTGTTGTGCCAACATATGGGCAGCCAAATTCCTAGATCTACCAACAAAATAAAAGGAGCAGGATAGGAAGTAATTACATAATAAGATAATGTCATCAAACACCGCAGCTAAATGAGACTGCCCACAGACTTGTCAAGGAAAGCCCTTATGGATGTGCCTTGAGCCATCCAGAGCCGTGCTCGGTTGTTTTTCCGAGTTTTTCTTTGTAACCAGGTTCTGTCTTGGCTTTTTCTATCAATGATATATTCAGTCTTCTATTTGATAAAAAAAGAATAAACACTTTTCTTTTCTGAATTTACTAAATAATATTCAATAAATTGAGAATGACTTCAAATGCTAGACTTATATTTTTTCAATAAATAAGTAGCACATAATATTAATATTAAAATCTTTTTTTTGGTTTAACTAAGATTTCAAATTTGAACTGTAACGATATTAAAATATATATTAATAAAAATTCTAATTACACATTTTAAATTACTAATAAAAATAAAATAAATTTTATATATATATAACTTTATCCAAATTTTATAGAAGAGATAGCCTCGATTTCATGGCTTGCTAAGCAGGCAGCTAGGCAGTAAGAATTTATGCCAACTATTTTCATTTCTTTTTTTAAAAGAAAATGGTTACTTCTATCTCTCAAATACTCTCAATGTTTGATGAGTGCCAGTTGTCATGTGCCAGCTCAATACCTGTATTTTTTTAAGATGGCATGGCGCTTCGAGTCAATACTTAATCTCTTTTACCCATGGCCCCTAAACTCATTTTTTTCTATCATCTATTGATGATATAAAATCAGTGTGTGTTTGAATTATATGAGCCTATAAATATTTATATACAACAAAATTAATCACCCCCATAAATAAATATATATCTTAATTTGAATTAATTTTAAACTTACATATTTTTTTATTTATAAATAATTATATAAATAACAGATGATCTTATACGTAATTTTAAATAAATATAAAATATAATAATCTTTTGATTAAGATACTTATTTTTTAATTTATTAAAAAATTGACCCATCAAATATACTATAATACTTTCAGTAATTTAAACGGATGAGTGCCAATACCAATCAATTTATGACTTAAATATAAAATCTTTAAAGTCTAATTCTACCATTCCAGTTTTTCCAACAAAATATTTTATGAAATGAATTTCAATGATAATGATAGATTTGTGAAATCCCATATCATATCTAATGTTGGGAATGTATAATCTTACATTTGACCCGAAACATGCAGCAATCCATTTAATAGACAATGAGCATAGACATAATCGAGAACCGGTCCTATTATTGCATAAGCAATGGAAAGGAATTATATGTAAATCACATCACATATAATGGATTGATATAATAATGGTGAGAAAATTTTGCATGAAAAAATTATATATCTATATGATTACTTGTACCCACTTTCAGAACTATTTGGTTAGGCATTTGATCGGTTAAAATTATGTACAGATATTTAAGGATATTTTAAAGCTTTAATAATATATTTCTATATATAAAATGGTTAAAATATATACTTTTGCCTCACTCAACCTTAATTGTCTATTTTCAGGAATATTAGTAAAAAGAGGAAAATATGGAGCTAAAAGAAGCTTAAGGGGACATGTTCGTGTTAAAGCTCAAGATTAAGACGCATGGACTACTAATTATAAGGCCCAAGAGATATTTTAGTCATTTTATATAATTATTAGGATTTATATTAAGAGTTATTTATGGAATAGTATTTTGTGGAGATTAAGATACTTTAAGTCTTATCTATTAGATAGACTTATATTAGTATACTCATCTCTAGAGAGATTTATTTAGAGGACTCTCCTCTATATAAATCTCTGCAAAAAAGAGGAGGAAAGGAAGGAAAAGAGGAGAGGAGTTTTCTCCTACCTGCTCTCTACACCTGCCACCATTATTCTCTACAGTTTTTCATAAACACTTTAGTTTTAGTTTTCATTGTTCCTTGAGGATCTAAGGAGTTTTTTAAGAAGTGGAGACTGAGGACCAATCTTTTTTCTACTTGAAGAAATTTTGGATCTTGAGAGAGCTTTTATTTTATTGTTTTATGTCTTTCTATTTAATACCATGATCATTGGATTAAATATATTAGGCTAGTTTTCTTAAGTGTTTATTTTAGTCTTTCTACTTTTGTATGAACCTTGTTATTTATTTATTTAATGAATGATTTCTTTACCTTCATATCTTTATTAGTTTCAGTTATTATTGTTAGTTAACCATCATATTAATTTAGCAATGGTAATTGTTATGAAAAGCTTTAAGTTTAAAAGTATTAGAAACATCATCTTTATTTTAATCTATGTTAGTATAAGAAACCTAAGTTGCATCATTAGCTTGAGTGATTTAGGAAAAAGGCACATCACTATCTCATTCATTAGATTTAGGCTTAAAATAAAACAAGGAGATTACTAAGTAAATTGCTAGATTAAATACTATTTTTAGCATATAGTTTTAGATCATAAGCATTTGCATTTGCATTATATATTTATTTATTGTGTAGTTACTTTACTTTATGACCATTATTCTCTCAAACATACGATTTAGAGTGTTTAGATTTACTTTTATTGTTTTGTGTTGATAATTAGTCTTTATAATAAATGGCATCATAGTTCTTTGAGAAATCGACCTCGTGGTGAACTTACCCTTACTATAGGAACGGTTCGTGTACTTGCGAGTACTAAAAAAGACACATCAGCATTGAAAGTGGGTTCCTTTATAAGCAGAGGTGAACAAAAACTCTAAATTAATTGAGGAATCGATAAGAAAAAGTTATTTTGTAATTTATATATGCATAATAATTTTAAAAAGAAGTAAATATGTTTACTAGGATGTGAAGAGAGGGAAAATAGTGGCAGTCATTAATTAATTAGGTAACTAACATCTTTTGGCAATGAAAAGAATGAATTAACAAGACCCAAAGATGAAACTTGTCTCCATATAATTGGAACATATGGGATTGATTTGTCCTGCTCGATGGACTGACATATTGAAGATGGAATAAGATTGCAATTTAGAAGGACTTCTGTCAAATTCAATCAGTTATTTTCTGTCTTAAAAATTTAGTTAGGCAGCTCATATTTTTTTCTTAAATAATCAAGGAGATACCCAATCCACATGTTTTTTATAATCAAATTCGACCTCCAATTTTGAACTCTATTGTGTCTTTCTTTTTTTTGTAAAAGCAAACCATTAACATTCAGTTTTGTGATTTGAGAAGTTATATATATATTTTTTAAAAATATAAGAAATATTTTTATTTTTATTTTATATTATATACTTATATTCTTTTTTATTTGTATTGTGTTAAAATATCAAAAATATGGTTTCTTAACTTTTTATTTGTAATTTTGGTTGATTTTTAATTTTTTTAGTAAAATAACTGAAAAATAAAAAATATCCACACTATAAATTTAAAAACTAAAATTAAAAAATCAGTGTTCTTAAAAAAAAAAAGTTTACATAATAAAAATGATAAAAATTTATTAATCCTAAATTCTTTTTAAAAATTTCCTATAGTTTTTGGATTTCTCAGTGCAAATCCTCCACTCAATACGTTAATTTGATGGCCCATTGAGCTTTAAATTGTCTCATTTGATTGCAGCTCCTTCTAAAATCTTTTTTCGATAATACTCCAATATTATGAAGATTATTCTTTGAGGGTAAGTGGACATTGTTTTACTTGTACAAAAGGCACTTATAGTCCTTTTGACTATTAAAACAATGAGATTCAATTTATGAGATAATGCATTCACTTTATCTTAATTTGTTTTTATAGCAATTCTACATTGTTAAATGCAACTAGCAGTACCTACTTTATATGATAAATTTATATTTATTTATCCACATTAATTTTATATGCTAATCATGAAATTAACAGATTAATATTTTTTACTCGAAAGAATTATAAAATATCGAGTTTAAATATTTTAAAATTGAATATCTTTTGTACATTATCTATCATTATTAGTGGGTATGTATCACTTTTATAATATAGCTTATTAGATTCTTAATAAAAATAAAAATAAAAGATAATTAAAACTCCATAGGCATAAGACAGTCTGCTTCAAGGTTCAAGAACTGTGATGCATTTTGAATAGTCACCTTATCTAACATATATTATGGAATTTTTCCTTTGCAATTATGTTTCTAAAGATGCAGTTGGGCAGATCAAACAGAACGCAAAAATCATACGAGGCAGAACAAACTCATTTAAAGAGAGTCCCAATTAATTAAGAACTAAACTAATTCTGGAAAAGAGAAAGAGACAGAGATGTATTTATTTGACTTGTTAATTTCAGACAATCAATCTTAAAACAAAACAAAAAGATTCTGAAACACATTCACTAAACATACAAAAAGATAAGTGCTGATGTGCGTGATTAAATCAAAGACAACTAGTTAAAGTTTAATAATATCTTATTGAATTAGTGTGTATAAATCATTAATTAATCCCAGGTGTACTGCCAAATGGAATAATAAGAAGTTATACATAAGTGAGAAACCTTGAGTTGATGAATTGGAAGATTCAAGATACGACAAATACCTACTGGATTATCATTGAGATTAATGATAATAAATAATTGAAGCCATGCACATAATATTTATTTTAATCAAATCTTGCATACTATAAGAGTGCTTGTCTTGTCTGAATTTGGTCTTCATTGGTAGGTGCTGTCTCCTACACATATTTAGTCTCTATTATTGTATAACAAAAATAGCCTTATTATCTATTTTATTATTTTCTACTTGTTTCTAATTTAAGGGTTCTTATTTTATATTTATTCTTTTGTTCTTTTTGAATGAAAAGAAAAAAAAAATACAAGTGGAGAAAATTAAGATGCTTGATGTAAAGATGACACCATAAGAGCTCTACATGATGAAACAATTGTTGACTGGCTGAAGGTTCATAATGGGTTTTAGTATTCATAACTTAATTCCCTTAGTTAGCTTGGTTATAATAATAAGTCGATTTATCTCATGTATTTTCAAATAAAATCGAATTATATAAATAAAAAAAAAAGGTTTCTATTCTTGTTTTATAAATCTCTTAATTCGAAATTAGTGATCTATGTGTAACAAAGATTTAAAAAAAAAAAAAAAGCTAAATTAAGCTGAAAAAAAAAATAATAATTTTTTTAACCTTACTTTTGGCATTGCCACCTTGTATTTAAATGGGCAGTCAAATTAGAAAAGTATGATTAACTTAAAAATTCAAATTAATCAGGAAGTGAATTTGGAGACATTTCAAGTTTATATCTTTATGTCCATTTTAAATTATATTGTATAGCTCATAGTTGATTGGAGTTCCAATGGAAAACATAATTATAATTTTACTTATATAAATAAAGAAAAGTTTACTGTTGATCAATTTATGGTCTTATAATTAGTTCTTTTACATCATATTGTTGTAATAACTCTTGGTAATATAATAATTATATTTGTAGTTGAATTTTCTCTTATTTATATTTTATGAATCCGTTATACCATTAATTTTGACATGTCTGGATTCACCTTGCTTTTATAATTTAACATTTTATGATATAGAATTGATTTTGTGAGATGTGTTAAGCGCTTATACAAATTCTTTTAGTTATAAGTAAAGAAATCTAGACTTAATGCTTTATTATTATTTTTAAAATGTTACCACATATTATCTATATTTAAAAAAAAATTAGGAGCACCTTCCTCTACATTAATATGGTACATTCTAAGAAATTTCAAAGAATTTGAATTCTGGTTAATAAGGAAATAAAATAGCTCTATTACGAACTGAGCTAATAGGAATAGAATCATTTTTATTTTCCTTTGGTTATCCATTTTAATTTTTTATCAAATTTATGACTTTCACTCGTGACTTTCGAATATGAGTGAAAGATGACTTGAAAAATTCAAGAGCGTCTAAATAAGATAAGAGTCTCTTTTAGCTTAATCAAAATCTCAAAATTTGAGCTTTAAATATGCGACTACGTTAAAACTCTTGAGATAGTATTTTTACTATCCGTAAAAGTCTTATCCAATACACTTTAAATTAATCTAAATTATTAAATAAATAAAATTGACATGCACAAACAATTATACTAATTAATTTGGATTTTAGTTACCCTCATTACTTTAATAAGCAAAAAACTGTATAAAAATCACAATTTGACATCCACTCGATCCCTTCTGGCCTTCAGAATATTTTTCCTATAAGTCCTCATTACTACATAATTTATCAAATTTTCATTTTCAAGTTCACATTGGCCCCCTCATTCATACAATACAACTCTAGTTGCAACCCTACTCCTAATTAAGCTAAGATTGCTATAGAATAAATTAAATATACATATTATCTATTATCTCCTCCATTATTAATGGAAGTTAGGTCTATCATGCATGTGGGATCAAAAATATTTTGACAGTTGCTTAAATGGGTCCTCTCAAAAAAATTTCCAAAATAAATCCTTTTAATAGTGACCGGTGCATCAAACCAAGCTAAAATCCAACAGTGTAGCTGCACTGCAAATTCCAAATAATAAGGCCTTTTCATCCCACTTTTTTCTCTCTTCATCTATAGATTCTCAAGTTGCTTTCAAGTATTATTCAATATATTATAAATATATATAGAAAAAGCTTCAATTCTTCTTCTTCTTCTTCTTCTTCTTTTTTTTTCCCTCTATATTATAACCTTTAAACCTTGGAGCTTTCCAATATTCAAGAACCTGCTATACATATCCATATATACTCTCGTTTACTTTTCTTCTTGAGTTAATTTCATTTCTAGTGGGAAAAAAGAAAAACAATGGAGCAACCTCAGCGCTGGATGTTGATGAAGAGGAGACAATTCTTGAAGTCGGATAATTTTCAAGTATGGAAGAATTCGGTGAATGATTCGTGGGAAGAGAGAGCTTTTGCAGAAGATGCTTCAGGTCATCTTGGTGGATGCATATGGCCTCCAAGATCTTATTCTTGTAGTTTCTGCAAAAGAGAATTCAGGTCAGCTCAAGCCCTAGGTGGTCATATGAATGTTCATAGGAGAGATAGAGCTAGACTTAAGCAATCTCTTAGTAGTAGCAGTACTCCTCATCAAAATAATAGCGATACTTTTCAATATCAAAATCATAGCCAACCTACTCTTGAAGCATTTAATTCTCATTTCCCATCAGATTTTTGCACTCTGGACCATGAACATGGCCCTAACTCTAGCTCTAGTGTCATTGCTTCTACTCTCACCTCCTCTTCTAGGGTTTCAGCTTTGTCCACTCAAGAAAATTTAAGTGATCATACTTTTGTGTCTTCCATTATTCAAGAAAAGCTTAATAGAACTGAAGTCGTGAAGAATCCAAGGGAAGAAGATTCTACAGGCTTGTGTAATGATAACTTCGTTGAAACTGATTTGTTTGTGGGTTTTAATTCTGTTCTTAGCCGAAATCCATCGACTGGTCCTTATGGTGATATCAGTTGTAAGAGGCCTAAGACCGCAGTTTCGGCACTCTCCTTGATCAAGCCATGCTCAAGTGATAGATATAGCATCCACTCAGAGGCCACTGAGGCTAATTCTAGTTCAATGGAAGATATAGATCTTGAGCTCAGGCTTGGTGAGCCACCAAAGGTGAATTAGTTTAGAGTGCAATTATATTCCTTCAATTAATAAGAAGAAACCAAATATATATTTATTAATCATGATCTCATTTAGTTCTTTCCTTCTTTTTCTCCCTCTATTTTAATTTCTCTTTTTTAATATAATGGAGGATGCCAGGCAAAGGCCTTTTGAGTTCTTATACAAATTAAAATCGAATGATTCTTCAAAAACTTAGACATGGTTCTATAGTATTTCAAGAATTCTGTAATGCTATAATCTGTCAATGCCAATATATTTGCGTGTTGCTTCTCTTCAGCTGAATACAGTTTAAAACAGAAGTGTTCAAAAGTTCAAAAATGGTGCCAATATAATGAAGATGGAAAACTTTGGAACGCCAAATCTATCAGTGTGAACAGTCTGAAAGATTTTTTTGCCAAAATTGTAAGCAAGCCATTAATGCTTCTTCCTTTTGCACACTAAATACCACTAGTCAACTGCAATTTCACATTTGCTATGGAGAAAAGAACTTTCAGTACTGTGGGGTTTTAAAAGGGTGTGAAAGAACTGACAGTGAGTCACTTCAACTACATATATACAGATGTTCGACACATCACACCATGACTCCCCCCCCTTTAACCTGTATTATTACAGTCCATTACCATCACCAAAAGAATCTGTTAAAACCCTGCACCTTTAATTCCCCCTCCACCCACCCTATAAGTAATTGAGTTCTTCCTTTCTTAGTTCTAATTTTTATTTTGATGCAAATATAAGTTATTTTTTGATTCCCATGATTTATCAATTTAATATTAGTAAAAGATCTCAGTTTTTTCTTTTCTGAAACATTTTTCCTATTCTTTTCGATATCAATCGCTCGAAAGAGAAAAATAATAAAGTGTTAAGTTATGGATATTATTATCAATTAATTATTCGTAAATAATTTATACTTTAGAGATGATTAATTTTGATTTTCGGTAAAAGGGCACTTGCCAATCAGACATGCTCCTTCTCTTTTGCTTTCCTTCCAAAAACTCTCTAAAAAGTCCAAAAACCCACCAACTCCATGGAATCAAATTGAATTTAAGTATCATTACAGAACAAAAAAAGAAAGACATTAAATTAAGTTACTTATAGCCATAGAGGCAACGAAGACAAAGGAAAACTCTACATGTCTATATCATATTATCAACACCATTTACGCGTCTTTTGTTTCTACTTCTGTATCTACATGTTACTATACTGCCTATTACACCCAACGACCAACGACCAACCCTAGAACCCTAAAGAAAAATTAACGTAAGAAAAAAAAAAAGTAAAATTATGAAACCCTAATAGACCCTGTCTGGTTCTAGGGATTTTCAAGTAATAGTTTCAATGTATCTATATAGGAATAGCCATTTAGCCACCTTATGATATAGACGGTTCTTCCACAATACACGGCGAGTTCTTTGTGTTCTACTGTTGTTTTTCCACAGTTCCTTGATAAAGGAAATTGATAGAACATTTTTGTTGACATCCAAGATTGTTTTGGTGTTATCTTGTTTGAATCTTGAGGGTGGGTATTTCTTTGTTCTTGAAATAGATACATACAGAAGGAGAAATGATAGGGAAAAGTGAGGTTAATTACTTGGGTTCCTATCAAATATCTGGTTTTGTGTAAGAGAAACAGAATTGGTATTGGCCTAGCTATTGTGAAGTCTGATTCAAGATTTAAGACTGAGTGGTGGAGGGTTTTAAGTGTAAATGCAGTGACAGATAAGAGTAGTAGCTACCAGGTGCACATGGGGCATTATATGATATGTCTGTTTCTCTGTTGCTTTCAAAGATTGATTATATACAGGAATATAGAGAAGAATGAAAGAAGATATATTCTCTATATATCAGGCTTTGATTTGTGGGGTTTCTTTATTTGGTTTAGCTAGAAAAATTTGGATAGTTTTGATACATAGTATATATGGTTCTGTTGGTATTGTAGTGCATGAATTGTTTACTGTACTTTACAAACTCTTTGTTTCGACAGCTTTTTGGCTGTTGGGTATAGCAGTATATTGGAGAAAGTGTGACAATTTATTGAAAAGAAATGCATTGCCTGTGGAACATATTTTATTTTCACCTTTTGGAATCTGTTTTTCAATATTGAATATGAAATAGAACTGCATGTATACCTATATGAGATTTGACAGACTCTGCTGTCTTCCAGTTTCCACTCAAATTCTCTTTACGTACCCATTAGATAAGATTGTTCAATTCATTTAATCTCATTTATTATCAGTTCATCAACACTTTTTAGAATTTATTTTAAGAGAGATGAAATGCGAAATTCAGTAAATAATATCTATTTTATACTACAGATTATCGAATATTTAATATTTTTCTTTTAGAAATTTAAAAGAGTTCTAATTATGTGTCAAGAGAAAAAGAAATGAATACATGATAGGAGCCAGAAATCATTTATTATTATTTATTTTTTTAATGAACTGATGGTATGGAGATGTGAATGCTGGCAGATAAATTGTAAACAGAATTTGATCATCTTGATATGCCAGTATCAATAACTATTTTATGGACAAATTAAATGGCCAAAGGATAACATATAAAAGTAATTGCAATAGCCTTCTGACCCATGTAATCTTAATTGTTCCCTTACATAAAGAATCTAAGTCAAGTCTTTACAAAATATTAGGGGGGAGAGCTCGATGTAGCAAGATCCAAGGAAGAAATTCTCCCAATCTTTTTATTCTATTTATTTTGGCATCTTTTCGTCTATATTATACTCTATTTAGTTGAAATTTATTTTTATCTGTAAATAATTTTTATTTAATAAATTTTTATATTTGATATTAAATAATAATAATAATAAAAATTTATTGTAAATGAAACAAATATTATATTTAAAATAAATAATTGAAAAGGAAATATATAGAAAAAAGTTATAAAAAAAATAAAACTTAAACTACAGTATTTTGGTCTTATAAAACATATAGGATTACCGATGTAAGATTCATTTAGATATTAAATTTATTTTACTATAATTTAGTTTAGTTAGAATCAATTTTAATAAATTTTAAAATAAATTTATTTTCATCAAAATGTTATTATTAAATTTCATTGATTAAAAAACATATTTGAAATCGACGTGATTTAGGCTTGGTTTGGCAATAAATATAGGCTTAATGTGTGAGCCCACAAGACCTCAACTGAGCCCATATATCATGAAACAAAGTATTTGTGAGTTTGTTTGTGCAGATCAAATTGTTTGTAGCCCAAATAAATTGGTCCATTCAAGACTCTATATTTTCGTGCCTGATTTGGGTGAAGACAAATACTAATAAACCCATAATTGATTTATTAAAGAACAGTTTGAAAAACTTTTGGAAGATAATGATTTCAATTTAAATTTGTGATGTAGTCACTTTTTTTAATACAAACTCAATATATTATTGAAATATAGCTAAAATTAAGTAATAAAAACAAAATACATTTAAAATCTCATAATTAAAATAATACTAATTGCAAAGATGAGTAACTATTGGTTTCATTTCCCCCTTTTTCTTTCTAAGCGTTGGTAATCATTCTTATCTTGTTTGTCATCATCGTCCGCCTGTCGATTTTCAACTTTTTACTTCACTCCCTATTACAAAAATGGCAATGGCTGAAAGCAGTTTCAAAGAATCAATATGGTCTCTTCATGGAAGGACAGCTCTTGTCACGGGGGGCACTCGTGGAATCGGGTCTGTCTCTTTCTCTCTAAAGAAAGAATCTTTACACTCCTGGCATTTGTTCAATTCATGGATTTGATTTGAAAGTCATAAAGAAGTTTAATTTTTCTTGATTCTAATAAAGACCCTTTTGGTGAATTCACTGTTTTTAAACCTTTTATTGTGTTTTTTTTTTAATAGGAATGCAACAGTGGTGGAGCTTGCTAGGTTAGGAGCTAGAGTACATACATGTTCAAGAAATGGAGAAGAGTTAAATAAGTGCTTGAAAGAGTGGGAGGAAAAAGGGCTTTTGGTTACTGGATCAGTTTGTGATGCATCTTCTCGAGCTCAGAGAGAGAAGCTGATTGAAGAAGTAGGTTCTGTTTTCAATGGCAGTCTCAATATTCTTGTAAGTAATATTGGTCTCAACTCCTTCTACTGGTTAACATCACTACCTATCCATCTCACGGTTTTGTTACTGTTCTTATGAGCGACTTCGTTGGATTGCTTATTGGTTTCTGCAAACTTGGTTGCAAAATGATTTTAGAAAGTGCTAGTTATTCAGATTTAGTGTTCCCTATTCCAGTGCATAATCAAGATTTTATCTTAAATTTTTCTGATCAAGATCGTCAAAAATCTAGATTTTACCTAGAAGAATTGGTACTGAAGCTTCGATTTTGAATCATAAAATTGTTGTAAATTATCAAAAGATTCTGCAGCCAGTAAATCAATATCAAAACTGAGATTCATCAAGTACATTTGCACTTATTCTTTGTTTTTGTATATTCAAGGTCTCACTTCCCTTCTTAAGAGGCCATACTAGTTGAAAAGATTGGAACGATTCTTTATTTTATATATATATGTATATATATACCTCCAGGATCATCATCTCTAGTCACTATGCTTGCTTGAATAATTAGCGTACAGTTGACAATGACCTATAAAAGCAGAATATTCTTCTCAAGATAATGAGGAAGTAGAAAGTTATACTTGATTGCTCATGATCATTTTGCGTGGCTTCAAAAACCGGTTCTTGTTTTTGACAAATGGATGCTGCCTTAAGCCAACATTTGCGTTGCAATACAACAGTTTTCTGAGTGTTTATTGTGTCAATATGGTGCAATTTTGGCTCTCCAATATTAAAGACAATTAACTAAACATTATTCCTGTGTTGTTCTTTCTATCACTTTTTGGGATTTAATGTGCTTGATCTATTACATTTAGGTAAATAATGTTGGCACAAACATCAGGAAGCCAACTAATGAGTACACTGCTGAGGAATATTCAGAAATCATGATTACTAACTTTGAATCTGCATACCATATGTGCCAACTTGCACATCCTCTTCTAAAAGCATCTGGTGTCGGAAGCATTGTATTCATTTCTTCTGTGGCAGGTCTTCAGCACATAGGTAGTGGATCAATTTATGGAGCAACCAAAGGTGAGTTATGATGTGAACTAGTATCTCTTGTTTCTTCTGCCTAAGCATGAGTAGTATTTGTCAAGATTAATTTATCAACTTAGAAAACATGTATATCCAATTATCAGGTGCGATTCATCAACTGACGAAGAATTTGGCTTGTGAGTGGGCAAAAGACAATATCAGGACTAATTCTGTTGCACCTTGGTATATCAGGACCTCACTTGTGGAACGTGTAATGATTCTGTCATGCTTATTAATGCTGTTCTCTGTTTGGCATTTCATCATGGCTTTCCAGATATTACCATACCAGCCTCTATTTAGAGCACTGATTATTTTCTCAAAACTCTTCAACCTTACGTCTAGAGATAGTTGAATTAATTATTCATTATCAATCAGGGTAGGCTCCCAAACATTGACAAGATGAAAACTAGAAACAGAATCCTGATACTGCTTGGACCTTGAGGGTGTACCTTTGCCAGGCCTATCAAAGAAACCCTCATGTTCTATCCAGCTTAGCTTAGTGAATATCTAGCATATAAATGGGTAAGCTTTTTAAATGCCAACCTGTTGACCTATATTAATGATTTAACCATCAACTATACGCATTGGTCTATTGACAGTAAACATTAATGTGGTAGGTATTACAGAAATGTTCGTTTTGGTATCACTAAGCCCTTTCTGTTAACTTGTGTTAAAAACAATTATTTTATAGTTTCTAATCAAATATCTCGCATTGTACCCGCAGCCAGTTTCAAACTGAGGCAGCACCTTGTAGGAAGAGTGGGTTATTAATGTATGAGGTTTCATATAACCGGCAACTATTAAAAGAAAATGATAACAGTAGTTCTTCAGGAAAATCTTGTCTTACTATGTCATTATTTCTCCCTGCAGCTGCTCAAAATCAAGGAGTTTGTGGAGAAAGTAGTAGCGAAAACTCCTCTTAAGCGTATCGGAGAACCAACAGAAGTATCATCCCTAGTGGCATTCCTTTGCCTACCTGCTGCTTCTTATATTACTGGACAGATTATTTCTGTTGATGGAGGAATGACCGCGAACGGATTTGACTCTGGCATGAGACTAGTTCTTTAGTAAAGGAAATGGAGCACTTTGTCAGAACATCATCTTGAGTTACTCCCATTTAGCATATCACTTAACCCTTGCATTTACAAATTCCTGTTATCTCTTGACATTGCTGTGATCATTTAGGGGCTGTGCATTTAAATTTGTTATTGAAAACAGTTTGAAATGAAGTTCACTAGACATTTTGACAAGAAAATAAGAGATTAGAATATAAAAATTATCTAGAAGAAAGAAAATTATAATCATTAAATTATTATGTTAATTTTTTTTAATCTCTAAAGTTTAAATTTCAATATGAATTATATTTAATTATTCCATTTGTTCTTTCCACTGCAAAGAGAAAACATTTAAGTGAAAAAATATGAGTTTTTCATTCTTTTTTTCTTAAATTTATTTTCCACCATTTTTCAAACACGTTAAAATTCTGCTCTTATTTTTATTTTTCTTCTATCCCCTAATTTTTTTATTCCTTTCAAAACAAAATAACTTGAGCAAAGAAAGCAAAGAGGCCAAATTCAGTTGGCTCCATTGGCAAATTACTCCAGAAAATTACAAATTTTTATTCTTACGGTACAAATTGATAAAATTTATTTATACGAGAAATCAACTTGAAGAATTTCTTTCATATGGTTTTTAACTTTTCAGCTTCTTTTCTATCAGAAGCTACGACTGGACTTTTTTTTATGCTACTTTCAAACTTATAACTTCTTTTAATTAAAAACATTTATTTTCTTACAAAGCCACTGCCCTTACAAAACAAGAAATAAAGTGAATATATCAGCCATAAAACATATTAATCTAATAAATGCATCATTGCGATCGCTCAATAGAACAACAAAGAAGAAAACATGTTCAAATTAAAGTATATATTCAATTTTGAACATTTAAACCAGGTTACAAATGATAATTTAGTAACTACACAGATACTTTCAAAGTTCATACAATATATCAGTAGAAAATTTTAGCAAAATTTATCAAAATCGAGTTAAATATTAAAAAACTTCAATTTAAATGTTTTACTTTTGAAAATAAAAATGTATGCTTTCTATCATTCAAAAACAGCAAAAACAACTACTATTTGTATAATTTTATAGTAAGATATTAAAAAATACCATGCAATACTATTTTATTTGACTTTTAATTAAATTTTTAGAAGCAGATACATCAGTGTGTTTTTTCAAAATTATATATCATTATAGATATATTAACGATATTTTATTGATATCTTTTGCATATTCACAAAAATTGGCATACAGTATATCAAAAGTATCTCTCTGAAATTATATATGTATTAATAAATAATTTTGTACTTATTAAATTTTAATATAAAAACTCTAAATATATAGTAAAATATATTTCAAACATTTTCATTTGTATCTTTTATACAACTAAACAATTATTTCATATATTACAACTTTAACCGAAACAATCATAAATACTTAGCTAATAGTAAATTAATAATATCTTGTTGGTATACTGTAGTTAATTTTATTTAAAATTATTTTTTAGAAATAGAAGTAATACCAGTATTGCTCCAACACAATGGAATGGAATGAAAATATGAACTTGTTAACTTCAAAGTTTGTGGTATTTTAATTTCAAAGAATTCAAACTTATATATTGATGTATATTTTATTAAAGAAAATAGCAAAACAAAAGATAGATGATTAAAGTGCATATTTAGTATAAAGTGAAGGACAAATATTCATCACTGAAGTTACAAAATAATTCAGATATGCAATTCTATTTAGAGCAAAAAAAAAGTAGTTTTCACAAATAATCTACTTTGCATTATATTTGTGACTAAAAGAACATAATCAATAAATATGGAACTCATAATTATTCTAGAATATGAAGCACTTTCGACATCAGTATTGGAACAAACTTCAACAAATGAAGGAGAAAGCTTTAAAAAAAATCATAGGTAAAATAAACAAAAAAAAAAAACTCTTACAATTTAGTAGCATATTTTTTGTACATATATATTGTTATTTAATATATTTTGGATATACCATAAATATAACTTAGATATCTTGTTACTCAAAATCAAAACAAAATTTAATACAGTTACATAATATATTGATAATAGAATCTTTGTAGTATCTAAATAGTAGCTTTTTCAAATCTTCATATTTGCAGGTAAAATCATCCAAGGACCAAGTTTATGATGTGATAGATAATGGATAAAAAATTAAAGTTGATATAGCAAAGCAAATATGCAAATGCGACGGATTCCAAATTGATGATATACCATCTATTTATGCATAAAGAAATATAATATGGATCCATATGAATATTGTTCACGTTAGTACACTAAAAGAGACAATGTTAGCTGTATAAGAAAAAAATATTTTTCTAATTGGAAACAGAAAACGCATGGAATGTACCACAAAAAGTAAAAATAAAATTGTTCTACTACCAGAAAGGAGGATTAAATCTGATAGACAAGAAAAAAGAAGAATTAAAGCACCATATAAAACTCTGAAGCAAAACAATTGTGGAAAATATAGTCATCTTGGACATGAAAGATTTAAAACACTAAAATTCTTTGATTCACTAATTCCACTAACTTCTTTGAATCTTGCATCATTGTAGAGAGTAACAACATATCAGTTATAAAGATTGTTAATATTAAAACTCATACATATCAACCTCAAATGTAAAATATTCAACAAAAGTAAAAATAAAAGTACCATAATCTTTAGAAACAAAAAAATTAAATAATTAAACTTATAAAAAATATGAACAAAAAATTATGAGTAATCATTAAAAAAATAATTTTCATCTTGGCATGAAAATACTCCTCTTGCTTTGATAATATATAGTTTCACTATATCACCAGTATACTTTAAATATTCTATTCAAGAAAAATAAAAACAAAATAAACTTCAATCACTTTAACAATATATTGATTTATGATATCTTTAAAGTATATAAACTTCAGTCACTTTAAAAAAAATGTAAGGTTTTAATATAAAAGTAAAAAACTGTGCAAAATAAAGCGTTTAAATCAAGTAAGAAAAAATAAAAAGTATAAATAAAAGATAAAGACAAAATTATAGTATAAAATTTTTTTTACACTGTATAAATATAAAAGTAAGAAAAGAAATATAAAAAGAAAAAAGTTTTTAAAAAATAGTGGGCCATGAATTTTTCTTTTTAAAAAAAATATCATTTTACAATAAAATATTTTATTATGAAAAATTGTCATGGGTAGGTAAGTTGCTTTCAAAATAATTAGATGCACATAGGGAAAGTTTCAAAGATATGTTTAAAAATCTAAACCTATAAGGAAATATCTACCCATGGACTTCCACCGACCATACTTTTGAGTCCTTGAAATAAAATATCAAATATCATCGCTAAATTCATTTGTAAATAGTCTATTACTCTATTTAAATAATAGTTTTATTGTCTCAAGTAATTTGTCAAGTTTATTTATGAGATCTAATTTCAATTATCATTTGCTTAATTCATTGGACACGTTTGTACGAATAGAAAAAAAATCTTGAGGTACCCTTTTTTTTAGACAAATTGATGTCTGGCTAAGTCTTGGCCCCTTATGATACTTACTTTATTTATTTATTTATCATAGGAATATTCAATTATTGGTTTATGGTCTCATAGTTGGTTTGTTGCACTCAAGTAATTTTAATTATTTTTTAAGAAATTAAAATTAAAATTAGCCCTAATTTAAAAATGTTTGTTTCTGATATTCTAGACTAGCTCAAATAGTATGAATATAATGTTCTCATAAGAAGAATTTTTGAGTTAATGCTCTTCTTGTGCTAGATATTTTCATTACTTTTTTTTGAAAAAAGATATTTTATTACTTTTATGATGAATGTAACAATTATATTAGACCGCTAAGCCTTTTCTTGTGATTCTAAAATAAATATTTATTACCGGATAGTAACAAATCAATTAAACTTATTAAAGTTATATTCAAACTAAGGTACTACTTTCTTTTTCTATAAATAATAATTAGGACTTTAAACTCGTTTAGCATAAAATAAATAAAAAAGAGAAAGTAACACTTTCTGAAAAATAAAAATTTTAGTTTTGCTTGAATTATATGATTAAAAAAACCAACTCAGCTTTTTTATATAGGGAAAATATTACTTCCTTGGAAATTTTATAGATTGTAGTTGCGTTTCGATCGCATGATAAAAAAAACTTTTAAGAAAGCAAACGGCTCAATTTCTTTTATATGGAGTGAGTAATTGACTTGGGGAGATTAAATAAGTAGAACTTCTTTAATTAAGTAAAACTTAATTGATAAATATATTTTTATTTAAAAATTTAAAGATGCTAATATTAATTTTGTTATACAACAAAGTAACAAAATATATTTTTCTAAAAAATTAAATTACATATTAAACATTTTTAATTTTAAATATTTGATAAATAACCTTTTTAAAAACTCAACTTTTTTCATAATATATATGTTTTGGAAAGTAAAATATTTATACCAAACAAAATCTTTTATAATAAATATTAAACTATTGTCAATGATTTTTCAAGCGATAACCATTTTTTAAGAATTATATATCATTAGTCCTCTATTTGAGTTCTACGTAAATTGCTACTATTCATTTGTGTAGTACGTTAATTGCTACTATTATTTTGAATAAATTCTTCAATTTAAAGTCTTATTATAATCTAGATTCTTCTTGCTTCATAATTCAAATGACTTTTTATAAGTTTTAGCTTTATGAATTAAGATTTTGCATAAAAAATAATAACAATACGATAATGAAAGAAAGCTTCTTAATCTAATAATAATTTTAATATCTTAAAACAAACCGAGTATGAATTTTAGAAATAAATATTAAATTAGATTTTAAAATCAAAACCAACAATAACCAAATTAAATTATCTTTTACTTCAAATCGAACTAAACCAATTCAAATTATTATTTTGGTTCAATTTTAATTTTTTATACATATACTAACTCGATTATGAAATTGAAATAAATAGAAAAATAATTTATCTAATTTTTATAACTCATTAATAAATGTGAATCCAATTATAAAACTCTAATCAATATATTAGTAACAAAATAAATTGAGGAGAAAATAAATAATTTGAAATGTTTTGTTTCCATTCAATCATTAGAAATTCTAAAATTACTTAAGATCTCTAAATTTTTATTAGATTTGGATTGTTTTGAACCAATTCAAAGTTCTCAAATTCCAAACTCAGTTATCCTAAAAATCCGTGATTATTCAGGAACGGAGATTTTTTAATATTTGGCTCATTTCCACAAAGTGTAAATTTGTATAAACCTTCCGCAATATAATTTTAAATTCTTATGATTTTTATTATTAATAAAATAAAATTTGCTTATATATAAATAAAAACTAATTTGTATCACATATCAACAGAATTAATTTATGCTAATAAATTAAATTAAATTAAATATTTAGAGTGTGGTTAGATTTAAAAAAATTATTTAATAGAGTTTTTATTCTTTTTAAACTATTTTCAAATATATATATTTGGAAAATTATTATTTAATTATTTATAAATAATAATTTTTTATTATAAAAAGGGTGAAAGCGAATTTAACTTGGCTTTATTATTCTTAATTTAAAAATCTTGAGCAAATGAATATTCAGATGACAGTCTATGCTAATACCATTACATCATTCTGTCAGTTTGATTAAAGTGAATTTTTGTGCAAGATTCATTGAAAATCCACAATTTCTGACTTTGAAATTCCAGAAATCGAAATTATTTAAATAAATCAAACAAAATGATAAATTTTTATAATTAAACAATAAAAAGCCTCACTTACGTGTCATTAAATCACAAATGGCTGGTTTAAAAAAGCAGCTTAAATTTTTGTAAAAAGGCTTTTTATTTTTAAGGTTTGGTACAGTTGCTGACTTGCTTCTGCTTTCTATGTCACGTGTCCACTGATTTTCTGTTACGTCGTCTCATAATAAAAGAGTGAGTCAATGGTTTACAGCTTTCACATGTATATGTGGCATGTTTTGAGTGGTTGGTGATATTGCTATCTCCATCTTTATTCGGCTGGTGTGATGGCACAAAATTTCATTTCCTCGTGGTGTGAAGATAGCTTTTTCACTTACGTTTCCGGCGCAGGAGTAGGCCGAAAAGCCTGTGCCAGTGGGTCCCATAATTTTAGACACTAAATTTTGTAATTTCTGCGAAGCTCTGAAAATGATCTTTTTCAAGAAAAATACTTTACTTAATTCAGATTCTGAAGTTAACATAATTCGGAACTAATTGTTGTGTATATCAACAGTTCAACTTTCTTTAAGAATTCAATTCATAGTCTGATTTTTCGAATTGGTTTACAAATATAATTTTATTTTAGTTTTATAAATAATTTGATTGATTTTTGAAATTAAATAAAAATAAAAATATTTATATTCATCAATTTTAGGCTGATTTTTATTCATATAGATTATAATACATATATAGCATAAATAATAAAAAATAAAATTGAATTTTACGTGAAAATATATTAACACAGTTTCTAAGATGTTTTACTAAAAATTTCTTCCATTTTTAATAGAATATGTTATTTTTTTGAAATAATTATAAAAAGATATATTATTTAGAGTATATTATTTTCTTCAGATGAAAAAATATATATGTCTATAGATTGTGATAAAAAAAATTATTGTTAAAAAATCTCATTCCAATCACCTATTATTATTATATTTTTTATTCTAATAAATAGATTTGGTCTTTAATAATTTAAAATATCAATATTTGATTGTTTGATTGATCTCGTCAATCAATAATTTCTCAAATCATAATTTAACATCAAATAATAAAATAAAATAAAATTATTAACCTCCAAACTCATGTTATCAAATACAAACAACTTTATAATGATATTGGACAAAACAAAAATTATTTAATCCTTACAAATAAAAAAATTTTAAAAATAAAATATATATTTCATCACGGTATATAATTACATACTTATTTTTATCTAAAAAAGATACATACTCCAAATAGTTAATATAATAAATCATAATATATATATTTTATACTTATCCATATCTTTTATCTAGAACGCCATATAATTATTAGATTTTGATTTAAAATGAATGCATTTAAACTTTTCAATAAATTATCTCTATTTTGAAAGATTATTGAAATATATAAATTCAAACCTCACCATATTTTAAAATATTTATTAACTACTTTTATACAAATATTAGAATTAATTTTGTACAAAAATTAAATTAGAAGTTTTAATAAATTATAAAAAATTGTATATTACATTAAGAAATAGGCGAGAAATAATATAAAATTATACTTAATTAATTATTTTTAATAAAAATTCAGATGAATATTATTTTAATATAAAATTAGAAAAGTAAAAAACTAGTATAATTTTTAAAATTAAAAAATAACTAATATAATATAAAAAGAAATACAGAAACAAATATTAATTACTCTTAAAATTAAAGCCTTTCTTAATCGTGAAAGGTGGAAATGCACTTCCTTTATAAAGTAGTACTACAAATAATTTTGTCCATTTATGTGACTACATTGAGTATCGTTTGATAATTTTCCAGAGTAAAAACTATAATTTTTATCATTTGTAATTTCAGGAAAATTTGCTAGAGCAACTGAACTTGTTAGTAGTTTTTAAACATCAATTTTTAAAAATAAATACTAAAAGTTTTAAGAAAATGTTTTTTAGAATGGATTTTAATGAATTTTTATTTTTAGTATGAAAAAAATAACAATAAATAAAATGGGTGAATATAGAGAGCCATGTGGACAGTGTTATTGGATTTAAGAGGGGGTGGGGGTGTTTATGGACAATAAAAAGGTTAATTTTAATTAATAGGAAATCAATCTCAAATGGGTTTTGAGATTGGACTGTGCTTCACGGGCGGGTACGCTTCTTGTTTCCGTTCTGAATGGAATGGAGAAGTGAAAGTTGTGACCCCACAATCATATGTGAAGTACAAGGAGAGAATTGTAGTTATCTACAAGTTAAGATCTCTATTACACATTAAAAGGATGCAATTGAAAAATATAAATAATACATTCTCAATTGAAAATTATCTTTTTCACTCTATCATGATATTTAATTGTACTTTTATTCTTAATAATGAATAAAAAATATAAAATGGACTTATGCAAAACAAAACAAAAATCTATCCCATTAACTATAAAGGTTCCAAATTAGAAGGGAATGATGAAGCAAATTTAATTTCCATCAATTTATAAAAGGAAACAATATAAAATTTTATTTACATGCCTTTCTAATTTTGATAGGACTTAATTTCTCTTACATGATGGATTTTAATAAATGACACTTTAATAAATTCATTGACTATAAAAATTTAATAAATTATTATTATCAAATATAGATTAAAATATTATATTAAAGTTCAAATTCAAAAATAAAAAAATAAAAATTGCGGACAAGTCCGTAACTAGTGTTTGAGATAAAACACCCTTCAAAAATATCTTTTACAACAATGACTTGCAAGAAAGATTGTTGATCATACAAGAAAAAGAAACGAAGAAAAAGTTCGAGAAGAAACTTGAAGTAGAGTGCAAAAGTCAATGATTGGGAGGCTTATTGTGCAATTTCCAAACATTAATACCTTTCCTGTCAAAATTGCATTTGAGGACGGGCCATGAATTTCAAAATTAAAAATTTAAACTCGCATAAAAGTGAGCCGTTTATAATCTTAAATTCTAATAAATCATAGTTATTGCTATTATATAAAAATTTATAGAATCTATTTATATAGTATACATATCAATTAAGATTTTCTAATAATATGTATAGCCAGCTATAAATAATAGTAATTTGTTATTCTTATAGATAATATATAAAAATATTTTATTTAATCATAGCATTTATAATGTTTTCCATATGTATATTTTAAAAAATAAAATTTAATAAGTTTTACTTTTTATTAAATTTATAAATATAAATAAATATATATTAATTATTATTTAATATAAAAAATAATTTTTATTTATAGAGTAAAAAATAAAATAGAAGTCATCGAATAAAAAAAATCAACTTTGAAATATAAATATTTTCAAATTATATTCTATTATAGAATTTCTGCTTTTAAAATAAGAAGTCCTTTCAAAAATTGAAGAGTAGGATGCTTTTTTATAGTTCACGAGCGTTTATAATAAAAAATAAAAGTAAAATATTATTGAAATAGGCAGCAATTACTGCAAGTGCTCGAAACGTGTCAGAGAGGAAGGAACGAAATCAAGGAAAGAGAAGGACGTGCCTGTTCAGCTCCACGTCAGTTAAAGGACAGGTGTCGAAAGATGGAAGTGACTAAACACAGATATTCTGAGAAGCGTCAATCAGTATTGACATATGGTCTCCTTACGTGTCTAGATCTCCGCTCTTTGCCTTTCAACAACTGGGAACGACCTCAATTATGCCTTGTTACACCCAATCTTCCCTAGTTTTCTGCAACTGCTCTACTCGCGTTGCTTCACGCTCCTGGAGAAGCAAATGACAAGTTACATTAATCCATATTTTAAATTATTTTACAAGGATTAATTAGTTTTATTGATTTAGATACAATCAATTTTTTTATAAATAATATATTTTATAAACTAAAAATTATCAATTTTAGTTATTTAAAAGATAAATCAACTCTTTAATACATATGCGTTCATTAAATGTTATATATAAAAATACTATCAAATTTAAATCTAGAAATGATGATAATATATTTATTATAATTCTACTTTTTATTAATATTTTATTGTACCATCATATCATATTGAATATTATCCTTAGATGGACATTTAAGAATTAGTATTTTTATTTATAAATTATATTAAAAGATAATGGATATTACAATAAGATATTAATCTAATCTCTAATTATGGGCGGAGAAGAAAAGAAAATGTCTTTGAAAATATATTTGATGGGTGGGCAGTGTTGTTTGCTTCTCGCAATAGCGCGTCTAGAGGGAGGAGTCGAACACCAATCTCGTATTTGACGATCTTCGCCACGTGGTGATATCCTTGGCGATAGAGTAATTAAAAATAAACCTCTAAATTAAAAATATAAATATAATACTGTTAAAAATAAAAAAGAAGATAAAATCAAAAATAGAATGAAATTATACAGAGAGGCTTAAGACCACATGCGTGTCAGGAAAGGAAGGTCGTTACAACAACTCGTGTAGGAATGCCATTGGCCCACGTAAACAAGGTGTAAAGAGAAAAGCCACGTGGTTAATTGAAATGAAGAGAGAGAGAGAGAGAAATAAAATTAGACGGGGAAGATACTATCTGTGTAGGTGTTCAGAATTTCGACGTCATACCAACTGTACATGTCGGATCTTTTTGCCCGTGGACGGTGACGGGCAGACTCTGCCCGTAATTTTAGTGTGGCCCCCAGGTGACTAACCTTTTCATTCATTCTTTTTTTTTATTTTAAAAGCACCATCCCCACTGCTGCATTCTCTCTCTCCAAAACCATTTTTAATAGTCCTCATTTGTTCTTCAAATATAGGTGTTTTCATTTCTGTCTGTCTCCATTTTCTATCTGTTTTGGTGATCTGTTGATTGAGAATTCGAACTAGTAATGGCTGGAATTTGCTGTGGAGTTGTTAGTGAAAGTGAGGCAGCTGCTGCAGTAGCTGAACCAAGCTCTCGAGCTTCAAGGCGGAGAAGATTAGAGCTTCGGCCTTTCAAGGTCGTCGCAGATGCTTCCGTGCTACCAGACAGCTGGAAACGGCAAAAACTCGATATTTTAACTACTAGTCTTATACCATCGGAGGCTTGTCCTCGTGATTGCAATAACGCAGTAGAGAGTTGTAAAGGAAGTGAAGAAAATGGAAACTCAAACAAGCGTTTAGATTTAAATAATGAATCGGTGAAGTCGGAGCGCGAAGAGATAGACGAATCTCCAAAATTTGGTATGACTTCTGTATGTGGAAGAAGAAGAGATATGGAAGACGCCGTTTCGATACAAACGTCCTTAACTGACACAAAAACGTCTTTCTTTGGTGTGTTTGATGGTCACGGTTGTTCTCATGTAAGTTTATATCCCCCGAACTAGTATTCCAGTTATGGTTTTGGATTATCAATATCTAATTAACTCACGGTATTCATTTTGTTGATTATAGGTGGCGACGAAATGCAGAGAACGGTTGCACGATATAGTGAAAGAGGAAATAGAAACGTATGAACAAGAGAAGTGCATACAGTGGAAGGAAACAATGGAGAGAAGCTTTGATAAGATGGATAAGGAGGTGGGAGTATGGTTCTGCAACGACGGAGATAAAACTGCCAAGTGCCGTTGTGAGCTTCGAACTCCACAGTGCGATGCTGTTGGATCAACTGCTGTTGCTGCTGTTGTGACTCACGACAAGATTGTGGTCTCCAACTGCGGAGATTCCCGTGCTGTCCTATGCCGCAACGGTGTTGCCATCCCGCTTTCTTCTGATCATAAGGTAAACTCATTTCCTGATTATCCAGTTATTTGCGGCGCGTGTCTAACAGGACTTGACCTGATGTTGATTGGCTCTGGTTTCTCTTATGAAATTACAGCCTGATCGGCCAGATGAATTAGTCAGAATCCAAGAAGCTGGTGGCCGTGTAATCTACTGGGACGGCGCTAGAGTCTTGGGAGTTTTAGCCATGTCTAGAGCAATCGGTAAGAAAATGGAAGTTAAGATTTAAATCGTTGATTCGGATTTGTAAAAAAATGTTTAATTTAATCACACAACTTGTATCAATGATGACTTGATAATTATTTATTTATCTTTAATCTTTCAGGTGATAATTATTTGAAACCGTATGTGATACCGGAACCGGAGGTGACAGTGACTGAACGGAGGGAGGAGGATGAGTGCCTAATTTTGGCAAGTGATGGTCTTTGGGATGTAGTGTCCAACGAGACAGCATGTGGAGTTGCGAGGATGTGTCTACGTGCTGAGGGGCCACTATCGCCGCCGGGTTTGACGGGCAGCGACGCCGGGGTAGGCGGTGGTTCTGTTGAGAGCTCTGATAAGGCATGCTCTGATGCTTCAATTCTGCTGACCAAGCTTGCCTTGGCTAGACACAGCACGGACAATGTTAGTGTTGTGGTGGTTGATTTAAGAAGGAAACAACATCAACAGCAATCAAATAGTAGATAAATTTAAGGATAAAAATTAAGAAAAAGAAAAGAAGGGAGTGTTATTAACCACACTCAAAAGAAAGAAAAGAAAAGAAATTATTACAAGCCGTTAAATATATGGAATAGTTTTCTTTAATTATTTTTTTCCTTTTATTAAGCTTCGGTTGTAATTTGTAGAGGCTCCTTCTGAAAGGAGGAGAGATTTAAAAGGAAAAAAGAAAGTTATGGTGTTTCATAAGTCGTCTTTTTTTTTCTTTTATTATCATCCGAATAGAAACATAGCCCGCAATTATCAATCTCTCCAAATTGATATTTGATTATGAGATTTTTTCAAGCATCATCGACTGAGCATGAGATTTTCTGTATATCTTTTGACAAAAGAAATATATGCATTAGGGAGAGATTGGAAATTGAAGATTTCACTTTCTCATACAACTATGGCAAGTTTAGTGGGTATAACAGCCTAATGCGATTGAAGTGTGGATCAAATATTATATCTGACACTGCATAAGTTTTTGTTTAAATCAAACATCGAGTAGTGTTTCTTTTATTATGTGCGTGTCGAATAATTCAATACAACCATTTTCAGACTATTTCTTACATTGAAAACTCAATTGGCTGAATATAATATCTTAAAATTGTGAGATTTTCTTAAAAAGAATTTTATGATTGAGAGTAGTTAAATTTGGGTCAAAAAGCAGCTGGGTTCTGTAGGGCTGAAAATGAATATTACATACAACATGGCACGAAGGGTAGAGGGAAATACATACAGCACCCATTTCCACGAATATGGACTAATTGCATTGAATATTTATGTATTAATATCTTAACGAAGTTGAAAAATACATTGAATATTATCTTTTTTCCTTTTTCTAATAATAAAAAAATAGGAGAGAGAGAGAGAGGTGAACGTTGGACGCAATGGGGAGTGTGGTCGTGGATAGATAGTAAGGAAAGGTGTTGGGCTGACGAGTATTCCTTTTGGATACGTGGAAGGGCCGATTGATTTGATTATATATGAGAGTTTTTGTAAAATGCTGCATTATCATTATTATTTGATTTGATTTGATTCCAATTCTTTGACAAGGGGGGGCTCACCTGCTAATTACAATCAGAAATGGACACGTAGCATTTTGGTGTCAGATTTGGCATCATCATCTCTGTGCTGTACTAGATTTGGTTAGATTTGATGTTGATTGCATTTTGCTTTTCCCCTTTGCTACAGACTTCCTTCCTTCAAACTGGATTTTTTTATAAGAAATTTTACTTCTTCAAAACTTACCCTTTTTCTTATTAAAAATATCAAAACTTACCTTTTTTTTAATTAAAGATATCAAAACTTATAATAGTAACCGATAAAATAACATTGTAAGTTAACATGTGACATTGAAACAAGAAAGAGTTGATTAAGTTTGTATTTTATTATAATAAAAATATTTAAGAGATTGTACCATGAAAAATTCTAATCAAGAAATTTGATCAATCTAAAATTTTATAAATAATTAAAAAAACAAGTCTTGTTATAATTCGCCGATTTGTAATTATGAAATCCTTCTCTTAGTAGGATAAAGGGATTTTTAACACTTATACTACACTATATTTATGGGTATAAATTACTTTACACATTCATTATATTTGAATCATTATTTTATAAATTATACACTTTTCTAACTATTCATGCAGGTACATTCGAGATCGAATTAGCTTATGGTAACAAATTTATTAAAAATCTAATATGTTCACCTTTGAATTTTCTCTTTATTGTTGTATTTTATTATCCTGTCAATCAGAAACTTTATCCTTTGATTGAAAAAGAAGTGGGTGGGAGAGAAAGTTAGAAAGGAAAAAGAAAAATTGAAAATGGAAAAGAATAGTTTTTACTCTTTTTGTTTAGAAATGAATGGAAGTTTTTCTATACGTAAGAAGATATATTTTTAGTAAATATGTAAATACATATAAAAAAGCAATGATCAAAGCAAAGTGTTTTTCTTTCTTTTTTCTCTAAACTGGGAGATTATATATTGATGGGTATGAGTGATTAATTTTTTACTTTTTTAAGTTCTACTTTCTTTTCTTGTTTTCCAAACATTGGAAAATTACCATCCCCCACTCACTTTCCCCCCCCTCATATTTATCCATTCCAAACATATCTATTTTTTTGTTTTCACCTTGACTGTTACGTTGATCCTTTTATATTTAATATTTGATAAATTAGTAATTTCTATTATTTAATAATCTTTTATTTAAATAATTAAATTTAATAACGTAATAGAAATATTTAATAATTTTATTTCACCAAATATATTAATCATGAAAGAATAAGTTGTATTTTAGTCTCTAATTTATTATCATGGTATCATAAATCTAAAACAAATGTTAATTATAATTTAACTTTTATTATAAATATTAAGATTATTATTTTAGTGGTAAGAATGTCTGTTCTTGAAAGCTTTTATGATGGATGTAAAGAGATGACTACTCTTATGTATGATCTATTTATCTTTCAGTGAATAAAAAATTTATTTTTATTACTTTATTAGTGGCAGATTTGTCTTTTTTTTCTTACAGCTACAAAGTTACCTTCCATGAAATTGGGTAAATTCATAAAAAAAAAGAGTTCTCTTAGATTAGATTCTAGACCAGATAACAGATTCCGTTGCTCGGCCAATTATTTTTAATATTGATTGTAACTTGTTATTCATATATATTATATATTATGAAGGGATTATTACTTCTATTATATAATATAGATATTTACTTTCAAGAATTTTATTTTAAAAATTATACAAATTTAGAATTCCATCTTAACATATTTAAATAAAATAATGTTATCTAAAAGTATTAAATCTAATTGCAGTTTTGTTCAACTAATCAAGATCAAAGAAAACTAATGAACTTTTTCTAAAAATAAAAATATATAAGTTGGTGCGTAGATTATTTAATTCTATTGGTTGTTTTATGGTTAAAAATTAATCTTATTTATACTAGCAATTTATACATATTAATTTCTGAAATTTAAATTTTTAAATATATATGTTTAATTTTTGACATATAAATTTTTTTTTTGACATGTGTATTTACTTTTGACACATAAAATTTAAGCTTAGGTGTAATTTTATAGTTTTTTCTATTAACTTATTGATTTATAAGTTACATTTCTAATTAAATACCGACTCTAATCCAAAGAAATATTATATTAATTATATTTTAATATTATATTAACTAATAAATAGTTTTCCAATAAGATAACGACACTAATTCTATTCTAAGAAATAACATATTAATTATATTTTAAAATTATGTAAGCTAATAAATTAGTTTTTTAATTAGATAATAATTTTAATTTTAAAAAATAACATCTTAAATTTTATTTTTATACTATATTCAATAATAAATTAATTTTTTAATTATATAATAAAATTTAATCCTTAAAATAGTAAAATTTATATAATATTAAAATTAATTAATAAATAATTCTTAAAATAATTTTATATTATTACATAAATAAAATTTTATAAATTAATATTAAATATTAAGAATTTTATTAAATAATATCTATTAACTTAATTTTCTAATTAAAATAATAGTGATTCCCGTACAACACACAAATAGTAAAACATAATTTTTATTAAATCTTGACTAGTTGGGTTAAATTTCAGCTGAAATTGAAATATTAGATTAGAATTGTCTCTTTTAGATAACATTATGTATTTATATAAAAAATTTAAAATTTTCTAGTCATTAAGCTATAAAAGAAAAAACAATTAACTTAAAAACATGAAATTGATTTTTTCCCTTAAAACTTTATTTATTTATTTTCTTTTCTTATTTTCAACTGGGAATATATATATATATATATATATATATATATATATAGGAAATCTTTGAAGTTTTTATGGGGGAAAAAGATTTGCATTTTATTTATATACTGGAATTGGTACTGTGTTGGGCACATGGAGAATGACATTTCCTAACATTGGTCGGCCATTTGCCGTCTTTTGGCTAATTTGGAGTACACTCTTCACATCTTCGAAAGGTGGCAAAGTGGCATGCCTGTCTCCTATTCCTATATGCTTAGGGTTACATTATATTCTTCAAAACTGCTCAAATTTGAGGTGAAATTTTAGTTACACTTGTTTACTTTCATGGTTATATCTCATGACCAATAGGTATAAGATATCTCATGTGAGCATCTTTTATTTGGTCTAACTTAAATGATAAGAGCGTTTACTTTAGAGAATAAGAGATCTACATTATGTGAGTTTTTATATTTTTAATATATGCAAATAAATTGAATCGCTAATGAACTATTAATAATTTAACTCAATAAAAATTTATTTAAATTTCTTTATTTAATAAATAAGTCGAGCACAAAATAGGTAAAGCTCGACTTGTTAGACTCGCCAACCGACTTGTATATACTTTTGTGAGCTAACTTGTAAACTAATATATTATTAGTTTGAAATTTGAATTAAAATTTATATATTATACATAAATATCTATTTAAATATATTTATTAAGATAAATTCTAAATATACTATATTTTTAATTTTTATAAATTAATGAATAATTTTAATTTTTAATTTATAGCCATCAAACTCATTTAAATTTAATTAAATTCATTTAGACTCACAATATATAAAAAAATAAATATAATAAATCGATTCAAGTTTAGCCCAACAATCAATAAAACAAATTCAAATTAATCAAAACTCAACTCAAGCTAGTAGCACTCTAGGCTTGGTAGATAAGAACATAACATTTATTGTTATAATATATTGTTGTTTAAAAAGACATGTAAATTATGGTTTTTGCACCAAAAGAAAAAGAGCCCCAATAATAGGATATCATAATTTGATGGAAGAATCCAAGGGCAAATGCTGTGCAAAGACCACAAGTACATATTGTTTGGGACAATGATAAGTGGTTAGACCATAAAAATTGCAAAATCATTAATCAAAGGCATAAAGCTAGAATTGGTGAGAGGTCAACTTCTCAATCATATTTGGAAAACCATAAATAAAGAACTAATTTAAAAATCTGTTGGTAATGCAACATTTTCAATTTTGTAGCACATAAATGTATATTTGAAAAGTAACATATAATTCAATGGCTTAGTGGAAGAAAAGCCTCTCGATGAGACGGAGCCTTCTTCAACTACTGGCATTTAGTGAAAGCAAGAAGGCAGTAGTATTATCCCTTCTCTTTTTTTTCTTTTTTCTTCCTTTTCCTTTTTAAAGAAAGCAATAAGGCAGGCTGAAAATCTTGCTGTGAGTTCGTTTGAGGTATTCATGCATACAAACTGTCTGCACATATAATGTTTTCCCACCTTTTCTTTTCCTAACAGTAAGAATAAATAAAATATTTTGGTGAATTTCATCTATAGTCCCTAAATTTAGATACATTTATGATATGTCTCATATATATATCATATGTTATATATTAGAGACAAGTACAGAAATTGTCTTGCAGTTTTGATTTTTAAAAATAGTATGGTGGTTTATTTTGTAATAAACAACTGTCATTTGGTTTATTCCGCCAAATATAATAGCGCTATTCATAGTCTTTAATACGTTTTTATGTTTTTGCGCTTTATATCTATATTTCTTAATATTTTAGTGCTAAATTAATTAATAATATTTTATAAAGTATTTTCTAAATTAAATTAGGATTGAATAGAATAATTATTTTTCAGTAATTTAACAGTTAACTTAAATAAATGATAACCATATATATTTTTATGTAATATTTTATGACCACCAAAAGAAGAGAGTGGTTGTTTACGAATGTAAATTTCAACTTAAGAACTTAAACTTAAAAAAAAAAAAAAAAAAAAAAAAGTAAAACCATATCAACAAATATAACATATTGTAATCGCTAACTTGTGCTATCCAAGTGTGTGGAGATAACTATACATATTTATAAACTTTGCCTGCTGGATTACACTACAGGCTTTTTATATGTACCTTTAAAAACAATAACAAGAAGATTATAAATAAGTACATACATATTCATATGAATATAGTATATAAAAGGTTGTCATTTTTGCATCAATCAAATCCAAGTTGCCAACCCAGTCCACAAAATATTAGTTACTATTATTTGTGTAATGCCCAATTAATTAAACCCTTTTCCAAGTTTTGCATTTCAACACTATAAAATATTATATAACATCAAAAGATAATGAGAAGAATAGAAAGATATTATTATGCTTTGGAGTGAAAGACATTCTTTTCTATATCATTAAAATAAATGCTACATAACCTAATCTTTAACTTTTCTATATCATCATATAACAAAATGGTATTTATTTTTAAAAATACAAAAGCCAGAGTGTATAATAAGATATACTTGAATTGAAGGATTGAGGGATCTTATAAAATTTATGGATTTAACTTAAATTCATTGTTTGGCAAGTAAAAATGGACTATTATTGTCATTGATTCATCAAAAGGCAGCTTGGTATAGTCAATTTATCCATGAAGTTTGGGACAAAGAATTAAGTCCCGTATGCCCCAATTCAGAGAGCATTTGAATTGTTCTAATTCTTAACATCCATGCATGCATATATATAATTTTTTTTCCGCAGCTGCCTTTAGCATTCACTATTCAGTGGCAGTGAGTGGCTACAAAATAATTGGGATAATTACACCATAAGTGATCTAACATTTTTCTTTAACTATCAAAATGAACCAATTTTTGCTTAAATGTTTAAAATTCTATAATTTATGTCTAAAACTATAATAGAAAAGTTAAGAGCATCCACCTGCTCTCAATACTTAGGCCGTAGGAAGAAGGATGCAACAAATCCGGGACCGCATTCGAGCTCTTAAAGAGCAGAAACGGGCCCTCCTTCAAGAACAATAATCTCTCACTGTGGAGGGGGCGAAACCGCGGGGGAAATGGAAACAACGGAAGAAACTAATAAGAATAAGTTGTTTACTTAATATGTTGTTAGTTCACTTTGTAATGTTGTGTGACTGATTTGTCTTGTATTCCTATTTCGCGGGAATGGGATTCTTGGCTAGCTGAACTAGCAGCTCATCCGATCGACTTCCATTCCTGTCCTGCCTGGACCGGTGATTCAACTCTTTCAGACCTTGCCAAAAAGAAGGAAATAACTTTGGCTTCATTGACAAATAAAATTTCTTTCCATCTCTTTTCAAGAAATGTCATTCCTTTATTGATTTATTATAGTGTATGTTCAATGAGAGCTTTATTCAAAGGAATACCCAAAACTGATTTTGTAGTATTAGTTATTTCAAGAATTTTGCATACTGTAAAGATGAATTTGCAGAAATGATTGTGGCAACCATGGAAACAGATTGATGTAGGGAGAGAGGAAAGGAAATTAATTACAAACTCATGGAGAATAATGCCCAGTTTAGTTACAGAAAAATTAATAAAATCAATTTATATATATTAAAAATAATTTGACTGTTGTAAATTACTGTAAAAATCATTAATTAATAAAACTTGAGATGATTGAAGGAAAAAAAAAATTTGTATAACCTAGAGAGATGTATTTCTTTTTTGTGAAAGCAGAAAACTTATTTTATTATTATGGCCAAAAAAATTACAATAATATTATTAGGATTAGTAATGTTATAACAAATAATTAAATTAAAATTAAAGTTCTTATAAATGATAATTAAGTAATTAATTGAAATATGAAATTATAATTTTGTGAAAAAGAAAAAGAGAAGGGTAGATATGAAAGATACTATTCATGTAATAGTGGATTTGGGGAAAATTGAGGAAACTAATAAAATCTGAGGAGAATCGAACCCTATTCTGAAAGCATATATTGTAGTAAATTCCAACCCTAATTCCATAAAAGCTAACACGTTTATGCTGAAAATTGACAAGTAAAATTCACTTTAAATTTGTATGCAACTTATCATGATTTTGTTTCTATTTCTTTTTTTTTTTCTTTTTTTAATAAAGATGTTTAGCTTACCATGTTATCAACCAAGAAATTATAGAGAATCAGATTCTGAAAAGTGAAATAAGAGCTTTTAGTATATAGTTATTAACATGACGGGTCATATTTATATAATTTTAGTTATAAAAATTAAAATTAATAGTTGAAATTTATTGTTTAGTAAATATTTTTTTTAGGTTTTTAAAAATATTTAATTATTCAATTTAAAATTGAAAATAGAAATCGCAAATATGATATATTATATTCAGATTGTATATTAAAAAAAATTCAATTCCTGAAAAGTAGTTTATATATAGAAACATACATGTTCAAGAGCAAAAGCAAAAGCAAAAGCTCAAAAGTTATTGGGACTTTTTGCTCTTCAATCAAGCATAATTCTTCTTCTCTTTATTCTTATGCTATTTATAATTTTTATGTTGCATTGTTATCCTGATTATATAGTATATGTTCTTTATGCAAGATTTGTCAAAATTAAAAGAAAAATATGTTGTAAAGCAACTAACTGATCGACGACCAAAGTTGATTAGGACATTTGATATAATAATGCAGTCAGAGAATAAGAGTAAATTGAGATTTATAAAATTATTATTTGTAAGAATTGCAAAAATTTTCAATTTGACTCTTTTAGTTCATCATTCATTATTATTAGTAAGAACATGTGAAATCCGGTCCGGTCCGGCCGGTTGAACTAGGAATTTACATTATGTTTATATCGGACAATTTTAAAATCTATTGAATAAATATGTTAAAAACCCATCGACTCGGTTGAGTGGATCGGTTACTCAACGACCCGATCATGGGTCACACGAGTTTAGCGGATTTAATTAAAAAATAATAATTAAACAATATATTTTTATTAATAAAAATAGTAGCATTTTGACAAAATATATAAGCACTAAAAAATTATTATTACCTGCATTAAAAAAGTTTCTAAATTTTGCATTTCAAAACAATACATTATCTTCTCTTTAATCAATTAACATGTTGAAAAATAATGGCTAAATTTTTAAATCGAAAAGATTAAACTTTGAAGATTTGATCATGCTAGATATATTGATATACAATTTATTCAATGATTAAAATTATAGGTAAAATAAATTTGTAATCACTTATTTGAATATTTTTCAATAACTAGTGATTGAGATTTTCTTAAAAGACATGAATATCAATATTTGTTAAATATTATATTAAATTATTAGAAATTTTAAAAATTATATTGTGTAAATTGTGCTCTACATTCTTTTATGCAGCATCATATATAAATATTTATGCCTATAATTCTACTTAACAGTTCAACCTTTGACTCTTGACCCTTTGCATTTTACGGATCAATGATCGAGCCGGGTCTGAAAACCATAGTAAAAAATGGTTAAATTTCTATTAAAAAATATGTATTACATAGTCCAGCGATTTATTGGGTTTGAATAAAAAAAAAAAAAAACTAGTTTGATGAAATTCAATTTTAAACTTTAATCCACACAAAAGAGGAAAGACTCAATAAGGACTAACCAAAACTTGACTAGGCTGTTACTGTGTTGTATAAGCACAAGTCCACTTGTTGAGAAATGAGGCCTAGTGATTTGCAAGCCTTGAAATCATGGCCCAACCATGGGAGCCTAAAGCTTGAGAAAAAGAAATGAAAATCCAATACTTAAAAGAGCCAATCTCTCTCCCATTTTCTTTTTCTAAACATAACAAAGATACCCATTTGTTTTTTCTTATCGATCTAAACAGTATTGGTAGGTTTCAAGTTAACAATGGATGAGCCCCCAGTTCCTAAGAAGACATCTCACAGTGCAACGTTACTCGATTCTTTCGATTCTCCCTTGGCTCCTCCGGTGACTATAACATATCCACCCAAGTTTTAATCTTGAGTACCACGTTTGTCGGCCCCAACAAAAATTAAAAATATTAATGGGTAACACTATATTCAATATTTTATAAAATACATTTATGTTTGGATTTGACTCCGGTTTAAAGACTTTTATATGAGCCGAGATTAGGTTATCCTTTTATTATATTTTGAAAAACAAAAAAATTAATGAGCAAATACAAAATTAAAATAATTTTAATTTATTTAAATATCTATTTATAATATATAATTATATTATATTATATTATATATAAGCATGATAGGAATTTTTTTTAGATTAATTATTTTTTATAATTGATCAGTAATTTATTAAATCTTAATTATCATATATAATTAATTTAATTTTTAATCCTAATAAAATTAATTAATAATTAATTTAATTTAATCTAATCCTAATCATATTATAATTTCATATACATTCTTAATCCTATATGAAATTGATCAATATATTACACTATATGTATATTTATGATGAAATATAAATAATTCACCATAAATATTATAAAAATTAAAGCCAAAATTTTTAAAAAAAAGGTATAGTACTTTTAATTTTATTTTCTTAATTTATTTATTTATGTGTATATTTTTTTTAATCCTATAATATTTCTAGATACATGTTTAAATTTATAAAAAATTGATGATTTATTTTATATCACACTATATATATATACACTTATGATGAAATTCACATATCTTAATTTAAAATCTTACTAAAAATTGAAGACAATAAATCATAAAAAAAATATAATAAAGTTTAGTTTTTATTTTGAGATATTATTTTTATATTATTAATATTATAATAATAAATATTATTAGTAGGATTTCTTATTATTAATATTATAATATATAAGAATTTATTAAATAAAATTATATTATAATTTTTACAATAATAAATATTTATTAATTTTAAAACTCATTCCAAATCATTTGTTGCGGTGTGAATTGCGCAAAATTTGCAGTTATAGGCTTGCCATACAGTTTCCGAGTCACACACCCTTGCTGACTATATTCCCAAAATATCTGATCACTTCAAACTCTACCACTCTCATTCTTTCTCTATCCCGTGCAATAATTTTTTTTTTTTTTTTAAAAAAAACTAAATCAAAATCCAAATTGTAATCGTAACAAAAGCAAAAGGAAGAAAAAATCCAAGCGGGAATTGTCTCTGTTTGTTAAAAGCTACAATTAAATTCGACCCAACTAAGGAATCTGAAAGAGCAGACATACTGTACTCAGGAAAGGTCCAAAAGAGAAAAAGAAAAAGAAGCAAGTATTCTTTTACATGACAGGTTACAGTAGCATACAAAACCCTTTCCGCTAAGTAATACCCATGAATTTCACTCTACTTTACAGTCATAGTACTTATACGTATTTGTTTGCTTTATGACATTTTGGCTGTCTATTTATAGTTACATTCATAGGATTCTTAATGGGTGCGTCCTTTTTCTTTTTCATTTTTTTGGTTGCTTGTTTAGTTTGGTTATGGGACCTTCTGCTTTCTGGGTCGAGTTGTAATTTTATGATCGCGGTAATAGTTTAGGGATTAGTTTATTTTGACTTGTGATTCGTGATGATTGTGTTTTCTAGTTCTGTATATTATGATTTAGCTTTTGAGTTTGGTAGTTGACTGCAATCTTCATATATCAGTCAGTCTGTTTTGTCTAATTTTCTGATCAATGTATCAGTCAGTTTGTGCTGTTCGGTTTATTGTTGTCTTAATATTTGCAGATTTGGTTCTTAATATGATTAAGGGGGGGTTTATTTTCTGTGGATTATATTTCTTATAATTTAGTAATTATTTTTGATGGATTAGAATTAATGGGTTTTAATCGTTAGTAAAAACGAGTGCATCTTTCTTTACTTCGTTTGGTATTCTTAATATCATGACACTGGCTTGTGACTTGCAACTCATCTAGAAGTCTTGCTATTCTTATATCATGTAAAAATTCCATATTTTAGGTGACGATCGTCTCTCGAAGGGATTCTCATGCTTGAATTATTGCAAGATGCTCTATCTCTATGTTACCGCAGAGACTTTAGCAATTCTATATAGGATTTTCTGTTTCTTCCTTACCTTATATCTATGCTTTTCTGTATGGGTTAGTGTTGCTACTGACTTTACTTGTATAATTGTGTCTTCAGCATCATGAAACAGTGTGTACTGGAGCCTATTCTTAGGGATACACTTGAGGTGATTAAACCTCTACGAGAGGATTGGGCTGTGAGATCTAAAATTATTGAAGAGCTAAAAGATGTTATTGCATCTATCGAAAGTTTAAGAGGTATTACTGCTCCACTTTATTGGTTTTGTTCAATCTTATGCTTATTTGAATTCACCATGGGAAGTTAATATTTTATCTCAGTATTCCATGAACTTTTTGCTGTAAACTAGTGTCACAAGTGATGTACAAGAAAAAGTTCACCCTTTAAATGGAAAAAATTGTTCCCATGAATATACCGATGATTAACATAGGAAGCTTAATTTGTAAACATAACTGTGAATCCATGTGAATACGAGGAGTTAATGTTTACAACAGTAAGAATGGTTAGGTGCCTTTTTTCATTGCTTAATTTCCTTTCTTTTTGATTTTAAGTTGAGCAATTGCTTATAGTGTTTTCTTAAATTTTAAATGCTAAGTTATGTAGAATCTGTATGTCTATCTATCAATAGCCTGACTACTGCATAAATTTAGTAGTTACAATCACTTCAGGGTTTGAAGCTTTGAGCTTTTGCAAGTTTTTGAAGCTCTACTGTGATAGATGCAAGACACTTGCACAATTATATTCCAGTCAATTTAAATTTGCCAAGAAGCACAAAACTGTGGCTTTGGCACATGAGTATCAACTAGAATAGAAGAAATTTATAGGTTTGAGGATCCAATAGACCTTTATGGTGAAACCTTCTATGCTATACTGTTTTTCTTTGGCTTGCCCAATGAGTGAAACACGCGACTCTTAGAATCTGAGAAGGATGCATTAGATTTACTTACTCTCTCCACCAACATCACTTTTTCTTGTATAGACTTATTATTACATATGATTGTCTTAGATGTAAAAAAAAAGTTTTGTAGTGCTGAAGCATGATTTAATTGTCACCAACAGGTGCAACTGTGGAGCCCTTTGGATCATTTGTGTCCAACCTCTTCACTCGATGGGGAGACTTAGACATTTCTATTATGCTTGCAAATGGTTCTTATATTTCATCTGCGGCAAAGAAGCGCAAACAGAATGTACTTAGAGAATTTCATAAAGCTTTGAGGCAGAAAGGTAACTTCTTTCTATGGTTTTTACTGCATAAGATTAGTATCAATTTTATAATAATTATCCCTTTTCTATAACTCGGGTTAAAACATTTTAACCCTTTTTATTGCATTACATTTAAGTTTGATGATTTTATTTGCCATTTAGTAATTGCTATAGCTTCTGTTATAATTGCTAATGTCTTCTGCACAAATAAGTTCACAAGAAGCAACTAGGTATCAAGTATGTAATGAATTGAATTTATAGAATTAATTGATCATTTTCAAACTTAAATAACTGCTATTATATGGTCTTCAGTTCATTATTTCATCTCCCTGTCAAAACAAAGTTAATTTGTTGCGGTCATATGGTGGTTGCAGTAAGTTTAATAATGGAAGTGTGATCTATGTTCTTGGTAAAGTGAGACTTTTGTTTGCTGAACCTTCCTCATGCATCACTTTCAGTGTTTGATTGTCTCGGTAGAGCAACACTCTTTTTTTCCTTAACTAAATGATTACTTTGTTCCGCAGGTGGATGGCGCAGGTTACAGTTTGTCCCAAATGCAAGGGTTCCTCTCCTAAAATTTGAAAGTGGCCGCCAGAACATTTCTTGTGATGTTTCAATTGATAATCTGCAGGGTCAAATAAAGTCCAATTTCTTGTTCTGGCTCAACCAGATAGATGGGCGCTTTCGTGATATGGTCTTGCTGGTATGTTAGAAGAAGCAGATATGTACCCTTTTGGGTGGGGGGGGGGGAAGATTTATATCTTTTTGATGAACTTCTTGTGTCTGTAGGTCAAGGAGTGGGCCAAAGCTCACAATATCAATAATCCAAAGACTGGGACATTGAACTCATATTCTCTAAGTTTGCTTGTTATATTCCATTTTCAGGTATTGTTTCTCTTAAGAGGTAGAGATTAATTGAAATAATAATTGGAATTACAAGTTCACTGTCCTTATTGCTTTAGCCGAGTGGTACTGAATTCTGGTTATTTTATGTTTTCATTTTCTTTTAAACATTTTGACACCTTCTATGAACTAAGACGTAGTCATGTCGCTCACTTTATTCAGTTGTGCTGATATATTTCTTATGCCTTTGAAATCCTTCAAAATGTTTTATATATGGTGTAATTTTTATTTTTCCATGTCCTTCCCCCTTCCTGAATCTAACTATCAGCGAGAAGAAAACATGCAATGTACAGATTAAATTATTTCCTTGGCCTGTTGTATATTTACTTTCTTTTATTTATTTCAGGTCTGGTCTGAATTGTAGTTAGAACTTCCAGTTTTCATCCCTTACAATTTTTTTTTTGTAATTATGTATTTATTCATTTATTTCTTTTGCAGACTTGTGTACCGGCTATTCTACCTCCTCTGAAAGAAATATATCCCAGAAATGTTGTTGACGATCTTACAGGTATGGTTTCATATTTAATCTAGATTGTTTACTAAAAGTTAGAAGCCTTAGGTGGTTTCTACGTATTTTCTTACACCTTCGCCTCCACCCCTGCATAAATTATCTGTTTATATCCATGTATGGACTTAAGTTTAATTGTTTTCCATGTGGAGGCTGGTGCTGTCAGTCAGCTGTTTTTGAAATAGATTATTCAATAGGGGCTGTGTGGTCTGTCCAGCTCTATTGTTGTCGATATCTCCACTGTGCTGCTGATAACATATATTCTAGTGGCATTTTGAACACCCTCCCGCAAATTCTAAGGAATTCTATTTTCTTGGACTTAAAAGTTTGTCTCATCTCAACGTAATTGGAAATAGTATTCTGGAATTATAGTTCCTTACAGACATATAATGTGGAAACTGTGTTGCATTATTACAGAAATGAACCACTGATGTGGATTCCCAAAAAGCAACAGTAGAATTTGTTGATGCAACTTGTAGTTCAATATGTTTTATGCAGGTGTGAGGACCGTTGCAGAGGAACGTATTAAAGAAACATGTAATGCTAACATAGCCAGATATATGTCAGACAAATACAGGGCAGTTAATCGAAGTTCGCTGTCTGAGCTTTTCATTTCCTTCTTTGCCAAGGTAATAATTGTTGCCACCTTCCAATTTCCTCATTACAATTGTATGTGCCTAGTAGGTTACTTTAGTAAAGTGTCAGTTATGGTTGTTGAAATATGCAATGCTAACCCATTTTCTATTTGAGAGCTGGCTAAAATTCGTCACTTTTTTTTCTCTCTCCAGTGATTACTTTATTATAAATTTTGCAGTTTTCTGGCATTAGTTTGAAGGCTGCAGATCTTGGAATTTGCACATTTACAGGACAATGGCTAGATATAAGAAGCACTATGAGATGGTTGCCCAAAACATATGCACTATTTGTAATTCTCTCTCTCTCAACACATCCACACACAAGAATTAAAACCCCAGTTCCCTAACTTAGCAGTCATTGTCATTCTTAGTACTGATTTGTTTCTGCCACTGCTGATACCTGGTAGATTGAGGATCCTTTCGAGCAGCCAGAAAATGCTGCAAGGGCAGTCAGCGCTGGAAACTTAGTAAAGATAGCTGAAGCATTTCAGACAACATACCATAAGCTGGTCTTGGCTAATCAGAATCGCACTTCTCTCCTCGGCACCTTAGTCAGGCCAGAAATATTAAATTGCATTGCAGGAACACCGGTTAGGAACCTGAGTTACACTTCTTTGCACTATCAAAGTACTCATCGACAAATCAGTAAGTCTATGTATTCATCACCACAAGTGCAACATCAATTTCAGAACATGAGACAGGAGAAACATCAGAAGATTTTCACCGCACAAAGACAGGAAAAACACCCCCACAGTTCAAATTCTCAATATCGAGTTCAAAACACAAGATTGGAAAAACATCCTAGTTACTTGGCCAAGCAAGGACATGAAAGCCATCCCGAGAATACAAGGCTAGAAAGGCATCCCAACTATTTCGCCATGCAAAAACAGGAAAGTAATGTTAACACTTCGACCAGGAAAAAACCTGCACAATATTACCATGGTCAGGGCCAGCAATTATGGCGGCCAAAATCTGATGGTCAGGGACACTTTCTATGAAGCTGACGGTAGGAGTACAGTATAGTTATTTATTACTGATGCTCCTTGGATTTTGATATTTCATGGCTGGATCCTAGCATCTGCAGGTGTTCTGACAGTGATATAGTAGTATTGGCAGGCTCCATCACCTTTAAGAAATATAAAACGTAATGCTTGCTGCTTCTAGCTTGTATTTGAGATGAGAAATGATCAACTGAATTCTTGTACGTGGGGAATATGAAAGTTCTTTGTTGCATGCCAGAATTACCAGAAGGTGCAAATAATTTCTTTGGAGCTTCGGAGTATGAAAATTTCACTCGTCTCACAAAAATTTCTTTATGGTTTGGGACTTGGGATATCCATGGTACCTGTATTCCCCAATTACTTAATTTGCCTTTTTAAGTGGATGCATCTGCATGTCGGAGAAAATTTCATCTCTGCTAGTCTGCTTACCATAATGGCTGGCTTGGGAGTAGGAGTCCGGACAACAAGGACTTGTAATGGAGAAACCCTATACTGCCATTAGCATTTACTTAAAAATTATAACAATAAGCATGTATAAGTTTGGAATAAATGAGAAGGCAAAATGGAGCTGTGGTTGTAACATTCCAAATTTTTAACTTCAAAAGTTTGTTTTCCTATGCCACAAAATTAACTAAAAATTCAGTGGACACCGAGGAGAAAGGGGCTCAGCGAGAAGAGGATTGTACCATGAAAGAAGCAAGGAGGTCAACCTCTTTCAAATATACAACATGATTTGATCTATTATCCATATATTTCTTTGTTCTGTACTTTGGATATTCTTATTCTAGTCAATCCAATCTGTTGTTGAATTGTTGTTCATATTGAAATAAATCGAAATTGATAAGGAGTTGGTCAATGATACTTGAACATGTACTCGTTTTGAGTGCCTGCTAATTCGAATTGAAGGGTAATATAAAATCGGTCTATTTCCGGCATCATATCCATAGTTAGCGCATTCATCCTAGTTAGAAACTCCAGCTCCGTATCAAAGTCATGGTCGATATTAATAAAAAAACTATGTTGTATAACTTCATTCAAAAAACTTTCTTGAAATCACTACGGAAATTACTACAAAATAAAAAATAAACCAAAAGATAAGCAAACCAAAATGTGTACTGGATTTACATATTGGTGTTAATTCAATAAAGAATAACATTACAAATGCTTCATCTTAAGAAACTCATGCTATGAGGTGCTTTTTCTTTTTGTAATTTACACAATCTCTAGTATAGTGGACTCTCTCCTATGATGCACCACCCATCACTCTGCTGCTCAGGTTTTGCTTTATCGGATCCACATCACAATGGGTGCAAATTCCCAGTTGAAATGATGGGACAACAAAAGAATTTCAGTCATTCATTGGTATTAATCACTACAGAAATGAAACAAATCTTCCACCTGGAATCAAACTCTTTTAACTAGGACCATTATAGTTTGCTGTGTTAAAAAAGAAGAAATCGAGTCTGCTTGATCTAACCTTTACAGTTACCTTCCAAAAATCACCAAGTCATTTTTGTATCTTATTTGTTCAAGGCCGCAAGAGGCGTTTGTCGCATGTCAAGATTCTATAACTTGCATGTGGACCCTCGGATGTATCATGCAATGCAACATGCCAACCCATGGCCTTTGCTGTCTCTTGAAGTTCATCCATGACATCGAGGGTGTCACGAATGTATGCTCGACCACCAGGTCTGAGTATGCGATCCATCTCAAGCATGATGGTAGAGATACTACATCTGATGCCATGTAAGAATACCAGGTAAGACATCATATTGGCATAATAAATGAAGATTTTCCTGCCAACCACAGACTGAGAAACAGCAAGGCATACCTTTTCTTTTCAATGGAAAAGAGGCCATTTGCATGTAAAAGATCATATGTCCTTGGATATGTATCAAATGGTTCACACCTGAAATTTGACAACACTATCAGATGCAACAGGTGCTCATTAAAACTATATTAAAGCAACAAATAAACCATGAAAAGATTCCTAGGGAAATTTGGATGAAAACATGCATTTATTATCAATGACAGTTATGCAATAAGGCTTTGCCAGGTTCATGGAATAGCAGGCAATAGTATAGGAATGGAATAGCTTTTCAGTGCTGAATAATTCTCAGCTTTAGTTCAAATTCTAGAAGTTAAATAGTTATTCCCTAAATCAGTTTTTCCAAATTTTAAAAGTTAAATAATTAATATATCGAATGAGGAAGGATAAGTTAATTTTATTCCAAAGATAAGCTATTCCAAGTTTTTGAAAGTCAAATACTTAAAAATTTGAATGAGGAAAACTTGCTAGAAAAAATAGTTATTCCATAATGTTATGAAATGTAAAATTCACATACAAGCAAAAGAACAGCCTTACCATCATCATGAAATAACTATCATGTTCATATTCTATTCTACTCCACAAACCAAGCCCTAATAATATGCAGAAAAGAGGGAGAGGAAAAATTATAAAATGCATCATTAATTCATTATTGTATGATGTCAAGTAATGTGTGAATCATCATTAAACTATCCAGAAAGAGCATCTAAGCAGGTTTAGTTAATAGCTAATGAGAGAGTTTAGAGTAGTACCAGTCATGCATAACTCCTAGAAGTCCACGATCATATATAACAGGTAATGTGTTGGGTCCACTAATAGGTACCACATTCAAAACCCAACAATCAAATTGTTGATCAATCAGAGCAGCAGCAAATCTACCAAATTCAATAAATAACCCATAAGCTTTGAGAAAATTCAAGAAATGCGGCAACAGGAAAATATAAAATGAATTATGGATAGTATACCCTCCGAAGCCAGCTTTCATGTCCAAAACATTTCTCAATTTAAACTTCTTCCAATGCCAAGCACGCACATAGCCAGCTATTATTTCATACCAGTATTTTGATTCCGCCTTGAATAGCTCTTTTCTGGATATGTAGGCATCCAATTGTATGGACTGGAGCCTATCAGGTGGAGTGTGCAGACGAGCAGGCCATGTGGTAATATTTGCTCCATATCCATCTTCTGGAAGTCGAGTGATGCATGCCTTCAGATCAACGTACCTAATAAAATTGTGCAACTTATGAGAAAATGTGCCTAAGAAAATTTCAGACACATGAAAGTTCACAGGACTCTGAATCTATAGTACTGCTGCATAAAATAGTAACTGTCACAGGGCTGGCTCCAAAGGATGGCCCCATTTGTTAACTGATATTCTCCAGCAGAGAATTAGATGTTTCTAAAAAGAAAAACCTATACAGCTATAGTTCAGGACAAGTGAAATGGATGCATCAGTAGCTAATTGCAAGCTCCAGTATTACGGTTGAGTGGATCAGTACTATGGGTGAATCTGAATTTCTTGGCCATAAAGCAGAAGAAAGGAAGGTGACCTTCCTGGGACCTTTATGAGGAAAATGAACAGCGATATCACTATCGTATATGGAGTGAAGAATCTTCAAATGTTTAGGTAGGCAAAAGTAATACCATCCTTCACAGCGCTTAAAATAATTCATCCAGAGAAATCATATTGTCCATCAAATTAATTAAACCTAAAATCTTATATGCAATCTGGCAAACAGCATTGCTTCATAAGTATTCTATGATTCTGTCAGAAAATAGGAGAGTCCTATGGGAAAGAGAAAATTGTGGTTTTGAGAAGCATGTGTTCTCTTGCTCATGATTTTCCATTTTTCTATATTCTCTTTATTCTACTGTCAACTATGCCAATTCAGAAGTCATATTTACTGTCAGTTTTAATGCATTTATTAGTGAGGCGTATACAGGACATTTGCATATATATACTACAGAGATCATCATACAAACTTTAAAGTAGAATAATCAAATTTACCAAACATTATCAGGATTATCATCTGGATCACACAATGGAGGTTTTGTGCCTTCTTCACGGCTTAGGTAGCAGCTATTGTTGATGGGTTTTTGCCATATAGCAATATATCCCTCCTTTTTAACAAGTGTCCAGCAAAGACGGGTAGTAAGGTTAAGCATCTCTGAAAATATGCAAAGGCAAAAATAAGCAATCACAGCAATCTAATTGTCAACAAATTGTACGCAAACAAATTAATTTGACCAGTATTACAGCCATCCCATGTCTCAGTAACAGGTTTATTTGATGAATTTTGGTGGATGCATAAGTTACAGAGTAAATCTCACTGATTTAAAACAGGAAGGAAAACAAAGAAAATACATGGGCACAGTATCTTGAGAGAAGGAGCAGATCAAGAATGTTGATTAGTTAAGGGGTCCCTTGAGAATACTAAAGCCTTTCAATTTTTTAAGGTGCAATTGCTTATTGAGAAATTGAAATTGATACCTTCCCACTGTTCCTCTAGAACTGCCTCATGCTTATAAACCGGCTGTGCAGCCCATGCAAAGTATCCTCCTGCACGGAGCATTCTATTGACCTCAAGGAGTAAGATTCCATCTTCACCATCAGAATGTTTGAAAGGAGAAGGAAAAATCAGAAGACACCTCATAAACAAATGAAAATGAAAAAGAATGACTCATTTACACATTTTCATGCAAACATACACTAGCAACACAATCTTGTCAGGAATAATGCAATCCATACCAAGTGTGTGGGAGAGAGAGAGAAAGAAGAGGTGAGGTTGGGGGATTTGTTGGAGTGTTGAAGTCTACCACTCATGATCACAGGAGAAAGCATATACAGCACCAACAGTTTAGCACTACTGGCACATGGCAAACTCATAATGTAATACAATGCTCTCTTCGGCTATGCTCTCCATTTCGACCACTAAAACTAGGCACCAAATAGAATGAACATACCATCACGAGTCCAGTTGATTCTACATCTTGAACAATGTATTATTTCAAAGGCTTGACTTGGATATAACAAACGGTGAGTAGCAAATGCAGCCACCATTGCAGGTACACCACGCTCAAGAGCAAACTGAATTTGGTTCTCATGGACATCTTTGGGTGCTACCGACATAGTAAGCACATTCCTTGATAGCAAATAGGCACCAAAACTTGCCACACCACATCCAACATCCAGAACAACTCGAGTATGACTACCAAATGCAATCTCAGGAACCATCTATCCACACAAAATATAAGATATTAAACATCATGTCTACATACCTAATCATGTATGTAACTTCATTGGAAAACTAGAAGTTGAAAGTTTAAGACCTTTGAAATCTGGTTCAAGTATTGATCTGCCCCATGAATGAATTGTGTACCACCACCAGGAAACTTAAACTTGTTTTTCTCTTTATAGATCCAGTTTTGACCTCCTTTATCTTCAACTAAACGTGAGTGAGGAACATTGCTAAACCATACCTGTAATCAAGTAGCATGTCCTATTGAGAGAACTTTCATAAGATAAGCTTAAGAGAAATTCGTTATTCCTCTACTGTTGGCCTGAAATTGAAATCTCAAATAATTTCCCATGACTTGACTAATTTGAAGCAGCAAATGCAATAGTTTCTTCAAAGCTAATGACAATATCATGACAGTTGCAAGTATCTAATTTATAAACTGCACCAAAATGGGAGGTCGGATCAACCTAATGCAACCATTAACTTACATGATATCAGTTTTCCATCTTTCAGTAATGCAGCATATAAATTCTTGTTTACTCATGTTTTCTTCCTGAATAACCAGACACAAGTCGCCACATTCCACATATTCTACATTGTTAACATTATAATACTAAAAGTTCAATGGTTTTGCATAACTAGAAGGGGATTCAATCAATCGAACCTAATATATTTGCTTTGACGTAATTAAAACTAGCAAAAGATTTTTCATTTTTCTTTACTTCGTCATCATTTCTCAAAAACAAAACAAAATTCAACGAACCGTAAATAATAGCGAACCAAAAGCACCAATACCTCATCACGACTCCTTGGCCATGGAATAGGCTGTTTGTACCCTTTAGGCGGCGGAACTAAGCAATTCAAACCTTTGCCTTCCTGAGGACAATGCCTCTCAAACTTTTCCCCTCTCTCTGTAGACTTCAGCTCCTTAATAGCTTCTACATTATCCAAACAAGGAATACGCTCTCTCATACTCTCAGGACACAGATCAAATCTCTTAATACCCTTAAATTTAACATCACTATCTCCGCTCTCAACAACTCCACTCTCATTACCCCAACTCTCCACAATTTCAGGATCAAACTCACCGACCTCAAAATCATCAGTCATTTTTCCATCACTATCAATAACCCCAAAAGTCCTATTCGAATCCGAGTCAGACCCAACTGAGTTCTGATCAATTGGAGCAGGAGTTGGAGACACTACATTCTGGGTCTTATCAGGAACAATTTGAGATTGATTTTGAGCAATGAGATCAGTAATGTTAAAGGGTTTATTCAAGTTTGGTGAAATGGAAACCGATTCTGTCGGTGTTGAAAAGAAGATAAGTTGTTGATACCCATTTGAAGACCAGTGCTTGCCCAGATAAAAGAAAGTGATTGAGAGTAAACAGAAAGCTGTGATCTTTAGAACCAGTGGTGTTTTTAAGAGATCCATATTGGTGTTGAGAGATTTCATGGTGGGAAATAAGAAGCTATAGTGTACTAAAAGAAAGATCTTGGATCTGGATTTTCATAGGTCTTTATTAATGTTTAAGGATTGATGGGGATTTCATTTTAAGCTTGAAAGATTTGAGATTAAATTGGGTATTTATTAGTAGGGTGTAGTGTGTGATCTTGTTCAGAGTTACGGAAGCTATGCAGTGAGGTGTTGAAAAGAGTGAAATGAAGTTATTTTTTTGGGTGGTTGTGTGTTGACGGTACCGCTGAAGTAATAAAGGAGGAGGAGAGGTGGCAAGTGCTAATGCCACTAGTGATAGGATTAAACTCTATAAGATCCATATTGAAAAAAGTATTAAATCTTTTTGGTCTAAATATATAAAAATATTTAGCTAGAATTTTAATATATATATATATATATATATATAACAAGAGTAGCTAGTTTTGACACTCATCATAAATATAAAAATACATTTAGTTCATATAAGATTATTCAATTTAAAAATTCTCACTCCTAAAAATAAATGTTATAATAATTATATATTAAAAAAATAGTTTATTAACATTTTCATATACAAAATGATTTTTAGAAAATAATGTTTTTATTATATTTTAATATTAATCTATGTAAATGTAATTATATATTAAGTAATAAGTTATTTATAAAATTAAAAAATTTTAATCCAAAATATAATATAATGGTCAAATTTTTCTTACTAATTTATAAACATAATTTATATTATAATTGATAATGTTAGAAAAATCTTAATGAAATAGTATTTAAAAAAACTAGCATATTATGTTTGATATTTAAAAATAGTTAGTTTATTGTTGTTTTTTAAAATATTAAAAATTTATTAAATTATGTATATAAATTTAATTTTATAATCAAAATAATAATAATGATTTTGAAATTTAAAAGGACTAGTTTCAAATTAAAGTGATTATGGGCTTGGCTTGAACCATTAAAAGAAAATTAAATGTATAAGATGACCTAAAATATAGATTTTTTTAATTCTTAAATACACTTATACAATTTCTTTAAAGTAAACAAAGTATACAATAATTTATTTGAGTTGAAGTAGCCGTGTCCTTCGCTATTATTATACTATAAAGATATTTAATTAATAAAATTTAAATAAAATCTTTTGTCACGATCCGATCTGTAGGCCTGTGACCGACATTAGGGAATGGGTAGGTATAGCGTCATCGTATCTCGTAGTAAGCCTGACACTCACTAACTTAATTAAATCTTATCTAATAATACTGATGTCACAATTTATCTTAATCATTAAATTTTACATATTTAATTCGGTTTGCCAGTAGAATTAGGCAAGACCTGAAACAATATAAAATTACAACTGATAAGTTTATTATTTCTATTGCGGAGAATCTAAGATTTTATAAGTCAAACATACCAAATCAATTACATCACCCGATGATGAAGGAGTCATGTTGCTAGATAAGAGCCGTGGGAAGACTAATAATTATAGATCTGAAAAACAATAAAATTGAGACTGTCAGTCTCGAGAATGAGTTAAAATCATACATCCCAAAACAGTTACAAACACTTCAATAATACATTTATTTAATTTGAAATAAATACTAAGTCATGTAAAAGTAAATGTGTCATCCCATACTTAAATAAAAATAACTTTCACATACTACGGGACGAAGTACCTCAGCAGAACCCTAATCCCAACACTAAACATCTCGACTCTCTCTCATTCTAATAGAACTGGCGCCCAGTGAGCGAAGCTCGACCAGAGTCCTTAAATCCAGTTCAGTCACTTAATTATCACTAACTCTCTTAGCCTTTCGGCTCTCTTACTCCAATAAGACTGGTGCCCAGAGAGCGAAGCTCGACTAGGCTCCTTAAATTCAGTCCTATCACTTAAGTTTCCAAATAAGCCGGCGCCCAGAGAACAATACTCGACTAGGGATATTTACTCTGGCAAACACACTCTACTAAGCCCAGAGAGCGATGCTCGACTAGGACAAGTCCTAAATTTACCTTTTATACCCTTTTGCTATCAGTCTCAGATTCATACCGGTGCACTCATCAAATAGCATATTCTACGGTCGTCCCATTTCGAGTCAACATGAAACAATAAAATCAAAATGCAGAAAATGAAACTTATATAAATAGCAATTAAAATAATTGATTAAAATATTAAATCATATAATTAGAATTATTTCGTAAAATCTCAGCATAACACATGTAAACAGACATATGACTTTAACTCACAGCTTTGACGACCTCCTAGCTTTGCTCTGATGCCTCGGGTGGAGCGAGCCGAACTGACGGATTATCTAATCACGGAAAACAATTGATCAATAACGTTGAAACATTTGACAATTAACCCTAGGTCTAGATTTTTAGGTCTGACTGTCTAAAAATCTCGACTCGGGTAAATTCTATCAAAAATTCGGTGGAACCTCCCCTAAAATACATATATTTACCTCCCATAAAACGGGTCTAGGACTTTTCAGAAAACACTTCAAATATTCAACAACTTATTTTAATGGGAGTCGGGTCCCCAAGACTTCATTATTTTTCTCGACTCGGCCACAAATCATAATTCACAACTAACGGCAGACAGTCCGACAAATAATTATTTTAACTAAAAATATTTCTAATGCTCAACAAAATTCAATAACACATAATTTACCAAAGAATTCTAAAATCAACGGGCCAGAGAAATTACCGAGACGCTTAATCGCTCGGTCGACTCGCCTCCAGCCGCCGGAGTTCGATCGACGATCCGAATGCACCAACGGACTCGAAACGACGCGCTAATGACGATCCCCGCTTCCGATCTTCCAATCTGACCCTGATCATTCGAAGAGATTTACGGACAATCTCAGCTGTCGATTTTCAAATGGAGTCCGATCGCCACGAAACCGGTGCCATTAGAAAGCTTGAGTTGAAGAGAGTCCGAATATGCCCTTCGATCATCCATCCCTTGCCAGAGCTCGCCGGAAAAGAAAAAAATGTGGCTGCCAACACCTCGTCGGAACTCCCTCCTTCGGCCACCAAAGCTGACGTCGCCACTCCCAAAAGGAAGCCCTAAACTCATCTGTAAAAACAAGACTAATCTCGCCGCCATTGGCTGTCGGGAACGCCCGGGACGACACCGATAGCCACTGCCCCCCTCCCCCTCCCCCTTGCCCTTTTTTTCTTTTCTCTCGCCGAGCTTGACGCCTTCTTCCGCCATCAACTTGTCGCCCCGGCCACAACCGATGCCTTCTCCTTCCTCCTCTCTCTCTCTCTCTTCGGCGACCCCTATGCCTCGTGCTTCCTTTCTTTCTTTTCTTTCTTTCCTTATAGGCAATTAGCCCCTGGACTTTTCTTCCTTACCATTTAGTCCCTCAACTTCTTTAATTACTAACAATTTTGCCCTACAAAATTTCTAATTGACCTTCCAACTTTTCTTTAGCTTTTCAATTAAGCCCCTAACTATTTAATTTGGGCCAAAATTAGAATTATTGAAAAAGAGAATTACTTATTTACCCTTGCTTTTAAATATAAAATTACCAAAAAGCCCTTGCCAATATATTTAATTACAAAAATACCAAACATACAAATTTTCATTAAAACCCATATTAATAAAATTATACTTTTAATCCTTATTCCAAAATAAATTTCCAGTTTACTCATAACACAAGTAATTTAATTAATCATTTGCTAAATATTTTTCAATTAAAATTTAATACTATTAGCTAATTTAAAATGTCTTTTTTCCTAATAATTCTTTTATAAAATATTATTTACTAATTCTTCCATAACTCTCAAGTATAGAATTTAATTTATATATATTCATTTGGAGAAAAATTTGAATAGCCAAAAATATAATTTATTTCTCAAAGAATTTACTAAATTAATTTCTTAAAAATCAAACTAATTGGATATAAAAATAACTCATTTATTTGTATAAAATTAAAATTTCCATTTAGATCATTCCAATTTAAACCAAATAAAAATAAAGTAAAATTAATTTAAATAAGAATTCATTTGTTAATTATTATTAATATTATCATTATTAAAGAAAAATTCCGGGTATTACATTTTTATTTAAAAATATTTATAGATAAATCGTAATTATATTAAGTTAAATATATATAATAATAATTTAATAGAAAATTTAATTAATAATGGGTCCATTTAGTTTAACTACTCATAGCAATTAATACTTATTATTGATAACTAATAAATATAAACTATTTAATAAAATTTTATTAGATGAAGTTTGACAGTATTTAATTGATAAGTTAAAGTATTATTTATTATATATATATATATATATATATTATTTTTGTTATATAAATATCAAATATAATTTATAATAAAAGTACTATAATTTTTTTAATTAAGCTTTGCCTTATTCATTGTTGAACATATTTTTAAATGACATTTTTAAATTACAGGATAGAGTTTAAATTTCATGACATAGAGTTTCTTTTCTAAATTCTCTAAATATTAATTTTATAAATATTTTAATTATTAATTATGATTCTAAAAAATAATTATTTTTGTAAATTATAAAATAAGTTTTATTATTTTAATAAAATAATATTATCTAAATAAAAAATAATTGAAATTTATATATATTATACCTAAATGTTTTTTGATATATATATATATATATATATATATATATATAAATTTTGAGACTTAAAATATTTTTGATATGTGTGCTTAATTTTTGATATGTAAAATTTTTATTTTGACATGTGTATTATTTTGACACATACAATTTAAGTTTATGTGTAATTTTATAATTATTTTGTTAATTTATTAATTAATAAGTTATATTTTTAATTAAATAATGACTCTAATTCTAAAAAATAATATATTTATTATATTTTAATATTGTGTTAACTAATAAGTAATTTTCTAATCAGAAATTATACTAATTCTATTTTTAAAAATAGTATATTAATTATATTTTAATATTATATTAATTGATAAATTAATTTTTAATTAAATAATAATTTTATTTCTGAAAAATAGAATCTTAAATAGAATCTTTTAATATTATATTTAATAATAATTAATGTTTAATTATATAATAATTTTTTAATTTTAAAAACAATAATATCAATTATAGTATTAAGATATATAATATTAAAATTAATTAATAAATATTTTTAAAATAATTTTATATTATTGCACTAATAGAATTTTAAAATATTAAAAAATTTAAAAAATAATTAGTTTGCTATTATTTTTTAAAATATTATAAATTAATATTAAATATTAAATATTTTATTAAATTGTACCTATAATCAAAATAATAATAATAACAATACAACGTATGAGTAAACGACTAGTTGTCAATATAAAATTAGAAATACAAATGCTGGTGTCCTCCTTAACGTAGACTTCTAAAATTTGATGAATCTCCTCCATCTCTTCAACTTCCTTAGCTTCGAGAAACATGCCTAACTCCCTCTTCAACTTATCATTCTCCTTCGAGTAACAAACTCCTCAAATCTCTCCACTTCTCAATTAACTCAAACACTAAAACATGCCATTGACTTCCTCATACATTTTTCTGTTCGAACAAACAAACCATCTCTATGCTTTCTTATTTTTTTTCCACTCCAAATCAAGATTTTATGTCAGCTCTAACTTCAATCTAGATTAGGAGAATCAACTTTTGGAATCATTTTTCTTAATTAAATGGGATTAGATTAATTTTTAATATAAATATTTATAAAACACTTTTAGACCAAAAAGTATAAATCTTGTACCACCTATGAGTAAATAAATAATTTATGTAATAAAACAGCGATCTCAGTAAAAATAGTTAAACATTATTTGGATTGAGGGACATTGAAATATATGAATTTAGTGAGAATTGTGAAATTAGAATATAAAAGAATTTCTAAATTAAATATAAAAGTAATAAAATTATAATTTATTTTTATTTTTATATAATCTTAAAAATATATAAATCTATTATGGATAAAATTAAAATAAAAAATTATTATAATAATACATTACTTTTTTAAAATGGTTGATTTTAAAAAATTTCATCTTCTAATATAAAAATTAAAATTCTAAAAAGTGAACGAATTTAAAAGATAAAGGACTTGTTAAAATTCATAAATTCAATATATCTTTTTAGTTATCAATTAATGAATTTAAATTAAATTAGTCGTTTATCCGTGTGTTGCACGATTGTTAATATTATTTTGATTATAAAATTAAATTGATAGTTATAATTTAATAAAATTATTAACATTAGATATTAATTTATAAAATTTTAAAGATAATAGCAAACTAACTATTTTTAAATATTCTTATCTTTTTTTAAATTTTTAAATTTTATTAATATAATAATTTAAAAATTATTTATTAATTAATTTTAATATTATATCAATTAATATTACTATCTTATAGGATAAGAATTTATTATATAATTAAAACTTAATTATTATTAAATATAATACTAAAAATTATTTAAAATATTAATTTCTAAGTTAAAATTATTATCTCAATAGAAGATTAATTAATTAGTTAATATGGTATTAAAATATAATTAATATACTATTTTTTAAATAAAATTAATACCATTATACGATTAGAAAATTATTTATTAATTAAATAATATTAAAAAATAATTAAAGTACTATCTTTTAAAATTAAATTTATTATTTAATTAGAATAAAATTTATGAATTAATAAATTAATAAAAAATTATAAATTTATATATAAATTTGAAGTTTATATATTAAAAATAAATAAATAAATAAATAAAAATATATATATTTTATGTATAAAAACTTAAATATCAAAAAAATTTAATTTTAATAATTAATATAATATATAAATATAAATTTTATAAAATCTTTTTATTTAAAATGTCTCCGGCCAAACAAGGGGCAAAATCGCGAGGTTGTGCCGTCTCCGGGTTGCGAAGTCCAACTTGCAGCCTGAGGCACCCGTTCCTCATCACTCATCACTCATCACATATATATAAAAGCCATAAATGCTCCCCTCGCCTCCTCCATTTTCTTAACGCAAATTTTATTCACAAAAAAGATCCATACAAACATTTTCACAAAAACTTTAGCAAACTCAGTCTATCTCTCAATCTCATGTAAATGTTGTCAACAAAAAGCAACCATTAATGACGCACACCTTCTCACGTCTCTCTCTCTCTCTCTCTCTCTATATATATATATATATATATATGTGTGTGTGTGTGTGTGTGTGTGTGTGTGTGTCACCTAATCAGATAAATAGAATCACTCCTTTTCTTTTCTTTTCTTTTTTCCTTTTCTCTCAATTTCTCCATTCTAAACCCCGTTGCGTCTCTTTCTCCGGCTAAAATCTCCGATCACCCGTTTACTTTCCTACAATTGGATACGATTTCCTTTCTTTAATCTTCTATTCTCGACCTCTCAATTCCCGGAATCATTTCTAGGGTTTGCGTAATCTACGAAAACCCTACACGATCCATCGCATTCTTTCTAATTTCGTGCAATTCGAAGGAATTTAACCTACCTCGTTTGTTCTGCGGCTTGCTTAACCATCAACAACGATGCAATTGTACGAAAGTTGACAACTTTATCTCTGATTTTGTCTAGTGAAGGAGAAAAGTGTTTCCTTTGTTCGTAATAACCGTGGAAATCAATGATATCATGGTTGAATTGAAGTCAGATTCTGATAAAGAGTCATGTTCAATGTCAATAAACGAGACGGTAAATGGGTCTCACCAATTTTCCATAAAAGGGTATTCTTTAGCGAAAGGAATGGGAGCTGGAAAATGTATAGCAAGTGATATTTTCACTGTGGGTGGTTATGATTGGGCGATCTATTTTTACCCAGATGGTAAAAATCCTGAAGATAGTTCTATGTATGTTTCTGTTTTTGTAGCTTTGGCTAGTGAAGGAACTGATGTTAGGGCTTTGTTTGAGTTGACCTTGGTTGATCAAAGCGGAAATGGGAAGCATAAAGTTCACAGTCATTTCGATCGTGCGTTGGAAAGTGGGCCTTATACTTTGAAGTATAGAGGGAGCATGTGGTAAAGTTTTGTTCTTTTGTTTCTTATCTTGCCTTTTTATTTGTTAATGTTTGATTTATTAATGGGATTTTATGTTTTAGGTGAATAGGTATGCATTAGCGGTTTTGTTTTTGGTGTATTTATTGTTGATTGTGGCTTGAAGGTGTATTCATTGTGGGGTGCATCTGGGGATTGGGTTTTAGGTAAGATAAGCTTGACAAATTGCTGAATTTGATTATAGTAACTGTGCTATGGGCTAAATTGATAGCTGATTGATATAGACGTGTAAATCTAAGTTGTTTGTGCTATCACTCTTGCATTCTACAGGCTATCATTATCATTATATCAATTTATTATAAACTGTTACACTTAGCTGCGCAGTTGGGATTTCTCTGTGCAATAAATGTTCTAATCTGTCACATTGACATTTACTTGTGCATATTAACGTGATATGGTTGAAGTCTTTTTATGTTGTTTGTGCATTTGGGTTGGGGGGTATTGTTTGTGTTTGGACAACTTCTACGTGTCTCATCTCGTTTTACTTTACTTGCTCAATTTGTTGCAGGGGTTACAAGCGTTTCTTTAGAAGAACAACTCTTGAAAATTCTGATTATATAAAGGATGATTGCCTAATCATGAACTGCACAGTTGGAGTTGTTAGAACCCGTCTTGAAGGACCAAAGCAGTATTCCATTTCACTTCCGCCGTCAGACATGGGGCAAGGCCTTAAGGAACTGTTAGAATCTGAAGTTGGTTGCGACATTGTTTTCCAGGTTGGGGATGAAACATTTAAAGCGCATAAGTTGATACTTGCTGCTCGTTCCCCTGTTTTTAGAGCTCAATTCTTTGGACTTGTTGGGGATCCAAACTTAGATAAAGTAGTAGTGGAGGATATTGACCCCTCAATTTTCAAGGTATGCTGCTTTTTCCTACAAGATCATCAATATATAGCATCTTGCGACCTTGGACAGTTGATTTTGTCGCAGGGTTTATGAAATTTAATATGTTCTATGTACGAGGTTATCACATATGCTTATGCACATGCCTTACAGACATGCAACTATAGTCACTATTCTGAGACTCGGGCATATAGTGATATTGTCTTGAGGGCATCTGTAATTGAACATCAAAGTTTGGGCTAGTTGAAAGATGGTGTGTCTTCTTCCCTTGTGACCTATTTTTAAGTATTAAGCGAGGGATTGTTAGAACCCAAGGATCTGTTAGAATTTTAAGGAACTCAAACCTGATTGAAGTTCTGATTAGTGTTTCATTAACCAGCTTCTACTTAAACAGCCAAAACCAGAAAAACTAGAATTGATGACCACCTAACATGATAAATAAAATGATTCCACATTTAGTTACACATGGGATTTGCACAGGAAAATGAAACTGATTACTGAACATAACTGCCTGCTGCAGTATTCCGTAGGCTCATGTAAATCATGCTGACCTTGCCTGACTTGAAACAACTGGGTGCATAAATTATCTGAGTCAGGAATGTACATATGCTGATACTATCCATTGTTCAAATGGTCCTCATTCCATAGTAAGATTTATTCACAAGCTTTTAGATAACCTTGCACTCTGAGTAAATTTCTTTTTCCAAGAAGTAATAAGTACTTGGGCATGGACTTGGAAGCCTCCTATTTTCCAATAGAAATGCTGGCCTAATTCCACACCAGAGAGTAGGTATTGTTGGTGCAGAGGAAGCAATAAATTGGGGTTTATCCAGACCAATGCTACGAGCTTCTGTAGCACAATGAGATCTTCGTCAAGTTGATCATTATGAGTGTTGCAACGAATCTGACTGGGAAGTGCAGTGGCAAAATGAAGGAGATTCATTAGGTTGTTATTTAGTATGAGTCAGTGAAATGATTGAATCTATAAAAATTATTCAACAGGCTTTGCAATTAGACAATTAGTGGTCTATCAGAAATTTGTATCTTGTTACAAAATCATCTATTCCTGTCTTCCAATAATCCAATCAACCAACATCTGCAAGGATGGATATGCAACTTTATGTAGAAGATAAAAGTATCTCTTATTTGATGCTTTATCTGTACAATTATAGATGACTTCTCTGTGAATATATACCTTAGATTTCTATCGATTTGTAACATTCTTTAGTTAGCATTAGGTGTATTAACTTGAATGAATTTCTTCACTTTTTTTTCTAGGCAATGCTCCTGTTTATATACACAGACAAGCTTCCTAATGTACATGAGATTACTGGCACAACATCAATGTGCACATCCACCAACATGGTGCAGCATTTATTGGCTGCTGCTGATCTTTACAATTTAGATCAATTGAAATTGTTATGTGAATCAAAATTGTGCGAGGAACTGAGTGCTGAGACTGTGGCAACAACTCTTGCATTAGCTGAGCAGCATCAATGTTTGCAACTCAAGGTCGTCTGTCTGAAATTTGCTGCAAATCCAGCAAACTTGGGAGGTGCGTTTTGTTTGTAGTTAGCATTGCAGATTTCGGTTTATGTCAACTTCACTGTTTTCATTGTTTTATCTGCAGAAGTAAATGAAGTTGCTTTCTGCATACCTACAAATTAAAGAAGTCTAAAATATACAACTGTCTGTTGTATTTTGTATCTCTTGATAACAAATCTGATTTGCTGCTTATATAACAGAAGTAAACGATTGCAATGCCTCCATATGGAAACTTAGCTTTAAAACTACTCTTTCAGGAATCCTTTCTTCTCTCCTCAATTCAAGTTCCCTCCTTTTCTGATTTCTTTTCCTAATTTTATCTGTTTCTCATTGGTTGTGCTTAGTTGCCTCTGGTCGAGGAAATTGAAACTCCGCTCATTTAGTTTCTTTTGGAGGCATTAATTATCATAGAAGGGGACAGATAAGGAATGTATTCCAGAACTTCAAATGATATCCACTTCATTAGTAGGAGGGTGTTTTTAGGGCTTATACATAGGGTGGGTTGACTTGGGTTTTGGAGCATAATATCTAACCAAAAGACATGGAATCTAAGACTGAGATCAACACACTCGAATGATTTCACTTTTGAACTGGTTTGACATATCTCTAATTACAACGAGAACTCAATTCAACTTGATCTTAATCCTGATTTAGTTGGATTAGTAATAACATAGACCTGTTCTTGAAAAAGAACAAAAATATAGCTGAATGTGATACGAATTATCCATATATTCACTGCTGAAGACAGAGAGAAATGAAACTCAGAAACATGCATGCTTGTGTTATGATCATGTTATAACGGGGTTTGAAAGATTGATAATAAGAGTCACTTTCTGCTGCTCATGGACACCTATCAATGCAAACTCTGTTTCAAGTCTCCTCATTGAGATGGCAGCATGAGTATTGAACTAGAAATGAGAAATTAAGAGTTTTAGGGTGACGAGTAGCAGAAAGAGGAAAAGAGGAGATTGAAGTTGGTATTTCTGCACACATCACATAGTTATCTCTCACCTGGCTTGGCGGGATGTTATTTATTTAGGTAGTAAAACTTATATCCAAAATTTGCCATGTCCTGTGGTCTGAGGTGGTAAATGAAGATGGTGTAAATGGCATTTTCCGAGCAAGAGATATTGATCTAATTGCTGATTTAATGTTCAATGAATAATTTGTAGTCGATGAGAGCAAGATATGGTTAGGTAAAGAGATAAGGTTTGGTTAGGTTTAGAATGTGTTGGGGAGAGTACATCTATAGGATTTTAAATTCTAGGTATTAGAAATTTAGTGTTGTGAATTATTAGAAAATTACTGTTTGATCATGTTGATGAAAAATAGTCAAAATAATAGGAAGTATATCATATAAATATGATTGAAGACTGCAGGCAATAAAACTAGGCATACCAGTTTTTTTTTTTTTTAAATTTCTGAAGCCCAGAAATTGGGTTTGGGCTTGATACGTTGGAGGAATTAGGTTGTGCTTGGTTTTATATGGGATTAGAATTCAAGATTTGGTTTCTGAAACCAAAGTTTTGGTTGTGCTCATTGGGGTTTTTGCACTTAAAATGCTATACCATTTTTCTAAAGTTATTGACCAGGAATAGTGGTGCTCAATTGCTCAATTCATTTTTATCATCTAATGCATGAAGCAATTACCCTGTAAAGGTCCTCAGTCTCTCCTCTTGTCCTCTTCATGTCACTATTTTCTACTGAGTAGAGAACTAATCTTATCTCCTCATGTTTTGCAGCGGTAATGCAGTCAGAAGGATTCCGACACTTGGAAGAGAGCTGCCCTTCATTGTTGTGCGAGATGCTAAAGACATTTGCGTCAGGCGATGAGAACTCAAGTCTTCTATCAAGTCGGAAGAGGAGCGGAAGCAGTATATATGGGCTAGATATAGCTGCAGATGGGGCTGCAGCAGAATCAGCCAATCCCATGGGCAGGCGAGTAAGGAGGCGTTTTTAGGATGTATATAGTTGCACTCAGGTGTTAGACTGTTACTTCTGATGAAAGAGGATTTAAGGATAGCGTTTTTGGCAGGTCTTAACTGTAGTATTATTATTTTATATTTTAAGCTTTTTGATGTCGCCTGAAACTGTAGGGAAGAAGAAATATCAAGCTTGGTTCTATTTGGGATATACAGTCAGTAATTGTGAAAGGCCAGTGATGGAACTAACAGAATATGGAAAAGATGACTCTGAAAGCATGACAGCCTGTTTCCTTTTGTTTTGTGCTTAGCAAAGAAACTTTTAATTATTATGCATTTGTTAAACTGATTCTTAGGGTGTAATTAAGCTGTAATATAAATGATATATGTAACCTTAGCTATTGTGATTTTTTTTAGCTAAACATCTTAAAGTAATTAACTCACGGATATAATGTACATGATCCATTAGATCCTCAGGTAAATTATGATAGTGCCATTTTTGCCTATCTTCGTTGTTATCTCCATTTTGCGACTCCTGACGGACTAACCTCTTACCCTATTTGCTGTACCCCTCCAGGTTACAACTGTTTCCCGTTGCGGCTGCTGCCTCAATTTAATTTTATAACTATTTCTACAAATAACAGAAATACGAAATTTGTATCTTGATGGGAGAAATGCTTTTAGGAATTAGGATGCCAACGGAAAGAATTCTCTAATTATGGCTTCTATAATAGCTACTAGAGTTGTATTAGGGATTTAGAATTGTAAGAGCATTTTCAACAATTCCTTCTCTTTTTTCGTTTTATCCTTGCATAATCTAGTCCTTTTTTCGAGGATCAACAAGGGGTAGTACAAGAATATTCACTTGTTGTCCATTGACTATACCCGGGGAAAAAAAGTCCATTGACTACGCACGGAAAAAAAATAGAAATGTTTTTTACGTTACACCTAATCGATTGACAAGTCTAATCCCAATATCTTGATTTCGGATGGCAATGCTTAAGTTATAAATAATCATAAAAGAAGCAAAAAGAGAATTAATAGGATATTTTTAAAAATTATTTTTTTAAAAAAAATTAAAAAAGAAGAATATGATTCTTAAAATTTGTTTAGGAGAGATGAATTATTTTTCTATATATTTTCTATAATAAAAAAGGATACGATGAGTTTATTCTCCGGATTGTAAATTCTCAAGTTTCATATTAAAGGGTCTAATTAAACAATTAAAAAACAAAGAAAAAACATGAACCCTAACTTGTTGAGTTAGTAATAGTTCTACATGAGTAGACATAATATAATATATACGCATTAACGTCAATAGACAAATTTAATTACTTAAGCTTCAACGCATGGCAAACAATTCCAACTATACTACTGATCACTGTCCTCTTTTCCTGACAAGCAGTCTGATAATTTTGAGCAGCAAGCAGTTCTCCGCATGGAGTAGTAGTAGGCCAGAGGAAGGCATTTATAGCGAACTGTTTCTTGTAATCCAAGTCACCATGATTAATAAACCCATACTCCTGAAGAAGTAAATCGAGTTTCTCCTCACTCATCTCCTCATATTGTTCCTTAGTATATCTTGGAAAGTGCAGTGGCATCTTGAACGTATAATCACTAGTCCTTTTCCCATTCTTCTCCATGTTTAATCCCACTGGTTTCTTGTCATCTGCTACTGATTCCTCGACTTCTTCCACCATGATTATGGAGCTGCTGCAGTTGACTTCTTTCTGTGCTTGATCATTATCCTTGCAAGCCAAGGGAAAGCCGTCCACAACAACCATATTTTCTTCCGCGCCTATTATTGTTGTGGAGCTTTCGAAGTCCTTCGTCTTAGGTTCTCCATCACATTCATCCTTGAAAAGCAAAGAAAGCCCACCCACGACAACCTTTCTTTCCCCTGATTTCTTGTTCCCTGGGATATCTACTGCCATGATTGTCGAGTCGCAGCTGATCTTTTCCGTTTCTTCATCCTTAAAAAGCACAGAAAGCCCCCCCATAACGATAATTCTTAAGCAAATTTAAGATCAACAGACAGCGTACAAGAATTACAACTCCGAAAACTTTTGTTACCAAATAAAAGACGACTAGCTTCAAATTTATATTACTTGATAGATTTATACTGTATTTTGGTTTTCCTTACGGGACTATGAACAGCAAGTGCAAATAGGACTTTGCAGGTTATACCGCCTTAATCCATTACCATATAATTTACAGATAAAGATAAAGAAAACTAGGACGTTGATAACTTTTCGTATCTAGACAGTATTAAATATTTTGTTTTCTTTAGCACTGTTTAAATATATAACATATTTTCTCCTTCTTTTTGATTTAATGCATTATAAACTTCATAAATTATATTCAAATTTTAATTTAAAATGTTATCCTTTAAATTTGATTAAATATTGAAAGTATATATTCTAATAATTTATTATGATTACAAGTTTTTTAATTGAATGCGAAGTAAATTAAGGAAAAAATTAGTTTATTAGAAATTAATTAGTTACTCACTCCTTATTTGGGGTATTTTTATTAATTTTGAAACTCTTTATTGACCTACATGTATTTCATTTTATTTCTTTTAAGTAAAATATTAATTTGTTTTCTACTATCTATATTATCTTATTAATATAAATGGGAAATCTTATAGATTTAGAAAGTAGTCTTCAAATTTAGGGTTTCTTTTAATAACTCATAGCAAAGGAGACTATGTACATTCTACTTTTCAAGGCTAATTCCCAAGAAAGAGAACTCCACAAACAAGTAAAAGAACCTTGAAAACAACTTTCCAGAAGCTTGTAAAAAGAAGAATAAAGACTGACTGACAAAAAGATATGCAAACTGAAATAAAAAAGAGAAGAAGCTGCTGATGAACGGTTGATCATTTCAAGCATCCCTCAAGAGCCGAAACAAAAACCCAACAATCTTGAATTTGTTAGAGCCGCAGGGAGAAGAATCATGGTCGAAGCCATAAGCACTAGAGCATGAGGATGAACATTTTGGTTCTTGATAAGTAGCACTTGAATCAGGCCAAAGAAAAGAACCCATCGCAAACTCTCTCTTATAACCCAAGTCACCATTTATAGGCAACCCGTAGTCAGCAAGAAGCCTGTCAAGCTGCCATTCGGGCATGTTCTCGTAATCTTTCTTGGTATATCTTGGGTAGTGAACAGGCATCTGAAAGTAACAAGCACCACCCTCTTTATTCATTTTCATCTATCTGTTTCCACACTGTCTAAAACCTGGGATTTTGGTACTGATATTCTGCAATTCTTGCTTATATAGATATATATATATATATATATATATATATATAGATAGAGAGAGAAAGAGAGAGACAGAAAAGGAAATGGGTAATGGGATTTGTTTCCTTTGGCGTGCGAGTTATCACGAGAGCCGCAGGGCGTAACTTCTCATCATTCAGCAGGTGCGTGAGTTTTGCTTCTACAGAGGATGCTGCTGTGTTTTTCATGTGTCTGTTTGTGTGAGAGCTGTGGGCCGAATTGCATTGCATGCATGAAATTGATGAATGTAAAGTGGATAGCTAAGCCAATATTGCATAGTTATATATGTCATTATTTATTAGTTGAATTTGTACTCATTCATTTTAAATCAAACTAGTTAATGATAGTAAATAAATCGACTAATACAACTGTAAATAGACTATAGTAATTCAAAATTTTTGTTTTTCTTTATCTTGGGATACAAAAAGAGAAATCTGACAATGAAAAAGGAAAATGAGGAATGAAATCTACCATCCTAACCGATCCTTTCTAAGAAAAGCTGCGGAGTCCCTCTGCAGCAAATAGCCTGCAAGAAGCACTTGTTAGCAAAAGATGACAGGCAATGTAGAATTTTATAGAACAGTGATGAATTTTAATGTTACAAGAATTCAGTTTATTACAACTTGAGATGAAATTATATACATGCTGAGATTTTGAGTTTCTTTCTAACGAACATTTCTGAATTTTTGAGGAAAAAGTGGAAGTGACCTTTCCTGCTTTACAGGAAAGGATGCTCCCTTTTTCCCTTGGTCAGTGATGAAAGGTCTGCACAAACAACCTAGCTTGTGCAGCCTCTGAGACAAAAAAGGTGCAGCTATTTTCTGTTTTCTTCAATACTCCCCCTCAAGGTGGGTTCGAATAAGTTTATCGAGCCCATCTTGCTGAGAATCGAGTGATGGTTCTGATTGTCAAGAGATTTTGTGAATATGTCTGCAACTGATCTTGACTCTTAATATAAGGTGTTTCAATTTCTCCTTTCTGGACTTTTTCTCTAATAAAATGGCAGTCCACTTCAATGCGCTTAGTTCGCTCGTGAAATACTGGGTTGGACGCTATGTGACGGGCAGCTTGGTTATTGCAATGCATTTTCATAGGTTCTTTGCTTTCAATCTTTATATCCTTGAGAACTTGTTTGATCCAAATGAGTTCACTAGCTGTGGATGCCATTGCACGATATTCGGCTTCAACACTTGATCTAGCAACCACACTTTGTTTTTTGCTTTTCCATGTTACCAAGTTTCCTCCGACAAAGACACAGAAACCAGTGGTTGACTTCCTGTCACAGCTTCCAGCCCAATCTGCATCAGAAAAACCAACTATATTAGTGGAATTATTTTTCTTCATCTAGATTCCTTGTTCGGGTGTTCCCTTAAGGTATATAAGGATCCGGTCTATGGCTTCGAGGTGGTTAGAGCGAGGAGCATGCATGAACTGACTTACCATACTAACTGCAAATGAAATGTCAGTTCTAGTGACAGTCAAATAAATCAGTTTTCCTACCAGGCGCTAATAATGCCCTATATTGGTTAAGGGTTTTCCATCTTCAAGATTGAGTTTGACTTTGGTTTCCATTGGAGTGATGGTCGTTTTAGCTCCTATTTTTCCTGATTCCTTTAACATGTCAAGGGTATATTTCCTTTGAGATAGGAATAATCCCTTGTCAGATTTCGCCATTTCTATACCAAGGAAATAAGAAAGTTGGCCTAGGTCTTTGATATCAAATTCCTTTTTTAGGCTCTGTTTGACCTCTTCTATCCCATGATCATTGTTCCCTGTTATTATGATGTCATCAACATATACTAAAATAACAATAGTGTGTTTGTTAGTGTGTTTAACGAACATAGATGAATCCGATTCACATTTATTAAAAAGAATGCTTAAGAAAAAACGGCTGAGTTTGGCGTACCATGCTCTCGGGGATTGTTTCAGGCCATAGATTGCCTTTTTTAGTTTACATACTAGGGAAGTGTCTGAGATTGACTTATGTCCAAGAGGAAGCTTCATGTAAACTTCCTCTTCTAAGTTTCCTTGTAAGAAGGCATTCTTGACATCCATTTGGAACAGATTCCAACCTTGATTGATTGCTATTGAGAGAAGGATTCTGACCGTATTCATTTTGGCTACAGGAGTAAACGTCTCTTGATAGTCAACTCCATAAGTTTGCGTGAAGCCTCGGGCTACAAGTCTTGCCTTGTATCTTTCAACGGTTCCATCACTATTGAACTTGATTTTGTATATCCACTTGCATCCCACGGATTTTTTATTTGGTGGAAGATGAACAATACTCCATGTCTCATTCCTTTCTAGAGCAAGAAGTTCTTCTTCCATAGCTTTACACCAAGTGGGGTCAGTGTTGGCTTCATAGAAGTTTGTGGGTTCAACGAGATTGGAAATCTGACATAGATAGTTGCGGTATTGATTAGATAAGACATTATAGGAAATAAAATTCTTAATTGGATATGTTACAGTATGAGACACATAGTCTCTAAATTTCACAGGAGGTCTAGATTGTCTGGTAGATCTTCGCAAGGCAATTGCTTCTTCTGTTACTTCTTAAGATTGGGCTTCTAGAGTAGGATTGTCTCCCCCTGAAGGAATTAGCCTGGAGACGAGAGGGGACTCCCCCTAAAACTGACAATCCTGGTCCGAGCTGCTAAGAGAGAAATTAGAGTTAAGCGGAAATAAAGAAGGGGGAGGACCATTGGTAAAGTCAGTACTAGTGGGAATGGTGTAATAAGGATCATTCTCGACAAAACTGACATCGCAAGAGACATAGGTTTTATGGGTCACGGAATCATAACATTTGTACACTTTTTAGGTAGAGGAATATCTTAGAAAGAGGGTTTTGACAGAGCTTCTGTCTAGTTTATGCTGACGCTTTATATGGACATAGCAGACACAGCCAAAGACTCGAAGATGTCCTAAGTCTATTTGACGGCTTTTGAGAACTTCTAGAGGGATCATGTGCTTTAAGGTGACAGTAGGTAACCGATTGATAAGATAGGTGGCTGTTAAGAGAGCATCCGACCAAAAAACAGAAGAAACATTATTTTGAAAAAGAAGAGTGCGAGTGACATTGAGAAGATGTCGATTTTTGCGTTCAGAAACACCATTTTGCTCTGGGGTGTTAACACATGTGGTTTGATGCAAAATCCCATGTTGTTTAAAGAAAATAGAAAAATTTTGGTTTACGTACTCCGTACCATTATCGGAGCGAAAATTTTTTAAATTTGCATTATACTGATTTTTGATAAAATTAAAAAATTCTTAGAATCGTGAAAAAACTTCGTTTTTTCCTTTTAATAAATAGATTCAGGTAGTACGAGAGTAATCATCAATGAAAGTGACAAAATATCTAAAATGATTATAGGCAGTAATGGAAGCAGGTCCCCAAACATCAGAATGAATTAAATCAAAAGATTTTTCTGACATACTTGAAGACAAGGAAAAAGGCAATCGCGTGTGTTTGAAAAATTTACACACATTACTATTACTAGAGTTTAAATTGTAACAAAATAATTTATTTAGGACGGAGTCGGAGGGATGCCCAAATCTCCGATGCATGAGCATGCCAGGGGTGGAAATGGTTGACATAAGGCATTGCGGGGGAGGACTGTGAAGATAGTAGAGGCCATTTTCTAGGTATCCTTTACCAATCGTCTTTCCGAAATTTCGATCCTGAAAGGAGACTGAAGATGGTGAGAAAATGACATTGCAGTTCAAATTTCGAGTAATCTTACTCACAGATAAAAGATTAGAATTAAATTCAGGCAAAAATAAAATATCATTAACGTTGCAATTAAATAAATTTGTGGTGCCATGGCCATGAATTTTGACCTTGTTCCCATTTGCAACGGTCACATGATGGGAATCCTTGGTGGAATGAATTTTTTTTAGTTTTACAGGATCCCAAGTCATATGATCAGTAGCACCGGAGTCAATAATTCATACATTTTGATAAGATTTAGCATTATTAAACAAATTGTTTTGAACCGAACCTAACCTGTCGGGTTGAACCGACCCGAATCCATGTGGTTGCCGAATCAAAGCTTGGAGTTGGGCAAAAAATTCGGTCATTTGGGCCTGACTGGCGGGCTGGGCCTGGGAGGCCGGCTGGGCTTGATGGGCCTGCTGGGCTAGATGGGCCTGAGTGGAGACTGGGCTTGGCCCGGTGGAGAGGTCCAGCCCATGAAGACTGTGGGTCAAGGGGTCTGGTCGGGTTGCCAGATTTGGTTCAGTCCGGTCGGGTCGAAACGGGTCGGGTCGGGTTGGTAAAACCCTAGAAATTCGAGTCGGGGCGTCATATATTTTTCGGCATATGACGCCCCCATTCCCAAATGCACACCCTTTCTAGGGTTTTCCTCCCTTCTCATCCCGCTCCCCCCGCTTCTCCTCTCGTCTCCCTTCGAGCTTCCAGCCCCCTCCCACCCTCTCGATGGCCTAAGCTGCGGATGAAGGTGCTAGCAGCCATCGCGGTGATGGCCCTACTTTTTGCAGTGGTCACATCGCACAATGGCGCTCGGCCCTCCTCTCTGTCGAGCTTGGTCTCGACGGGTAAGGTAGGAATGGTTGTCCGTGCTTTCTGATGACCCATTCATAGTGTTCCTTCGTGTTGGATAGTCACTATCACAACGTCTATTGAAGGCAGCCGAGAGGCAAGGAGGATCTGTTTCGTAGCTTGAATCCAAGCCTCCGAGGTAGGTATAAATCAAGTCTTGTTTTGCTCTTCTTTGGAGTTCTTCTGGATCATTAGACGGAGGAAGGTAATTTTGTAACTCTTCCCATCTAGTTAATATCTCTGTTGCATATTCTGAGGGATTCTTGGTTCCCTGAGTGATTTGAGAAAGTTCCTACTTCAATCTGAAAATGTGTGCAAAATTATTTTGATGCCCGTAGAGGCCTTTTAGTTTTTCCCAGATTGCCTTTGATGACTCCATAAGTATACACAGTCGGGAAATCTGGCTTTCCATGGTATTAGTGATCATAGACATGACCAGATGGTCAGTTGTCTGCCACTCTTCCATTCTGTCCAGTTCTTCTTCTGCTGGAGCCTCTGGATTTACAGGTTTGGGTTTTTATTTATTTCCAGTAATGAAACCTAATTTTTTTCTGCCACTGAGAGCAATGGAAATAGATTTTGACCACTCAAAATAATTTTGACTGTCTCGCAGGACAATGCTTGTGATTTTTGTGGTTTCTGAGTGAGCCATTTTTTAGGCTTGATTTTTGTGTTGATGGGGTAGATGATGACTGGTTTTAAACTAGCTCTGATACCATGTAGAATTTTATAGAACAATGATGAATTTTAATGTTACAAGAATTCTGAGTTTATTACAACTTGAGATGGAATTATATATATGCTGAGATTCTGAGTTTCTTTCTAACGAACACTTCTGAATTTTTTGGAAAAAGGTGGAAGTGACCTTTCTTGCTTTGCAGGAAAGGATGCTCCCTTTTTCCATCGGTCAGTGATAAAAGGTCTGCACAAGCAACCTAGCTTGTGCAGCCTCTGAGACAAAAAAGGTGCAGCTATTTTCTATTTTCTTTAACAGGCAGCGGCATAGTAGAACAATTTAGAATGGTTTTTAGCTAATATATTATAGGTGAATTCAACCGTTGATTGTTATATTGTTCAGCATCTAGAGTACCTACTATTTATTCAAGCCAATACACTGAAAGTAGCGCAACTAATATCTATTCGGTTAGCATTAACAGGTAATCTTTTGAATGGATTAAATATTTTTTCAGATCATTTTACGAGAAAGAAAAAAGGAATTTCTTTATGTTTGAGATAAACCCATCAATTACGGATAAAGCCCAATTAGATGTATGGCTAGATCCAGATCCTTGTTGGCTATATACCGTCCAACACTATAATAATAATAATAATATTAATAATAAGGAATAAAATGATTATCTTAAGAAATAATACATTTAAATTAATTAATAATTCTTTTTTAAAAGAAGTTAATTAATACTTCATGCAATAAATATGCAAATATTTTAACTAATCGTCGCAAAGTTATTATTATTATTTTAATTATAAATATTTTTCAATATAAATTTTTTTATAATTTTTCGTTGCTTCATAATTCATATAGAAATTCTAGTTGAGCTTTTTTAGATAAAAATCCTTATAGGAAATAATAATTCTTCTAAATAGATCAATGGAAAAAGAATTTCTATTAATCTTTAATATTTGAAATTAGGTGAATAAAATTCTTTTTAACTTAATACAGTTTTGAAATTTTCGGATTCTGTAATTATAACTAGAATAAACAAAAACTATTTTATATATGAAGGGAGATTAATTTAATAACAGATCAATAAAATTTTGATTGGGTAAAATAAAAACTCTTTGGAAAATCTCAATTGTTCGGAAAAATATCTTATTCAATAATTGTTTTAAGCAGCCTTAAGATATAGTTTTCTTATATGTAATATTTCCTTTTTTCACATTATAGGTAATTAATTAGGAGACAGAAAATGCAAAAGCCAGAAAAACAAAAGATATTTTCTCTGGCATTATAGTGATCAGTTTATGATTAAACTGAAAGGATATCTCTTATTTAAGTCGGGAGGCAGCAGCCAAAGGTAATACATAACTCTCTGAAGTTTCGATAAGTAAGTTTTGGTGGAGGCAACCGGCAAATAAGAGGAAGGGGCAGTGGTACACATGGGAGACCTCATATGGATCCCAGAACTTGGGAGGCTTTCGCTTTATAGGTTTGATAAAAATTTCTTATTTGTACATTACAATAAATAGGTGATATATATATATATATATATATATATATATATATATAATATATATTTTATTATTTAAAATTAATAAATATATGTTAATTATTTATCGGTGTAATATATAAGTATGGATATATATGAAATAAGCAGCAAAATATAAATTTACATATTTATGGATTGAACTAAAAAAATTAAATAAATAATGAAAGATTCAAAGAATTAATCTAAATTGAACTAAAAATTAAATCCAAATTTAATCAAATTTAATAATATATATATATATATATATATATTTAAACATATCCTATTAAAATTCCAAAGGATGAGATGTGCGAAACGAGCTGACCCATTGTCACATGATAACACAAGGCATGTGGTATAGCCAGGAGATTTTAGACACTAACATGCAAAGGTTGAGGTCACTGGTCCTATGGATGAATGAAACTTTTTGAGAATTCGAAATAAAGTAAATTACAATGTGCTTTATAATATTTCCTATTGAATTAGGTAATTAAAATGTAGAGTATATCGAAACTATATTTTCTATCCGGTCGAGCTTGAATGAACTAGACAGATATTCGATCGGTGTATAAAATTAATAAGTAGCATGTAATTAATGAAGAGAAATTTTAAATAGAAAATTTTATTAAAACTTGAATCAAAATGCCTAAATTCCTCAATTCTAAAACCATGATATCACTACAAGACTGCTTCTTTTTCTTTTCTTTTTTTTTTTCTTTTGCTAGGAATTAAATTACTGTTTTTAGAAACATTACATGACAAAAGTTTGATAGCTAAAGTATTGAGAGTGTCAGTTCGGAAACACGAAAAGAAAAAGACCGTTGCCAAAAACAATAATGGCCATGAAATTTAATTGTCACAAAAATCAAACACAAACCCTAGCAGCAGCAAGAGAAGGGAAATGCGGCGACTGCCAAGCCACGTAAAATTGTCTCAAAGAGTCTTTGCCATAATTGAGTTGAGTGGAAATTATAGCACAAAAAAGAAAAGAAAGAAAAGAAAAAATGGTTGCAAGATTCTAACTAACTGTCAAACTAATTAACATCAAATGATAGCAACCCAAGAAGAATTGATAGGAGAAGAAGCATCAATAACCATCAACTCTTACCAGCAAATAATAATTAACAAGTTCCTATCATCTCTTGGGTGCAACCATTCTGCCTTTTATAATAGTTGAAAAAGAGAGTTGCACTCCAATTTCCTATAAATTTCATTGTTTTTTGTCCTGATACAAGACAAGTGGCCGTTAGTTGTTTCTTTCGGTTGAGGCCATTTTATATTGCACCTATATAACATAAAACTTTATATTTTTTTTAAAATTTTCTCAAAATTTGTTGAATTTATCAATTGGCACCGTCCGTCTGTGCGAATCCAACCCGCAACGTTATAGATTCATCAGTATGATTTGTGCTAAGGCCGTTTCAAGTATGAGGAGGAGAAGGACATCTCAGACGATGGTATGACCCATCGATAAATATTTCACATGCGATTGCGAGGAATGAGGGAATAGAATTAGTTTTGGTTGGGCAGTCCATTTAATATGCACTCTTACACCTGACCCCATCAAATGGTACGTACATTTTCATGACTCATTTTTCTTTATCCTTTCTAATCCGAAATAGTATACTCCTAGCTTCTTAGTTTTCAAATTGTGCGAAGTGTTAAAGTTTCGAGCATTACAATTATTCATTTATAACATAAAAGGACTAGCAAAATAAATCAAAATAATATTTTTTTATGAATATCAATAGTTATTTTTCTGCTTTTTATTAATAATTGATAACAAGTTGTATATTCGATTGTTAAAAGTGTTTAAATATCAACTCGTATAAATTATAAATATTCAATTTTATCCAAATTCACTATTCGGATATGACAAATATGTAACAACACTTACTTGATAAACCTAGGTCTATTATAAATAAGAAAATAAAGATTAAACCCATTTAAATTCAATTATGCACTTTTTAAAAAATTTATAAAGATTGATAGCGTTGAATACTTAAAATTACTCGATCTAATTATTATTCATACTAATTATCATTTTTTTTAAAGGAATGCATATTTAGACGCCTGAACATTAGTCAGATGTGTACAAAAATGCACGTCGCCCTTTCTTTTTAATTACCTTACTTTTTTTAATAGAAATCATTAAATATGTAAATTTTAATATCATACAAAAAATGATCCTTGGAGCAAGTAAAGGTGACGTTGCACCATATCTTTCACATTTTGGTGAAATTATTGTACGAACATGTGATGTAGCCACATTAAGTGGAAGTTATTTAGATAGACATTGTGAGTTCTAAAAAAAAATAAAAACTTTCCTAAAAACTCCAATTTCCAAATGTTTAGGCCACGTTGTTGACCCAACAAGTGCAAGCATCACCACTCAATGAAGGAACCCTTAGTCTACAATCATTAGACATCTCCTCCATGCCACATGATCTCACCAATCCAAAATACAATCATAGAGATGCCATCTTAGCCACACGATGGATCGCATTAAACAAGTTTAGACCCATCAAATGATTAAGGAGGAGAGCACAAACACACAATATTAGAGGGCCCTACTTAATTTGATCATTTTACACTCAAATTGTTACAAAAGGCCAAATCTAAAGCTTCACCTGTTATATGTATACAAAAGTAGACTGACCAAAATATATGAACCTATAAAAATAATAATTTTTTAATAATTTTTAATATTAAAGTTTTTTGCAAGAAACAACATAGATTTTATTGTAGAACAAATTAGTCTAGGAACTTAAAATCATACTAATATATAAGGACTCATATCCATAAAAAGAGAAAATATGAAAAGATACCATGTTATTTTCTCCTATGAAAATCTTTATATATAACATTTTCATGACAATTTGAAGTCTTTTGAAATTTAAGGTTAGTAATTTAAGATATATTTATATAATATTGTTAAAAATAGGTGATATATTAATAACAATAACTTTTGAATTTAAATTTTTGTATGTAATTCTTATGTCATTATATTAATTTTCTTTCCTTATTCTATTTTTATTTTCTTATGATATTTCTTATTATGTTACCAATTTACTTCACAACTCAATTATTCATTTGTTATATTTGTTTTCTTTTTCTTTTTATTTACTAATTCGAATTTATTTATGAATTTTATTTTCTTTTATTTTCTTTCTGAAACTTTCTTATTCATAATTTATCGGTTGACGATTATGCCTTCAGAGGTATTAGAATAAAACTATATATAAAAAAATTATCATAAACAAAATTCACATAATAGTTTTTTGCATTTTCCTCTTATTATATTCATGAATCTACGCCTACATTACAATATTTGAATATGCTTTAGAAGAATTCTAAGCCGATCAATAACATTTAACCTAAATCGAATATTATTATATAAGTATTTAGAATTGACAAACATCTATCCGGCGTTGGAATAAATATATATATACATACATATATATATAGGGCCCTCCCTTTACCACCCCCATGGGGATGGTCTACAGGGTTTATAACTACTTCTCTTATTACAGGACGCTTACCTAGCCAACATTTAGATCCGGCTCTATCCGAACTTTTCTGGTTCACCCCAATATTCCCTACTTGTCCACTGTTGCTGAGCAGTTTTTGGATATTAAACGAACCTCCCCAGAAGGTAATTTTAATGTGACCGATTTCCCCTCTTTTGCAATCGGGCCATGACTGCAACTCTAGCTAATTGTCCACCCTTTCCAAATGTGATTTCTATGTTATATATATATATATATATATCACTCATGAATTGGAAAATTTAGTTTATTCATAGCACATTTAACAAAAATAAGTAAGATTAAAAAATGTTAACAATTAAATAATAAGAAGTTGAATTAATTAAAGCTCTCGACATGATATGCTATAATTGTAGATCCAATGTAATTATCTCTTCTTCTAAAAAAGATAATTATTTCTCATTAATAAATACACAATCTAGATCTAATTTAATTATTTCTTTTTAACAAATACATAATTTCTATTTGGTTTTCATTTTGACTTTATTTTTTCAACTTCTATAAGAAATATAAAGGTGCCAACCTAGCTGGAATGCTCGGGTGTACCTCTAAAAGAATTCTCTAGCTTTATGCAAAAAAAAAAAAAAAAAAAACTTCTATAAGAAATATATCAACTATTTTTCATTATAATTAAATTTGGGAAATTCAAGAGCAAATTCTCTTCTTTTTGGTCCTGAGTTGGTCTTAATTACATTTTCTCCATCTTATTTGGAAACTGAATAAAATCATCTTCTAACTTTGGAATTAATTCACATTTTAGTCCTCGCTTTTACTATACACTCAATTGTATTCATTACATTTTCAAATATAGTAATACTTTAGTCTCATATTTGCCAACCTTTAAAAAAAATAAAAAGTTAATATTTTATACATTCAATGATGAAACTGTTGTTTGAAGTAAAAAAAAAATCATGGACTAAAATATATATTATTCTGATAAAGGGTCAAAAATGTATTTAAAGTAAAAGAAGTGAATAATGATTTCATTACATATTCAAACAAGAAGGATGAAAATGTAACTAAAGTACAAAATCAGAGGAAATAGTAGTTTCCTCAAATTTTAATTGTTAGCAATGGAAAACCCTTAATTTAAAGATTTTGTGGATAGGGCAGTTAGGAGAAGAGGGTCCTCAAGCCATCAAAAGATAGGCAGGTATATAACCTAAATCAAGGAAGTTATTTCAAGTTTTTGGTCCTAAAACTACCCACATCATGTCCAAATTCCCACAACACTTGCCCTATTTCTGTTACTCTCCTGACCCAAAGAAATGCAAGAATTGCCACTCAATTTTTGGGACCCTTAACCTACAATCATATGCATCTCCCCTAATCCACATGATCACCTATCCAGAACAGTTACAACTACCCAATTGTGGGTCCTGCCATACACAATCAGAGAAGATGAAGTTTAAGCCACATGATGGTCTTACCTCGAACGAGGTTAGACCCATCAAATGATTAAGGAGGAGACGTAGTATTAGATGGCTTTACTTTGGTGATTTTAGAGAGAGAGGGGAGGGCCAGCATGACTACGTGTTCTGGTATTGCTCCCAAAATTTTAGGCTTGTGGCCTAATTTTGTGGTTTTACGGATCCGTACGTTAAAGGCCACTTGAAAAATTAGTGGTTGGCAGTTTATTCGGTTTATTGTTTGCGAGGCACTAATTTGACCCATTTATATGTCCGATTAATTTGAACCATTAAGCTCGTCGAATCTCACTTCTTTTATTTATTTATTTGGGTCACCATGTGACCATTGGTGTGATGAAATGTCATTAGTAGTTGGTCGGCGAGTTCAGTCACAATAGACAATTTGTTGTTAACTGTATTTTTCATCAATAAGTAGTTGACTAATTATTTTAGCATTTTCCAATCAACATGGACAACCCTTGATTAATTATGTGCTTTAGAGTATGAGTTTTTTAATAAACTGCCTAATGGACTAATCTGATTATTATAATACATAGTTTTTATATAGAAATGATTATTTCGATGGATTACGTAGAGTTAATTTCTGATTAAGTGAAAACTAAGTAAAAAGTGTGAATTTATAATAACTCACCTAATAAATTCTATCCCTCTAACACTAACAACTTTTATATACTAATTGTATTTCTGATTTTATAAACAGAAAAGGATTATACACTTTAATTTTTAATTTTATCACAAAACTTTAAAATTTATCAATTAAAAATACATGGATTTTTGGTTAAATAGCAATTAAACTTCTAAACTTTTAGAGTCAACTATGTCTATTTTACCACTTTCTATTTTTTTTTAATTAAGACAAAAGGTGAAAAAAGAAGTCCTTAATATAATTTGAGGAAATACAATTAAGCCTCTATGCTTTATTTTGTCTCAAATTGGCCCTCTACCTCTCAAAAAAGTCTAATTAAATCTAAATTAATAATAGCGAAATCATTCTTCCTACTGGAATCATGTTGTTCGTTGTTCACCGTTGCTCGCTGTTCACTTATGAGCTCGTTTGTTTGATTAAAGAAATGTAAGAGAGGAAATGAAAAGTGAGTTAGGAATTAGAGGAAACTGGAAGAAGAAGAAAAAAGAAAAGAAAAGGTAAGTAATTTTATTTATTTATTTATCTCTAATTTTTTCTTGAATAAAAAAGTAAAATATAGTGTTTACATGTCATCATGTTATTGGTTAATATTTTAAGTAGTTCTCACTATTAGCTGATATTCTATCACTCTTAGAATTTAGTTTTATTGGACTTTTTTAAAAAGTTAAAAGAGTCTATTTGAAGCATCTCAAAGCATGAGGGTTCATTTATACTTTCTCAATTTGTATTAGGGTTAAATTGTACTTTATGCCGTTAATTAAAGATGATGCTATTGATTTTTTCTATTAAAGTACAAAAAATAATTATTTTATGATTTAAATCCACTAAAAACGGAAGTAATAATTTCTCACGTGAAAAAATATGATTTGGAAAGTCAAATATTTATTTTAGCGTCTAAAACTAATTAAATCTCATAATATTTAATAGAATAGGCAAACTAGAATAACTATTATTTTTAAAATTTATAGAATAACTTTATTATACTCCTCCATTCATTAGATGTCACAATTCTGATGTAAAAACTTTGCCTTTGATTAACGTCCATAACTTTGTTGTCTCTCATTATATGTCATTGGTTCGGTTCCCAATTGATTCTATTTTTAGTTTCAGATAAAAGCATTTCTCATCATGCTGCTCCTTCATTTATTTCAACTCACTTTTACTGCAAAGTGAAGATTTAGCTGTTATGTCATTGCTGATTAGAGTTTAAATTTAAGTGAAATTTTTAGAAATTAAGCTGAAAATAAATTATATTTGAGTTAGGTCGGTCCAAATCTACCTATGCCTCTTCAATAAACAAGCGAATTAATGTGTAATATGAAAAGTAACAACTGTTTAAAAATATATAAAAATTTTATAAAATAAAATAAAATAACATCATTTATTATCAAAAGAATTAAATAGTATGAATTTTAACTATTCTAATAAATAGATTTAAATCTTCTATTTTAATGCAAAATAGATCTATCATTTGATAAATCCAATATTTGTATATTACAAATATATAATTCTTTATTTAAAAAAAAAAGGATAAAAAAGAGAAAGCGAGAGGCAAAAAAATGAGATTGGAAAAGATGATTGAAAGGATATGTATATTTTATTGTTTGGAAAACGAGAAAAGCAAAAGGGAAAGAATTGTATATTTGGGAAAAAAACTTTTTTTCCCCGTAATCAAGTTTATCACATGTTTTTTTAATAATGTATAAAATACTCAAACATTTACCCATCTTTTACTTTTCAATCATGATTTATTCATACGTAATTTAAGGAAGAAAAATTCATATTTAATTACCTAAATAATCTTATTATTAATTTATGACAATTATATACTTAAGCTAAAGACAATGAACTTTTTCAATTTGCAGAATGGTTGTGGAAACCCTGTTAATTTACTTAGATGTTAACTAAACTAATTCATTCAATCATTTAATTAAAATATAAATAAATAAAATATTATTACTGAGGGACACATGTGAAGTTTCAACTTCACCTATTATAATCAGGGTCTTAGATAAACCTTTTATTACTAATAGAAAAAATCATATAATTAAAATAATTGTGACATTAAGTTTATATAGTTTAATATAGCAGTTTAATAGTATTATTCTATGTAATAAGTCTAAAAGTTTATAAATATATTTATATATTTTTTCAAGTTTGATTTGAATTTTTTAACAAATTTAGAAAAAAAAAAAAAAAGCTTCAATTGTTACAATTTTTTCAATTCGAATGAATTAATAACAAATGGAATCCGAATCAAATTCAGACTGTTGAGATTACAATTATGCCTATGATTGCCAAATTGAGCTTATCAACCAAAACGAAGCTGATTAGAAGGATGAGCTTCCAAGTAGTAGCAGCAGCAATAACATAAAAAGATATTCCAAAATGAAACTCACCCATAACCAAACTTTAGCCCTAAATTTCCAGAAAACAGAATATACAAATTAAATTCTGTGTGATATGAGAAAATAATGGTTGAAAATGAGAAAGAAGACTGAAAAGGTAAAATTAGTGTCAATAAACATAGAATAAAGGTAAGGAACTGAAAACAGGGACACAAAATTGCAATAGTGACAGTGGTAAAAAAAAGGTGACAAATCATATAAATTTATTTTGACACATTTTAGCATATGTTGTAAAAGAGCTTGAAACACAAATACATGATATTAAAAATCATCTCTCCCTCTCTCTCTCTCTCTCTATATATATATATATATATATATATATAAATTTAACTTTTTTTATATGTATGCTTAATTTTTGACATGTGTATTTACTTTTAACACATAGAATTCAAGCTTATATGTTTATTATTGATTCATAAGTTATATTTTTAACTAAACTAATAAATATATTAATTAATATTAACTAATAATTCTAATTTTAAAAATAATATCTTAGATTATATTATTAATATCTCTAATAATAAATTAATTTTTAATTATATAATAAGTTTGTAATTCTAAAAAATAGTAATATTAATTATATTGATGTACTAATTTATAATATTAAAATTAATTAATGAATAAATAATTTATATTATTGTATTAACAAAACTTAAAATTTTAAAAAATTAAAAATAGTTAATTTGCTATTATTTTTAAAATTTTATAAATTAATATTAAATACTAGAGATGTTATTAAATTACATCTATCGACTTAATTTAATAATCAAAATAATAATAACAGTCATAAAATGCACGAGTAAACAACTAGTATATAATTAAAGCTTTAAATAAAGTGTTTTATCATCTGGAAGAGTCTTCTCCATTATGTATTAGATTAATAAAAAAAAAATCAAATATAAAACTTAATACATATAAGATTAAATAAAAAAAAGTATCTTTTAATTTAATTAAAATTTTAAATTTTAAGTTTAGATAAAAAAATTTATTGAAATCTTTGAAATAATATTTTATTATATATATTCTATATTACTTAACTTATTAGATAGATAGAAAAAAGAAAGACTGATATTCAAAATAAAAGACAGACAACGTAAAAGAGTATAAGAGAAGTTCGAGAAATTTTTAGAACATGTCTGAGAAAATGTTACTGAACTGGCAACGTACATAGAACTGTCGATAGTGAATTGGTATAGACTTAATTAATTAACTAATCAAGCACATTAAGATATTAATTAAGTTAATATTATCACAACAGATGGCTAAGTGCATCATTCACATGTGTGCCTTTCATTATCCTTTAGTTTATCATAAGCCTTAGAGAGTTCACATGATTTTTTAGACACTTATATAAATTAAGGCTTTAGGACTATTCTCTTTCTATATAATTTAAGGATTCATTATAATCTTTCAATAAGCTCAAGCTTTCACTAAGTACTTGAAAAGCCAGATTTGCTTCGGTGTGAGTGCTTTTTCAACAGGCCGTTATTAGGGTTATTAAAATGAAAACAAAGGGGCAAAAGTAATGCCAAACTGCCCTTACTGGTTTTTTCATTTTGACGGTTTTAATAAACTTAATATAAAAGGCGCAATTATTTAAACTGTAATTTTCTTTTGATAAATCTGAATTTTAGTTAGTTATATATTTTTTATATTAATTTAATAATTATATAATATTTTTATTTTTTAATTTAATTTAACAAATATTTTTTTTCATTTAAATAATGAAATATGCAATACATATAATTTTATATAAATATCATAAAAATAAATTCTATTAAATTATACTAAAACTAGATTATTAAAATAATTAAATAACTAAAAAATTTAAATGCTAAAATTTATATTTAGCGAATTTAAAAGTAAAAGCTAGGTAAATCATCCCTAATTAAATAAAAAATATTAAAGCAATTAGATACTCACATTGACCCCCAAAGAAACCCTAATGACGCAACGAGAAATGACCCCACAAAAAGAACACTTTCCCTACCTCCAAGTCTAAAGCCCCTCAACAAGCGACACGTGGCAATACTTAATGATTGGAGTTGCATAGAGAAGCAAACACGTCTCGCTTAATCAAGCCCTCCACGCCAATAATTCTGTTTCTCTTTGAGCTCTCCTTAGTTTTACAGAGGAGACCTTCCAGAAACTTCCTGCCAACTCTTGGCTACAATTCACTCAGTCATCTACGGTTAATATTTCGCCACGTGTACTTCTCGTCCCACGTGAGCAATCTATGTGGCACCCCCATTCTCCTGAAAATGATACGATACAACCGAAAAAACAAACCATAAACCTTTCCTTTTTATGTATTCACTTTCGTTTCACCAAACTCCATAACATTACATAGATTTTTCTTTCTTTCTCTTTTTATTTTTGTTCGTGCTGTGTTCGGATTGCAAGAAATGAATGGAGAAGGAAAGGAAGTGATGAAAATGGAGGAAATGGTAAAGGAGAAGTTGGTGTTTATGTGGGGATATCTACCTGGAGCTTTGCCGCAAAGGTCGCCGATATTATCGCCGGTTGTTGTAAGGGCTGATGGATATTCGTGGAAAGATGTTTGTGGCGGCGGTTGTGGATTTGCCATGGCTATTTCTGGTACTTTTTTTTTCTTAAAAAAAAATTATTTTTTATTTTCGAGTTTTTGATTATTTTGATTTATTTGTTTGGTGTTTTGGTGATTTTGAGACCTTGGTTTGGGAAATGTGATTCTCTATTTGATTGAAAAGGGTCTTTCTTTTTCTCTTTTCCTTTTTTTTTTACTGTTTGATTACTGAGAAAATGTGGGAAAGTTGTTAAAAGAAAGATCTTGAACTATGTGTTTGGTGTTTTTTTTTTTGGTTTTATATAATATATGGAAGTTGAGTTTAAAGTAGTGATATTAAACCCAGTTGAAAAGCTTTTAGCTTTTTTTATATTTTATTTTTTATCATGTCAATGTATTGATTTTACACTTTGGTTGCCGAGAAAATGTGGGGAAGTGGTTGAGAAGTCATTTAAGATATGCTTGCTGATGATTGGGTCTTAATTGATGAAAGTTTTAATTCTAAGTAGTGGTATTAAACAAAGTTTAAAAGGTTTTAGGTTTCTGGGTTTTTTTTTTTTTCTTTCCAGTTTTTAATATGACCACATCCGTTTTTAATGTTACAATTAGTTTTCTATGGAAATAAAGCTAGTTTTTTTTATTGATATGCACTAATTTTGTCAGCTTCCTGTAATTTACTTTCAATTATGTTTAAATTTGTGGTCAATGGTCATAATCCTACTTACTTTCTTCTTAGAAGAGATTTTTTTCTCTGGGTTGTTGCTTAATTTGATTATGGCTACCAGCAAATTATGTGTCTCTTGCTTCCCTTTAAAGATAATTATACTTGATTTGAAAGACATAAGTTCTCTTTTTCTTTCTTCTCATGCTTGTTTTTTTAATCAGAGTCCGGAAAGCTTATTACATGGGGTTCAACAGACGATCTAGGTCAAAGCTATGTCACATCCGGGAAGCATGGGGTAGTATAGCAAAACATGAGACCCAAAGTTCGACTTAAATGCATCTTTTATTTTTCTTCTTACAGAACTAACCTACATTTTCTTTTTAATTTTATTGCTAAGGAAATTCCTGAACCTTTCCCTCTTCCAACTGAAGCTTCCATCATGAAAGCTGCGGCTGGTTGGGCCCATTGCATAGCAGCTACAGGTAATGTAATCTTCTCATTGTATATGCTAGGGCATAAAATTGGTAATTTGAGTAACTTGTTTTAAATTATCTGATCAATCGGAGTCCAATGCTCTGAGCTTCTTTTGATTTCTGAGCGCAGACACTGGTGAAGTTTATACTTGGGGTTGGAAAGAGTGTATTCCTTCAGGAAAGGTCTTTGGCGATCCATCGGTGGCGGGGGGCACAGAAAAGGATGTGTTTGAAAGACATAGTCCATTTTTAACTGAGCAAGGTATTTTCAGTTTTGGTTATTTCTCAAACACAGATAATTGATTAATGATTTGGCTAACGCTTTGATGAGTTATTGCAGTGAGCCCTCGTTCTCAAAGCTCAAGATCTACTGGTGGAATTGATGGCAGAGGAAGTGGGGATGAGAGTACAAAACGCAGGAGAATATCATCTGCAAAACAATCAGCTGAAAGCTCATCTTCCGGCGATGAGACACTATCAGCATTGCCATGTCTAGTAACATTGAATCCAGGAGTGAGGATTACTACTGTTGCTGCTGGTGGTCGCCACACTTTAGCATTGTCAGGTAATTTCAATCATGGGGAGAGAGCTTTTCTGACCCAGAGTTCTGTGTTGTAGTTCTCTCTGCAATATACGAAGTATGAAGATTGAAGCTATGGAAGATCTTTTATGTAAAAAAAGAAATTAGTATCCTAATTTACCAAAGTTTCAGATATAGGACAGGTGTGGGGTTGGGGCTATGGAGGTGAAGGGCAACTTGGTTTGGGCTCCCGGATACGCATGGTATCCTCTCCCCATCCTGTACCTTGCGTCGACCCTTCTTATGGAAAAGATAGACCTGCACCATTTTCTCGAGGAGGCATGACTTCAGAAGGACATGGTTTTAGAGTTCCTGGAAGTTATGTGAAGGGGATCGCCTGTGGAGGGCGACATAGTGCAGTAATCACGGGTATGCATCTGATAAAGTAACCTACCTATTAGACAGAAGGAAAGTAATTTAGTCTATTGAACAATTTCTAGTCATGAGTATGACAACATGTTTAGCAGTGAGAATCAAGCATGTTTGGAAACTGGAATGCTCGATTGATTGTATACCTGTTTTACCTCAATATATGTTGATATATTTTGCTTGCTCATATATGTTTTTGCATTAACAGATGCTGGAGCGCTCCTTACTTTTGGTTGGGGACTCTACGGACAGGTAGTTTAGACTACTAAACTTGTCGCAATTTATATTCTCTCTTAGTCCTCACCCAAATTTCTTGCACGCTCACCAGTATGTGCATTCATTTGTGCGTTTGAGGAAGTTCTTATTCTTATCTCTTCTGTCAAAGTGCTTGTTGTTGCTGTCATTCAAGATGTTACTGGGGTAGATTTTGATTTTGCTTATGCTTTTTGTAGCATTAGCATCGCCAAATGGTTTTTGCAGGAGTATCACTGTTTCAGCAAATTGTCTTTCTACATGTTAACCCTGTTTATTTTAAGTCTAACAGAATCATATGAAGTTTATCACCATTTAATAATTGGTTACTTACTGTACTGGTCTGTTGAATGTGTGGTCAATGACTCACTATTTTTGGTTATCTAGAGATGAATCCATCTGCTCCACTTTGTACTAGGTTATTCTTATTAATGGCAAAATTAGCTTTTCCGTCACCTTACTTATGAAGTAACATTTTGCTTTTTGGAGTTTAAGAATATTCACTTGTACTTTTTTTATTTTCTTTTATCTATATACTGTAGCTTTATTGATTAACTTCCTGGCCTTGGGTTTGTTATGTTTTAGTTATACATATTTACTAAAATGCTGATGCAGGATAGCATGCAGGTTAGTTGTTTAGGACTAAATTTGAAGTTCATGAGGAAGTGATATTAGAGTACAACCTCTAGTGGACTAGAGAGGCTGAATTTATAGGCGGAAGCTAGCAGTTATTGCGGAATTTTAATTCTGGTTTCTGTGAAAAGTAAAGAAAAAATAGGAGACCCTCGTGTCACACTCACTTCTCCTTAGGGATCCCACTGAGAATCCCATAAAGACTGTATCAAGACTAGAAAATGCTCATTGAAATCCCAAATTAGCCCATTTGACCCCAAGCTTTTTAAATTTTTCAACTTGAATTGTCATTCTTTCTTGAGATCCTTGTCTGCATATTAAGATAACTTAAAAAAAATCCTTGAATGATATATAAAGAGATTTGCCTCCTATAGTATCCAGTGCTTGCTTGTTTATAGTTAAAGCCTATAATGTTGTCTGAATGTGCAGTTGATTTAATCCATTAACTATTTTACCTGTTGTTGGAGTTGGAAATCATTTTGTTTTTCTGCACATTTGATTTCTTGATTATCAAATTAGTTTATGGTAACTCTGGGATTGGGTGATACTCTCAATTAACTGCTTGCACAAAACATTTCAATCTCTGCAACCTTCACTGTCTGGTTGGAGTTTCCAATATTAACCATTGTTCAGGGTCAATATGTAGGTAAAGTAGATAATGGTGAAGAAAAAAGCTCTGTAGATGTTGAAGATGAGGTTCATCTAACAAGGGATAATCTACTTACTCTATTTCTTTTAAAATGCTTATCTTGTTTTATTTTCTCGGTACTAAATTGTTTCTTGCATGTTTAAGTTATCTTGGAAAAAGGGATAAAATTAATTCCTTTTATTATATTCTTTTGTTAAGTGTGGACAAGGGAGTACAGATGATGAGCTGAGCCCGATTTGTGTATCTCCATTGCTGGGCATACGGATAGCTGGTGTTGCTGCAGGCTTGTGGCACACTATTTGTGTTTCCGCCGATGGTGATGTTTATGCTTTTGGTGGAAATCAGTTTGGACAATTGGGAACTGGTAGTGATCAGGCAGAGGTAAATAACACATGCCAATTCCCTTCATGAGGACAGAACATGCATGGTGTCATTTTATAGTGGGAACTAGGATGGCTTGCTGATCTTGAAGAGAAGAGTAGGCCTAGCTGTATTTAAAAATATTTGAACAACAAAATGCTGAAAGGATAACTACTTAGAATAACTCGCTAATTTTAGTTTCTATTCAGAACACTGAAAAAGTATGTCTAGGTTACAATTATCACCAGTTCAGAGCTTCTAGACATAAGCAGAAATGTTAACATTTTACTGTCATTGCATCTGCACTATAGTTTGAGTGATTGCTGCTAATTTCTTTAGGCTTTGCCAATAACCTTTTGCTAACAAATGCTTTTCATCGTGCAAAGTCTGTGCAATTAACTTCCACAATTTTCTGAATTTACAAACCAGACTACCCCTAGGCTCTTGGATGCTCCAAGTCTGGAAGATATACATGCAAAAGTTGTCTCGTGCGGGGCTCGTCACAGTGCTATAGTTGCAGGTATATAAATCATAATCAAGTATTTCCTTCCACTAACAACAAGCATGTTATTTTAGTGTATGTTTGGTATTTAGTTTTGTAGCTATTATAATAATTTATTTTAGTGGTGTGGTGATTGGGCAGCATTCCTGACTTAATGGACAACTCCACAAATAGGATGGTTGCTTGTGGTGTCTCTTGCTTAAAACTTCTTCCATGGTATCAGCAGCAAACTCATTGAATGCTAATATCTCGGTTGGGGATAGAGCAGTAGTTTAAATGCGTTTCTAAATCTGTAATTTGATGATTAAAAGGATGAAGTAGGCATGCTGAAACAGGAAAATCATGGCCAGTGTGAGACACAGTTAGAAGCCTTGAGGGCACACATTGTTCTGTTAAAAGGCATAGGTAGTAACTGTGATTGAATTAGAACCCTTTAAGAGCTTTTAGGCGCATATACATGGGTAGTCATAATAGTTTTGACACATTTTAATCCAGGATGGCAAACTATCACCATGAGTAGCCCTATCTGTTTTTGGATTTTCATGAATTATATTTTAAAGAAGATTGTTTCTTTTCCCATTGTTTTCTTTTTTGTCTTTTTACCCATCTGAGTTTGATCTAGGATTTATATTCGGATCTTAGTATCCATATAAATTTGAGGCTAACTCTCTGCTTTTGTTTCTTGAAGAGGACGGGAAAGTGTTTTGCTGGGGCTGGAACAAGTATGGCCAGGTATTATGCTTAATGTTATCTGTCAACTAGGGAGCATTTGTAGTGTTTTTGGATTAACCTCTTTCTGTAATATCAGCTCATAAGACAAGTCTTCATTACTCCCACTCAGAAACATTTTATTTATATTTTATATGAATTGATAAAGAATTTAGTCTGTTGGCATTAAATTATACAGGCATGTATATGTCTGCAACTTTTCAACATCATTTTTAGTTTTTGAGAAACAAAGAATAAGAGGCATATTTGTAGACATAAACAAGTTTTCATATGTTTGTGCGGGATGATTATCATATAATGTAAACTACGTTTTGAAAAACAGCGTCAAATTTGGACATTTGAACTCCGCTGTCATGTTATCTTTGCTGGGGCTGTGATTTTCTTTCTGGCTCTAGCAAGCCCAGCAGGCAGGGGCGAAATCACCTCCAATAACTGCAGATGCTCACACTATGTTTCAGTAGAACATGAGATTTATACTACTCTTTAACATGTGTGTGTTGTGTGACAGCTTGGGTTGGGGGACGTGATTGACCGCAACATTCCTTCTCCGGTTACTATAGAGGGTTGCATCCCTAGGAATGTAGCATGTGGCTGGTGGCATACCCTACTTTTGGCTGAATCACCTCCTTGAGTAGCTGACACATACAAGCCCTGGCACAGTTTTGTTAGGTTAGATGTTCTTCCAATTGCTATATTATATATGTATATGTAAATACAGTAGCTGCAATACATATGCATATGCTTGTATTCTTCTATGGTTTAGGTTCATTACTTCTTTTTACAGTATTCTGAGAACAACATATTGTTATCTAGATGTACAACGTTATGTAGGTTCATTGTGTATATTCTTCTAACAGAATTTAAACATCAATGTAATGAGATGCTATGAAAAGCTAACTGTTATTGTATATGGGCTGCTTTGAAGTCTCAAACCTAATGCAAGTTTATCCTTGTGAGCTTCACTGATAATATTATGTGAAGTGTGAACTTATGTAAATCCTAAAGAAATTTCGTATTCTTAATTGCTGTGTATGCTGAAGTCAGAACAGGTGCAGTAATGGCTTGTGCTCATATCACCTTCATAGAATTTTCACAGAGCAAGGCTGTCCCTTGGTTTTCTTGGGCAAGCTTTCCTTTTAGTTGAGCTTTGCATTTGTAAAATTTGAATCACAGACAAAGTGTTAAATAATTTTGTATATAAACATGAGATCTTGCTCAGAGAGCAATTTATCAACCTTGCAACAGCTCTTTCTTTCCACTTTTGTTGCTTTCTGAAGCTACAATCAGTTTCAGTGCTGAAAAGGTTGGCGTTTGCGATCTTCTAAGGGTTTTTGAGGACAACTAGGAAATGTTGATGCTGATACAATATAATAAATCTATAGTCTCATATTTTTATTTTGAGGATTTCAAATAAGTGGAGGGAAGAAAAAGAAAATACAAATACATAGGATTTCAAATGAACACACGAACATATGACACGTTTCGGTTGATCTTTTATTTAAGACGACAAACTATGGGAACCACTTGAACAAGCTGGTGTTGAGGATGACAATCTGTGTCTCAAGAGAAAACAACCGAAAGGAGTAACCTCCCTTCATAATAAGTACCCTGGCAAACGAGAAAAATAGAGTTTGAAATGGTCAGTAATAATTTCTTATTTTGTAAAACAAACTGTGGCCGTATTATCAATAATTTCGACTTTGGAAATTAGAAGCCATGCAGAAAATCGTCTCAACAAGGAAAATATTTGGTGGTAATATATATATATATATATATATATATATATATATATATATAAGACAGGCAATGGGCAGAGCAGACCATTTTACCCTTTTTTTTTTTTGTTTTTTTTTTTTAATGATAAAGGCTAGCACACCAAACGAAAAGGAAATAAAGCAAAAACATGTATTACTATTCTTGATCACCGTCGTGAAGTTGGGTTGCGGATTGGTGCGCGCCTATGACAAATGTCACGCGGCTTGGACTATGATCTTCATGCCTGTGGCTACTGAAAGATGCCTCATCAGTGTATCATCATATGTATATGTAAATACGATAGTTGGAATGAATTTACATGTAACTGCCCTCATTCTTTCATGGTTTACTTTTATCTAGCTATTTATTCTGTAAAGCAACAATGCCATCGAGATGTAGAACACACTCTAGCTTTATTATGTATATATTCTTCTAACATAGTTTAAACATCAATGTCATCACATGTTATGAATTTCTAATTGTTGACGTACATGGGTTGTTTTGAAATTCCAAATTTGCTGCAAGTTTATTCTATGGGACAAAACCGTATAAAGAAAAAAGAATACCATCCCATCAACAAGCGTTCAATACAAATTCACTAGCTATGGCAATCAGCAATTAAAAGGTAATGAAGCAAAGGTTGGCAATCATCCTCAGACCAGACAGTAAAATCCTCCAATCTCCTAACATGACGGGCAAGCTCATGAGCAACACCATTAAAGTCCCTAGAAACATGTGTGAAATGCTGCACTTGAACATCCGCAACAACATACAAAATATCAGCAGTTTAAATACTAGCTTCCATCAAGCTAGAATTTGTTTGAATTAGGTGCAAAGCATTGACAACATCTGATTCAACAACTAAACATTGAAGAGCAACATCTTTAGCAAAGAACAACTCCTCACCACTGCTAATAACTCTGCAATATCTGCTGAAAGTGACAGCAGTCTAGAACGAGACGAGTGCAGCAATATACAGACCGAATAACAACACCAATACATACTTAATGGAGGAAAAGTCAAATGCAACCTCAACATTTAGTTCCTTTATGAGTACCATTTATTATCGAAACCTCATCACTATCATGACCTCATAAAGGAGAGGAAAGTCGGTTCGTGCCACAACTATATGCTGTGGTCACCAATATTTGTTGTGATGGAGGGTATGTGGCGCACCTTGTCAAAATCCTCTCCTTCTACTCCGTCTATCACTCGAACCCGCCTTTCGAATTCTTCTCGGTGGTCACAGACTACCAATGTTCGGATTGTGGTGACAAACTTCAATCCTTCTGGAATTGTCTTCATTTGACCCAGATACATAATGTATAGCACCTTGAGACGTGGCATGGCACCTTCATTTATTTCCCATTCCTCTACTTCTTCTAAACAATTAAGCATAAGAAATTCAAGTTGATGAAAACCACCGAGAGAGCATACCATATTAGACCCCCTATATGCAGAAAAATGCATGGCCAGATACCTCAATTTAGGAAGCTTCTCCAAAATACGCATAGGATCTTGCTTTAATTCAGTCCAAGCCAAAGTCAATTTGGTAAGGCTTTCTGGTAGCAATGTCAGGCTTTGATAGGGGGATCGTGGATCTTCTGGTATGGTTCCCTCTAACCCTAATTTCGTGATATTACGACAACCTAAGAGCAGCTTCCAATTTGAAAATGAGCTTCCAAGCTCGATGAACATCTTCAGGGAGCGGAGACGGCCTAATTCAACTATGGGAGATTTTAGAACCACCTCAGCTTCCTCAGTTGTCTGGAATTCAATTGCCAAATCTCGAAGATTCGTCAACTTGAGCATCGCATCATTTCTAATTAGATTCTTAGCTTTCACCCACTTTAACGTCTCCAAGTTTCTTAATGTATCCAACCGAAACTTCCCTCTATGGTCTCTACTTAAAATTAGATGTCTCAAACATTCTAGTTTCCATAATACATCAGGTATTCTTGCTGAATTATCTCTTAAATCAAGGGTGTACAAACTCTTCATATTCCCAATGGATGTTGGCAATGTTGTCAGAGGAAAACACATGCACATTGAAGTTCTATCTAAACGAGTAATCTCCAATCCAAGGTATCTCAAGTGAATCAGATTACCGATCTTTCCAGGTACATACTTGGGATCGAGAAATATGTTCTGAAGATTCAATACTCTAAGCAATTTGAAATTCTTGAAAATTAAAATTACCTGATGTTTCGTCATGTCATGTACGAAATTTGGGTCGAAGTATAAAAGAGATCGAAGACGTAGACCGCGTTCTTTAGTGGGTATTGCGGTGGGTAAAAAGGAGTCCTTGCGACCATGTTGGCTAGAATGAACTGCAATCCTGCGTGTCAAAGGCAAAAATATGGAAGAACTGCTATCTCTACTGTCCTTTTGAGGCTCAGCCACGGCTAGAAAGTTCTCTTCTTTTGCTTTTAGCAAACACATGTCTCGCATAAGATCATGCATACGGCATGTTTTGATACCAATTCCTGTGTGGTCCCTTCGACTCACTTGAATCATACATCTATTCACCAGCTCTTCTAAGTACTGTTCACCCACATCTTCCATTGTCTCATCTCCTTCTCCTTTTGGTGGTTGTGGTATAAAACCTTCAGCCATCCACATCCGGATTAATCTCTTCTTCCGAATATTCCAATCCTCTGGAAATTGAGAAAGATAGAGGAAACAAGGTTTTAGCCTGAAAGGCAAATCATGATAGCTCAGGCCTAATATCCAATTCACACCTGCATACATGTTACGCTGTTGTAACTTGATGAATTGTACACTGATATCTCTTTCTACAACCTCCCACTCCTTCAATGACTTATTGGCTAATAAGCCTCCAAGGACAGCAATTGCTAGAGGTAGTCCTCCGCATTTTCTCCCCATCTCCTTTCCTAACCTCTCAAATTCTGCCATGTCAATTTGATTGCCTGCAGAATCTTCCAGAAATGCTTTCGTCCTGAGAAGTTCCCAGCCTTGTTCATCTGTTAAAAATGGTGGTTCCACCGGAGAGCTTCGTGGATCAGCATACAGAGCAACTTCTTTGATGCGGGTAGTGAATAAAACTTTGCTTCCCTTCTTCCCTTTTGGAAATGCTTGTTTTAAACTATCCCATGCTTGTTCATTCCAAATATCATCAAGGACCAGCAAATATCGCTTCTCCTTCAACACATTTTTGAGTGTTCTAACCAGCTCATCCTCGATCATGCTTCTCTCCGCACTAGGGGAAACTTCCATTAAGATTCCCAATAAAACATCTCTTGGAGAATATTGCTGAGATATGAAAGCCCAAGAACAGCAATCAAAGTGTTGCTTGACATCAATATAATTATATACTTTCTTGGCAAGAGTGGTTTTACCAAGTCCACCCATGCCAACTATTGAAACAACACGAAGTTGATCTTCCTCTTTCATTAATTGAGCCATAACATCCTTTGTGGTACTATCCAAGCTGATAATATCCTCCTCATCATCATCTGGATCTGTTCTTCTAACTCGTCGTTGCATCTCACTCGAAGAACTAGAACCCTCTCCTTCATCAGTAAATTTGATGCCATAGATTTGCAGACTATTAGAAATACCTGCAAGCCTAGCACAGATGGATTTGATCTTTGTTCCGATTTTGTGGAGATGAAGAAACTCGTTGGCAGTAAATTTGTTGATAAATTTACACATCCCCGCTTCTCTATTCACAACCTTTAGAAGAAAAGTGTCAACAACATCATCAGCATCATAAGCAAGGTCTCTGATTTCAGCAACCCAATTGCGAACACGTTCATCTTGGTCTTGCTTGCGGTGTGTGTCTTTCAGGAAGCACTGCATCCGCTTCAGTTCAGCTTGAAGTCGCTCAACATCTTCCCTCACACTAGAAAGAAAACCAATCTCATGTAGGAGCAAATTGGAAATTTGTTCAATGACAACAGAGATAATAGCATCTGCCATTTTTCTTTCAAGCTGAGGGAAAGAAAATAAAAGCAAAGAGAAAATTAATAAAACGGTTGCTCTGATTGCAAATATGTAATGATTATTATATTAATGAAAGAACATTCAAACAAACTTTCTTCCCCCATCTTTTTTCCGTCTGGTATTTGTTTGTGAGCCACTCTTTTCTCTGACGAAATAGATTCTAATAGAAAAATAAAGACACAAACAGGACCAGGGATATATATAGTCAACCTTTAATTAATTATTGTTCTTCTTATACTTCTACCATTATGTACTTTGAATTTTTTATTTCTATGGGAAACTAACATTTCGTGAACTAAGGATTAGGATTAGGTTGTAACCGAAGAGAAAAATATGAACCTCATAGAGTAAAATTACAGCTAATAATTTGAGAAAATAAAGATAAAGTAAGATAAAATACCCAATAGAACATACAGATTTACGTAGAAAACCCCTAAACAAATTAAGATAAAAACTACGGGCAAAGATAGAAGAATTTTACTATAAAAAAATAATAGGAGTTACAAATTCTCTATTTATAAAGGAGAAAACATTAAAATTCTCTCTTTATAATAGGAGAAAAATAATTGCTTAACTCTTTAATATTTTTCTCTTATTTTTGGGATGATAGAATAACAAGGTGAGACCTCTATTATATAGGCTTGGAAGGTACCTCAACATTGTTAACTTAGCAATATGGGAGAAATACTCCTCAAAAAATTAATAACTTAACAATGTGGGAGAGATACAAATCCCTAAATATCAACAATCTCCCACTTGAAGATTTGATTGAGGATCAGTCAGATCTTCACACCGTTCTTTCTTCCTTGCCTTTCCATGCTGCTTATACTTTTATCAGGCCACTAGAGGATTGACACCAAATAAATTTATCAGTGTTAACTGCCTTCGTCAAAAAATCTGCTAGGTTGTCTTTAGTATGAATTTTTTGCATATCCACAGTGCCCTCTTCCACTTTTTCACGAACGAAGTGATACTGGACTCGTATGTGCTTTGACTTTGAATGAAAAGCTGGATTCCTTGCGAGATGCAAGGCACTCTGACTGTCACAGAATAGAGGAATATGCTCTTGTTCGTGCCCGAGTTCCTCCATCATCATTTTCAACCATACTGTTTTTTTACTAGCTTGTGTAGCTGCTACATATTCTGCTTCTGTTGTTGATGTTGCCACAACTGACTGCAGTTTTGATACCCAGCTCACATCTCCGCCAGTAAGTGTGAACACATACCCTGTAGTAGATTTACTTTTATCAAGATCACCTGCATAATCTGAGTCAACATATCCTCTGATAATAAAGTCTGATCCTCTTTACAGCATTCCAATGCTCTCTACTAGGATTCGCCATGTACCGACTTACTACTCCCACTGCATGTGCAATGTCTGGTCATGTACAAATCATCGCGAACATTAAACTCCCCACTACTGATGCATACGGTACTCGAGACATTTCCATCATTCCTTCTTCACTGCTAGGACTCATACTGAAGGATAATTTAAAACTAACAGGAAGTGGGGTAGAAATTGACTTACAATCTTGCATATTGAAGCGTCGCAAGACCTTCTTCAAATAATTTTTCTGAGAAAGCCAAATCTTTCTATTGTTTCTGTCTCGGTGAGTTTGCATCCCTAGAATCTTGTTTGCTGGTCCCAAGTCCTTCATTTCAAATTCTCTAGCCAACTGTGCCTTTAGTTCTTCAATATGATCTTTGTTGGAGCCTGCTACCAACATGTCATCTACATACAACAGTAAGATAATAAAATCACTTTTACCAAACCTCTTGAAATATGCACAAGGGTCTGCATTAAGTCTGTTGTATCTAAGGCTCATGATGAAGGAATCAAATCTCTTATACCAACACCTCGGCGCCTGCTTTAAACCGTATAAAGATTTGTTCAACCTACAAACCAAATTCCGCTTTCCTTTTAATTCAAAACCTTCTGACTGGAGCATATAAATTTCTTCCTTAAGATCTCCATGAAGAAAAGCTGTTTTCACATCTAGCTGCTCTAGATGTAAGTCAAATGTAGCACACATCGCCAAGACTACTCGAACAGTTGTTAATCGAACCATAGGGGAAAATATTTCGTTGAAGTCAATCCCCTCCTTCTAAGCATATCCTTTCATCACCATTCTTGCACGAAACCGCTCCACTTGATCATCACTATTTCTTTTGATCTTAAAGACCCATTTGTTGTCAATGGCCTTTCTTTCTTATGGTAGTGGCACAAGCTCCCAAGTCTTGTTCTTATGTAGAGTTTCCATCTCTTCTTGCATTGCTGCCATCCACTGAGATGCATCTGAACTGCTCATTGCTTCTTGGAGAGTTGATGGCTCCCCTTCCTCAGTTAGAAGACAGTATGCGACATTACTGCCTATATCATAATCTTTCTGCCAGGTTGGTGTAAATTTTATACGTTTTTTCTTTCCAAGTTCTGACTCTTCAAACTCAACTGGCTCTTCAAACTCGACTGGTTCTTCCTCTTCATGCTCTGGTGCTGCTTCAGAAGAATCTTCTTTTGTAGACTTTCTTTCCACCTGTATAGTTGTAGTCTCTGAATTTTCTTTTGAAGTGCTATCATCTTCTCCTTTCAATTTATCTTCTAAGAAGATTACATCCCTGCTGATTATAACCTTGTGGGCAGTGGGATCCTATAGGCGATACCCCTTCACACCATCAGCATATCCCAAGAACAAACACTTCCTGGATTTTGGATCCAGCTTTGTAGTTTCTTGGGTATTATACATCACATACACATGACTTCTAAATATATGGAGGTTTGAATAATGAACTGGCTTCCCAGTCCACATCTCCATCGGTGTCTTTTGATCAATTGCTGTAGATGGAGACCGGTTAATCACATAACAGGCAGTGTTAACTGCCTCAGCCCAGAATGCCTTATTTAGGCCTGCAGCTCCCAACAATGCTCTAGTTCTTTCTAACAGAGTTTTGTTCATCCGCTCTGCCACTCCATTTTGTTGGGGAGTGTATGCCGTAGTGAACTGCCTCTTGATGCCTCTTGATGCCTTCTTGCTTGCAAAAGCTAGTTACAAACTCTCTAATATTTTTCTCTTATTTTTGGGATGATAGAATAACAAGGTGAGGCCTCTATTATATAGGCTTGGAAGGTACCTCAACATTGTTAACTTAGCAATGTGGGAGAAATACTCCTCAAAAAAATAATAACTTAACAATGTGGGAGAGATACAAATCCCTAAATATCAACAGTAACCAAATTTCTATATTACATTATTTCGACTTTGTTTAGTGTTTGTGAAACTGGAAGGATAACATCTAACTTAATCTGAGTAAATGCATACTCAACTTGGAACTCATTTCTATGGTTTGTAATTAAAAAACATAAAGCTGAAACAACCCAATCCTTTCTAGTATTTCATATTTTACACTTTGAACTTAAATTTTACTAAGGAAATCAAGTTTGCGTTACTTTGTTATATAATTTTGTAACGAAGATTCTCAATTTTCATTAGTCATGTAATCTCAGTACCTAAGTTTTGAGGTTGTGATTACAATATAATATAACACTCGTTAAGAATAGATTCCTAACTAGATTTGTTAGTTGTTTATGTTTTTTTTTTGTGTAATTTTAGATAAAATTGTATCGATTAATTTTTTTATAGAAGTATTTAGGGTCACCATTATATGTATTTGCATAATTCATTCTTCTTTATCTGAAAATGATTAGATATCCATCTATTTAAGAATATTCAAATTCAATTCCGATTAAAATATATGTACTCGAATCCGTCTCAAACCCGTTTAAAAAATTATTTTTGTTATCCGAGTCTGTCCTAAATCCGAATAAAATACACGCATATTACCTGAATCTGATTAAAATCCGTTTAAATTAAATAATTAGTAAATATATTTATAGATATTTAAATGGATAGAGGCTACCCTACCTGTTTATATAAATATTCAGATAATTATTTGGATATCCGTTTACCGAATCCATTAATAATAAATAAATTTTAAAATATATTAATAAAATTAATATAAACAAAAAATATAAAATATAAACTAATCAAATTTAAATATTTAATATATTAATATAATTTAAATATAAATTTAATAAAATTTTAAATAATATACTATAATATAAATTTTAATATAATAAAGTTCGGATATAAATTTAAATCTGAATTCAATTTGAATCTAATACTGAATAATACAATTAAAATTAAAATTCATTCCAAATTCACTTATTATTATCGAATTCTTTTTATTAAAATTTTATCGGGTTAGATACCCGAAAATACGGTCCGACGCCGTTCCCAGCTTTTATCTCTTTCTCCGCGGTCCTAATCTCTATGTCAATAATGGTTTGCAGAGGCAGAAACAATAATGATTCTGGTGATGTCCCATTCTTTTTCTTGTTCTGATGCAACTATTTCCACCATTGCATGTGGAATATTCCAGCTGGAACCTATTTTACAAAAAGGAAATAGAAATTAATCTGCTATATTGTCAGTTTGTTTAGTTATTAATCGATAAAGCCAAAAAAAAAAAAAAAAATGAAATTGACTAAAATCGATCGCGAAGTCAAAAAAATGTCATCCACTTTCTATAATTAAGTTTACCTTTATGGTTAACCTCATCATATACGTAAAACCTGATTCACCGACCAAATTGTGTCTTGCTTCTATCTGAACACTGAGAGTCTTTGGATCTGAGAGCCTATAATTAAGATGTGAATTCAAATTCCTGCAACTGCTCTTTCTTTAATTACTACTCTTCAGTAATTTTGCTGCTGAATATTGTCTTTAAATGTACTCTTATGGGTTTAAAGGACATTCAGAAAAGTGATGGCAAACTGCATGATTTGTTCCTTATTTAAGAGGCAAACTTCAAATGAGTGCCTGAAGAAGAAAGCAACCAGCTCGTTGTTGAGACGGTGAAAGTAGGCATATAATCGAGGGGGAGCCAAATCAAAAGTAGCTTAGGCCATTTTGGTGGAGGTGACCCGGCATGAAGCCCAATATCACGCCTCAAAGACCCAATTGGAAATAAAGATGATGAAGCCCAATTGATGCAAAAGTCCAACAAGCCTAGTATTGAAGTCCAATCAAGTGAAGTCCATGGATCCAAAAATTCAAGGAAAATTTTCACAAATACGGAAAATTGTGCATATTATAAAAAAATACTCTCACAAAATTTATTAATAAAAGATCGAAATCTTTCAAAATAATATAAACTATAATTGAAATTTTTAAAAATAATATAGAAAATACTTGATTTTTTTGAAATAAAGCATAAAATCTGAAAAATAAAGAATAAATCAATACAGATCCACTGGATCAAATAAAAAATAAATAAATTGATGAAACTTTATTTTCCGAATCGATTTTAAAGCCAAAATCTATAACTATATTCAAAAAAATCAGAAAAAAAAATTAGTTTCGAATCTTTAAAATAAAATTATAAATCTCACAAAATCACTTTGTTTCTTCAAATTTTTGTTTGTTTTGGTAGATTTCTAACTACACGGATGAAATTGACACATTTATAGGAGTTTTGAAGAAGATAAAATTTGAAAAAAAAAAGGATAGAAAGTAAACCCATAAATAATATTGATATGTTATATAACAAAAATAAAAATAAAAAATAAAAAATCAACATGCTGAAAAGACATATCTAACATGACAAATAAATAACAATATTAATTTATCGTAAAAATAAACTAAAATATAAAATAATGAAAGATAAACTATAACATAACAAAAAATAAATAAAAAAGTAGCTACTTTAAAATAAAAATATTGATTTGCTGTAAAAAGAAAACTAAAAAAAAAGAAACCCAAACATAAACTAAAGAAACTAAAAAAATAGCATATTGGAAGGTAAACAATAGCGTGACAGAAAATAAACAAAAAAAAATACTAATTTGTTATAAAAATAAACCAAAAATGTTAAATTATTGCAAAAATAAATATAAAAAAATATAATTAAAGCTAAAATCTATATGTTTTGAAACAAAAATATTAATTTGTAGCAAATGAGAAATCAAATATAAATTAAAAAAAATAGAAAAATAATAAAAACCAAACATAACATGTATATGGCATACAATACGATATATAACACATCAAATTATTTTATCATCTAATCCAAATAACATAATAAAAGAACACATGACATGCATATAAAATGTCACACTAAAAACACTTAAAAAGAAACGTCAAACATGATATACATGTAAAAGTAAAGATTTTTTCTCATTTTTTTCTTCTACCATTCTCTATTTTTTGATTCCTTCTTCAAATTTTCTTCTTTAATTACATTTTTATCTCATTGTCTTCTTCAAAATAAAGATTCATTCTTTATTTTCACTTGAAAGATGACTCATTTTACCATTTTTTTTCCACTTAAAGAAATATCATACATAGCATGTATGTAAAGGAAAATATTCTTTCTTCTTTTTTTCTTTGTCACACATTCTCAAAGACTAACAATTCAATTTTTTTTTCTCTCTTCTTCAATATATTTTAAGATTATTCAATTTTCTCTTCTATTTCTCTTCAGTTGATGTTTAATTATTATCAAATATTTTTTTAGCTATTTAATTATAAAGCAATTTATTCTAATTATTATTAATCTTTTCAATACCATATTTAAGAAATATTTACTGATTAAAAGTTTAAATTTTCAAACTCATAATTTCTAAAAATTTAAAGTTTAGTATTCTTTATAAGTAAATATTAAAATTCTGTTTTTCATATATAAAATTCTATTGCACTTTTTATATTAAGAATTATATAGAAGTTTTATAATAAATTAAAATAATTTATATATTTTAGTATTATGAAATATATGCTAATATAATTTTAGTTTTTAATTATGAAATTTTATTTTAAAAAAAAATACTAAACAGTCATATTAAAAAATTCAATTAAAATAAAAAGTCTAGAAGTAAGAAATATTTAAAAGTTATTTTTATTTTATATCTAAATTTATCTTTCTCAAATTAAAATTTTTATAAAATTTTAATTATTTAAAAAACAGTACAATTTTATAAATCTCTACAATTTTTAATTCTATCATTATTTGCTATCGGAAAAACAAATGCTAAGAGAAAAAAGGAAAAAAAGAAAAAAGAAGAGTCAGCAGATGGACATCATATAGGGAAGACATGTGGTCTAGGAATTGTTTGAAGAAGCTAATATTAAATTTTGATTTTATAATCTTTTAATCCTGTCCTAATATTAATATCACTTATAAATGTATCTTCATTTATGTATCGCTTTATCATGACTAAGATTTAATATAACTCTTCAAAATATTATCTAAATCCGTCAGATTTTTTCGTATCAGCTTAGCATATAAATTAAAATTATGACCTAAGTTGAGAGTAGAAGAGATTCACAATAAAATCATACCCTTTATAATTTGACTTCTAATATTATATAATGAACTCTAAGAGTATCATGGACAGAACACACTTCCCATTTCCCAACTAATTTGATTTGATTTTGTCACTAATTTCATAATGAACATATTGTTTAGGAAATTGCTTAATTGGGTAATTTTATAATGGGTATATTTAGATAAATTGCAAGTTTAAATTTTATTGTCTCTGGCCATTAATATTGGTATCATTTTAAACCTCTTTTAAATTTAGCAAGTTTTGTTTAACACTTCTTAAAACTTAAAACTCACCCATCAAATATCACTTATCTCATTAGATCCGACTTTCTAAAAATATATTAATTATTTATTTAAGCATTGTACGAATTATTTTATAAATATAATTAATAATATAAAATAGATTTATGGATAAAATTTAGTTAAATTTTTTAATATTATTATTAGCTATAATAAATTAAATAGTTTGAAATATTTTTTATATTTTAAAATTTTATTGTCTCAAAATTTTATTAGTGTGATGATATAGAAATCATTTTAATAATATTAATTAAGTGATTTTTAGTGTTCTCTAAATTAATACTATAAATATAATTGACGTTATTGTGTTTTAGGATTAGAAATTATTGCAAATTAAAAGATTAATTTATTAATAAAAAATAAAAAATATAATTTAAGATGTTATTTTTAAAATTAGAATCATTATTTAATTAAAAAATTATTTTTATTATTATAATGTTAAAAATATAATTAAAATACTATTTTCTATGATTAGATTTATTGTGAATGTAACTTATTAACTAATAAATTAATAAAAAAATAATAAAATTATAAATAAATATAAGTATTACACATGTTAAAATAAAAAATTTACATGTCAAAATATAGTCACACATGTCAAAATAGTAACACATGTCAAAAGAATTTATGCTCAGGATTTAATATATTTAGATATATAGATACTAATATTGCTCGTTATACGTGTAAATTATTATAATAAAAAATATAATATAAAATATTTGATAAATTAATATATAATATAATATTTATTAAAAATGTTTAGCTTTTTATGAATATTTTTTTATTGTATAATAGAAACTTATGAAAGATATATTGATTACATCAAATAATTCACTTGCAATAATTCTACTAATAAAATATTTAATAATAATAAATATATAACTTAAAATATTAATAAAATAAAATAAAAATATATAAAAAATTAAAATTAAATTAGATTAATTAGTAATTAATTCTATTAGAATTAATATATTATAAATGTATATTAATTACTTGCTCTACTATTCTAAAACCAAAATCATTTATTGTCCGAGCATTTTTCCCTTGTTTCTATAATTCTTTTAACTGCTTTTCCGAGTTAGGTTTTTACAATTTCTTTTTAAGAAGGAAGAGATTTTCAAAATTAAAACATGAAAATCAGACAACAGTAACAAAAAAGAATCTTCCATGAAGTCTACTCAAAATGAGAGAGAAACTATTATATGGACTATTCACTAAGAATAAAACTACAATTTCCTTTTGTTATATCAGTTTTTCTAAAAAAGTTAACTATTTTAATTAATTTATTAACTTTATGACATATAGAAATAAGATTAAATATTATTAATTTATTGGATGAATTTCTGATAATATAATATAATTATAAGCACCACTTCATAAACTCGTAATAAATTTATTGATTCTCTCTAGCATTAAACCACCAATTTATTAAAAAAAAATATTTTTTTAAAAATAATTATAAGTTTAGTGTCTTAATTTTTTAATTTTTCTATTTCAATGTTTGAATTATTTTTTTATTTAATAAAGTATCTAAACCTACTAATTTATATATTATAGTGTCTTTTATAAATTTTATAAATTTAAATAATAATTTAATTCATTTACATATGAAATGGCATAAATATTCTTCCTCATCTTTACTTATAATTTTTTTTTTCTATTTTTTGTCAGATCTTCTTTTAGCATTAAAAAGATGTTAGATTAAATTTTTTTAATTTTTATTTAATTTTTTTAAAAATTTAATCATCATCTTTTGATTGTTAAAATTATTTTTTTTAGAACAATACTTCTTCTTTTTTTAATTATTTTGAGGTGAAATAATATCTTTTATTGATTTTTTTTGAGGTAAATGCACAAAAAAAATTTAAAAAAAGTAAATGATATTTTTTTCTAATTTTTATTTAAATAAATAATAAAATAAAATAATTTTACCTTTTCTTTTTTAATATCTTGAGAAATAAATAAATAAATCTTAAAAAAAAATAGTATTGAAAATGGATAAAAATAAAGAAAAGAAGAAAAATGAAAAAAATAATATTATTTTGAAGGTAATATTTAAATTAATTTTTTATTCAAAATAAATTAAATGAACGCTTTCCTATATAAAACTGACTAGAGACTATGTGAACATTTTTAACAAATTCAAGCATTTAATTAAATAAAAAAATAGTTTCCAAATAGAAAATACGAAAAAGTTAAATTACCATCTTTCTAATTTTCTCCATTCCTCAAAACACCTTAACCATGACACGCCACCACCACCGAGCCACCTCCTCTTCACGGCGTTGCTACTCCTAACGTTTACAACCATCACCACCTTCTCCGCCAAACCCTGCCCAAACTGCGGCACAACTCCAGTCCCCTACCGTTCGGCACATCTCCGACCTGCGAGACCAGTCGTATAAATCACATGCAACGCAAGTACTAACAAACTCATGTTTGACACACTCAATAATTCATATCCAATCATTTCCATAAACACAACAATCCAGCGTCTGGCGATCCAGCCAGCAACTCTCTTACCAAACACATGCGTAACATCAGATTTTATACACCAAAGCATCCAAATGAACAGCTCTCTCCCTTTTAACATCACAGCAGACAACACCGTCATGTTCTTGAACTGCTCTGAGTCGTTACTTCGGTCACCTTTGAACTGTTCTTCTACTAGCTTGTGTCACTCGTACGTTAATAATACGAAATCAGACGCTTCATGTAAGGGTGCTTCTATATGTTGTACCCCTAGCCTCTTGAACTGCTCCAAATTTGTTTCTTTTTGGTACACTCCTATTATTTTTATATCTTCTGCCAGTAACAATGAGTAATCCGACACTTATTTGCTGATGTGGCTGCCGGATTTATGAAGGATAACACACCACTTGGCACATTTGTTGCTGACTCAACAAACAGTTATCCAACTCAGCAATAAACACCCAGATGAAAAAGGCAACAACATGGACCAAATCCTAATGCATTTCTCTCTAAGAAACAGAGTAATCCATATTTGGCAATAAAAGACGTCGAAAATGGAAAACAATCAATCTGATCCCAACTAATTGATAAAAAAGACAACCCAATAAAAAACAACAAAAACCCAAAAGTTCAGTAAAAATCATAGCAGCAGTGCCGCAAAAGCGAAGAGCTTGAAATCTTAATAAAAAAACCGCAGCAAGAAGGGGTGATTTAGAAAGTAAAAGCTTGTGTTGGGATAATGAAATTAAAGAGATAGAGAAAATGGGTTGGTTGTAATTATTATAATTATTCTTGAAGTTGAAAGAGTATTTCGGGTATGATTGAGAAGGGAGGAGAGAAAAAGAATGAAAGAGAAGGAAAGAGAAAGGGAAGAAAGAGAAAAAAAAGGAGGAGAGGATTGAAAGAAAGGAAGGAGAGAGTAAATGAGTCAGCAATAGATGTGTCAAATGGTGTGTTATCCTTCATAAATTCGGCAGCCACATCAGTAAATAAGTGTTGGATTTCTCGTTGGTACTGGCGGAAGATACAAAAATAATAAGAATGGTACAAAAAAAAAACAAATTGAAGGTTTGGTACCAACGGCGCATTTAACCCGATGGGGAAGTGTTTTGCTGGGGCTGGAACAAGTATGGCCAGGTATTATGCTTAATGTTATCTGTCAACTAGGGAGCAGTTGTAGTGTTTTTGGATTAACCTCTTTCTGTAATATCAGCACATAAGACAAGTTTTCATTACTATTCTTGTGGGAACCCCATTCAGAAAAATTTTATTTATATTTTATATGAATTGATAAGGAATTTAGTCTGTTGGCATTAAACTATACAAGCATGTATATGTCTACAACTTTTCAACATCATTTTAGTTTTTGAGAAACAAAGAATAAGAGGCATATTTGTAGACATAAACTAGTTTTTATATGTTTGTGTGGGATTATTATCATATAATGTAAACTACGTTTTGAAAAACAGCGTCAAATTTGGAAATTTTGACATTGGAACTCCGCTGTCATGTTATCTTTGCTGGGCTCTGATTTTCTATCTGGCTCTAGCAAAGCCCAACAGGCAGGGATGAGATCATCTCCAATAACTGCAGATGCTCACACTATGTTTCAGTAGAACATTGAGATTTATACTACTCTTTAACATGTGTGTATTGTGTGACAGCTTGGGTTGGGGGACGTGATCGACCGCAACATTCCCTCTCCGGTTACAATAGAGGGTTTGTAGCACGTGGGTGGTGGCATACCTTACTTTTGGCTGAATCACCTCCTTGAGTAGCTGACTCATACAAGCCCTGGCACAGTTTTGTTAGGTTAGATGTTCTTCCAATTGCTATATTATATATGTATATATAAATACAGTAGCCGCAATACATATGCATATGCTTGTTCTCATTCTTCTATGGTTTAGGCTCATTACTTCTTTTTACAGTATTCTGAGAACAACATATTGTTATCTAGATGTACAACCTTATGTAGGTTCATTGTGTATATTCTTCTAACAGAATTTAAACATCAATGTAATGAGATGCTATGATGAAAAGCTAATTGTTATCGTATGTGGGCTGCTTTGAAGTCTCAAGCCTAATGCAAGTTTATCCTTGTGGGCTTCACTGATTATATTATGCGAAGTGTGTACTTATGTAAAACCTAAAGAAATTTCATATTCTTAAATGCTATGTATGCTGAAGTCAGAACAGTTGCAGCAATGACTTGTGCTCATATCAGCTTCATGGAATTTTATAGAGCAATGGCTTGGGCAAACATTCCTTTTAGTTGATTTTCTTGGCTTGGAATTTTGTCTTTTTGTCTGTCGAGTCTTTTGTTGGTGCAATTCTTGCCTAGTGAGCAATGTATCGACCTTGCAGCATGTGTACACACAAGCTTTGATGTGTATATAATGGGAAATTATGTAACAGAATAATTATCAAAATATTCCATACAATCTATATTCCTTCTAATATTCTTTTCGTTTTGTTTCTCTCTCACTTTCCCTCTCTTTCTCTTCTTCCAAACAGAAGTTATGGCATAGAGCACTCTCGCTTAGGTTAGATGGTATGTATGAGCAAAGCAAGATTCATCTTTGGGTCCCTGAACTTTCCGACTTTAGCTTACTTCGCCCTTGTGGATCTATAGATATTTTAAGACCCCTAAAAATTTTTATTCACAAAATATTGTTATCCTGAAGAGTAAAACCCTTCTTATGAATTAGCAAACAAGTACATAAAAAGAAGAGTCAGCACAGAGACATCATAGGGAAGACGTGGTCTAGGAATTGTTTAACAAGGTAGTATCATATAGTAAGTAGTAGAATACATGTACATATGAATTTCTCACCAACTCTTGGAAAAGAAAAGCTTCTTCCTCTTCGCTGTAGTTATCTGTTAGGCTGAACAGCAGCTTGACAAAAATAGCTGTTTACAAAAAGAGGACTTGTCAAGTCTTCTCCAGCTGCAATGTCATTCATTATTGTTACTTGGTAATGTCAAAACTACTTAGCTCCAGCCAACTGATTTAAGATGCAAAACATTGAATATTAATATATGTAATAAATGTATTTTCATATATCTCATCATTATTTTGACTAAAATTTAGATATAACTCTTCAAAATATTATCCAAGTTTTTTCTTTCCTTTTTATTTATTTATTTATTTATAAAATGGTAAGATATTTTCACATCAGTTTTGCATGTCAATTAAAACTGACCTAACTCTAATAATACCATGGAAAGAACACACTTTCCAACTAGATTATTAGGTGAATAACCATTTTGATTTGATTTTGCCACCAATCACACAATGGGTGTATTCAATTTTTTGATTGGTTGATTTCATTTTTATTTTAAAAATATTGCTTAAGTAAGTTAATGAATGTATTATTGGTGAGGTGGGTAGAATGAAAATCACTGGAGATGTAATTATTTATTATGAATACGGATCACTATCATACATAAAACGGACACATCTTTACTGTAAATGGTATATTACTAAATCAGATTAGCTCTGACATTTAAAAATAAAATTAAATAATAAAAAACTTAATCCAGTTATGATGTATGATAAATAGCTATTTAAGAGGACACAGTGACCATATGAATTTATATATGTGTTCCACTGATAAATATCATTGCCTTGCAGTTAAAATTATGATTTTATTCTGATATATTTATACAAGTATTTCTATACCTAATATAAAATATAATCATCTAATTTTATATTTTAATTTTAATATGTAATAAAATTAAAAATATGGATAAGTTCTATACAATAATAGAATTTATCTATTTAATTTAAACTAAATTTAAATATTTAAATATTTTTATATAAGTTTATTAAAACATATAATGCTTAATTTTATTAAATTTTTATTTTTTTAATTATAAATTTATTTTTTAAAAATCTAGCTAATTTTTTCTTAATTTACAGGCCGTAATCAAAATCTTGTTGCCAAATCAAATTTCTTCTTTAATATATTTTATTCAATTTTACTAGTAAATATACCACTAATAAATTTTTTTAATCTTTTCTTAAAAAAAAACTTCATAAAATAGTATCTAATATTATATTAGATAATATTTCAAATAAATCAAAGTATTTACTAAAATCTAATACCACACTCATTGAATGAATAACAATTATTTTTCTAAAATTATTATCTTATATAATTTTAGCACTAAATACTAATAGTTTAATCTTATATATGTTCTATTATAACTCTACTAGATTTTTATTAACTATTTATGAGTTTACAAGATAAATAATAATTTAAATATTTCTTATTACTTTCAAAAGTTTAGTATGTGTATAGATTCTTACAAAATAAAATATAAACATGAATATCTTCAATAAATTTAACTAAATCACTTATCATCTATTTGTTGTTAATATATAAATTTAAACAAATCATTCCTTTTAATAAATGTCAAAATTCTAAATAATTTATTTTCATATTTAATTTAAAAATATAAGACTAGTCTAACACAAATATGGGTTAGAATAAGGTACGAAAATATAATGATCTATTTTATTATATTTGAAGTTTTTAGATAATTTGATTCAATATTATTAATTTAAGTCTTATTTAATTTAGTATTTACTAATAATTTGTGATTAAAGATTGATGGTTAATGAATAATATAGATTTTATAAAAATATAATTTGATTATGTTAAAAACTTAATGTTTTTTTTGCATATTTGCGTTTGCATATGGGCAATATATTCTTAATCTCTTGCGGAAAATTTATATGTCTATAATAATTTTGGTAACTTAAAATTAAAAGATATATTTAATAATAATGAAACAATAAATAGTTAATATGTTTTAATATTAATTATATATCAAGTATATATCATATCAATTTCTTAAATGTATATAAAAAATAATAAACAATTTATTTGAAGTATTTGATAAAGTAGGAAGTAAATTTTGGATAATATAAGACATGAAAAAAAAAATTATAATTGAGAATACGCTAGTCAACCTTCAAAATAAGAAAAATGAATAAAGTCGGTGAACAAAATTGCTCATTAGTTTTACAATTAATTCGAATTAGTTTTATTAATTACTAATATTTTAAAAGACAAATATTAAATTTTACTAATGATAATATCTAAAAAATAAATATTCTCTGAAAATTAATATTTTATATTAATATATTAATATTCTAAAAGCAAATTGAAACCTTTTTAGCAGGTTATATGTTGTCTGAATGAATAAGGTTTAATGACTAAAATTTAAAAAGATAAATCCAATATTTAGAATTGATTCCAATGTCAATGATGAGACCAAATAATGACCCAAATTTCTTTAATGAATTTAGGTACCGGTTATTAAAATAAAATAAAAAAGTAATTCTATTTATAAGAATTTGAATAAATTGAATTAATCAAAATCAGCAAAATTTAATTTTAAAATTTCAATTAACCAAATGGATAGCTTGGATTTCTTTTCCCTTATAAAAAAGAAAATATATACTTTTTTTTCATTTTTTTCAAATAATACTAAAAAAGAGAAAATCACTTCAATTTTTTTTTACTTTTGATAGCAAACATTTTTAACCCTTAAACTAAGTGTTGATCACTATACTTTGTATAACCTTGTATATAGAGATGTATAAGACAAGACTTAAATTAGAAAATAATTAAGATAGTAGTTTGATGGTTCGACGGAGCGATTCAAGAATCTGAATTTAAATTTTAATAAAAAATAATTTTTTAAAATTATTATTTTAAAACCGCTCAAATTATATATTATTTAGGTTTTTCTATCTAGTTTCGAGGTTAGTATTATACTAACTGATTTTAGCGCCTTCAAAATAGCTATAGTTTGTCGAATTTTCTACGGTGAAAGTTCGTATAGTTACATTCTACTGAAATTTACTTACTTTTTCCTTTTAAATGAAAAGAATCTTATGGTTCGAATAGTTTACCATTTCCTTTCAACCAAAGAAAACAAATCAATGGAAAGAAAGCAAGAAACATATGTTGAAAGAGAGTACATAGAGTCACATTCAATGTATTAAGTATCATCGACTCCCTCTGCTCTTCTTTTTGAAGAAAAACAAACCAAAGGGACGATAAATAAAAAAGAAAAAATTACAAAAATATTTTTGTTGATTTTTTTATGAAAAATACGGTATAAATTTTTTTATTTTTACTATGTGAAAATGCCAAAAATATGATTTTTTAATTTTTATTTAAAATATGATATTGATTGTTAATTTTTTTTATTGTTGTTTTGATAAAATAATTTAAAAAATTAAAAAATAATCATATACCGTATTTAAAAAAATAAAAAATAATATTTTTTCTAAATTACAGAAAATGAAATTTTTTATTAATTTTAGAATACTTTTAAAAAGTTTCTAAAGAAAAAAGAAAAAAAAAAATATGTTGCCATAGTCTAGATTCTAAACCCAATTGTCAAATTTAGTCTATTGCTTTCTAGAAAATGATATCTAGAAGGAAAACAAAAGCACTAAAAATTGCTCCTCGGTCATATCAATACAAGAAAAAGATGATAAAATGAGAAGTGATTGATGCAATGAGCTTCATATAAATCGTATTAAAACTTAATAAAATATTTTACCAAATAAAAGAAAAATTGATTGAAGTGCAACATATTTAAGAATATCAATTATATAAATAAATGTGTCTCATTCACAAATATTCTATCTAATTAAGCATTATCATTTATTCCTAAATTATTGCTCACCCTTAAAAAGATTACCTACTACCGGTACCAATTTTGAGAATTATTTTCCTATACAGTTACATAAATTTGTATTTTTATATCATCAAAATTATATAATTAAAATTCTTACCTGTAAAAAACTCAAATAAATTGCAAGTTTAGATTCTATTTTCCTTGTCCATTAATATTGGTTCCATGTATACAATCCTCCATTTATGGAGTTAAATAATAGAGAATTTATTTGTAGCGGATAAAAATAATACTCAACTCAATACAGTATTTTTAAAGTCTAATGACAGTAAAAATTTAGATTGTTACGTCTAATTGTAAATTTAATTTATTTTTTTATATTTTTACTTGAATAATATTATTTAACTAATTAATTGTAATTATAATCAAATTAAAATTTTGACTAAACTAGAATGGCGTGGTAAATGAGGTGATATTATTTACTATTAATAACTTACACGTTACTGCTATATATATTTGCACATCAGCTATCAAAGTTAAGTTACAAATAAATAAAAGATTAAATAACAAATAAAAATTATGAATAAAAAAAAATGAAGTTCATTATGATTTTATGCTTTTCTAAGAGACAAACTATATTAATAAAGTAAAAGAAACATTAGTATTTAGGATTATATAATTGTAATCAATTAGTCAAATTAGGCTATTTAAGTAAAAATTTAAAAGATGTACTATATTTATAAAAAAATAATATTAAATTTTTTAATATCATTAGGTTTATTTTAAGTTATTATTTTAATTAAGTTATTAGAAGAAATAAAGAAATTTACGCTATATGACATTCCTTTAGTAATCTAATTTAGTCTGATTCGGCTTAATTTGATGTATTTTGAAATTATCAACCGATCGAGAAATTCTTATCTAGACGTGTGATGTGTGCACCATAACTAATAAAAAATTAACACATATATATAAATATTATATACTTTTATAGTTATAATTAATATATATTTTATCATTTAAAATTAATAAATATATATTTAATGTGTTATATTGATTTTCAATATTCTAAATGTCCGTCCTGCTAAAAGTGTACTAGAGTAATTGCTTGTCTATTAGCTAGGTTTTTACATTTTTTTGTCTAAAATAAGAAAACTATTTTTAAAAAAACTTCAAATAGTTTAATATATAGAAAGTCAAAACAAGAAATAGACTGGATTTATAAAGAATTAAACAAGAAAATCAGAAACGGTAGCAAACACCACCAACTCATTAGGAAAAAGAAAAGAAGAAAAAGGTCTTCATTTCAACCATGACGCCACCACCACCACCGCGCCACCTCCTCTTCACGGCGTTGCTACTCCTAACATTCACAACCATCACCACCTTCTCCGCCAAGCCCTGCCCAAACTGCGGCACAACTCCAGTCCCATACCCGTTCAGCACATCTCCGACCTGCGGAGACCAGTCGTATAAAATCACATGCAACGCAAGTACTAACGAACTCATGTTTGACACACTCAATAATTCATATCCAATTATTTCCATAAACACAACAATCCAGCGTCTGACGATCCAGCCAGCAACTCTCTTGCAAAACACATGCGTAACATCAGATTTTTTACACCAAGGCATCCAAATGAACAGCTCTCTCCCTTTTAACATCACAGGAGACAACACCGTCATGTTCTTGAACTGCTCTGAATCATTACTTCGGTCACCTTTGAACTGTTCTTTTACTAGCTTGTGTCACTCGTACGTCAATAATACAAAATCAGACGCTTCATGTAAGGGTGCTTCCATTTGTTGTACGTTTAAAGCTGGTGGCGGTACAACGGCGTATATGATAAGAGTTAGAGATACTGGGTGTAAAGCATACACTAGTTTTGTTAATTTGGATCCGGGTTTGCCCGTGGATAAGTGGCCAAACCCGGGTGTCTCTATCCAGTGGAGGTTACCTCAAGAACCGGTTTGTGGGTCGAAAGCTGATTGTGACGATGGGAACTCTAATTGTAAACCTGATCCGATTTTGAGTGGGACCAGAAGGTGTTTCTGTAATAGTGGGTTTGTGTGGGACCCGGTCGAAGGGATCTGTAATAAACGTGAGTTTCTTTTTTTTCTTAAAATCTTTTTAATGTTCTCAAGGATATGATGGGGGTATGAATTTGTGTGCAGCTGTTACTTGTGAAGGTTCTGGAGGGTGTGATGGTTCTGGACAGACAGGACTCATAGCTGGTAATTTACTAGATCCTTAATTAATAATTTTAATTAAGCTTTTTTTGGAGTCAAAAGAGTTCCTGATGAGTGATGACTTTGCAAAGAAAATTGAGTTTAAGATCAGTCCATTCTATTAAATTTTGAGGTGTTTATCTCAAGGAAAATGATTATAATAACAAATAAATCATACCCAAGAGAGCCAAACTTTGCATAAGATCGAGTATATATAAATACATTTTTATTTATTTGATTCCTGGGAAAACGACGAAAGATTAATAAAAGGAAATTTGAATCTTGACACTGGTTTCTGCATGCAATATTTTTCTTGGATTAAGAAAAAGAGAGATGGGATTCAATTTCAAATAACTGTGCAGGTTTAACTTCGGGTTTAGGCGCATCATTCTTGGCAATCGCCACCGCAATCCTCCTCTACAAACGCCAAAAACGCATAAAAGAAGCTCAAGAACGCCTAGCTAGAGAGCGCGAAGAAATCCTAAATGCCGGTGGTAGCAGAGCAGCAAAACTCTTCACAGGCAGAGAAATAAAGAAAGCAACCAACCATTTCTCAAAAGACCGCTTACTGGGCGCCGGAGGCTACGGTGAGGTTTATAAAGGCATTCTTGACGATGGCACTGTTGTGGCTATCAAATGTGCCAAGCTCGGAAACACCAAGGGCACTGATCAAGTTCTTAATGAGGTCCGAATTCTATGCCAAGTCAATCACAGAAGCCTTGTATGCTTACTGGGTTGCTGTATTGAGCTTGAGCAACCTATCCTAGTTTACGAATATATTCAGAATGGGGCACTCCTTGATCATCTACAAGGAAAAGGATTAGGTGGGCAAGGCCAATTATCTTGGATACAGCGTCTTCGTGTTGCTCATGATACTGCTGATGGTCTTGCTTATCTGCATTTCTCAGCTGTTCCCCCAATCTATCATCGAGATGTGAAGTCTAGTAATATACTTCTTGACGATAAGCTGAATGCTAAGGTTTCAGATTTTGGGTTGTCGAGATTGGCTCACAGTGAATTGAGCCACATATCAACTTGTGCTCAAGGGACTCTTGGGTACTTAGATCCTGAGTACTACAGGAAATATCAGTTGACAGATAAGAGCGATGTATATAGCTTCGGTGTGGTGCTGTTGGAACTACTGACTTCCATGAAGGCAATTGATTTCGCCAGAGCAGAAGATGATGTGAACTTGGCAGTTTACGTGCAGAGGATGGCAGAAGAGGAGAAGTTAATGGATGTAGTCGATCCAATGCTAAAAGAGAAGACAAGCATCTTGGAGCTTGAGACAATGAAGGCATTGGGGTTTTTGGCTTTGGGTTGCTTGGAAGAAAAGAGACAGAATAGGCCTTCGATGAAAGAGGTTGCTGAAGAAATTGAGTACATAATGAGTATTGCAACAACAAAGAATATAGAAAGTTAGGCAGATGGGGCAACCATGTGAATACAGTTTGTGGTATAATGTTGGGGATTCATTATATAGGATTGCCATGTTTGCAGTGATGAGGTTGCATAATGTATACTTGTGGTTGGTAAATAAAGGAAATGGAGTTCATATATAGTGGATATATACAAGCGGAATTGTACGATAACTGGTGAAATCTATATATGCATTAATCTTTCAATTTTTTTTTTTATTTTTTTTACATATAGGATATTTATTTTGAGATGTGAACTATTTTCGATATATGAAATTTAAATTTATATATAATTTTATAATTTTATCTATTAATTTATTAATTAATTAATAAACACTAATTTTAATTTTATAGATATTAATTATAATTTAATATTATATTAATTAATAAATAATTTTCTAATTAGATAATGATATTAATTCTATTTTAAAAATATTATATTAATTAATACATTAGTTTTCTAATTATATAATAATTCTAATTCTCAAAAATTATATTTTAAATTTTATAATATATATTCAATAATAAATTAATTTTTAATTATATAATAGATTTTTAATCTTAAAAAAATAATATTACAATTATATTGATTGTATTAATTTATATAAATACTAAAATTAATATTTTTAAAATAATTTTATATTATTGTACTAATAGAAATCTTAAAATTTAAAAAAAAATAAGAAGGATAAATTTAAATATAGTTAGTTTTTTATTATCTTTTAAAATATCATAGATTAATATTAAATATTAAGAGATTATTAAGTTGTATTTATCAATTTAATTTTATAATAATGTTTATGCAATGGACATGACTAATTTCTTACTAAATTATGTCAACTTTTAGGGAGAGGAAGATAATGAAACTCTAAAAAAACGAAAAAATTCCTTTTAGAAAAACATTAATAAAACTCACTTAATAGTAGAAATAAAACAAACATAATAATAATAATAATAATAATAATAATAATAATAATAATAATAATAATAGTAATAACTAAATCAAATCTAGAAAATTTAAAGTTATTGAAATGAAAAGAAAATTAGAAATACAAATAAGAAAAGATGGCAGATTAATTGTCGTCCCTTAAAATTTTTTTATTAGAAATATAAATACGGCAGATCGATTACTGTCCCTTAAATTCTTTTTTTAAAAAAAATAGAAAATCAAAATTTACATAATAAATTTATTCTGCGTTTTTGTAAATAACTTTTTTCTTTTTCTCATTAATAACTCCTAAAAGAATTTTAACTGCTTACCCACGTCTTGCTCTCAATTGTTCTTTTATTGTTCAAGTTTTGAAAGGCTACAGTGATAGGTTTTATAATTGACACAATACATCACTTGAATTTGGATTAAACTATTCTCTCTCCAAACCTTTTCATAGTCAAGTGAATGTGGTGGGTGATCTTATAACTAGAAATAGGAAATGGAATTAGGCCTTGTTGAGGAATCTATTCTCAAATCCGGAGCAGCAAGCACTCCTTCAAATCCCTATAGGTCCTGAATCCATGAATGATAAAATAGTGTGGCATTTTGATTCAAAAGGAATTTTGTCTGCTAAGTCAGCTTATGCAACTTATGGATTCTGGGAAAGGGGACCTGAATTTCGTTCCTTCTACTTCTCAGGACTCTAGTATTTGGAAGAACATCCGGAATGCAGATCTTACTCCAAAATTGAAGTCATTTCTTTGGCGCACTGCTTCCAATTGTCTCCCAACCAAAGGCAAGCTGTCTGCTAGGAATATTGTTGACTCGGCCCAGTGTCCTATATGTCAGTCATGAGGAAACCATGGAAAACCTTACTGTTTCTACGTGACCATGCGAGAGCTACTTGGGTGGCCTCTAATTTGGGATTTATTCCTACTTTGTTTAATATTACCTCATTTAAAAACTGGTGGATCAGGAAAAGAGTTGGGGAGTGACTTTATTCAAAAATGTGCTTCTGTGTGTTGGAGTATATGGAAGAGTAGAAACTCTGTGATCTTCTCTAATAAAGTTCCTGACCCCCTGTTTATTGTTTCCAGGGCTTGGAAGATTGTGCAGGAATCTTTTGCAGTTAAAGAGGCTTCCAAAAACTTGAGTTCATGCATGGTGATACCAAATGGCGTCCTCCTCTCTCAGGCTAACTCAAATTCAACTCTGATACGGCTATCTCCCTTGAAAAGAATCTTGCAGGAATAGTTGTTGTATGCAAACTGATTGATGGATGTTCCAAGCAAATTAAAGATGTTTCTCCGCTGGTTGCAGAAGGTCAGGCTCTTTTGGAAGCTGTTAGGTTAGCTAAATCCTTCACTGGCAAGCACTATATTTTTGAGACTGACTGCCTCATCCTTTATAAGGCCATCTGCGAATGTTCTTGTGTTTATTGGGAGATAGATTCCATTGTTCAAACTATTAAGGAGGAACTTGGGTTTGTTCTTCTTTTTCTTTTGCTCATGTGCCTAGATACTCCAACAAATGTGCTGACTGGCTTCAGCAACTATGAAGGGAACTCTTCCTAGTTGCTGGTTAGCTACCTTCTGTTGTAATTTTGAGGCTCTTTTAAGGGCTGATTGCAATGAAGTTTTCATTTAATTGATAAAAGACGAAAATACATCACTTTTGTTTTTTATTTTTCGTTTTACCAAGAAGTTGATGATAGTCTACCAAGATCCAGGATAGAGCAGATTGGGTTAATTCAATAGAACTCTGGATCCTGATTATTATTATTGGAAAGTACTAAAATAACTTTGTGTTTGGATTGCTGGAGCTAATGGATTTCTGGATCCTGTTTATTATCAGGAAATTACAAAAAAAAGATACTAATTTATTAAAAATAATATCATTTATACGATAAAATTTTTTTCTTTTTAAATATATACAACTCACACTTTCAAAAATATTATAAATTTTCTTTTTTACGAAATTATATATAAAGAAGCTCTATTTTTCTTTTCTTTTTTTAATTCTTCTTTATTATAATTTTATTCTATTATTTCTCTGTTGCTTCTCTACTTTTTTATAAGAAAATTATCAACATCTTCCTTCTCCACTTTTTTATAAGAAAATCACCAACACTTTTACACAGTAATTAGCAACATCATAGGATCTGAAAGAACTCAACTTCCCGTCGACATTGATTGTTTATTTCAGCGGTGTTTACTCATTCCTAGGTCGCCTCTCCTTTAACAAAGAGAACCACTCTCGTTCTCATGTCATGGATTTTTTGAAGAATTTTATTTTTTATTTTTTATTTATTTTTCTTTTCTATTTCTGTATAATTTCATGTGGGTATTGAAGTGTTTCTATCCAAAAAGTATTGGTTGTATAATTATTTAATTTAGATTTGTTGGTGTTTAATTCAAATTTTATATTGTATTTGTTAAATAAGATGTGAATACATATATTGATAAACATAACAATATTTTGGATATCTTAAAATTGAATAAAATAATAACTTATGTCTTCAAACTCTCTGGTTTTCCACCTGTTTGTTAATATGTTTGAACCATAAATTATATTTATTTAGTGGAAAGAGAATGTCAATCAACTCTACGTTGACAGTGGGGCAACAATAACCTTTAATGTAAATAAATTTATATGTATTTTAGAAGTGGGTGGATTTGTAAGAATGAGTTTATGTGATTTACCCTTTTAGAATTAAAATGCATAAAGAAATAGATTATTGTAATTGATATTTGAACAGCTAAGGTGTTTGATAAATTTTCTCAACAATATATTTTTTTTTTTTTTTGCTTTTAGTGATAGTTTTAATGTATATGGTGTTTATGAGTTTGATATTATATTCAAAAAAAATACACATATATTATATATATGAATAAATGCCAATATATATATATATATAGTAACTATTTTCATATAGTTTTAGAAAGAAAAAAATTTATTTGTAACTTTATTATTTTGATATACTAGAAACTTTTATGTGTTACGGTGAAAACATTAAAAATGAAAATAAATAGTAAATAAGAATAAGGAGAAAAATGTATTTCTAGGTTGATCAAAGAAAGAGTATATGGGTTATTATACAACTAGTAAATAAATGAGATGACATTGAGCATTAATTCAAGACGTGCTAGCTAGTTATTTAGTCTAATTCGATTTTTTTCTTGTAATTATGCTATCTATGTATGGATAAAAAATGATATGACTATTTTTGAGTTGGCTAATAAATTATATTAAATGATATTATATTTTGTCCTGGTATTGTTTGATAATATGCTTGTTCTAAGAAATTAGTAACATTTTTTGAATAGTGGTCAAACTTACATGAAAGATATACCAATAAATCGAAAAACAGTTTTAGATATCATTTATATACCATATATATACTAAATATATATGAAACATATACCAAAATCAGTAAAACGTATACTATTTACTGTAACTCTTTCTGGTATTTTTTATAAAGATATAAATATAGTAAGTATTTTATATATAAGAAACATATATTAAAATAAATTGAATATATTCTACTATTTTGAATAGACACTGTTATTATATCTTTTCTATTGAAAAAAAATTAAATTTTAGAATAAAAACATGTTAAACAAATTGAGACTTTGATTAAAAATTACCTAACATATACCTAATATATAACTAACATATATATTTTATACCCAACATTATAATAAAATAAATGTAATGCATAATATTTGCTAAGGGTTTACCTTTTATAAATATGCAATCTATATGAATTAAAATAGTTGCAGATACTAAATATATATTTAATGTATATCATATTTTATTGAGCATATACCATTTATTGCTTTATTTGGTCTTTTTTTAAAGGTATAAGTATTTATAATATACTATAGATATATGCAATATATACTCAAATAAATATAATGTATATTTATAACTTTTAGTTTTAATTATAAGTAATTATGTATCAATTAATATTAAATATAATACATTATAAAATACAGCACATGTTATCCTTTCAACAAAAGTTTACATAATTCTTTTGAGTACTTTATATTGTATAATCACGACTTATTAGGGTCATGATTGACAGTCGCCTAATAATATGAGAACAGAAGAAGCTGAATCCCATTTTTCTTGGACTTCATATAAGTCATGATCTCTCTACTATTTTAAAACAAAATTATGATCTAACTTACTTTATATTATTGCAGTTAAAATAAAAAATAAAAAGAAACAGGCATGATTCTTATAATAATAATAAAATGATTTAATTATCACCAAATGTTTGAAAGCTTGAGAAAGGGGCGACTTTTGTGTACCAACTTTAAGAAATACTGTGTTCATATCCTTTTTCTTTTACTACAAGCAATGCATCATTTGCATAATTTTCCACAAATGCCTCTTTTTTAATCTAGATTTTTATGTCTTTTTTCTTTTTGGATTATACAATAATAGTAGTAACGTTCTTTTACAAGCGTGTGTATAAGACTTTTACGTATGGCAAAATAATCTTTTAAGAGTTTTAATGCAGTTATATATCTAAAGTCTTTGAACTCGAGATTTTGATTGCAAAAAGGAAGCGAAACCCGCTCATTTTCAAAAGTTTACACTCTCGAAGTAAAGTAAAAAATTCATCAAATAAAGAAAAAAAACCAACTGTGAAAAATGTTTTTATTATTTAGATTAGGGCTCAACTGTTATTATTGACTGTTCTAAACGTCAAAGAAAATATCTTTCACCAAAAAAGTAAAAATCTTCAAGATGTGACCAATGCAAAATTTTGGTAGAATTGTCCACAGCCGATTCTTCTTTGAAGACTATGTTGTCCTGTTTTTCCTAGGAAGTTGTTAGTTATAGAATTAAAAGCTAATTTGTTATCCCTTTCCTAATTATGGTAGTTGGGTGTTGTTAAATATATGATAGTAGCAATCACGAGGGAGAAACAAAAAAAGAAAAACATTAAAGTGCTAGCAGCCTCCAACACTTGCTGCCCACACATCTACTTTTCCTGGTTCTATACTGACAAAGATATCTGATCTATAATCCCTTTAATTCCCATAAACGGTCTATTTTAATTTATTAGGAAATATGTACTTATATAGAATAGCTAATTCCAAGATTAAATATGCATATTTATATGTTTAGGATTTGTTATAGAATTTATTAAATACTAAAATTATAAAATTTTTAATTAGTTTAAACGAGAAAAATTGAATACGAGACCTCTCATTTTTTAAATTTTAAATTTTAAATTATTGTAAAATTTTGAATTGAAAAAAATTATAATCTTGGGATGACAGATGTACCACTTAATATTCCAGCATTTCTACTTTGTAGAAAAGGAATCTGATTTGGAGAAAGAGTTTAGACTATTATGTTAGTCAATTGTTTTAAGTTAGAGAAATGTGTGTGTAGGACTCCCATTTAAATTCTGTGGTTTTGCACAACCTTAAACTCTTACACCTTAATACATTCTTCATGTGACTATTCTCATGAAGCCAACACCATCACCACCACCATATCACCTCCTCCTCACGGCGGCGCTACTCTTGACCTTCGCCGTAAGCACTTTCTCAGCCATCCAATGCCCCAACTGTGGCAACATGTCAGTCCCATATCCACTCAGCACAGGACCCACATGTGGCGACCAATCTTATAAAATCACATGCAACGCAAGTACTCTTGTATTCGATACGGTTAATAACTCGTACCCGATCATTTCTATCGATCAATCCACTCAACGGCTGGTGATACAGCCAGCAGATATCATACCAAACACCTGCATGGTGTCTGATTATATTCACCAAGGAATACAGTTGAACAGTTCGCTGCCTTTCAATATTACTAGTTCCAATACGGTCATGCTCATGAATTGTTCTGAATCAATCCTTGATCAACCGTTGGATTGTTCAGCGACCAGCTTGTGCCACTTGTATGCTAACAGTACTAGAGGAAGACAGGAGTCTCCGTGTGCGGATTTCTCCTTGTGTTGTACCTACAAAGCGGGCGGGTCACCTTCGGCTTATAGGATACGGATTCGCGAGGCGGGCGGGTGTAGAGCCTATAAAATTTTTGTTAATTTGGATACCGATTTACCCGTGGATAGGTGGCAAGATCCGGGGCTGGAGATTCAGTGGGAGCAACCACAAGAGCCGGTTTGTGGGTCTCAGGTGGATTGTGATGGGAGCTCCGCTTGTGGCCCTGACCCGAATATAAGTGGGGTTAAAAGGTGCTATTGTAAGGTCGGACTTCGGTGGGATCCGACCCAAGGCATATGTGCTCAACGTAAGAACATATAATACTCGAGCTATAAACTTTTCTGAGAATTTTATTTATTATGTGTTTTCTTTTTCATTTTCTTATATTTTTGGAAGGTGGCTGATCTCTAATTTTGGTAATTTGTGCAGCTGCTGGTTGTGAAGGTCTTGGAGGCTGTGGTGATAGATCAAGGAAGACTGCACTCATAGCAGGTTTAAGTTCCAGCCTCAGCGTATTGCTCTTGGCTATCACCATCGGTGTCCCACTCTACAAACATAACAAAGGCATCAAAGAAGCACAAGAACGTTTGGCCAGACACCGCGAAGAAATCTTGAGTGCCGATGGAAGCAAAACAGCAAAACTCTTTACAGGGAAAGAGATCAAGAAAGCAACGAACAGCTTCTCCAAAGACCGTCTCATAGGCGCAGGCGGGTACGGTGAAGTCTATAAAGGCGTTCTTGATGATGGCACTGTGGTTGCTGTCAAATGTGCTAAGCTTGGAAATACGAAAAGCACTGACCAGCTTTTGAACGAGGTTCGAATCCTATGCCAAGTCAATCACAGAAGTCTCGTAGGCTTGCTTGGTTGCTGTGTTGAGCTGGTGCAGCCTATTCTTGTTTATGAATATATACAAAATGGAACTCTTCTTGATCATTTAGGGGGGCTTGATGGACAAAGCCGACTATCTTGGACATGTCGTCTCCGAATTGCTCATGAGACTGCAGAGTGCCTCAGTTATCTCCACACCTCTGCTACTCCTCCAATATATCATCGAGACATCAAGTCGAGCAATATCCTTCTTGATGACAAATTAAATGCCAAGATTTCAGATTTTGGTTTGTCAAGGTTAGCTTACAGTGACTTGAGTCACATATCAACCTGCGCCCAGGGTACTATTGGGTATATAGATCCTGAGTATTTCAGGAGATTCCAGCTGACTGATAAGAGCGATGTTTATAGCTTTGGAGTTGTATTGTTGGAGCTATTGACTTCTATGAAGGCAATAGATTTCGATAGAGGAGAAGATAATGTCAACTTGGTGATTTATGTGCAAAGGATGGTAGAGGAGGAAAAGTTTATGGAGATAATTGATCCTTTGCTAAAGGAGAAAGCGAGCAGCTTGGAGCTTGAGAGCATCAAGGCATTGGCACTTCTGGCGCTGGATTGTTTGGAGGAAAGGAGAGAGAACAGGCCTTCCATGAAAGAAGTTGCAGAGGAAATTGAGTACATCTTGACTATTGCAGCAACAAAGAACCAAGGAAACTACTAGCTTAGCTCTCGTGTTAGGGACATGATAGCCATGGCATGTCAGTATTCTTAATAGAGAGTAATAATTTCAGCAGGTCCTTCCTATGCATGTACGTGTGTGTAATTAAATAAAATATAAGTATTTATATAATCCACAAGAGGGTAAGATCATGCATGCATGCAAGCAGTTGCTTCCTGTCTTGAAGATTTCATTAAAATTAGCTTTTCTAATACTGAGTTTGACTGATAATGCTCCTGCTTCAAGACCTCTCTAAAAATTTGATACCATAACATAATCGCCCGATGTTTCTTGGTTACAATAGAGTCAATTGAAACTCATACCCACAAGCTTAGCAACACAATGGGTGCATATCCTAACTCGTTAATTTTGGACTATGAGGAGGGTTGAGTCTCCCTCGCTTCCTTTGTCTAAAGAAAAAAACACACGGATAAAAAGGTAATCTATTTGCTAAAGTATTATGCTGATTTCAGAAACCAATTAAGATGAGCAATAATATCATAAACAAGAATAACAATAGCATTCATTCTTCAAATCCTAAAGGGATCCTATCAGCTCAATCTTAAATATAAGTAACCTTATAAACAACAAAAATCCTGAAGGAGAACAAGGAGGAGACTCGGGAAGCGAATCGAAAGCCAAAAACTGGCTCACCAGCTGATATTGAATATTACCAATCTAATTTGATCTTGGTGTCGCCCATTCAACTCGAAGAATTAAATTGTCATAACCATATCCATTGAGCTTGTTGATAGCCCTCTCGGCGTCTTCCTTGTTTACAAAGTTCACAAAACCAAAACCCCTGCTGACACCAGTCTTCTGATCAATAGCAACATAAACACGGCTGACAGGACCAAATGTACGGAATAGTTCGAGCAAGTCAGGCTCTCTAGTATCCTCTGATAAGTTGGTCACACGAACTGAATTCTCTTCATTCCTGCGCCTCATATCTGATCCACTGGTTCTCTCAGCACCTGCTCTCATGCTTGGTGGCACATAAGCAGCCTTGGCGGTTCCAGATGCCGCAGTAGCAGTCTCTGATGCAGGTGGTTTATCACTGAAGGTATCCGTTGATACCGCCAGATCCTTGTAGGGGCATCGTGATGTCCAGTGGTCACCTTTCTTACCACAAGTTCTGCACACCATGAGAACAGCTCCAGCTTTACCTAACTGAGCCAAGTTATCACCTGGTAACTTGGTTTCTTCCATTTTGGTACCTGTTGGCATATTAAGAATTAAATAAACCACAACCAAAATGTTGGAAATAATAACAAAATAAATATCATCAACAGCACATTGTTCTACATCACAAAATTACCCTTGACCAGAAGCTTAGCCAAGGTAAAAAGTTCCAAACAAGAGAACTATCAGATGAAGTTCTATTAATAGCAACACACAAGGCCAAACTAATAAGATGGGTATATTTTGTGCAACAACCTGCAGTTTTGAGAAAACTAACTAATGGAATAGTAATATCGGAGTGTTATGTCATCAAAGGAAAGACAGAATTTTTCAAGATATTAACTTTTTACAGCACCATCGCCATTAGATTCTTCTGTGAAGGCACAAGAGAGACTCTCCAGCAAGGAACTAACACGGCATTCCATAAACCAAAAAAATAATACAAAAAATTGAGATGATACAGCTGTTCCAAAAAAGTAAACGACGTACTTGGAAAACATATTTGCAATTCTAAGATAGAGTGATACGTGAATAATCTCCATAAACAATTTCAAAATAATTCAACAAAACAAGTTTCTCAATAAGGATATTTAAAATTATATGATAGGACAATAATTCAATGTAGGTGATGACCTAAAAGTGAACAAGAAATTCTTGTTCACTATACAGTGCCAACAACAAAATGCTACTTTTGGTGAGCTTACTGACCATTCACATAAAACAGAAGCCATGCAGCTACATGTGAATGGCTAATTAGCCACCATAACAAGATAAATACAAAGTACTATTAATGATTTAGAATCTATGAATGTTGCTGATAATCTCATAGTGAAATCAAAAATCTTTTTCACCGTCAAAAGCCACCAACAAATATACTTTTGGTGACATACTGACCATTCACATCAAGTAACAGCCACATGGCACTATGTGATTGGCTAATTGGCCACCATACCAATTAAAAACTGAACATCTTACACATGTTGTTGATGACCTAAAGGTTAAACTAGAAGTCTTGTTAACCATGAAAAACCACCAACAGAGTGCTACTCTTGGTGAGCTTACTGACCATTCACATAAAAAAAAAGTGATAGCAAAAAAGTCATGCCGATAGTCTAACATTGCCAAAGAAACATGAGGATTCTAACACAGCAAACCTAAACAAGATAGTGAAATTCAATACAGCCGGCAACCAAATAATAGCAAAAAAGTCATGCCAACAGTCTAAATAACTTGCATACAATGAGAATGTAGTTGATAACCTAAAAGTGAAACCAGACACCTTTTTCACCATTAAATGTCACCAACAGATAATTTTGGTGAGCTTACTGACCATTCACATCAAATAGCAGCCATAAGGCAAACATGTGATTGGCTAATTGGCCACCATAAACAAAAGAATATTGCAGTCACAAGTATTCAAACTCAAGCAACACATTTAAATTAAATATAGCCAGACAGAGTAGTAGCACAGAAAAAGAAACGAGAACAAAACACAGTTGCATTGTGGATATGAATACTAAGATATTAGGTGATACTGTCTATATATGGCAAAAGGAACATTGACATAGCCTTAGCTGCATCTAGAAACATTTACTTGTAAAGAAAAGAAACCTTTTCATCCAAGTTCTCTCGCAATAACAAATATCAATTCATCTATGCAAATACTTTTTAAAGATCACTACACAAATTTCAAATACACTTTAATGTAGTCATTTCTTAACCTTCATGACACGAAGTCACAAGACAATCATTCTTCTCCATATCACTACACAAGTTCAAATATAGTTCAATGTAACACATTTTATGTCGCTAACTTTCGAATCATTATCACTACACAAAGTCAATATCACTTCATTGAAAAACAAGCAAAACAAATTTCCTCAATTTCTTTTCCTTCTAACTTCCTCACAATCATATCAGAGGATAGCAAGTAGAATTCCAATTTCTCACAATTTTTTTCGATTTTCAAATATATTTCAACACCGTGATAAAAAATAAAAAAAATAAGTAAATAAATAAATAAAAACCAGCTTTAGCACAAAAGAACTAGACTTACCTAATTCTTTTATTAATTCCGTTATCACTATTAAAAAAATTTCAGTTATCTCACAAATCTCCTCCATTTACAAACACAATTTAACACCACAATAAATTTTAGAAACACAGCTTTCACCACAAAACAAACCAAAAGCACCTAAATCTATTATGTTTAGATTTTCCAACAAAAAATTAAATCTTTTTCAATTCCAATTCCACCCCCTTAAGAAATCAAAGTTCAAAAGAATTTTCAAGAAAAACACCCTAAATATATGCCCTCTTTTTTTCCCTTTTCCAATAAAAAATCAATTCTTTATCAATTTCCTCAGGTACCTCATAAAGCAAACAAAGAAAAATCGATAGCAAAAATTTACCAGGAGCTCTGGGCCTTTCAAGCAAGATCTCTTCAGTAGAAACCATAGTAAGTCTAGCACCAACATCTTCATGAACAGCATCACCAAACTTAGGCCAGTTTCTTCTCTCAATTGCACTTTTACTTAACCTAGCTTTAGCTAGCTTCCTAACTCTTGTTGTTGTTGTTATCTTAATTTTATTACCATCGTCGTTAAATTTGTACTCAATCACTCTCTTGATCCCGTTATCATCGGGCCCAATTACTTGCTTTGGTGGCAATAGAAAGTCTAAATCCTCTCCGTCGTCCTCATCGAGCTCTCCCCATCGGAGTGGCTTCTGGTTTAGAGCTGACATGGCTTTTCAATTCGGTGAGATCTTAGGGTTAGGGTTTATTTTTGAGAAGATGTGAAGTTTTGATTTTGTTGCTGTTGTTTGTGGTGGTGGTGGCTACCCGTGAAAGATATTTATAGGGAGGGTTTCCCTTCCACTTAAGGACTTGTGAACGACGTCGGTTTTATTTACAGGTCTGAAATTTGAAACGATGTCGGTTGTTTCCTTTTGTTATAGGGGCCCAGTAAGTCTCATGGGCTTTTCTCGGTCCATTAAGAAAGGAAAAATTATAAGATACCTATGTTCTTTTAATTTTTTTATAAAAGGATACGATGTAAATTTTGTTCACTTTTATTGTGTGGATATATTAAAAATATAATTTTTTAATTTTTAAAAAAAATATGATAATAGTTGTTTTTTGTTTATTCTTTAATAAAATAACCAAAAATAAATAAAAAACAATTACACTATATTTTATTAAAAAAATATATAAAATAACATTTTAAAAAAATAGTTTATACAATAAAAACGATAATTTTTTTTATTTTAAAATATTTCTAAAAAATTCCCTTATATAAATTTAAATTCCCCCTTATTTCTCAAGCCACTTTAGCATTATTGTAAGGAATCTATTTTTTTCAAAAAATAAATTTATTTACACAGTACTATTTTTATTTGCTTGAATCTGCTTACTAGTTTTATTTTCTTGAATCTACTTTAAAAAGATCTGATTACAATACTTGTCTGATAGTAGTATTAAGAAAAAAAAAGCTAAGAACTGAGGTAATATTTTTCTTGCATTAAGTGTATACATAAAACGAATAAGTAAATGATGTATAAGAGTGTTTTACATTTTTAACTTTAAAAGACTGATATACTTAATTATTTAAAACTAATAAATATTTGATCGATTTGGAGTATAAGTGTATTGAAAAAAAAATTAAAAAAAATATTACAAATTTTTAAAAAAGAAACTTAAGACATGTTGGAAAAGTAATGTCAAACTAGCTGATATTACTAATTTGATATTATTATGCTTTTGAAATTAAATATTTATGTTTTAATTATTTTTACTAATATAACCTACTTTTAAAAAAGTCTATTCCTTTCTTTTTAAACAAATAAGATTTCAAAAGTTATAAAATACATAAATACAAAAAAAAAAAAAAAAAAAAAAAAAAGAGAAATACTAACCGGCTGATAGAAGGTTTCAACACAATTCAAACAAAAACCTATTACTAATGATGAGAAAAAAAAAATGGAAATCGGTCCAAGCAAATAGGCCCATTACCAATTGCTAAAAGGCCTCCAAATTAATATGAAAACGAAAATATATGGAGAGTTACAAAACTACCTCAAAACCAGTCAAATAATTTTCATTTGCAAATCAAGATTTGCTGCTAAACTTGCAGACAGAAATACAAAGGTGAGGGTGTAAAAATCAGTCATAATCTGAATGACCAATTTTGGTTATGGTGGCAAATGGTCAAAAAGAAATGTCAAACTTCTTATGTAGCAATAGGCAATAGTTGGAAGGTTACAGAAAATGCCAGTATGGTCAGATGATTTCTCCATCATCACCTACTTGCTTCCATACAGACATAAAAACAAGGATGGGTCATCCTTCCAAAGTGGATTCAAATTTGATGGCCCTGGAAAATGAAATGTAGCCAACAAATAACACCATGCCTAGATCTACCCAATACACATAAAACACTATAGGTTAAAAGGGGAGATATGTTTCAGGTTTTATTTACCATAAAAAAGAAAGGTACTAAAAATTTAATCTTTAACCTTGTAGCTCTTTGAATTTAACTCTTATTTTCAGTTCATTCGGTTCATATATTAAATCAAGTTATTCAAGTTTTTTCGTAGTGTAACAATTTGAATTTAATTTTATTTTTAAATTCATTAGAAATTTGAATTGAATTTAAGAAGACAACCGTTTGACTTCTATGCTTGGAAACTATAAAAATTATTATTAATTAATCTATATTATGCATAATAATAAGATGTAGTAAATATATTTCCACTGACAAATTTATAAATTAAAAAATATATAGTCTTCTTCTTCTTTTAGCTATTAAGGAGTTCTTCTTATGCTTATTATTCTTTATAGTTTTTTTCTAGAATTAGTTCCAATATTAGTAAAATTTATATTACTTATAAAAAATATTTCAAATTCAGGTCGATTTTGATTATTAGTATAATTTTGACGAGTCAAGTGTTAATAATATCTTGAATCGAATTATTTTATGGAAAATTATAATGATTAAGCTATTGGGCTCAATGGTGAAAAGAATAATTTTTGTACACAAATAATTAGCAGTTGGGAAAGCACTAAAAAGAAGAAAAAAAAAAAAAGGTAGCAATTGTCCCTTTTAATTTTTGAAAAAGTGAATATTACTTTTGGAAAATCAATAATCATTGACTTCATAAATATGGCATCTCTTAAAAGTTTATTGTTATTTTTTTATTCTTTTTTCAATTAATAAGAAAAAAAAAAGATTTTGGTCTAAATATAAGCATCTACTTTAAAAATAATCTCATAAAACTATTAAAGTAAAATATATCAAGTTAATGAAAATAAAAAGTAATGTTTTTACTTAAAAGTAAAAATAAAAAATTAGTATAATTATCTCAGTAAGTTTCAAACTATTTTTCTTTTTATGGGAGCCTAATTAGCAATGGTTTACCCCTAATTCGGAAAGCTCTTTCATTAGGAATTATAGGAAACTAGGGTGTGCCCTAATTTCGTATAATCATGAAATCAACATTTGCATAAGCACTTAATCAATTAGGAAGTAAAATTATTGCACTATTTTATGCTTAAAGAAAAAAGAACCATCCAAATGCATGAAAATGAAATTGCCCTTATATAATTGTGGTATCTGTGTTTTAGTAAGCATGGATTGTGGCTGCTGGCAGCTTTGTTTTTGGTTTATTATTTTTTGTTTATATGTAATTCTTATATTTTAAATTTTAGGGTGCATTTTTTAGCTATTATTAAATTTAATAAGTAATATTCGACTCATTTCAAACTTTAATTTGAAATTAATTTTATAACTTATTTAGAATTTAAGAATGTTAACTTTATATATAGCGGTTGTTAAGAGTTAATTTTAATTGCAATTAAAGTTAAAATTATAATAACAATTAATTATTTTTAAAATATAAACTTCTAAAAAATTAAAGGTAACAAAAATGTCTATAACACTTGAAGTCTATTTTAAGTGGTAAAAGTGTTTATCTTATAAGTGAAAAGTCTCATGTTTGAGTCATTTCTTCTATATTAGATGAGTTTTTACCTTTATGATATGTATAAGCGAGTTTATTACAATTTATAAAGCAACATTAATATTATGCATAAGGATCAAGAGAAGAGAGAAGGAGAAAGAACTTTAAAAAGAATGGAAAGAAACTGAAGGAGATGAAAAATAAATCTTTTACTCTATTGTGTTTGGTTACCTAAAATAATCATTAAAAGGAAGGGAGAGAGATTAATTAATTTAGAATTTTTTTATTATAATAGTAGAGATAAAAAGAATAATTAACTAGATTTTAATTTTTTATGAGTTATTAAGTATAGGATCTTTTTGTAAATGTTTGTAATATTAAGGATTTATTCATGTAAATATAGATAGCTAATATCTAACTATATATATATATATAAGGTATCTAGATGTAATTGATGAAGTCTCATTAATAAAGACTTTATTTTCTCGTTTTATTTTCTATTGTAGTAACAGAGCATGGAAAGCTCATTTTCTTGTACTTTCTCACACACCAAACATCATTCACTTAAAAATTCTAATTTTTCTTATACTTTCTTCATAAACAAATTACATTTCTAGCTTCCTGTTGTTGCGTAGATCATGAATCTAAGCTTATCTCAAATTTTCGCTCATTTTTTTAAAAATTATGATTTTATTTTTACTTCTAAACTTTAGATTTGACAATGGTGAGCATCAGTTCCCTTAATTCTGTTCCTCCTGGTTTTCAACCGCATTTGTCAGTCATCGAAGATTCTAATTCTCCTTACTATTTACATCATATAGAGAATCACAGTTCTGTAGTGATTTCTCCCGAGCTGACATCAAGTAACTATGCTTCATGGAGTCGATCCTTTCTTCAAGAAATTTCAATTCGTAATAAGGATTTCTTGACGGTACTGTTCAGAAATCTCCTGTTACAGATTCTTTGTTCACGGCTTGGAAAAGATGTAATAATCTTCTTTTATCATAGTTGCTGAAGTCAATTTCTCCTACAATTGCTTTCACTATTTTTTATATGGATGATGCAACACTTATATGGCAAACATTATATTGAAGATTTTCACAATCTGATGATACACGTATTTGTCATCTTCAACATCAACTTTGCACTGTTACTCAAGGAAACAGATTTATTGACACTTATGTCTGTGAGTCGACCACTATTTAGGAAGAACTTCAAAATTTTAAGCCTTTACCTTATTATGAATGTGGTAATTGTAATCAACATTGTTTTCAAAAGTATATTGATGTCCAGCAGAAGGATTATGTTTCCTAATTTCTTAATCGATTGAATAAGAGCTATCAGGCACTTAGATCTTAGTTATTGCTTATGAAATATTTTCCATCTTTAGATCAAGTGTATAACATGACTACAAGGGAAGAGTCTCAGAGGTCATTTCAACTTGGTAATTCATCATTTGCTGAATCTTTTGCTATGGCAGTCAAGAAGGCCAATGAATCTTTGTTCTGTGTTTATTGTAAAAAGAATCGACATATGAAAGATAATTGCTATAAACTTGTCGGTTATCCTACACATTTCAAGTTTAAAGGTAAAAGAGCTACTAAGTCAAATGGAGCTGGACAAGGTGTTAGAGTTGGAGCAGCTAATCAAGTGGTCTTACAAGATTCATCTGGATCTGATGACTTTAGCACGTCTAAAGGTAATGCTACAATTTATCCACAGTTGAATCTCTCTCAAGATCATATTCAGAAACTAATGGCTTTACTCAATGACTATACTGGTACTATTACCATTTATGGTACTTTAATTCCTAATAATGCTCTGGTAGCAAACTTGTTAACAATATTAAATACACTGTCCTATTCTCTTAAAATTCTTGTTATATCCAGGACTAGTCTTCCAAGATGATGATTGGAATTGCTAAACAGCAAGCTAGTCTCTATTATCTTCAAAGCAAGCAACACTTATCTTGCTCTTTTTTTCCCAAGTCTTTTACCTCTTTTCCATATGTTTCTGCTTGTACTACATCTCTCACCTTATGGCACCAACGAATTGGCCACCCATCTTTAGACAGATTGAAACACATACATGTACTTTATGATGTTACTTTTAATAATTTTTCTCTATGTTTGTTTTGTCCAAAAACAAAACAAAAAAGAGATTCTTTTCCTATTCATGTGCAAAATACCTTACATGCTTTCGAGTTGATACATAATGATATTTGGGGACTCTATTCTGCTATTGATCTCTATGGTAATCATTATTTCCTTACTATAGTCGATGACTTTACCCTATTTTGCACTTGGATCTATTTGATGCAAACTACATCCCAAACTTCTCCATTGCTTCAACAATTTTACCATATTATATTCAGCCAATTTAGCATAAAAATTAAGCATATCAGAACTAATAATGGCTTAGAATTTTATTTACCATCTTTTTATGCCTTACATGGCATTATACATCAAAAAACATGTGTCTATACCCTACAATAAAATGGGATAGTAGAGAGAAAACACCAACACTTGCTAAATGTGGCTTGAGCACTCTTGTTTCAAGCCTCATTACCAATTTTTTTTCGGGGAGATGCTATTCTAACTACCACCTACCTTATTAATCGAACACCCACTCCTAATCTTAAATATAAAACACCATATGAACAACTCTTTCACAAACCACCTTCTTATAATAATCTTAAAGTCTTTGGTTTCCTATGTTTTGCCACAACTATTGCTGCACACAGGAAAAAGTTTGATTCAAGAATTACAAAATGTGATTTTATTGGATATCCATCTAATGTGAAAGGGTATAAATTGTTTGATTTGGAGACTTAAACTGTGTTTTTGTTTAGAGATGTAGTGTTTCATGAAACTATTTTTTCCTATGTTTCGTCTATTTCTTCTTATGCTCCCTCTCTTCCTTTCCTATTAATACTTCTACTCACTTCTTTGATATACCTACTTCTAATCCTATTAGTCATTCTTCTTCAGTCACTATTTCTCCAGTATCACCTACTCTAGCATTGTCACCTGCATTACACTCTTCTCCTACACCTAACCTAGTTCCTTTAAGGAAGAATACAAGAGTTCACAAGTTACAAAATTACTTGACGGATTATGTTCATTCTTTACACCATACCTGTAGTACATTTCATCTAATGTAAAATCACATTTCATATAATTCTTTATCTCCTTGTCATAAAGCTTTTTCTTTAGTCATTTCTTCCATTTATGAACCCTCTACCTATGATTAAGCAGTGCAATATAGTCATTGGAGAGAGGCTATGGTTTCTGAATTAGAGGCTTTAGAATAGAATCAGACTTGGACAACTGTAGAATTACCTAAGGACAGAAAGGTTATTGGTTCCAAGTGGATTTACAACGTCAATTTTAACTTTGATGGTTCAGTTGATCGTTACAAAGCCAGGCTTGTTGCCAAAGGCTACACTCAGGAAGCATGATTTGATTATAATGAGACTTTTAGTCTAGTTGTTAAGTATACCATGATTAGAATCTTTTTAGCTTTAAGTGTTATTCATGGCTGACATGTATCTCAACTTGATATTAGCAGTGCTTTTCTCAATGGTGATCTTCATGACGATGTTTAGATGGAAATTTCAAGAGGGTACCAGCTTCAAGGGGCGAGACAAAGCTTAGAATTTGATACTACTAGTACGCTTGTTTGTAAATTGCAGAAGTCCTTGTATGGTTTAAAGCAAGCCTGAAGGCAATGGAATGAAAAGTTTTCACAAAATTTGAAGTCTCTTGGTTTCTCTCAGTCAAAAGAAGATTATTTCTTGTTTATAAAACACACAGATGTTAAGTTTTTAAGCTAAAGGATTTGGGGGTTTTGAAGTATTTTACAGGATTGGAAATAGCTAGGTCTATTGTTGTTATTTGTGTTTGTCAAAGAAAATATGCAGTAGATATTTTGTAGGAATATGCATGTTCTGGAGTAATACCTGTAAGCATGCCAATAGAAGTTAACCATAAACTAGCTCATGTTACTGATGGCTTATTATTAAATCCTTGGACTTATAGATAGTTGGAAAATTACTTTATCTTATTGTTACTAGGGCGGATTTGTGTTATACAGTACATGTTCTTGCATAATTCATGGACAGACCTGCACAAATACAATGGGATGAAACTTTTAAAGTGCTGAGATATATTAATAATGCTTTAGGTCAAGGGCTTCTTATGAAGGCTTCATCAGATTGTTCTCTTACTCTTACACAAACAGTGATTGGGTAGGCTGCCCTGAAACCAAAAGGTCTTTATCTGAATATTGTACATATTTGGGGAGTTCCTTAATAAGCTGGAAATCTAAGAAATAGAATATGGTGCCTAGGAGTTCTGCAGAGCCAGAATATAGGGCTATGTTAGCTGGTATTTGTGAAATAGTATCGATTAAGATGATCCTAAAGACGTTTCAGATTGTGCAAGCTGAGCTAATCAGCTTTGCAACAACCCGGTTTTTCATAAGCATACAAAACATGTTGAAGTAAATTGTCATTTCATAAGGGATAAAGTTGTTGAAGGATTGGTAAAGCCTATACATGTGCAAACTAAAGAACAAATGACAGACATATTCATCAAAGCATTGAACCCTGGACAATTGAGCTACTTGTTATCCAATATGAGCATTCTAAATATATACAACGCTCATCTTGAGGGGGGTGTTAAGTATAGGATCATTCTGTAAAAGTTTATAACAGTAGAAACTTATTCATATATATATATATATATATATATATATATATATATATAGGTACCTAGATGTAATTGATGAAGTCTCATTAATAAAGACTTTATTTTCTCATTTAATTTCTTATTATGAGTTTGCAGAAAAATTATTTCCCTTCAATTCTCTTCTCCTGAAAAAATTCATTAGCCAAGCACTATTAATATACAGCAATTCTCCATCTTATTTTTTTCTATAACGAAAATGATTAATACACATTGACAACCTACTCTTTTATTAGTAAATAAATTCAAGTGTGGATCCAACAAAAACTGCTATGACATCGGGTGGCTTTCTACATGCTACGGGTGGTTTCTTTGCCCTCAAGACTTTTGCCATCTAAAAGAAATTGTTTCTAAACCTTATTACTCTTCTGCTAATTATATAGTATTAGGTAATAATAATCACTAGATTATTGGTTGAAAAAAAATTGAATAAGCTACAACATGCCTTTATTTCCTTAATACTACTTCTTGAATAATCTTTTATTTTGTTTATTATTCATTATAATTAATGTTTGCTAATGATATATATATATATATATTTATTTATTTATTTATTAAGTTTTTATTAGGAAAAACCCTAATAAATTATACACGCGAATAAATTATATTCCTGTCATAATTAGATTATTTTGGAGATGTATAAACTTATGTAAATAAAGGTTATTTGTATGCCTGTGAAAGCAAAAACTTGTTTAGGGTTTTATCATGAAAAGCAAACATAACTTGGGATAAGAGAAAAGAATATCACAACTCAAAAAAAATATATTTAAAAAATGGTTTTTCTGATTCTTTTCAGTTTGTATTTCTAAAATAAGTAATTTAATTTTAGAAAATAGAACGGATCATAAAATGAAAGTACCGAAGAAGTAATTCAAAATGGTGGAGAGTTTAATTATTCAAAAAGTTATTAATAATAACTCATGAGTTTTGAAGCTTAACAACTCATAATTTTAATATTTGGCTATTAAATCACGATTTTAGAAGTCATTAATTTAATAATATCGATTTAGCGGTCAAACAATGATATTTTGAGTTTTTAAATTTTAAACTCATATTATCAAACATGATAAATATGGTAATAATGACTTATCGGACTGAAGATCGTTAAATCATTATTAATTTAGATTTTTAAACTGTAAGGTATTTTTTTTATCACGATTTGTAATCATATATCTCTTTTTATCTGAAAAGAATTAAATACTTAAAATTGTTGAAAGATAAAATTAAAAAACAGTTTTATGTAATTATCCTTTTTGTATATTAGAATTTAATTTAGTAATTTTAGAGAAATTTTTATATTATTTTTAGACTCGGGTTTGAGTCTTATATATATCATATAGGTGGATATGTCCATGTCCATGGTGGAGACCGAAAAGGTTGAATGGTATCTCAAGTGGCCAAAAATATGGCAACATTATTATTATATTTCAATTTGGTATAATAACACTAAAGGAAAATAAAACCAAACTTCGAAGCCACTCACATTTAAGAAAAAAGGGCAACACAATCAAAATCTGACTTCGTGCAACGTCAAAAGTATGTAACACCAAATTAATTGTCAACGTTAGGTTATTTGCATGTAAAGTAGAGTATGAGTTAATTTTTACATATCAATTGATTCTTGCAAGACTTTGACAATGGCGACCTATATTTATGGGAACTGGTCCTTATTTTGGTACCCGCCCACTGATTCAATTGCTTTTGCGTATATATATATATAATGGTCGATTAATTGTCAAGAACATAAAGAGGCTTATTGCAAATGTTCTTGAGCTTAGGAAGTTTGCATGTGACATGCAATAGGATTGCACCTCACGTTAAGGCTTTATTAGCTGTCCCCTTTTATATATATGAATTTGGATTTTGAACCTTCTTTTTGGTCAGAATTGCATCAACTTAATTCCAATTTGCTTGCACCGAGGATTACTTTATCAAGTGATTAATTAGTTAGCTTGTCATTATTTTTAACTATTTGCATTCAATTTTAACAACCCTCGAGCATTATATATAAACTAAGCACAAAATCTCGAATAATTCGGATTTGAATTAATTATAGTTATATTAGAATTACATATTCTGTTAACGAATAATACTATTTATACCAAAACTTATATAGATTAATTTCTCAAAAACATAAATATAATATAGATTAAGGACTTTATATCATAAAGATCTTACTTTATGAACTTTATAACATTAAAATTCCACTTGATCCAACGTTGTCTACGACAGGATTGAAATTAATCAGCCATTAATAAAAGGTTTTTAGTATATGATTAGAATAAAAAAGTAATTTTAGTATGAATTGTACTTTAAAAAACAGTTCAGGGACCAAATTGAGCCTTTAGCCTAACTAAACAAAAAGGAAAGTATATACTGAGGCAAGCTTATTTTTCTTTACAATGCAACCGGATCTATACTGTGGCTGTGATATATACTTGAACACTGCATTGTCGGCTACAATTACAATCACACGTAGGCAATTCCAATCACATCTAAAACCACTCCACTCTCTGCCAATTAAAATTCCAGACCTATTTTTATTTAGAAACAAAAATTAATTGATAAACTAAATCTTAAACATGATTATTATTATTATTATTATTATTATGGTGAGCTAAAATTATCATATAATTTATATTTATCAAACTTAAAAATAAAAATAAAAATAAAAGAAATTAAAAATTAGAGAAAAGTGGTCCAATTCCTCTCCCACATGTAAAATATATATATATATATAAAAGCACTTCTATGTTACTTAAATTCAATGAAACACATGATTTTTGTTAGTTGTTAATTCATATTAATTGATAATGTAAGTGTTCTAGATGTTCTTACAAAAGAAGCATTAATTTTGGCCCCCCATATTCTTTTGAATGGATAATCTATGAATATATGTTAATTGATTTTAATTATTTATTTAATTCAAATATTTGAAAATTAGTACATATAATTTTATAGATTTATAATTATTACTTAGTCTATAAAAAAAATTCATTTTATTTGAGATAACGATATAAAACATAAAATAAAATAAAAATAATAAAATTAAAAGAGATATTTTAGTGTTATAAAATATATTAATTTAGTTATTGAAATTCATTTAAAAATTTCTACTTATTTTGTTAGGATTTAATTTAGTTATAATCAGTTTCACACAAATTTAATTATAAGAAATACTAAATTAACTTTCACTATATTTAAAACATATAAATCCTAAATTTATAAATAAATTTTATATATTTTATAAATTTCAACCAAACACTACATTATCAGTCGATCAAACTTAATCAAATTATTATTTTATTTTTAAAATTAAATAAATTTTAAATTAAAATTGTTTCATTCGTCTTTCTCGTTACTATTGATTAAAATAAACTTTGAAATTTCCATTAAATCCAAAAAAAAGGTACATTACTTATCAATTTTTCTACACTCAGTAAAAAGAAAAAAGAAGATACCATATCCCTAATGAATTATCACATTGCACTTTTCTAATTATGTCAGCTATCGTCATATGCGTGGTACATTAAGAAAATTAAATTCTTATTAATTCTTACGATCCAAACAATTAAAATCAATTTACTAAGAAGAGTACAATTTTATCCACACCCTAAAAAGTCTTTCAAAATACGAAACAGCCCCGAAACTTCCACCAAATTAAAACTTTTGCCCCCAAAAAATTGTACTTGAATAAACAGAAATTTCTTAAGTAAAAAGGAAAGTTCCCCAAAAATAAAATTGAATATTTATTTTCAAATCCGCCCATTTGATGGTAGTTGAAAGATTATCGTTTTGCTGATATATAAATAAACTCCATCATCATCCATATTTCTTGTCCAGCATAATTTGTACACCTCATACACACGCATAGACAAACCGAGTCGACTCGGTTCCCGCCGTCTTGTTTCGACTCGGATTCCGGTTTTTTAGGGGTCGATTCGGGATTTTGGATCTAGTGTAGGTGAGATTCTTTAGGTAAAAATCATCTCTTGATTTTGTGTTTCATCTTTTGGATCTGTGCTTCTATGTTTTGCTCGAGCTCTAAAATGGTGTTGTTTGGTGTCGGTTTGATTTGTGATTGTGTCTTTAGCTAAATGCAGCATTGTGCATAATGTGCACTTTTCATTGTTATTTTATGTGGATTTTGTTTGTAATTAATCAGATTTTATGTGTATTTTGTAAGATCCAGTGGTGGAATAGCAATTTGTTTAAATTTACATAATTTGTTGTTTTTAGTGTAATTGCCTTGTGTTGATATGTTCAGTTACATAGAAAGTTTGCACTTTTGTAATTCAATAATGAGATCACAATCCAAAGTCGAGATCTTTAAAGAAAAAAATTGCAGCTTATTCGCTGAATTGAATTTTCTCCAGTTCTATGCTCTACTTCTGCAATTCCTTCTCTTTATTTTTTCTGTGTGTATCTAGATCATGGGAAGACTGTTGCTTTTCCCCTTTTCTGTTTGATTGAGTTAAAGAAACCCATTGGCTGCTTTGCTTGTTATGAAGAATTCAATGTGTGTGCAATTTCTTGATTACCTAGTAACTAGATTATTGTTTAGATTTATGGAGTAACTCATGGTGAATGAATCAATTTGTTCATTCTCATTAGAATTTCCAGTCTGTTGTTTAGCTGGAGTTGTTTGCTAATTGCAGCTAACTTATGTGGACAGAATTGTGCCACTCTTTTAGTTACACTACGACATTTATTTAAAGTTTTTGGCTGTTTCATTGCTTTTTCATTTTGGAATATCTAACACTTCCTCCCCAAAAATGTGATGATTTTGTTTCTCTTCCAAGTTCTAACGTGTCGTGAATTTGTATCACTACCTTCTAGTAGAGGTTCGACGGCTTTGCTGTAAGAGACAAATTCTTAAGATCTATAGATGTTGGTCTGAAGTATATTTTAACCTTTTGGTGCTATGAATAGAGATGAGTTGGAGTTCTGTTGCTGCTGATAATGTTTCAGCTTCTATTCTGTATCAATCTGTGTGTTAAACATTTGTCTAGTTTCTGATGTTACAATTTACAGAAAGACAAGGGGGCATATCACAATGAAGGCACTGATTCTTGTTGGAGGGTTTGGGACACGTTTGAGGCCATTGACTCTCAGTGTTCCTAAACCACTTGTTGAATTTGCTAACAAACCTATGATCCTGCATCAGGTATACGTTTACAAGTATGTTTTTTGAATTTTCCAAGGCTTTTAAGATCCATCTTGAGAAGCAACACATTTTGTTAAAGCTTTGTAGCCTGGGTGCTTGTAGAAGTATTCATGGATTGACTTTGTATTCCTTGCAGATTGAGGCTCTTAAGGCCATTGGAGTTACTGAAGTGGTTTTGGCTATTAACTACCAACCAGAGGTAAAGAATGGATCCCTCCCTTTTCTTCTTCCCTCATCTCATAATTAAGTTAAAGTTATAATTAAGAGGTTGATTCAGATAAAGTCTGGTTAGCTGCTTATGGTGTTGCTCTATTTATCTGCAGGTGATGTTGAACTTTTTGAAGGAATTTGAGGCAAAGCTAGGAATTACAATCACATGCTCACAAGAGACTGAGCCGCTTGGCACTGCTGGTCCTTTGGCTCTGGCTAGGGACAAACTGATTGATGAATCTGGTGATCCATTTTTTGTTCTCAACAGTGATGTCATCAGTGAGTACCCACTTAAAGAAATGATAGAGTTCCACAAAGCCCATGGAGGGGAGGCTTCCATTATGGTGACCAAGGTAACAACTCCACTTAATTGGCATCATAGACTTTGTCAATTAATTCCTTGGGAAATTTTGAAAATTCAAACTTAAAGACGCCGTTGATTGATTAAAATCATTATACTTTATATTATAGGTGGATGAACCATCAAAATATGGTGTTGTGGTTATGGAAGAATCCACAGGGAAGGTTGAGAGATTTGTGGAAAAACCAAAAATTTTTGTTGGCAACAAAATCAATGCTGGAATTTATCTGTTGAACCCATCTGTTCTAGATCGCATTGAACTGAAGCCAACCTCAATTGAGAAGGAGGTCTTCCCAAAAATTGCAGCTGATAAGCAGCTTTTTGCAATGGTCCTTCCAGGGTTTTGGATGGACATTGGACAGCCAAGAGATTACATTACTGGCCTGAGACTTTATCTAGATTCTTTGAGAAAGAAATCTTCATCCAGATTGGCCAATGGCGCCCATGTTGTGGGGAATGTTCTGATAGATGAGACTGCCAAAATTGGAGAGGGATGTCTGATTGGACCTGATGTTGCAATAGGTCCAGGCTGTGTTGTTGAGTCAGGAGTCAGACTCTCTCGTTGCACTGTGATGCGTGGCGTTCGCATCAAGAAGCACGCCTGCATATCCAGTAGCATTGTCGGGTGGCATTCTACTGTTGGGCAATGGGCTCGTATAGAGAACATGACAATCCTTGGAGAGGATGTCCATGTATGTGATGAAATTTACAGCAATGGGGGTGTGGTTTTGCCTCACAAAGAGATCAAATCAAGCATTTTGAAGCCGGAGATAGTTATGTGACAGAATGGGGCTGAGACCTGTAGACTATGTTTTAGTTCAGGGACAAGTTAAAAATGCATTTGGTTCCTTTTTTTTTTTTTTTTTTCTTCCCTTTTATCTGGTATCCAAGTGTAAAAGTAAGTTTCTGCAAGTTGGTATGATTTGAGTCAAGCTGCTGCTGAGTTTCTTGTCTGCAATGGAGGGTACAAGTGTGTTCTTGGTGTGAAAAGTGTTACTTAGCTATGTAAATAGAAATAAAATTTCTACCCCTCAGATTTTCTGTAATTTATTAATCAATGCCAAAATTCTTTGTTTCTTGGTGGTCATCGTCTTTGGATTTTGTTCTACTGTAAAATTATTCCAGTTGAGTGTCGGTGGCATAAATTATGATTTTTTTTTTTTTTTTTAAATTCATCTTTAAAGTTCTGCTGTATTTCCACTAGTGGAATGATTCACACATATTGTCTCCTAGTGTCACAATTTCAAGGGCCTTTCATATTTTTAACCAAAAATAAAGAGAAATTTTCTTAGTATGCCTTGAAAACGTTATTTCTAAATTCTGCATTATCTAAAAGTCGTGGGGCACAGGACTAAAGTGAAAGATAAGTACACTTGAAAGAGGCACACACACATGGTGGAGCCAGACCAGACATAAAATTAGAGTTAGAGGGAGACTATTGTGAAAAAGATTAAGAATAAAAATTGGGGGACGTGGCCATTAATATAGAGATACACATGAAGATAAGGAGAGGTGCATATTAGGGTCCCAAATTGATAACATTGTTGGCCTTTTGTGGTGCAAAATTCTGATAAGGGAGTGGCAATTAATTAAAATTAAAATCATTTTTTAAGGGGTCCTAGCTATCTACTTAATTTTAATTGCTTGTCTATTTCTTTCCTTAACTCATTCACCACCAAATTCAATCATGTTAGTTCCAGCTTCTATGATTCTAACGTCACACATTGGTAAAAGAAAACATTTTCTTTTCTTTTCATTTTTTAAAAAATATGAAAAATTGTGTCCACTCAACTCAAACATCATTTCATCTTTTATTCATTTATTTATTGAGATTTGAATTCCATTGCTCATTTTTAAATAATTTTATCTAATATAACGTGGCACAATCTATTTTAATATGATTTTTTTTTTTGTCTTCATCAAATGAAACTTGTCAAAATTGCCCATTTTAGTCCTTTATTTCCCCTCTTTACATACCATAAATCTAGCAATAAAATATGCTAGATTCTTCATAATTTTGTGTGCTATTCCAAAAGATTATGCAATCTCAAGTATGATAACAAACTCCAGAAATTTTGAGGTGGGCAGCATATTAAATTATTCCTTTTACCTCCAAGTCTTTCTTTCTATTCATCCAATCACTAAATAGATGGTGATAGGTAACCAATCCATGGCTTAAACAATTGAGATACCCTAATCTCTAGATATTTAACAATTAACAACTTGACCATTGCATTGAAATCATCACCTTTTAAAATAGACACATAATATTGCAAAGAAAAAAGAAAAATCAATGGCCTGCCATGTGAGATACCTAACATGGGCACTCGAAACATATTGTAATTCTTAGGAAAAATGCATGTGGCTCCATGTACTATATTGTTTGTGACATTGAGCTCTCTCATATTTTTATTTGTCGATATTGAATTCTTATATTTATATTTTTTTTTACTAACACTAGCCCGTTTTCAACTACAGTTTAATCCTTAAAATATTACATTACATCCTCATATTTATGACTTTTTAATTTTTTCTATTACGCCATGGACTTTTGCTTAATATCTGATTTCAACTCATTGAGAAATAGAGAGCGTAATTGATCAACATAGTTAAAAGTTTTATCTTAATTAATTACATGATAAGATTCAAAAAAATAAATTAAAAATTCATATATTTAATAAATTTATAGTAGAACTGAAAATTTAGTGGAAGTTCATCATTTTTGTTATCATTAGCCCTATGAATTCTAATAATTGAAGTAAGTTCTTATAATTTTTTTCTAAGACGTCTACATTTAATAATTAATTATTTAAAACTAAATTAATACTAAAATTTAAGAAATAGCATCATACATAGTGCTAACTCATGGTTAATAAGGACATCAAGTAATTGAAAGGAGACATGGTCTATTTAATAAATAAAATAAAATATAAAACTAAAAAACAAAAAACTTGCATTGCTTATAAAATAATAAATTAGGGTGTTAGATTAGCCAAATCACAAATCTATTAATTAGATATATAAATGCTAATATCCAATTAAAATATTATTGAATCTAAAGAGATAAAAAGATAGTTCTCGAATATATGGAAGCTGAAATTTCATTATATTTTATTTTTGAAGTTCATACATAAATTTCTTAATTATTAGAAATCAATTAGGAATGAACGATATAAATATTAATTATAAGGAAAGGATAAAAAGAAAACATGTAATTTCTTAAATCTTTTGAAAAATCTAGTAGGCCATTTAGTAAAAGTTCTCCAAATCATAAAGGGATTTACTTGACACAAATTTTGGTAGGTCATAGAAAAAAAATATAAGGACCTATTTGACAAATATAAAAATACATGGACTAATTATGCCTTTTATTCTCTGACATAACAGCTTTTATACCATCCAAATAAAAACATCGTGGGCACAATATCAAAAACCTAAATAAAAAAGTACAGGGTCCAAAAAAGCAATTTTTCTAATTCTTTATGTGTTGAATACAATTGGCAGGCAGGTATTGCAATCTCAAAAAACAATTTTAAGCATGCTTGAAGAGAAAATACTGCACATGTAAATTCTTGACATCAATATTAAAATATCAAAATCAACATATAATTTCCACTATGGTTTCTTCCTGTTAAGGAAAAAAAAAATGATAAATTACATCGAATATGCACAAGGTAGCAGGTCTGGAGTTTAGTGTATTAAACTCAAGACTAGGTAAGATGGTGCTTTCAGAAGTTCTAATTGAATCAGAATCTAATGGTGAGCTCTCTTTTTTAAAGGCTCAAAACAGGCATATAATATTAAATGGCATTATGGGAAACAATTATTGAGGGACTTTGTGTATAATACTATTCTAATTGTTTCTTTCAAGAGCATATTCATGCAATGGTGACAGATCTTGACTAATGCTCCCACAAGTCGCACACTAATAGATCATTTAATGGCAACTTGCATATCATACTAGTTGGACAAGGATGTATTTGAAAATAGCCCAAAAGAAGTAACTGGCGGCTGGGGCAACCCAACAGTATTTTTACAGGTGACCTCCAATTCTACCCCAAGCTTATCCATGTACATAGCTAGGCTACAATCATTCCATCACTCAATTCAGTTTGGCAAGTTACATTCTCAAAGAGAAGTATTTATCACAAGAAAAAGTAGGAACGGGGGACGACTAGGAAAGTACGTGTTTGAACCCCTGACCACTCGTGCTGCTTTACCTACTGCAATGAGAATATTTTCCTAACAAATCATAAGAAACAAATATTCTGGTTTAATACATCAAGGAAAAAGTAGTGGAAGGTGCAACCAAAAATCTCTCTTAATTTGTCTCAATCCTGTAAATGCGAGAGAGCTAGGGTGTCGTAACATAAGATAGGAACACAACTTGTGGGTAGGAGAAAGAAACTTGCCATTGATAAGGAATAATTCTGACATTTCCATGAAAAAGGGAATATATTCCAGAAATGACAATATTTACATGGTAAAATGATGAATACCGGTTCTGTGTGGTTGATGTAGATTAAATCATACGTTTGCCAAAAGCCAAAACATAACATGAGACGATACAGCAAGGAGAAACCATGAGATAAATGCAAAAGCAATGGAGATTTGGAACCTGCTGCATGGGAAATAGGGTGGTGCTTTGCAGTAATGCAAGTCTTTTGTGTACAAAACTGTTACTCCAGCAGATGCACATGCAGCTGCAAGTGATAGAATAGATGTAACCTGCAATTTAAGAGATCGTTACAACATCATTTAGATGATTCTTTATGTATATGAATTGAGAAAGAGATCTCAAATATCAGAAGCAACCCATGTTTAAAGCAGCTTAAAAGCTCTAGAACAGCATAGAATGCAACTAGATGACAAATCTACTGTGGCAACTATAAAGAACTTGCAATGTCTTAAGATAAAACTAGTTTTCAGCACAATATATTGAGTACAACTTGAATTGGAATATGAAACATCATAAGAAGGTCAGCTACACTAGTCACTAAGCTTCTCAGTAATCAAAGAAAAAAAAAGACATGGCAGAGAGAGCAACTAGTAGTAGAAGAAAAGGGACATGCTTGAATATTAGAAAGGGAAGAAAGGAAAAAAGTTATCAAATAATTAAAACAACTTGGAGATTTTGCAATTGATCAAGGAATTTTCTCACCATGATATATTCAAACAATTCACTAGTGCTATTCTTATGCAATTTTGCATTGTGTAAAAAAAAAAAAAGAACCAACTGCCTGTTCAATAAATTTCTCATAACTGTACAAAGAAGCCAAGAACTTTAGAAGGACAATATGAAATGCCTAATGAAGTAATCATTTACATCCATCTTGAAGGCAAACACCACAGTTAGCTATTAAGGATGCAAATAAGATGGCAAACTTCTGGATGGTGGTCCATCCTGATTAATGGCAAATGTTTATTTCAGGGACTGAAGCTGGGATGGGGGAGAAACGGGGAGGAGGGAATTGAATACCATAGGACTCATATCCACATTTGGCCTTGGTATGCCACATCTCACAATTGGACTAATCTACACATAAATAGAGCAAACCTAAAGCATGTACGGCATAAGATTAAGGCACAGGGGTTAGCTTCTCCTTCTTCAAGTGTTTATCCTTTTGTACCCAATGACCAAAATTAGATTATTTAGAACGGAACTTGAAGTAGGCTTACACTATTTCACTTAGTAAAAACCTTTATTCAATCATTCAATGTTAAAATCATCAATAGTTTTTACAGTAGCAACTTTTCCATCCTGTCAATGATTTAATTGTTTCCTTGCTTACATGTACTTGTACAAAAAAATGACTCACGATTCATAAAATCACAAGCAAGCGTCTGTACAAATTAAGACTCAAGTATAGAAAAGACTTAAGTATATACTTACCCAGTCACCAACAACAAATAAGCTCACTAAGACAGGATTTTGCAGGTTTCTCTTTGATCTCAAAGCATGCATATCAAGGCATGCAAGTCCAAAACTCCAAAGAACTTGAAGCCCCATTGATGCAATTAAATAGCTGAACCCAAGACACACATGTCAAAACTGCAGTATTGCTATATATAAGAAATGATGTAAATGTACTGGAAAATCTATAACATAGTGAGGTTAACAGGAATGAGTAGCAGACACCACCTTGTAAGTAGACCTGTACAGGGGCATGTTTTGACAGAGTCATGTACACGAATTTGTCTTCAGTGACAAGCAAAAATCCTACCATTCCCATGCCCAATGGATGTAAAAATTCTCAAATGAAAATATGCATAAGAACAACATTAGACCCTGAAACCCTGATGGGTAGCACAGTGTTAGGAACAAGAACCCAAAACAGTGTACCTCTAAGGGATGAAATGAAACTATCCTTCATGTTTAAGGATAACAAGAACCTCATGCATGGTCAGGGAAACAAACTTAAGAAAAATGGAGAATTACCATCTTAAGGTGATTGGCAGAGTTCCAGAGAAATTTAAGATTATCAGGTTAGCAAGGAGAATAATTGAGGACTATTTTCAACATTATATTGCTCAGTTATGCCTAAATTCCCTGAATACAGGTGGCATATCTCTGATTCTCCATCTATTTAAATCATTTCACAAACAATACCCATTTAGCTAATCTAGAGTAACACCCAAGAACCTACCATAAGAACTCCCATAATATTTGATCTTCACATAAAGAAACAGTATAGCAACAGAACATTTCCCAACTCTAAGTAATCGTCTATTGGTCTCCAAACCAAACCCATCACCATTAGAAATAGAACAAAAGTATAAAGCTTGCTCAATTCCCATTAACTTCATTGAATTAAGTGGCAGATACAAAATTGACTTGGCAATGCTGTGATACTTTAGAATATACAATAACTAAAATCATTGAACACATTATGTAACATCATACACACACTGAAAGGAATGTATTTCTATTATATGGTCATCATTCCTTCTAGGTCCCCAGTCAATGGTATAATTTGGTTATGTTTGGTCTTAGTTTGCTAGGTAAACAGATCAACACTGTAAAACTTGAGATAACACCTATGCTCCTTTAGACTTTCTAAAACCAGGAAAAAAAGTGCATTTTCCATCAGAGAAACAGTTATACAATTTAGAACAAAAATTTGTATGGAAAGAGAAATAGTCCTTGTATGTCAAAGAGTCAGTCAAGGACTTAAAAGTGAGCAAATCATCTTTCCTTACAATTGAATTATGCCTCTTGGAAGAAAGGCAAAGATCAAATGTTGGTGAAATATTAATATGAAGCATCGAAATTGGAAAGTATTCTAGTCTTTGTCCCTCCATCATTCTGTCATTGAACCACTTATGCTCTTCAATATCTGGAATCTCTAAATTGATAAGAAGGCACAACATAAAATACTCACTTTCTACATTTCATTTGTAAGAGTTTACCGATTTCATATTGGCTAATATATGATCACATATTCAGAAGGTCCAATACCATCATTATATGTTTCTCTGTGCTCCACTAGTTTCACTAGCTTGAATATGATCCCACTATAGTGCAGAAACATATTGCTCTGCACTAAACCCTTCACTTTAATTAATTAATTAATTAATTTTTTATCAGGCTTTTCACATGAATATAAGTTCTTACCACTTCTCATTTAACCATAAGGGGGGAAAAGAATTATCAAATGAAGGAAAGAAGACAAACATTAGGAAGAGCATCCTTCTCCAAACAGGTAAACACGAGGATACAAATAACAAAGTAAAGTTCTCTAACAACATACCAGAGCAGAACACCATCAAGATACCAGGAAATAATAATATCCCATTAATTAAATAAGTGAGCACTGATCACCCAAATAAACCAAATCACTACAATTATAGAACAGCAGAAAACTGCCTTGCACCTTTTCCCTCCAAATCACTCCAAGAATACTAATGAAATTTACTACTCCCCTTAAAAGTAAAACCACAAAGAAGCTAATTTCCAAAAGGACTAAAAGGTCAATAATAAAAACTGAGAATATTAGCTAAATGGAGGACCAATCACTAACTATTGTGTTAACTCATATAGACATCAGTACATTGTGCCTCCTCGTCCATAGCAAATTATTAAGTACTCTTGCTAAAGACAGCCCATGAAACAAATGCCTTCACTTTATAGGTGATGCTAACCTTCAAACGCAATTTGCCTACTACCATTGGCAATATGAAGGGATTGTTCCTTCTTTAACTTTTCCCTATGTTCTTCATCAAATCAAGCCAAAACCAAGCTCACTATTTACCTACCATGACGTTGCTCTCAAATTGGGATTTGCAGATTAAAACACCAACTCATTTAAACTCATGTTATGTGTTTCCATTACAGATTTAGTACTCCATTCTAAACTACATTTCATCCCACTAACTAATATAAGAAGCAACAACGGCATTTTACTAATCAAATGAACTTCTAAACTAGTCACAGATGAATCATCATCAGTTCCAAACTAATATTTATTGAACAGCTATCAAATTTGTAATATAGAACAAAAAAGCTATTTTGTGAAAAGGAAAATAATAAACATAGAACTGAAATTACCAGAAAGCAGTAGAGTTAAAGAATCCACGAGCAGAAACCATAACCCCAATTGAAGCAGCAGCAAACACAAATTGTCCTACTCTAAGTCCCAATCCACTCACTCTCCCTGGACTCCCAAACAATTCCTTCATCTCTTTCTCTCTCTCTGTTAAGAAAAAAAAAGAAAGAAAGAGAGTTGCTCTCTTAAAAAACACCCTTTTACAAAAGACTGAAAAAATTGAATCTTTTGGTAAGAGGTGCTTTAAGACTTTTTTTTGAATTATAAGATTCCCATGAATGTAGAACCCAAAAAAAAAAAAAAAAAAAGCGCCCCTACTAATTATTACTACCTCTTTCTTGTGAAGCTACAGAAATGGGTTTTAACTTTTAATGTTAAAAAAGAAAAAGTGGTTGTGTTTTTAGATTTGGATTTGGGTTTTCATTTCTTTAAGGATCTCTCTTAAGTTTCATGGAATGTTCTTATATTCTACAAAAACTGACACTCTCATTCGTTTTCTTATTTTCCAATTTTTATCGCACAGAAAGAAAAAGGCAAAGAAAGACGCTTGAAATTGCTTATCTTATCATGGGTTACAGTTCTATTTTCCTTTTCTTTTTCTTTATCTAATTACCAGTTTGGTCTGTTCTGTTTGTCTTTGTGTTTCAGCATGGAAAACGTCAGCGTTTCGTAGCGACTGCAAGGCCGGTAGTTCGTTGAAGAATTTTCTTTTCCAATTGGTTGTTAATTTTTAAGGTTTTTTTTTCCCTAAAATCTTTTAACTCATATTCTTTTAGAAGAAAAGTAAATAAGGATAGACCTTCACTCTTTCTATGTTTTTTTTTTCCTCCAAAATTTAAATTTTTTTAATTAGAAATATTAATAAATATATGATTTCTATTAATAAAATAAAATATATTAATATTAACATAATGATAATTTTTTATAAGAAATTAATAAACAGTGAATGGAATTATATAAATAATTATTTTTTACAAAAAAAAAAAGCTTACTAGTTTGGACTTTACAGTCCATTTTTGTTATTTTATAATTTATAACGTAAGTATGACATGGCAGCATCTCAGTGTTCACTGTAATCACTCGCACAAAACAAAAACCGTAGAGAAACACTACACAAAACCCTTTCCGCAAAACCCTAAACCCTTTCTGCAAAACCCTAAACTCAACACCAGCAACAAAAAAAAGAACAAAGGAAAACAAAAAAAAAAAAAATTAAGAAAATGGCTTTGGCTTCAATTATTCGCAAATCAACATGCAAATTAGCTCCGCTTGCTAATCGAATCATTCGAGCGAGTCAAAGAAATTACATTCGTGCCATCACAAAACCAACTATTGTTCCATTTATACAACAAAACTATGCAACTGCTACTGATTCTAATAAACCCAGTGCTTCTGAGTCGCTTCTCCGAGTCATCGACTCGGAAATCAAGATTGCCCAGGAAACCGACGATCTTGACCGGGTATAAGATTTTATTTTTATTTATGGCCTCTTTGTATTTGTTTTAAAAAGAAAAAGGGCTTTCATATGAAAGCCATCTTAATTACTGAGAAAGCTATGTTTTAGATCCCATTAAGTTTGTTTATAGTTTTGATACTAAATTTTTAATGGGCTAAAACTTAAAATGTGAAGTAATTACATAATTTTTTTTTTATTCTTTTGGAGTTTAGAAAAAAAAATAACTAAAATTTTAGAAAATTGTGTATTCTTCTCCTTGAAGGTGTAAAAGAAAAATATAAAGAATTATAAAAGACAATTTGAACATTTTGTTTTAGAACAAATAAAAACAATAAAGACATGTATTCAGTATACTTTTCCTTTGAAAGCCCTACTTGCATCAATGAAGTGCTAGAATAGTTAAATATGGGACGGTGCTCAAATCTGCAAAATATTTTAGTTTAAGCTGTGTAGCAGTTATGAATTTCTGAACTTTTATTGGGAATTCTCTCAAGTGGATTATATTCCCATAGAATTGAACTCTGATATTTAATTAGTAAGTATTTAAGATTCCATATGGGGCACAAATAAAATTGCAATTGACTTCCCACAATTGAATCCCATAACTATTATGTTGGGGACTTTTTTTCCTCCTAAAACTGTTTGGGGTGTGATTCAGTTGACTATACTTTGTATTTGTTTGCATTTTGTATTAAGGGTTGCTAATTTTTGAGAAAGCATAAATGGATCATTTTTTAACCTTTATACACTTGTTTTTTGTTGGGAAAACCTTTACCGCATTTTTTGTCATCATTTTCATCTTTTGTTTTTTGGCCTGTGGTTCAATAGGTTGAGGCGATTCCACAAGGCTTTCCTTTCAAGATTGTTGATAATCCAGGGCAACAAACTATTATTCTGACAAGAGAATATGATGGTGAACTTGTGAAGGTTGAAGTTCACATGCCTGATCTTGTAACTGGGGAAGATAATGAGGTTGATGATGGCACGGATGATGTTGAGAAACCAACACAATCTAGTATCCCATTGTTTGTTACTGTCTCGAAAAATAATGGAACTTCCCTAGAATTCCATTGCGTTGCTTATCCTGATGAAATTGCAATTGAGAGCTTGTCAGTTAAAAATCCAGAACTTTTCGAAGATCAAATTGCATACGAGGGACCTAATTATCAGTAAGCTTACAATCACTGACCATTGGAATAAGCATGATGGTTTATTTTGATCAATAAGTAACAAAAGTGCTTTTTGTTTCTTTTACAGTGATTTGGATGAAAATTTGAAGAATGCTTTTCACAAGTACTTGTTGAATAGAGGAATAAAGCCCAGCACAACCAATTTCCTCCACGAGTACATGATCAACAAAGACAGTCGAGAATTCATAGGGTGGTTGAAGGACCTCAAGAAGTTTATTGAAGCATAATCCTTATGAGGCAAGAGTTATGTGATCATAATTTGAGAATTCTTGTTGTGGTAGAAGACATTGAAGAAATTCACTGAAGGAAAATGATGTCAACTTAGTGCCTTGCTCACCCTGTCAATCTGCTTTGTAGAATTTCAATTGTTAATATCTAATTAGAATGGCTATAATATCTCTGCGAAGTGGAAATCTATGTCCTGGAAATCCTTTCAACTTCTAGTTTTAGTGTTCAATAACATGTCACAGTCGGAAAGTTTATGTTCCATTGATTGGTATGGTAATTTCCTTCAGTTTATTACTTCCTAAAACTTCTCCTGTTCTTAATGGCATCAATCTGTCGATGCATTGCAGTCTGTAACTTTTTTGAAAGAAGATGCAGACTTGATCAACTTTTGTGATGATCATGCTTTAATAATAAATAAAGCATATTTCTGAATGATGTGCAATGTAAGAACTTAAATAGATTGAATTGTTTCCTGCAATTGCCACAGTGAATATCATATAAAAACTTAGTGGTGAGTGAAATTATATGAAAGTGCACCAAAAGTTCAAGTCTCATTGCAATAGTTATCTCACCAAATTTTTGGAAGGAACGTAGTTTCTTAGATGTCACCAGTCATATTCAAGAAATGCTAGCAATTGTTTCAGCTTCCTATGGCAGGACATCAACGAATTCAGATTTGGTACTGGTATACCATCTAGCATACCAAGGAGATGGCGTTGCTGTGTGTTGCTTCCTGTTCATCCAGCCAAGCAATATAAAAGACGTGCATGTTTTATGGATTTATTTTTTCAGTTTTCATCCAAGGTATCCTTTCAGACCAGGGCGTCATAAACGGTAAAACTAGCTTGATGTTGGATTTGCTTTCTGATGGTGACCAACACCATATTGGTGTGATCTGCTTTCTGATTGTGCTTGTGATTAATCATTTATGAATCTTGTTGATATGGCAGAATTCTATACGATTGGTATGCAATTCTTGATCAAATGCCATACAAAAGGCAACTAGCTTTAGAGTTCCGAGCAAAAAGCTTGATTAACAAAAAACTTGATAAATAAACTGCCATTGATAATTATTATCAGATTATGAAAGAAATTAGACAAACTTATGAACTGCCTAAAAAGTACATAATATCAAGAAGCAACAGTGGGAGATCGACTGAAAAACTGCATAATCTAAAACTACAGTAGACATAAAACCAGGCAAGAGCCAATAAAAGGCACCATCACCATTGTCACATAAAAAAGGCAACTAGCTTTAGAGTTCCGAGCAAAAAGCTTGATTAACAAAAAACTTGATAAATAAACTGCCATTGATAATTATTATCAGATTATGAAAGAAATTAGACAAACTTATGAACTGCCTAAAAAGTACAAAATATCAAGAAGCAACAGTGGGAGATCGACTGAAAAACTGCATAATCTAAAACTACAGTAGACATAAAACCAGGCAAGAGCCAATAAAAGGCACCATCACCATTGTCACAGAATGCCAATGCCACCACCATTTTCTTCTTTCCGGAGAGAGGGGAAATACACTCGTTCAACTGAATACTCGTTTCGCATCCTTAATTATCTTCTTTTGTGAGTGAAGCTGGAACAAACCCATTCGAGTGAATATGAGTTACATCCTTGTGGGTATATATGACCCCTTTGTCACCATCCACTACCTGTCCATTGCCTCTCAAAATCCTGCACATGAAACAATCAAAAGAAGTGTGATGGTCAGCATTCGGAATAAAAACTTTTATAGTTGCATCTCTTTAGAATAAAAATAAACCTCATCTGAAAACATTGACGTGCAAATTATCATGGAATAAAAACAAATTGCTTCACCTAAATATCACCGAAAGTACATCATTTTCCTTGCTTGTTCCTTGATAACTATGCTTATGAATTTCTATACTTACTTACGGAGTGCAATTAACATGCTAGAAAGCACAATGAGAATGATAACTATTCTAATAAATTAGTCGAATAACCTTAAGATGCCGACTACATACCATTAGTTTAGTTATGAAAACAAAAAGTTTTTTATGTGTGCTCCATAGAGAGAAGGAAGAGATATTCAAGTCATAAATTATTAAAAAAAAAAATCATATGCATATTCATACCATCTTGTTGTTAACAATCCTTCAACTCCAACAGGACCACGAGCATGGATCCTACTTGTACTTATTCCAACCTATTCAGCCATCAATGCATACTAGTTATGAGAAACATGAACATTTCAATAGACGCTAAAATTAATTGTGAAAGAATAATTTACCTCTGCACCTAAACCAAATCGAGCCCCATCAGAAAATCTAGTGCTTGCATTATGAAAAACTGCCGCACTGCAAATGAAAAGTTTCAGTAACATAAAATATCAGCCCCATTTAATGAGCTAACTTATACTTGAGTACAGAACAAATAATTGTGGACAAAAAATAGAGCAGAAACTAGTATATAGATATTTGACAGTCCAGATAACTGGATAAACATGATGTACAAGGGCAACAAAGGAAGAACACGAGGTAATCTTTATGCACACTGATGAAGCATTGTTACCTGTCAACTTGACATAGAAAAACTTCTGCAACTTCGTGATCTTCCGTTATGATACAATCAGTATGCGCGCTGCCAATAAGAGAAAGAAAGAATATGTTCATCTACAGGTGGTATAGATTTGTGCGTGTACACATGCCCAAGAGAATAAGAAATAGCAGCATAGTTGATTTGAGGAAAGGGCGCCAAGTACCTTCCATGTTCATGTATATGCTCAATGGCAGCATACACATCATCAACAATTTCAATAGTGCAAGCCATAGAATTGTACTCATGATGAAATGAATCTACTTCTGGAACATTTAGCTCCTTGCTAGCCCTCGGTCCACCATATAAATTAACACCTGAAAAAGAAGCAAGAGTTGGCAATACCCGGATCCTTTGCTTAGTAAAGGCAAATTATTCATTCTAGAAAAAGGCCTCAAGCAAATCTAAGTTTTAAATACATCTTATTCCTAACGAACAAAAACAGAAAATTTGGAAAATGATAATGTTCGCTTCCGAGTGTGCCCTTGCCAGAATATCTTTAGATTGATTGAAATGGGTTATGTGAGCCAAATTGGAGAAAATAGAAGGATGTGAAAGGTAATAGGTTTTTACTATCAAGCTCTGGGCCAATAGAAGGGATGGACAGAGAGACACCAGCCTTAACCTAAAAGGGACGGTTCCATGTAAGAGCCTCAACTTCACCGAGAAGCCTGAGTGCAGACCACTGGGACTGCTCAGGATTGCTGGGAAAATGAGTTAATTAACCTAACAGATCAAATTGACTGCTTGTATGTTGAGTTTTATGTATGAATGTTGATGTCCTTTATAATTTACTATTAACAATGTTTATATAGCTGCTCTATCTAATGAAAAAAGGAATGAAAACTTGATTCACATAATCGAGCCGCGCCGCCCCCACTATTATAGAAAGGCTTATCTCAGTTTTAGACAGATCTCACATTCAAGATATCTTGAGATTGAATTCATAGATACCATGTAAACTGATATGGGAGACAGTCTGTTGGTCACAAGTCTTCTGAGTTAAAACTAATGAACATTCAAAGGGAAAAAGATAACTTTATTTGCCAGCTTTAATCCAACAGACAATAACCACCGACTGTTTTAGAAGATGGAAGAGATAACATTGAGAAACTGGAATTTGAAAACTGAGCACTGAGCAGAACTCTAAGTCTCTTATTTGACAGTTCTTCAGTGTAGAGAGTTATAACATCAATTGCTACTGTAGCGCCTGTACAAAATTACCTCCTATTAACTCATCATTAAACTTTTATTACGTAATTAACCTACATCAAGATCCCAATTCATATCCTAAAATTCTCAGTGAACTTACTATCCACAAACAAAATTCGCAAGGTACACTTAACACCAGATTGCCATCAACTACGCAAGAATTATATCTGACTGAAGTTGTCCTGGACCAAGTAACAGAACACCAGAAGAGAAACGAAGATGTGCATTCTGAAAATAACATAATCATGTTGTGATGTTGCTCACGAGGGAACCCTTACCTTCAGTGCGAAGATCAACTGTAAGCTCATTAAGCCCACCAGTCTGCACAAGATCCTTGTGCACAAGGAGTGTTTCCTGTGTATACAAAAAGAATGATGAATGTGCTAGAACGAAAGAGCATTCACAAATGTGAATCCAGATCTACACCTAAAACTCATGGAAGTTATGAGGAACAAAAATCATAAGGAACAATTACATATTTTGCCATAAAACAATATGGATATAATTTACCATAGCATTGCATGCTGCTGGGTAATCTATTTTGGCATCCAAGACAATGCGCTTTGCCATTTCCATATTAGCAGACTTATCAACATACACATGACAAATACCATCTGCGTAGCAAAACTTCAGCATTACTATGAAATCCAGAATACTATCAATAGACATCATACTGAGTTAAAAAGATCCCAAATATGTCCCATCTCACCAGCATGACCCAGTACAGGAATTTTAGTTGATGCCTTAATTTGAGAAACAAGTTTATTGCTGCCTCTTGGAATAACAAGATCAATCACATCATCAAGCTGGAGCATCAAGAGAAGACTTGTAAGTTTGGTTTCTGGTTTCTTAACACCATCATTCTCAAAACCCACACAATTTTCCATTTATTTGACTTGAGAAGATTACCAACCTTAAGCAGATCAGGAATTTCATCTCTTGAAGTCACTAGTCCAATAAGTTTTCCACCAATTGTTTCTGGAATTGCTGCAGTGATAATCTGCAAATTTTATGTAATAGAGAAAAATTAGACCTGATTTGAAAAAATATTAGATGCCTACTATTACTTACAAGAATAAATCATCTCGCTAAAGCACTAAACCACCTTGTGCAAAATTTCATTCGAACGCTTGGCCTCCTTCCCTCCTTTTAAGAGAAGCCCATTGCCACTTCGAATTGCCAAGGAAGCTATCTATTTCAACAGAAACAAAGAAAATGTTTATGACAACCATAATATAACAACAAGGAACTTATTGCAAAGAAGGTTCAAAGTTCGTCTAGTAGTAGAGAATATGGAACGTCAGGCAGGAAAAAGCTATTCTCTAATTAGTTCCTATGGAGAACATTGATATAGTGATATTTTTCAATTTTTTAAAAAAAATTTCCAACATAGCTTCATGTTTGTAATTATGGGTTGGTCCTACAAACGATTAAACAATAATGAATACAATACTTGAGTTCACAATAAAAATTCTATTTATCAGTCATCGACAAAATTATAAAAGCACATAGGCAGATGTTCAGTCCATGATATGGCCTATGATGCCTGCACAACCAATGCTTTCAATATAGCCTCTGCAGCTCAACAAGAAGCCCACATTCAGAAGGGAAAATTACAAGAAAGTCAAGAATCATGCAGATCTTCTTTAAAGTGACTAGCAATTACAAGATCCCAATTTTAGAGCTTCAATTTAAATCTATCCTCATATCAAGGCCAATAAATAATAAATGAGTGTTCAAATTACCAGATGATAATAAAATGAAACATTCATCAATATCCCGATCAGAGTTGACTATAGACGATTTAGAAGATGTATTCTTATATACCTGCACCAGAGCATCTGGTCGAGACTCAAAAATAATCAGAAGAACACCTAAAGGAGATGATGTCTTCTCTAAGAGGAGTCCATCTGCAAGCTGCATTCATGGATTTATAGAAAGTGTTACAGAACTCTCTCAAAACTGAATGCAATTTTCAGTTTAATAACCTATTTCCTAATTCTGTAATTAGTCTGATAAATACTTCACTACGATGCCCTGATTGTGTCACTATTATTCCTTAACCTGTAAATTAGCAGTTATTATTAAAATAACAGCTTTTTTATTACCCTTGTGTGTCAAATTACCTAAAGCCTGAATTGAGATCCTTAAAGCTATGAACCAGACACAAGAATATAAATGATTACCTCAGTTCGTTTCAAAACACAACCAATAGGATCTTCCATGTTCGCAAGCACACGAATCGAGTTTGCAAGACTTTTGATCTGCCGAGTTAATTAAAATTATTCAAATGCAAAAGGAAAGTACATAGACTTGATGAAACAACACAAAAAACAAATATATTTTTAAGTAGCAACAGCAATTTGGAAAAAGCATTAGCAGTAACCAAAAAAGAACAAATAAATAAATGATTACAAACAGCCAAATTAAATCAGTACTGTCTTGCCTTTCCAGACTTTAGAGCCAACCGGGATATCAAGGACTTTTCTAATCCAGCCAGTTGTGCAGCAGCGACATCAGCTTCATTTTCAATTTTGATTTGTTCTTCATTTGCTTCTAATGCATCAGCTATGTCCAGCAAAATTCTTTTCCTCTCTTGTGAAGACAAGGCCTACAGAACAAGATACTACTGTCATCATGCTGCTGAAAATAAAGTATTTGTATACTAAAAGGTTATGGAGCATAATAACACCTCAAATTGCATCAGAAAACAAAGGATTCCACAACAACATAACATAGTACATCCCTAAATCATTATATATTGGTATTACCTGAAGCCTTCTAGAACTTTCCCTTGCAGCGACTGCCATCTCACGCCCGCAAACTTCTTTAATTGGGACCCATATATGTGCATCTTGATGAAAGAGGGTGCCAACACGCTCTCCTTGAAGGACTTTAAGTATATTTTCCCGAGCAAACCCACTTCAAAAAATAGAGAACTATAAAATCATCGTATGTTCATAGAAAAGTGCTAGTTCAAGCCAGTAGCAAATGTGTATTTGCAGCTCAATCAATTGGGATAAAATAAAAATGCTACAACCTTCCCAGAACAAAACATTCAATAGCATTATTTTTCAAAATGGAGAAAAGGTGGGCAAACATCTCTTTTCCAATTCATTTTTTCTAGTGGGACACCACCCCGAAATGATTTTGAGCAAATAAACTAGCAACATAAGAACATGATATACTTGAACTGTTTAAGAAAAGGGCAGGAGAACATTGCAGAACTCAGAAACTGTTGACAAATTGAGTTTTATGTTTATGCTAATGACGGGACATTTTTTTAGTGTGATTGAATCCAGAATGCAATTGCACTTTCACCCTGAGGTCTGAACCATGCATGACAACATAACATAGAGGTGTACCTTGTTATTATAACAGGGATGCCGGCATAAGCTGCATTTACAGCAGCTTTTACTTTAGCTGTCATACCCCCTCTTCCGACTCTAGACTTGTCACCGAAAGTAATTTCACCATGATGTATTTCCTTAATGTATGTATGAATCAGCTTTGAGCGTGGATCGCTTGGAGGGCCACTATAAAGACCGTCTACATCACTTAACAAGACAAGAAGATCAGCTTTTAGCTCCAAAGCGAGCAGAGCTGATAAACTGTCATTATCCCAAAAAATACCGGAAGCATCCTGCATAAGTTCCCACAATCAGAACATAGATGAATAGCTTGTCATTAGAAAAAGAAATAGATTGCATTGGAACTGATATATAATCCATACACAAGGTAACATAATGAGCAACTTTTTTGTATTTAAAAGGGCACAAAGTGTACTCCAGCAAAAATCAAGGACAAGGAATAAATGCAGTAGACATTTTACAGATAAAGAAAGATAAATATGCTTGAACAGGAGGGAGAGAATCATGATTTTGCCAATTTCAACAAATACCATGCAATGAATGATTATATGAAGGGAGAGAGAAAAAATTGGAAAATTTGAAACACACGCAGACACAAGAGACCAGTTGGGACCTTTAGGACCAAAACTCTTAAAGCTTTTGAAACTTTAAGAACCATTTGTATGCTTTGAACATATAATGTGTCATTGAATTTTATCCAATTAATATTCTCATTTTCTAAACTTCAGAATGATCAACAATCATGCATTTGATTTTATAATTAAATGGGGTAGAACTATATCCACACACACACATATATTAACATCAGGAAAATATAAGTCCAGAAAAGCAGAAAAAACAAAAAAACAACACTTGAGACTAACAAACAACAAAACTGACAGAGGTAAGTCACCTACCTCATATGGAGCTTTTCTAGTACTGACTGCATCATTTTCGTTAAATATAGGAATAACCCTCAAAGATAACAGTGACTCCACAGTCTCATTAAGTTGCTTTCTGAAATCTTTATCCCTAAAATCATTATCAGTCACAAGAAGCTGTGCTGATGTCACATCCAGCTGCACAAAAAGAAAAAGTGTAGACATTCCAAAATAAATCGGGATCTAATTGGTGGGGAAATAGTTTATTATGAAAATATATATAAAAGATATAATCCTCACGAAGGTTAAAAATTTCAAAGCAGAAAACAACAAAACCAAGTTTTAGTTCAGACAAATAGCAAAGTGAAAGTCACCTGACTAAACATTGTATCATAAAGAGCCATGAGACTGCTTTGCCCAACAGCTGCAGATGCCTTTCCATCAATTTCAACTTGTGGCTTTTGGAGATCAGCAAAGCTGCAATTTTCACAAAACATATTAAGTACAACCCACTTCAACCAGTTTATTTTTTTTCTTAAAAAAAAAAAATCACATTTCTGTCTAAATAAACAAAATCCACCAATCCTAAGTCCAATCCCTCGACTTTACAACAAAATGCAAATTACAGAAAATAATATAAACAGAAACATTCCAGCAAGTTCAATCAAACGAAATTGAGGAAAAAGAAAGAACCTGCTATTGACTAATTTGCGGTATCTAAGCCTCTGTCTACCGAGGCCAACAGCTCCTGATGAAACCACAATAACTTCATATCCTTGAGAGTTCAACTCTTTAACCTGCAGATTACATAATCATAAAATACACAACCCAAAAGAAAAAAAGGATAAAGATCAGAACTTTAACATCCAAACATGAATCAAACAGTAGCCTGGCCATAAAAGCAAAACTTAAAAACATAATAACCTGCTCACAGAAGGCTCCTAATCTTCCAAGGGCCAATCTTCCATCACCTCTTGTCACAACAGCAGTCCCAACCTTTAAGTTACCAAATCACAAAATACTGTCAGTGAACAAAAATGTAAATATAAATGTACACCACGTAAACACCTCCCAGATTTCACATCATATATCCTTCTAATTTTATTTTGAATTCCAAATCACACAACATCAAGACTTTATAAATCAAAAAGAAGAATAAATTCTTGAAAATGACATAAATAATTCATTCCTTGCAAAACAAAACCTTCTTCTTTAATACTAAAAAGGCAAAAAGATCGAATATTCTTGATAAAAAATTAAAATTTTAGCAGAAATATAATCAAAACGCAAAATACTCAGTCAATGAACACACAGAAACAAGTCCGAAATTACACATTTTTGTTGGAACTCTTTTTCATTTAGAATTAATACATGAAACCAAAGTAAAAATCAGTCCCATTCGGTTAAGAATTTAAGAAAAAAAGAAAAGAAAAGAACCCAGTTCTCGCTTATGTCGACAGAAGTACTGTCATTACTTGATGCTAAAAAAGGCAAAAATCAAATCAAATCTTTCAAAAGAATAATTGAGGCTTTAGCAGAAATAAGGAAATGGAGCGAAAAGACCTTGATAACGAGACGCTTAACGTCTTTGACAAAAGCACGAGACCGATCCATGCCACCATTCATGGCTAAGATAGGAGCCCAAATAGAAAGAAGAGAAGAAGAAGAGTGGGAAAAAAAAAAAAGCAAAGGAGCAAGAAACCGAGTCAACTCGATAGAAGTTATGAGGCGACTCGGGAATGAAAGCGAGAAAAATAAACAGACAGATAGAGAAAGAGTGAGAGAGAGACTGATTTAAAGAAAAAAAAAAAAACAAAAAAACAACGAAAGGGGTTTTTATAAATTTAAGTGGCGTTGATAGAAAAGAAGATACAACAAGTGACCTGTGAGGTGAAGAGAGAAGAAGAAATGGATATAGACACGACACATTCAATCAAAAACCCAAGACAACAAAAACAAAAAAAAAGAAAGAAACGTTTCGTCGTTTTGTTTATATAGCTTGTGAACCCATTGTATATGAGTCCAAAAGCAGCAGTGACACGTTAGCCTTTGTTTCTCTTGTTTTTATTATTAATAAATTATGGGATGGGGTGGGGGAGTTGGTAGGTAATGTTTCTCTCTCTCTATCTGTGACTCTGTTAGATTCTTTATTTTCATGCGGAGCCTTCCTCGGCCGCCGCAGCCGCTTCAACAGCTTACAGATGTCTTTGCACTTATGGCTTCTTGATTGGTTAAGTCAGTCCTTTTTGTAATTTATTGTTATTATTTTTGTTTTCAACAGATCTTGTCAGTTTACTTTTGTTAAAAATGAGACAGATATTTAGCTAACGGAGTTGCTTTTACCGTTCAGTACATGCAACTTCATCAATTTTATTTTTTCTGGTTTTAATTGCCCTTTATATATACACACACGTAACCTTTCACTAAATTATTCGGAATTTGGCTCGTTAAAATTTATCAATAGAAATTTATTAGTATTAATAAATTAATTCAAATTTATCAATATTTTATTAGTTAACTTACAGGTTAGTTCGTCTATAGACTTGTAATCCTATTTGTAAATTAATTTATTAATGAACTTATATTTAAGCTCATAAAAAATATAAAATATATTCTGTTACAATCATTTTAATTTACATATATAAATATTTATCAATTCATATAGACTAACATGTAAAGATATTTTTATTTTTATTATACATTATAATTAATATCTATTAAATATTAAATATTTGAAACTAATTGATTTAATAAGATGAAGTAAATTATATTATTAAATAAATCAATAGAATTAAAAAATTAAAATTTAATTTAATTTTAATTGACTCGAGTTTGTTATTATTGGATCGAGTTCAATTTAAATTTGTACAAAATATAACGAACTAAACTCAAACTTATTAAAATTTCACTTGAGTCAATTCGTTTATAACCTCTCAATTTTAAACTGAACTGGAATATTAGTCACGAGTAGATTCAAACATAAATGGATCTTTGATTTGGAACCGATTTCGAATCAATCACTGTTATAAAATACAAAATTAAAATCGCATTCACCGTTATTATAAAAAGAAAAATCAAAATCGAACTATTTTTTTTTTATTAATTTAGGATCGAATTACAATCCATCTTTGCTTTCGATTTCGGTCTAATTTAAAATTCAGAACTGAACCACAATTGAGTCTAATTTCTTTGATATGTCGTGACCTTACTCCTGAGTGTAGATCATAAATGTTGAGCTCAAATATCTTCTCTCTCTCTCTTGATACGTAACGTATTAGGCCAATTTACTAGCATGTGGCACATGATATGTATTATTGACAAACATTAGAATATAGACACTGAGATATACTATAATTATTAATTAAAAGCTTAAACTATTAGATAATAATATACAAATATTATATAAGATTTTTAACTTTTCATATTTAACTAATGTGGAACCTTTTAATTTGAACACGATTAACTGATAAATTATGATAGAACATTATATATAATGTAAATTTCTTTGTTGTTTTTCTTTTTTCTAATACATGGCATTACATAATACGACTGAGCTTCAACTTCAAAAGATTGTGTGTCCATTTGGAAGAAATCAGATAGAAGTTCAATGCATTTTAGACTCTTGATGTTTGTCAATGGATTTGTATGTTTGCAGTGGAAAACATGATTTTTTCTTTTGGTGTGACACTGCAGTGACTACTACTCCTTAAATAATTTCCAGACAACTAATGCTACCTGTAATTGAAAGACAGGTTTAATGTTTGACTGTTTATAGTTCTGAAAGTGATTTTGATGTGACAAACTAGCTAAAATGATTTGTCATCACCAGTGGTCGAGCTTGATTTTCTTTTATTTAGTACAGGGGCCTTGAAACGATTTTTCCTTTTCTTTTTATAAGGGTAGGGGCCAATTTACTTATATGAAAAATTGGGTAGGAATGAAATAAGGGTTTAATTACTTTCTGATGTACCAAAAGCAAAGAAAAGTTACTTAATTTCTACATATCAACATTAATTTAATCCTCAATTTTATCGAAGATAAATCGAAAACTGTTTTTGGGGGGCTAATTAAGAATATGTTTATATTCAATTCTTTCTATTGCAGTAATGTTTTAGTTTGTCTAGTGGTAAGATGAGATAATTTTAGAAAGTAAACAAAAAAAACTATTGCAGCACAATAGTATATTCCTTTTTGGTGGCTCTATTTCCCTAACCAAAAATCAGCCTGGTGAGAGCACAACCGGTGATGGTAAGTCATTATCAAGATAGAGATAAAGAGTGAGAGAAAACACCATTTGTAGGGTACCCATTTAAAATATGGATAATTATCAAATTAAGCAAGTGATTGTTTATTGAAAATTTGAAACTCTTAATGATGGGAGATCATTATCTTTTAGCATTATCTTTCTCTATTTCATATGATAATGGCAAGTAGTTTAATTAAATTATCTATTACACTTAGCAAGATTACAGTTTAGCACAACCAATTTTTGAAACTTGAGTTTGATAAGTGGGATATGGTTACCATAAGAATAAGCAAGCGCCCAATAACAGATCAGATTTACTGTTACTGCTAGGCATTTCCAAATGCATTATTTCATTGCTTTTGCTTTCTATGTCGTTGCCATCTGGTGGGTGATCCCTTACAAAGTCTTTATCAAAACATAGACGGGTCTTTGTTTATATCCTTTGGGAGACGGTTTCTGGAAACTAGTTACCACAGAAAGAATGCAGTTGCTGCCCGTATCAACGGCTCTAATTAAGAGTAAAAAGAAATAGAAAAATCTTATGGCCGAATGCATATAAGAGTCTATCAACTTTGTTATTTAGTCACTATTAACACTTTTAACTTTAGTCATTTAGTCATAACACTTTAATTAAAGCCATTTAGTCCATTTAATAACATTATGTGATATTTAAACACGTGATTAAATATCCACTTGTAATATACATATATGTTTTAATATTATTATTTAACGGAGTTTAAATACCTGTTAAATTAAAATAAAAATTAAAAATATTATGAAAATAAAATTTAAATATTTATTAAGATAAACTAAAAATTAAAATATTAAAGTCATTAAAACATCATATTTGAGATTTATAAATATGTATATATGTATTGGGCCAAAATTCTATCCTAGTCTAGCCCATTTATATACTCTAAGGAGGACAACCGGCGTGCTCTAGTAGGATAGAATTTTCCTATAATAAATTATAAACACCACTCTTATGTCATTTGCATATATACATGTCCAAGTTCAAGTGTGGACAAAATCAAGCTGACAGAAATTAGTCTTTTTAAGTTTTGTAACAAAAGAAGTTGCAGCTAAACTCAACCAGCTTTCCCCATCTGCTTGCTTTAGCCTGCAATGCAAACTGTAAGCTAACATCAAATCCAAAGCCATTGAATCAAGTCCATTAGCATCACTCCTCCGCACTCGTTCTCCCATGTATTCCTTTCTTTACTAAAATACTCAAGACTGTTAAAGCAATATGGAGGGTTCTCTTCTAGAAAAATTTTCCTCCAACTGATTCTTTTACTTGCAAATTACACGGGGTGAGTATAAGTGGCTTAGGCAAAGAACCAGGCCTTGATGAAGATTGCTAGAGCTAGTTGCAAACAGAATGCTGAAACCACCACAATTGTAAGATCATTGCCCCCAATACAGAACTTGAGGTTTGTGGCAACGAAGCACGCTGAATCTATCCCAGCAGCAAGTATAATGATCCACCGGAATGCCTCAACTGGAACAACCAACAGAAACTGAAAACGATCCATAAGGTATGAATGAGATTGAAAATATTTGAATAGACAACAACATACTAAAGCATGAACCACAGCAGCAATGGTGGAAGCTTACGGAGCTTATAACAAAAATGACGAGAGAATAGCCCCACATGCACCAAAACCTTATGAGGCTAGCATTTGCCCCCAGATACTGAAACAAGAAGTAAAATGCCAAAGGCACCAAGATAGCATATCCATAGATTGCAAAGGTAGCCACGTTTACATATCCGACATCGAAGTTCCAAGAAGCACTACTTTCAGTGTGTTTCTGCATGAGGTAGGTAGCGCAATTTCCAAGACCAGCTAGCAAACATATCAATGTTGTTGAAATCCAGATAAGCCCATATCTACGAAATCATAAAAATTATCATGATTAAGCCTGTTTGGTGAAATATACAACTTTTATGTTGTCTTCTACTAATTAGATTGTAAACAAACCCGATTAACCAGATGAAAGGCACAAATTTACTTATCTCCCAGTTTTTGCTCATTCATGGTGTAGTACATAGAAGAGCATTTGAAAGAGAAAAATTTTACCATTTAGTGTGCAAACTACAAACTGGAAAAGAGAATTTCAGCCTTGAAGGTGTTCAGCTTTGTGGCTGTTTAAAATGAGAAAATGTGGAAAAAGACAAAAGATCCATGAAACTTCTAGTTCATGTTCTTCATGTAACTCGCTCCCTAATTAACACGATGAAGGAAAAAAAAAAGATCCCTATCTCGTTCACAGATTCTTATAAGGAAAGATAAAACATAAGACATAAATCTTATTCAATTTCCCTTTTCTCCTTGTCTCCATCACGTCACTGGCAATTTAAATCAAGGAAATCACATTCAGTGTGTGGGATGAGAGAGACAGAGGGAGGAAAAAGAGAATCAAATAATAACATAATCAGAAATAAAGATTATATAACTTACCACCTTACCTTTTTTTTCCTTTTTCTTGGTCTGTTCTCTCATTGTTTTTCTTACAGCAAGTTCTACTTGATACTGATAATGAAAAAAAGAAGTAAAAATCATATTGGCATATTGATTTTACTGATATCTGTTTCAGATTTCGATTAATGAAGTTCCATACTTTCAGGTCAATGAAAAATGAAGAACCATCTAACTCTTGTCCTAAATCTATTGATGCGCATATGCTTTTGATATAGCACCTGCAAATCCTTCTCCTCAACTTAACTAACTCTCAGTCCCAAACCTTCTCATTGACCAGAAAATTGTTCTCCCCCTTCAACAAAGTTCACATATTTCAGCATTAAAATACCAGAAATACATGTATTTCTTGAAACAAACTGTTTCCATATGCATGCAAAAAAAGTTTATCTCAAGATGTTGGTAGAATATAAAAGGGGAAAATTGTCAAACTTACAGATCAGGGTGCGCATCAATCTTCCTGAAAAAGTCCCCACCAATAGGATAAAAGGAACTCATTATTCTGTTTATGACAATGTCTGTATCAACATTGAAATACTGTGTGTATGATGAGATGCTGAATACCCCCTTCCAATTGTTTGGTGCTTGTTGTTCAAATCCTTCTGTATGGACAAAAAGAGATCTTAAATATGAGCAAAATTTAGTACCATGCAGATGAATGATGCAAAATATGATGCATTGCCAATAACTTATGTCAAGTTTCCCTTTTACCATCATTTAAATTCCACAAAAGATTAACAAAATGCTAGAAGAAATGGTCATACACTTACATTATACACATGCAATGATACCTACATCTCTGAAGAGCAGAAATTAAAGAATCATACAAGACCAAGGTGTACCATATTCCATAGATCTCTGATTTCTAAAATGGAGAGATGCCATGCATCATTAGTTTCATCTTCCTATATGTATTAAATCCTTTTTACTTCATCTATGTTTTTGTTTAATTTGAAAATCAACTTAAAGAAAATAATTTCTTAATTAGTCCAGATGCAAACATTCCCCAGCCTCAAACTACTTCGAAATATCCATTGTCCCATGTGATACAATTTGCACCAACTATAAACTTTATGCTTCTAAGTATTATTATCACTAATAGATGTAAATGCTACCAACCCATGCAGTCCTATTAACAATCCATATTGAAAAATGTGGCATCTCAACTTATTTCTAGAAGAAGCATACCTATGCTACTTGCCAATTAGGTATTCTTGACTGCTAAATTAGACAAACAATAGGGCACAGTGAAACCCAACAGCATGAACCTAAGAAATCTATTTCTTTGATGCAATAATATAATTACAAATTCACCTTATCTGGAAAGGAGCAGGGGGCAGAAATAATCAATAAGCACACAGGTGTTGTGGTAACTAAATAAAAGTAATCATGACTGGAAAATCATCTAATAATTTCAATTGCACAAAAGTTAGTAGCTCTCGGGGTAGACAATTTCCTAGTTTAGCTACAAAAGGAAATCCTCAAAGAAACAAAAAGGCAAATCTGAACTGCAAGCGTGCGTGTAAGAATCCCAAATGTGCTCTCAGTTACGAGTAATTGTTTGATAACCTGCTTGCATAAATATAATGAACTATGGAATCAAATTTCCTCGCTACTTGACTTGTTATTTTAGAAGGGAAATTACAAAATTAATGATTCATTTAGGCTGAATAATGTTCAATAGTTTAAGAAAAGAACATGGAAATGAAATAAACAGACAAAACTCTATATATAACATACCAGGTGATCTTTAATTATTCAAAAAAAAAAAAAAATACCAGGCGGAGTCCCAAGAGTTTGATAACCACGAGTGGTGCCTCCTCCGTTGCTATTTGGAGGGAAGGTTTGCATGTTTGCTTCAGGAACTGCATTCAACCAATTTCATAAATAAAAATAAATAAATTAAAAAATAAATTAAAAAAAAAAACTTTTCACTTTGGAAATATCAGAGATTAATACAACTTTCAGATAACCATAAACAACACTACATTTCACAAAAAAGAAAAAAGAAAAAATTAAAAACAAATACCTTCATAAGTAGTCGTTGTACTTTTTTCTTCACTAACTACAGCCTATAAAAAAAATGTAAAATAATTTCTTAACATTACTTGTAAAAATCAATGTCATTAGAGCAAAAGAAAATAGTAACAAAAACAAAGAAGGAACCAAATTAATCACACAAATTGCGTTATCATTTATACCTAAGTCACATTTAAAAACATATTCTTTCAGAAGATAAATCGCTTTGATATTACTAATACAAAATCAACAAGTTACCAATTTTTAAGTTATGAAATTGATCAAAATGGCAAATTAATAAAATCGAAACAAGAAAATTAACTCAAGAAAATGATACATAAATAGAGAAGAAAAAAGAAAGAAAATTCGAGCTTACAGGTACTGAGCCTAACAAATGACTAGTAGGAAGATTGCTATAAGACTCCTCCATCGATATTACTCAAAGATCCACCACCACAAACACTGAAACAACACTTCTCTCTCTCCTTTTTTTTTTTTGGCTTCGAAATTTAAAAAAAAATAATAATATAAAATAAAAATGAATGGGAAAATCGAGCCTAAAAAGCAGTTGGCTTTTCGTAATTCAGAAGGAAGATGAGAGAGGACTGACCAAGGGAAACAGAGAGAGAAAGGTTTATCCACGCGCCGCTAAAGCGACATGATCTACTGTCGTTTTGTAGGTCCCGTGACAGATTTTCTTTTCTGTTCTTCTTTTACTATGTTTTTAGCTTTCATGCTTCACACGTGCAGAGGAACAAGGATTAATCATGGGCTGACTTGATTGAGTAGTGGTTTATTCAATAGCTTGAAATTGGGCTTTTATAATTTTATTTTGTGCATTGAAGCCCTGAATTGGATAGCCCATCCATTATAAACTAGTTTTTAACGTTATCCGATTTGATTGAGGTTTATGGAGTTCTTACCACTGCCTTCTTATTTAAATTGTGGATAGAGATCTTCCAATTCAAAACTTTTCTAATTTTCATAAGGAAAATTATTATTTAAATTTGGTCTATATCTCAATCTCTACACCAAACAATAGATAATTAACACATATTTATTAGTTTTAAATAGTAAAATATGTATCAATTATTAAATAACAAAGTGTAAAACACTCATACACACGTATTATTCTCCTATATAGTTGCAATGTATACATTAAATTTAAATAATAATAAAAATTATAGATAAAAATATTAATAAGTTTAGTCGAGTTACAATGCTCTTTAATTAAAAGAGTTCTAAATATTTTATTTATTTTGAATTGAGTGTTATAACGTGAAATTTGAATTCTAATGTTAGCCCCCTAGGTACCTTTAGGGAATTAAGCATTTACTTGAACATATTACTCTACACCTAATAAAACACATTATTCCAAACAAGTAATTTTTAGTTTTACAAAAATTTATAAGCTAATTGGACATATACCCTAGTGCGAATATTCTTAATGTTTATTACGTGTAAAAGACTTAAGAAATTGAGGGAGTGAGTCCTATCTAACACACTATAAATTACCTCTAGATATAAATTAAATAAAATTAAAATGAAAAAAAAGAATAAAATCTAATTCACAGTTGGTGAACTATTCTTGAATGGTGGGAGCCCATTTTAGCTAAACTGGGGGCCCTACTCAAAGCTAATCCTCCTGTTCTATGTTAAATACGACTGGACCACAAAGCTCATGCAATCACTTCCAATTGTTGTTCTTGGCAATGTCTTCAGTCGTACTGAATAAAGAAACGAGAGATTCAGTGATCTTGAAACCAACAAGTAAAATAATCAACATCGGCTCTACCCAATAATTGAAGCTTCCTACATTTACCTTAAACTGACCATCAACAAGAGCGGAGATTATATCCTGTTTTTATCTGGTTTGGTATGGTAGTCCATCAAAATTGATTTCACTCAAGTAAAAAAGAAAATTTCTTTATTGGGTTAACAGGGTTCAGTTTTTATGCTGGTTTGATGAGACCTGATAGGCAATTGCACTCATCTTTTCACTGCTCTTTTCATTGAAAACATAGAAACCCTATATACATTCAAGTCATAAATGCAGATCTTTTGTGTAAAAAATACAATATTATGCTTAGGTGTCAGTTTCATAATTGATTGTAGATGAAGTAAGAGGTAAGCAGGCAAGATGAGTCGTCTGAAGCACAAGGTCTGAGCACATTACATAAAGATTCTATCGAGAATTCAATATTCATTCTTTGACTTGCATCTGGTTTCTGATATTTTTTTCTTTGATTATAGTTGAGGTTTTCTAGATACTTTGAAGGAACCCATGTGAGTTTCAAGTGATGTATTGGTATTTTGGGTATTTTTATTATGTTTAGTATTAACTAGATATAATTGTAATGCATGTGGCATTCCTGGTCTTATGGAATTTGTCTACATGATGTCTTAGTTGGAAATCAGTGTTAGAATCATGATAATGTACTTGTTTATATAATCTGTCTTATAAATATATCAATGGGAATGCTTTGCTTATAGTCAGAAATCTAAACCTTTTTCAGGTACATCTGATTGCTGATATGGATAATACTACTACTACTACTACTACAGTTCAATGTCTACACCCTTTAGGCCATTCTAAAATTCTTCATCTCGTATGTACTAACCAACTATTGTTCCTTCTTTCTAATTTTACTCAAAATGTAATTAGTTTGTTGAAACTATATATGTTACATAATATTTTTCCAGGTGAGGCATGCACAAGGAACTCACAATGTAGCTGGAGAGAAGGATCATGATGCATTGTTTTCTCCTGAATTTTTTGATGCACAGCTCTCCCCTTTAGGCTTGCAGCAGGTAAAACTTTACCAGTTTCCGTCTGACGTTTTTTATTCTGGTGGGATTTATGAGTCTGTTTATGAAATAACTTTTTTTTTTAGAAAATTGAATATTTGGAAATGAGATAAAGTTGACAATATCACTATACACGTCTATGCTTTTTATTGAGCCAAGCATATCAGACAATTCTTTCATGTTCAGTTTGTATTTGTTTGTTCTATTTTACTATTTGACAGTTTCCTTTGTGACAACTGAGGTCAATGATCTATCGCCGGATGAGGTTATCTGTATAAGTTTCGTAAATATTAGAACACTCTCATAATCTATAAAATAATAAAATTACGTTGTTCTTTGATAATGATAATTCTTTTGTTGCATTATTTAAGCTGATATGGATAGGCAAATGAATTTAAGTATGACTTCAAGGATCAAAATTGTCTTACATTGTTGTCATATGGAAATTTGTTTCAAGGACCTGCATACCTTTTCCTTCTTAACTCTTTTCAATTTGGTGGTAATCATGTATAAAGATTTGGGTTTCAGAGAGAATATATAAATGTCTTCCATATGCAATGCCAGCCAAAACCCAAGTCAAAAGCAATAATTTAAGTATATCTACCATTATATTTTTTCTCTCATTTGGTTTTATGTAATGCAGTCTTCCTCTAAAAAGAATGCTTTAGAATGATCTATCGTATTTTAACAGGTTGTCAATCTTCGGAACCGTATTCAGGATTCTGGATTGCTTAAGAAAATCGATTTAGTCATCACTTCCCCTTTGTCAAGGTATTGATTAGGCTGAAGTCTGCATCCTGGAAGAATACTTTGAGAACACAGCTCTTCTAAACTTTACACATCGTTGCAGGGCTATGCAAACAGCAATTGAAGTCTTTGGTCATGAAAAATCAGGTCTCAAGTGCCCTCCGATTACAGCAGTTGAACTTTGCCGTGAACGTTTTGTATGTATTGTGACATTCCATGAACCATACCCCATCCTTCATCTGAACGCCTTTCTTGTTGTCTAACTTCTTATACTGCAGGGAGCTCATCCATGTGATAAGAGGAGAACCATTATCGAGGCTCAGTCTCTTTTCCCTCAAATTGATTTTTCATTGGCAAGTGTTTAAATAAGGGTAGCACTTAATTGAGGACTAATTACGGACATTTAAATGATGAGGGTTGTATTAGTTTTGGTTGCATAAGTGTCAAGTTCTAATTCTGCTCATATCAGTAATGTTTTCTTCTGATAGTCTTTTTCCTTTATAGATAGAAAGTGATGAAGATAATTTGTGGAAAGCTGATGTTAGGGAGCCTGATGAAGAAGTAGCTGCTAGGGGATTAAAGTTTATGAGCTGGTAATTGCATTAGGATTCTCTTGATCAATGTCGTCTCATTCTGTAGTTTAATAAACAAACCTTTGTTTTCATTCACGCATGATTAAGAGCACACAAGTCTAAGCTGACTCGAACAGTTTATCTATTATTCAGGTTGAAGACCCGCCAAGAGGTGGAAATTGCAATTGTTACTCACAATAGGTTCCTGCAGCATACATTAAATGCTTTAACAATTGATTCTCATCCATCAGTCAAAACTGAAATATGCAAAGAGTAAGTATATATTAGCATTAGCTTGCTTGGTCTTTCTCATTAGCAGCAAGTCGATTTCGAGTGTTAACCAAAGGTAGAACTAATAATAATACTAGGTGATTTCTTGCCGACATATTTTACATTAAAATTGACTCTTCTGCCATGCCTATTTTAACATAATTATCTACAATCAAGTTATCCACTTCAGGACATTTCAGAATTATGTAGATGACTGTTATCTGTTGATATTTTAAGTAGCTGTTACTAGCCACCCAAAAGTTTTTTTAACAATCTGAATATGAAGATTATCTTTTCAAATCCTGTGTAGTAGCTCATGTAAACAATTTATTCCATTCTGCTCTTGAATGCTTGCTTTTATTGACCAACTAAAAATGTTTCTGTAATTTGTGTCTAGATTTGGAAATTGTGAGCTTCGCTCAATGGTCTTGGTTGATAAAAGGTGAAAACGCTCAATGTATAGTTGAAAATCTTCACTATCCAATATCAGAAGCTCATTTCCTGCCTTATCCTTGATTATGCAGGATAGCAGATTCCTCAGCAACTGATGATCTTGGAGAAAGTTCTTGAGGCATGATCTCCCAGCTGGCTCTGCAGGAAAACTTCTAGCAGAGGATTTTTATAGTCGATTGTTCTCCTTGATAATTGCTGGTGAATTTATATACTAAATAATTCCTGCTTTCTATCGTTTGAAGCATCTTGTTGCTCATAAGATAAATAATGCTAAAACAGCGGTTCTTTTCAAACAAATAATGTCATCAAATTGCAGGCTTTATTTTTATTTTTATTATTTTGTGCTGCTTGTCTATATTTAGTCTAGCCTTAGAGAAAATTGGAAACCTGTATTTGAAACTTGCAGCACATGCATGCAAACTGATCAAACGCAGGACTATCTGAAGTTTGGCTTTGAAGGCTCACTTTGATCTCAAGGTAATATGGTTAATGAGTTCAACCCGACTGGAGATAATTTGTTGTTCTTGCTTCAGTATAGTTTTCGACTAAAAAACAAACAATGGCGATCAAGGCAATCTGCGAGCATAATTAACATAACAGAGCAATGAACCCAGTGACTAATTTGTCTTGCCACGACTTCCCCGAGGACCACAAGCCCTGACCTGTACTGTAGCCTTCTTGACCACCAGCTGTGATAGAATACCAGCACAACCCAACAACTACCCAGTACATCCTAACAACTGCAGCAAAATAATTTCTGGCCTACTATCACGGGCATCCATTTCCCTCGGTGCCATCAGTAGCCATCACCTTCCAGTTTGTCAATTCACAACTGCTAACGTATTAGGCAGTACCATCTATGGTCTTAAGTTGATAGATGCTCTGCTAACCAAATTTTAACCAGTCACTCATCCAAATACATTTATGAAACAATTACAAATAAAAATCACAATGATAGAGCATTTGAAATATAAGTGTCAGTCTAGAAAAAAGGTGAAAGAAATTAATAAGAGAATGAATTAACATGCTAAATGTAAGTCATGAAACTAAGTAGTAAACCGAGCAGGGCAGGGAAGAAAAGACTGAGAAACAAGTAAGAATTTATAAATCCTCAATAGTCTCCAAATAAATGACTAAACTATTTGTTTACATTTACAAAGAATTTGCAGCTTAATTTAGGTGCAAATCAGGAATTACATACCCCCAAAACCCTAAACTCTAAAGCTAATCAAAGCTCACTGTAATTGCGCCACACTTGACGAAATTCTTCGCGGAATGTGTTGAGGCGGGCCTTCAGATTAGGTGTTCTGGCACTTGCATGAAGAACAGTAACTGCAAGCAATGATATATTTAAGCCGTAAAGAATGATAATGTTGATGAGTCATAAATGAGGAAACGTGAAGATTACCAAGGAGGCCAATTCCAAGTGCCCACAACACAGTCCACAGACTACTGGAAGTAAACCACAGAATAAAACTGGCTGCAGAAATTAAAAAAAAGAGAAAAGAGCAAAGAGAAAAAAGAAAAAACCAATCAGGCATCTATCTTTACAACCTACTGAAGCCAATATATTTAAGAAGCAAAAAATTTAAGGATTAATTACCAGCTGAAAATAAAAAGACAAACACCCCACGGGGTTGGCCACAGATGTATACTGATTTTTTGGCTGATGGACGACCGCGAATAACAGGCCTGCATATTATTACTGTAGTAGGTATAACTGCTATCACTCAGGGGAAAAGAAATGAAAAAGATGAATAAGCACCAACTCACATGTGAGGTGGCCTCATCTTTGCTGCCCAATGTGGAGAGACCTTTCTCACAGTTCTTGTTACCTTCTCACTGAAGGTAGCTGCAAAACTGCAACATAAATCATTAGCCCCAAGTAATAGAGGAAACACCTATTATATGCTATGTGGCACGTCATAGCTTAAGAACAACTACATGCAAAGGTAACACACTGGGGAGAGGAGGGTTGGGTTCGGTGGATGAAGCTGCAGAGTCCAAAAATAACATGGCAAGGCTTGAAAAGGACAGTTGATAAGCCTAAGATGCATGGATTTCGCAAAGAAGAAAATTCGTATTGTTGATGAAAGATGCATCACAGAATGGGAAATCTGACAAAATAAACAAATACTTCCCAATAATTTGATTATGTGAGCTGTTTTCTCCACTATCATCATTAACTTTTCAAATGCCTCTATCTCACACACATACACAAGCGAGCAGACACACATGCATACGCACACCAAAAGGAAAAAAGCCTATACTTTTTTGGCTGCAAGTAGCACAGTCCATGCTGTCACTGTTAGAAACTTGGAATATAAGCTGTAAAATAGACTTCCAATGTTACAGAACTAAATAAATTAAACTAGAGCTCATGGAGCCACCACCATTTTAGAAAAGAAAATATGGATAAAGTCCAACCTTCTCTCACTCAAAATCTACTCAAACTTCAATTCTAAGCATAAGCCTTCTATTAATCTTCAAAATTACAAACACAAAATGTTCCTAAATACAAAAGACTTGATTTTAGATGCTCTAGAGTCAACATCTCTAGTTGTCTCAAAAAGCAACCCAAAATGTCATTTTCAGTCATATTAGAAAGCCTAAAGTTTTACCCAAGTTCAAGACAACTTTGAATTCCAATTCACGTCAATGTATTTATGAAAAAAGAATCCAATACTTGTTACTAACAATCCCTTCCTGGGATGAGTTTAAGGCTACAAAACTAGCTTCTTCTTTTTTTGAAATTACAATGATACAATTGCGACATGATCTACACTGCATACCATTAACAAATAGATTTCGCATAGCAGAAGTAGCAATAACATACCTATCATTAAGAAAAGCAATGCTTAAAGCTGTCAAAGCAGTAGCAACAATAGCCATCGGCCTTGTAATACATGCAACTCCTGGACAATAACAAATGTAAAAGGAAAAAAGGAAAAAAAAAAAGTCATTCCTACTTATAAATAAACTCTTACCCAATAAATAGAATATCAAGCCAAAATAAATTCACTTACCGAGAGCCAACATTATCAAAATAAAATAGTTCGATCTATAGCTGCCCAAAAAATAAAAAAGAGCCCATTAAATTTCATTAAAACAAAATAATCCAATTCAAGGAAAAAGAAAAACAAAACCAATATACGAAAGCAAAAGGGATAATAAAATTAGCAGAAATAAATGAGAAAGATCAATTCTTTTTCGTGAAAGGGGCAATTTAGGAAGGAGAGAGAAATGATTACTAGTAGAGATTGCACTTGAAGCGGCTATCCCACTTGGGGTAAGATCTTGGGATAGTGAATTTAGAGAAGAATTCATTGACCGGACGCGGTGGCGTCGACCAGTCAACTTCCCTTAAAGCACCGATTAGATCTTCAGCTGTTACTGTTCCCCAGTCCATAATACCTCTATCTTTCTCTTTTCTCTAACTATTGTTTATCAGATCGATGAATAAAAAAAGAAGTTCTTTAATTAAAAAAAAATAAAATTACAGATTTCTGAGCTTTAGTATTACAGATGAGGAATTGGGAAAGTTCTGATTTCTGTATAAAGAAAAGAAGTTTCTGGAGTTGGAGTCTCTGTACGGTGAGATTAAGACATCAGTGCCGCGTGTATTGTATTTTAGGCCGCTTCCTGTTGGTGTACAAAATTGAAGCAAAAATGTTTAAGGAGAATGATTTGTATTTAATCCTGATCGTGTCTGAGCCCGGGTTCGAACCGGGGACCTCTAGTGTGTGAGACTAGCGTGATAACCAACTACACCACCCAGACATTTGCTACTGTGTCCCATTATTACAAAAATGATGCCAAATAAGCAATACCGTTTGCTGTTTTTTCATTTTTACTGATTCGGGTTTGGCCTTTTGGTTCGCAATTTTGTTAACCCAGGCTTGAACCCTTTTTTGCACATTAGAAAAATTAAAAAAAAAGTAAACACCCTTCTTTTTACCTCAGATCAAACCTTTCTTTTATGGTGTTCCTGCTTTCTGGCTTGTTAAAAGGGAGAAGGTGCATTCTGGCCCCTATCATTTTGGTTGAGGAGCGAATCTGCCCCTAAACTATTTTTTGGCGTAAATAAGCATAATATTATCAAAAACCAGCAATTTATGCCCTTCTCTTAACTTGAGAATTAACTCCGTTTATCAAGAGCTGATGTGGACAATGATGACCATTTCAAGTTAAATAAGAATTATTTTCCTTTTCTATTCTCTTCCTCTCACCATCTTTCTTATTTTCTTATTCCATTACCACCGCCTAAAATACTTAAAATTATAAAAATTATAAAAAAAACACCTCATAATTTAATTCTTTACACTTAAATGACTGTAATTTTTTTTAGTGACAAAAAAATACTATTTGAATTAATTTGATTATGTTTTTACTACCTTACAAACTAATATATTTAAATTTTTATAATATAATATTAGTATAATACTCATTTTCAATAATAAAATTACTTATTAAGTAATTATCTACATTGAATTTATGTTTGATGAAATTAATATATATTTTTTAATTTTATTAAAAATAAAATAAATAAATTTTAAATAAAATTATAATATATTTAAAAGTATCATGATAATTAATTTAATGATAAATCACCTAAAAGATACTTTTATTATATAGAATAAATATTATACTAATATTAAATTATAAAAATCTAAAGATATTAATTTATAAGTAAGTAAGAATATAAGAAAACTAAATGACAAGGTATTTTTTTATCACAAAAAAATTACAGTCCTTTAAGTACAAGAGCACTTAACCACATGGTATTTTTTTTATACTTTTTTCTAAAATTGATCATATAACAACTTTAAAATTTTAATGATACCTTCAAAAAATATATTTTAAAAGCAAAAGAGGATTTTGATGGGTTATCCAAATAAGAGAAGTAATTGTAAGGAAAGTTTTTTTTTTTTTTTAAAGACAAAATTTCCTGGTTCATTTTCAAATTCAATAATCAAAGCTAAATCAATCACTAGCTTAGCCATTTAGCTTTGTAGGCCTTTGTTAATCTAGCAAATTTTAAATTTTGCTTTGAAATCAATGTTAATTAGTAGCCTCTTGCTTGAGATTATCACCTTTACATATATATATTCACTTGCATTGCGATACGTTCATTTATTTCCCTCACTCACACTTGCACAATGGACCAAACTCTTACTCCATGTAAACATAATTACAGTATCACTGCCAAATAACAAGATGAGAGAATTAGAGCTTCACAGCCTGAAACGATGAACAACTCATGCTTTCACAGAGCTTTTGAACTATGAACTTAAACATTATAGAGTGGAAGTGAAAAACATAAAGAAAAAACATAAAAAAAATAGATAGTTTCTCTCTATAGAATTGATGTACTTGTCTTTATTTCTCTCGCCCTATAATTTCACTTTCTCTATATATCTAGCATCTATCTATTTATATGACTATATTTTTCTTTTTTCTTTTTGTAAATTAAAAAAAACTGAATTGAAAAAAAGCTATGTTATTTTTATTAAGTGAGTATGCTTTTTTCTTTTTTTTTAGCAATGATGATGTAATGAATGATTGGGTAAGATTTGATCCATTTTCTTTGAGAATGAATTGGATTAGAGTTTGAAATTTGGAAAGGAAAAAAGAGATGTGCTGGTGAAATGATAGAATGGTGAGAAAAAAATATATAAATTAGAAAATTATAAATATAATGAATCAAATAGAGAGAATGTATATCACATTCCAATTTGAATTTAACAAATATTTATTTATTTTTATTTAATATGTCAGTGGAATCCACTTTTAGCCACATAACTCAGAGGCCTAAATTTTAGATTTTAAATGATTAAATGTATATTTGCATAAAAGACAATTTAGCGGTAAATACATTCCTCAGCTTAAACGTTAAGGGGCAATTGAGCTTTGTCCTTTTTCTGTCTGAAGTTGAAAAACCTGTTTTAACCGCTAACAGACTTATACAAGCCGTGGAACTGTTAGGACCCACCTAACGGCGCATGAACGTGTTCGTTTGCTTGTCCTATTACAGCATTAGCTTTGGTAGTGCCTTAAAGTTTGACCTTTGCTTTTATTTTCATCTCTTACCTTAAAATCCCAAAACAGAACTCAAAACACAATGACAATGTCAATCTCTCACTTGAGTCTCTTCCTCGTCTTCTTCTCTCTTTACACTTCACTCTCTCAATCCTCCACCTCACTCTACCTCTCCCCCGCCTTATTCTTCCCTAATTACCAAAGAATGCTCCAATCTTTCAAAATATACACTTATACCCCTCCACAACCCTTCTCTTTCACTTCTCCAGTTGAATCACTTTTCTTCACTTCACTCCAAAACAGCCATTTCATAACCCTAAACCCAGAACAAGCTCACCTCTTCTTCATCCCTTTTCCTTCTGATCTCTCCCCGCGTTCTCTCGCGCGTGTAATCAGAGACCTCCGAACAGAATTTCCTTACTGGAATCGTACACTCGGTGCGGATCATTTTTATATTTCCTGCACCGGTCTCGGCTATGAATCGGACCGAAATCTCGTTGAGTTAAAGAAAAACTCAGTTCAGATCTCGTGTTTTCCGTCTCCTAACGGTAAGTTTGTTCCTCATAAGGATATAACACTGCCTCCGTTAGTTCCTAGTACTATTCACAAGTCATCAAATAAAAGGAGGCCGTATAAGGCTTTTGTAAAATACGATGGAGTCGAAGAGTTGAGAAGTGATTTGGAGGTTTTGATTGAAAGTCAGCCGTCAGATGAGAAGACGAGAAGCGAGTTTTGTTTGTTTGACTATGCAGCGAACATTTCGGGGATAGGAGAGGCGCTGAGCAGTGGGTGTGTCCCTCTGGTTATCACTGACCGTCCGATTCAGGATCTGCCGTTGATGGATGTGTTGAGGTGGCAGGAGATTGCGGTGATTGTAGGGTCCAGTGATGATGGATTTAAGTGGGTGAAGAGGGTCTTGAATGGCACGTGCAGCAGAGGTGATACGTGTGAGAGAATGAGGAGATTGGGTGCGGGAGCGAGTCAGCATTTAGTTTGGAATGAGACTCCTGAGCCGTACGATGCGTTTCATATGGTGATGTATCAGCTTTGGCTTAGGCGTCACACCATTAGATACGCACGGAGAGAATGGATCTAAAGATTTAATTCTTTATTTTATTAATTATACCAAATAATTGGTTGACTGAGGAATTTGTAATCAATTTCACTTCTCTTTGGTGGATTAGTGGCTATGGCATTGATAATGCTGCCATTACATTGCTTTCAAGTTCGCCAAGGAATGTTGTACATGCTTATTTTGCAATAAACAATACATGTTAAGTGATGTAAAACCTTTATAGATTGTTCAGCCTGAAGGTCTGAGTTTTCAGTGTCAATGAATACTTTGTAGAATGGCAGAAGTGGAACTTTCGTATTGGATTCACTCCGAGAGAGGGTTTGTTTATACATTCTGTTGCATATGTTGATGGTAGTCGGCGGTGAAGACCTGTAGTTCACAGGTTAAGCTTTGTAGAGATGGTTGTGCCTTATGGAGATCCAAATGAACCACATTAGAGGAAGAATGCTTTTGATGCAGCGGAACATGGCCTTGGTAAAAAATGCTCATTCACTTAAAAAGGATGTGATGTTATGGGTCTAGCCCATCTTGCAATATTTTTTATTGCTTTTAGACACGTGTATTATGAGCTTTTATGATGGACTTGTTATGTCTTATTTTTGGGTCCACTTTGGCATGGGTTTTGTGGCTTCCAAGAGAAGCTTGTAGAGGCTATTGTGTAGACACTTAGTGTGTGAAGGGAGCAGCAATTTTCAGATTAAAAACATACACAAAAGATAGAGGAAACTAGAGAGTTCCAAAGGGTGCTGTCCTGCTTGTTTTTTCTCAGCACCAGTCCTAGTGTTTTGGTCGCCGGAGAAGATCCCACCGTTGGATTTTGCTGAAATTTTGTCAGCTTGTTGAGAACATACGGGGCTACATTCTGACCGTTCGGATCGTCAATTGGAGATCCGGTTCATTAGGAATTGTCTCTGGACAGAGCTGCTGTTTTTGGGTGAATTCTACACTTTTTTGTTCTCTATTTCAATTCTCTTGTTGTTGGTGTTTGTTGGTGGGTTGTGAATCCTTTGTAGACTGATTTGGGGTTCTTTTTCCTTCAATTTATAAATAAGAGAAGTTAAGGGTGGACTTCTCAAAAGGTCCCGTGGTTTTTACTCTTCACATCGAAGGGGTTTTCCACGTATAAATCGTGTGTGTTGTTTGCTATTATTTTGTTTTGTTATAGCTGGTTATTTACTGCATTTAGTTGCTGGTTTCCTTTGTTAATTTGGTTGTGTGACAATTTGGATTGATTGGATTGCATAATTGGTTGGTTGTCTTGATTGTGTGACATTGTGGGTGTCGTTGTGACCCCCTTCCGATCCCTACAACTTGGTATCAGAACCGGAAGTTAATTAGTCACATTATGGAGTCGAGTAGTAGTAGTTCGATGGTTAAATTGACATCAACCAATTATTCTATTTGGAGACCTATGATGGAGGACTTGTTATATTGCAAGGACTTGTATGACCCAATTGAAACTGTCACTAATTCGGATGGTAGTGTTTCTAAACCATCTAAACCAGATAAAATGGAAGAAAAAGATTGGGTAAAGTTGAAAAGAAAGACTTTGGGGACTATTAAGCAATGGGTTGACATTAGCATATTCAACCATGTGTCACAAGAGTCCGACCCTTATGATTTGTGGAAGAAGTTGGAAGGTCTATATGAAAGGAAAACTGCTCATAACAAAGCTTCACTAATTAAAAGACTTGTTAATTTGAAACTTAAAGGTGGGAAGTCTGTTTCTGAGCATCTTAGTGACTTCCAGGATATTATTAACAAGTTGACTACTATGAAGATTGTTCTTGATGATGAGTTACAAGCTTTGTTCTTGTTGAGTTCTTTGCCAGATAGTTGGGAGACCTTGGTTGTGACTATTAGTAACTCTGCTCCGGATGGCGTGCTATCTTTAGATGTGATTAAAGAAAGCATGTTTAATGAAGAGATCAGAAGGAAGGAGATAGGAGTTGACAATTCACAAGCTTTTGTTGTGGAGAACAGAGGAAGAAGCAAGAGTCAGGGTCCCAAAGGCCGTGGTAACTCAAGGAGTAGGTCCAAATCCAGTGATGGAAAAAATATGGCTATATGTCATTACTGCAAGAAGCCTGGTCATATCAAGAAATATTGTTTCCGCTTGAAAAGAGAACGAAGAAAGAAGCATGATTCACAAAAGGAGGGAGATGACAAAAATACTGCAGCAACCGCTTCTAAAAGTGATGATGAGGTCACCTTGATTTGTGCAACTAGTGAGTGTCATCATGTTGATAGTTCAGACACAGAGTGGTTAGTAGATACAAGTGCTTCATACCATTGTGTTCCTAGAAGGGAGTTCTTCATGAATTACCAAGCTGGTGATTTTGGCAGTGTCAAAATGGGTAACTAGAGCTCAGCAAGTATTGTTGGGTTAGGTGATATTTGTGTGAAGACCAGTGTTGGGTGCATGCTTACATTGAAGAATGTGCGCCATATTCCTGATCTACGCCTTAACTTGTTGTCTGCTAATGTTCTTGACCAAGAAGGATTCAGACACACCTTTGGTGATGGTAAATGGAAATTGTCCAAGGGTTATATGACAGTTGCACGAGGCGAGTTGTATTGCTCTTTGTACAAAACATATTTGAGTGTATGTTCTGGTGAGCTCAATGCAGTGGAAGAGAAGAATTCTCCTAACCTGTGGCATCGTAGATTGGGACACATGAGTGACAAGGGTTTAAAATGTCTAGCAGGTAAAACTCTCATTCCTGTTGATACTACAATTTCACTTGACCCTTGTGATCATTGTTTGGCAGGCAAGCAACATAGAGCTTCTTTTTCAAGGAAGTCTACTAGGAGACAAGCTAAGCTTAAGCTTGTTCACTCCGATGTTTGTGGTCCCATTGAAGTGGAGTCTAATGGTGGCAACAGATACTTTGTCACTTTCATTGATGATGCGACTAGAAAAACTTAGCTTTATATGTTGAAGACCAAGAGCCAAGTGTTTGAAACATTCCAGAAATTTCATGCTATGATGGAAAGGGAGGCGGAAAGAAAATTGAAGTGTCTTCGTTCTGATAATGGTGGTGAGTACACTTCACATGAGTTCGAGAACTATTACTCGCGTCATGGCATTCGACATGTGAAGACAGTTTCTGGCACCCCATAACATAATGGTGTTGCAGAGAGGATGAACAGAACCATTGTAGAGAAGGTGAGATGCATGTTGAAGATGTCAGAGCTTCCTAAGATATTTTGGGCTGAGGCAGTTAAAACTGCAGTGTACCTGATCAACCGCTCTCCATCCATTCCTTTGGGTCTTGATATTTCTGATAGAGCATGGAAGGGATGTGATCCTACATATTCACATCTTAGATTTTTTGGATGCAAGGCATACATGCATGTGCCAAAAGATCAGAGATTGAAGCTTGATTCCAAGACTACTCCATGTGTGTTTGTTGGCTATGGTGATGATGAGTATGGGTTCAGGCTTTATGATCCCGAGAAACAGAAGGTAGTGAGAAGCAGAGATGTGGTATTCTTTGAGCACGAAAAGGGTGCAGATCTTCTGAGTGCAAGGTATCACACTAACTCAGATTCATTTGTTGATACTACTGATGTTTCTCCTGTTCCTACTTCTATTTCTGTTGAACAACCAACACATGAGAATGTTGAAGCAACACACGATGGTGTTGAGGAGGTACAACCTGATGATGATGGTGATGTACCAGAATTTGATGATGCTCATAATGATGCTCCTGATGATGCTCAACCAGAAGAAGAAGAGGTTTATGATCAGGGGGAGCAACCTACCCTACCGGTGGATGATGTACGAGTTCGAAGGTCAATCAGAGATCGCAAACCTTCTTCTAAGTATTCCAGCTCAGAGTACATCCTAATCACTGATGAGGGGGAGCCCGAGAGAATTTCAAGAAGTGATGTCTAGTGAAGATAAGGATCTTTGGCTCGAGGCTATGAAAGAGGAGATGGATTCTTTGATGAAGAATCAGACTTATGAGTTGGTCAAGCTTCCTAAGAGCAAGAAAGTTTTGAAGAACAGATGGGTTTTCAAGAACAAGAAGATGGTGAGAAGATAGTAAAGAGGAAAGCCAGATTGGTGGTAAAAGGATGCAACCAGAAAAAGGGCATTGATTTTGATGAGATCTTCTCTCTGGTTGTCAAGATGACTTCTATCAGAACTGTTTTGGGGTTAGCTGCAAGTCTTGATCTTGAGTTGGAGCAGCTTGATGTGAAAACTGCTTTCTTATATGGTGACTTGCATAAAGAAATCTACATGGAGCAACCTGAAGGCTTTGAAGAAAAGGGGAAAGAGAAACTTGTTTGCAAGTTGAAGAAAAGTCTTTATGGGCTTAAACAGGCACCAAGGCAGTGGTACAAGAAATTTGATTCGTTTATGACTAGTCATGGTTATAAACGAACTTTTGCAGACCCTTGTGTGTATTTCAGAAAATTTCCCGGTGATAACTTTATTATCCTTCTTTTGTATGTGGATGATATGCTGATAGTTGGACAAGATGCAGAGATGATTAGCAACTTGAAGAAAGACTTGTCCAGGTCATTTGACATGAAAGATTTGGGCCTTGCGAAGCAAATCTTAGGCATGAAGATTGCTCGTGATAGGAAAGCTGGAAAGTTATGGTTATCACAAGAAAAGTATATTGAATGAGTGCTTGAAAGGTTCAATATGAAGCATGCCAAGCCTGTTAGTACACCATTAGCAGCCCACTTTAAGCTAAGTAAGAGAGCTTGTCCTACAACAGAGAAGGAGAAAGCAAGTATGTCTTTTATTCCTTATTCTTCTGCTGTTAGTTCTTTGAAGTATGCTATGGTGTGTACTAGGCCAGATATTGCATATTCTGTTGGTTTGGTGAGTAGATACTTATCCAATCCGGGTAAGGCTCATTGAGATGCAGTAAAGTGGATCTTCAGATATTTGCATGGCACCTCTAAACTTTGTTTGTGTTATGGAGGTGGCAAACCTATTCTTGAGGGTTATACAGATGCAGACATGGCTGGTGATCTTGATAACAGAAAGTCTACCTCAGGTTATGTGTTCACATTTTCAGGGGGAGCCATTTCTTGGCAATCCAAGTTACATAAGTGTGTGGCTTTGTCAACTACCGAGGCAGAGTATATAGCAGCTGTGGAAGCAAGTAAGGAAATGCTTTGGTTGAAGAGGTTCTTTCAAGAGTTGGATTTGAAGCAAGGTGAGTATGTTATATTATGTGATAGTCAGAGTGCTATGGATTTGAGTAAGAACTCTATGTATCATCCTCGTACCAAGCATATTGATGTTTGATATCATTGGTTGCGAAATGTGATAGAGGAGAAGAAAATGAAACTGAAGAAAGTCCACACTGATAAGAATGGTGCATACATGTTAAAAAAGATGGTTCCCGGAAGCAAACTTGAAGTTTGTGGTAAGCTTGTGGGAATGAGCTTCAAGTGATGATTGAAGTGTGATCGTCTTCCCCGTGTTGGGCTGAAGGGGGAGATTTGTTATGGGTCCAGCCCATCTTGCAATATTTTTTATTATTTTTGGACACATGTATTATGAGCTTTTATGATGGACTTGTTATGTCTTATTTTTGGGTCCACTTTGGCATGGGTTTTATGGCTTCCAAGAGAAGCTTGTAGAGGCTATTGTGTAGACACTTAGTGTGTGAAGGGAGCAGCAATTTTCAGATTAAAAACATACACAAAAGAGAGAGGAAACTAGAGAGTTCCAAAGGGTGCTGTCCCGCTCGTTTTTCTCAGCACCAGTCCTAGTGTTTGGTCGCCGGAGAAGATTCCACCGTTGGATTTTGCTGAAATTTTGTCAGCTTGTTGAGGACACACGGGGCTACATTATGACCGTTCGGATCGTCAATTAGAGCTCCGGTTCATCGGAAATTGTCTCTGGACAGAGCTGCTGTTTTTGGGTGAATTCTATACTTTTTTGTTCTCTATTTCAATTCTCTTATTGTTGGTGTTTGTTGGTGGGTTGTGAATCCTTTGTAGACTGATTTGGGGTTCTTTTTCCTTCAATTTATAAATAAGAGAAGTTAAAGGTGGACTCCTCAAAAGGTCTCGTGGTTTTTACTCTTCACATCGAAGGGGTTTTCCACGTATAAATCGCGTGTGTTGTTTGCTATTATTTTCTTTTGTTATAGCTGGTTATTTACTGCATTTAGTTGCTGGTTTCCTTTGTTAATTTGGTTGTGTGATAATTTGGGTTGATTGGATTGCATAATTGGTTGGTTGTCTTGATTGTGTGACATTGTGGGTGTCGTTGTGACCCCCCTTCCGATCCCTACATGTGATTGTTTGGGCTAGATCAAATACTTTGATGCTCACTTCACAAACTTCACAGGAGGGGTTGAAACTATTGAGAATTATGTGTGCTTGCATGAAGAGGATCACAGAATTCTGCGGAAGCATCAAGACTAGAGAATAGGCTTAGCAGAAGTAGGAAAGGCTAGAAGGCTCACAGTGTCTTTTATATGTACAGATGCAAATTATGAGTATGAACTCTACTGTCAGTTCTATCAGGATGGAAAAATCGAAGTTGAAGTTAAACTTACGGGAATCCTCAGCTTAGGAGCATTGTAACCTGGAGAGACTCGAAAATACGACACGAACATATAGCTCCAGGTCTATATGCACCAGTTCATCAACATTTTTGTTGTCGCTCGAATGAACATGGCGGTTGATTGCATGCCTGGTGAAGCTTTCACAACAATGCATTTTATGCGGAAGAGACTCTTCTGAAGTCAGAATCGCAAGCAGTTCGGGCCTGTAATCCTCTGACAGCTCGCCGTTGGATTGTGAGAAATACTAGGACTTTCAATAGGATGGGACAATTAACAGGGTACAACCTGGTACCTGGAGCTAACTATTAGCCGCTAGCTGGTCCTGAGGTCAAATTTTTTAGAAAAGATGTTTTTTTAAAGCACAATTTTGGGTCACACTTTATGCACGTGATGAGATGTTTCTGGGAGGAGAGTTTCCTAACCAAAATCCATGTGTTGGTGAAGGTCTATCCGCATGGGGTAAAGCAGAATCAATATTTGGAAGAAACTGATGCAGTTCTTTAGTATGTATTGGGATCACACATGTTCTGCGATTGGCCTGCGGTGCCCGTAGAACGCATTGGTTTTATGCTTATGCGGCATGGGTTTTTCAATTGCTTTCCTGCTGCGGATGTTCCGCCCAATGTATGCGAACTGGATATAAATGAGAAATGATATCAAAGAAAAGGGCGTAGCTAAGCCTCTTCAAAACGGTTTGCTGGCAACGCTCTGAATATACGTTTCTTAACTTACAATTTCTTTACATGAATTAGTAGAGTTAATTCAATAATGTAAGCGAAAAAACTGATACATAATGCTTTACTTTATTTTAAAAAGAAACAGAAAAGTAAGGCATAGAATAACAAATTGGGTCGCATTTTTAGATCAGGATAGTTTTCAAGCTATATATCATTTTGTCCTTGTGATTTAATACAGCTGAAATTATTTTTTTAGACTATGAGGACGTACATTTAAGCCAAATTGGAGCTAAACTCGAACTCTCCAGATTGTTTATAATCCTAAGCTATGTTTAACCCATAAACTAATCTTTTTAGCATTGCCCGCTAACTTGTCAACTGTGTCCCATTAGACCAAATATTTATTTTTCCCTTCCTCGTCTTTTTCCTCTTCGTCTTCTCACTAATTGATGACATCTATGGTTAAATCAGTATACGTGCAATACACAACGGGATTGCATGTGCACTGATCTATCTAACTTCACTTTTTTATCCGTGAGATTGATCTTTCATACATCAATTTGGAATTCCATTTTGAATTTCGCGGGCTGATTTCAGGTGAAGAGAAGCATAAATGATGATTGATAAGACAAGATAGATTACTTATTTGGGCATAGGATCAAATCCTCCACAAACTTGTATTTTGAGGTTAAATGCAAAATTCAATTATTTTAGCAATTAAATCCATAATTTGTATTTAAAAACTAAATAGATTTAAAAATTTACTAAATTTAATAAAATTAATAGTAACAGTGTCGTCGATGATGGTTTGGCAAAATCGCCGATATTAATGAAATAGCGGCTTTTTTAATTTTAATTTTTTTAATGAAATTTATAAAATAATTTTTAATATATAAAATTAAAAATTTATTTATTTAAATAATTTAAAAAATATGATAGACACGCTCGTAATTTTTATAAAATTTGAATATATTTAATTTTTAAATAAAAATCCTTGACCTATTTATTAAAACAGTTAACTTTAGATTTATTTAACCCTTAACTGCAAATTTAAAGGACTATTTGATTCTTTATCCATTTTTATTTGCAGCGCTGAGATTAAGGAAAAAAATGGAGCGCACGCAAGCAAGAGCTTTCCTTTTCATTGATTAAAATGGTGGGTCCCACATGATTCCACATCAGCATGTTAACAGCCATAGTTCATTAGGGGCTGCCTGCAGTGGCAGAAATATTCTCTACTAGTAGACGTAGGAGGAGTGGATGTGAAAAATTCGCATCTGATAGCACTCTCAACTCCAACCTTCCAACCCAATCCACCAAACTCAACCCCCCACTCACTTCCCTTCCACCATTCTTTTCTTATTCCCATATCTCAATTCTTCTCTTATTCCTTCCTCTTCCTTTCTACTCTCTCCATCTCTCTCTCTCTCTCTCTCTCTCTCTCTATAAAGCTAAACAGACTATGGCCGAAAACGACGCTGGATCGCCGAAGCGTGGAGTTACTTCATATGAGGAAGCAATGGATGCTTTATCATCTTTAATAACAAAACGCAGTCGTGCTGATAAGAGTAATAAAGGAGATCGCTTCGATTTTCTCTTCGATTACTTGAAGGTAAATTGTTTTGTCCATATCTTATATCTCATTTAATTTTCTCATCATTTTAAACTGATAATTATGAAATTCAGATGCTAGACTTAGAGCAAGCTATATCAGAAATGAAAATAATCCACGTGGCAGGAACTAAAGGAAAGGTAACTCTTACTATATTCATGCTTCTTTCTTCTTTATATTTATTTAATTTTGAATTTATATCCAGTTTTTTAGCTTTCTTTTGTTTTTTTTTTTTTTTCCTGGTTTGGCAGGGATCAACATGTACGTTCACAGAATCTATACTAAGAAATTGTGGTTTCCGCACTGGACTTTTCACTTCTCCACATCTTATTGATGTTCGTGAAAGATTTCGTTTGGATGGGTAATTATGCTATACTGTTCTGATATCTACTAGAATTTGTTCTTTATTTTTTTTTTTTTAAGAAAAAAACTATTTCGCTTACTTTTCATATGATTAAATTGTGTGAATTTTGATACCTTCCATAAGTAAGTCTGATTTGCAACTCAATTTTCAAGCAATGGTAATTTTTGCATTTGGAATGCATCATAATTTTAGATATTCTGGTTTCTTGTTGGCTGCTGCAGTGAAGATATTTGTGAGGAGAAATTTTTGGCATATTTCTGGTGGTGCTATGATAGATTAAAGGTAATCTATCTATCCATCTCTCTCTCTCTCTCTCTCTCTCTCTCTCTCTCTCTCCCTTGTAGTATTTGGAAAGTCTAGAAGTGTAATAACTCAACTCAATCTAGTTTTTTTTAGTCAATTCTTATATTTGGAAACACACATGTATCTAGAATTCAATTATTCAACTTAAAAAGAAAACATCGACGTGAAAGAAATGAAATCATGCAGAGACTGATATGATCTTGCAAGAATTCAATTCAACTCGATTTTTGTAAATGTTATATTCTTTCCCCCTCTTTCTTCCCCCTCTTTTCATTTTCAATCTTCTCATCTTAATGTGACTTAGATTCCATTAACAATGTAGTTAAGAATATGGTTGATATAGAATATCTTCAATGTGGGTATTTTAACAAATTTGTGAGAATTCGGAAGCAATCAAATTTGCAGCGAAAAGAAGGTTTCTTTTCTTAGGTGTCAGTAAAGAATGGGGTTGTTCAAGGTTGAGTTTAGAAGTAAATTGAGACATTTGGTTCCATTATACAGGACAATAAATTGGTTTGGTTTTCTAGGAGCTAACATCTTGCTGAAACTTACTTAATCTCAATTAAACAGTGGATTAAGAGAATGAATTGGTGATGATGTATCCTTGGAAGACTGCTCCTTTTTGCTCATTGTGGTACAGTTAGGGGCTAGGTCTAAAAGCATTTTTTTGCAAATTTATGCACTGGGATGGAGGACTTCTTTGGGACATCTTTTTCTCAGTCATATTTTATTTTTTTGCCTAATATTAGTCCTCTTTCTCTGAGATGGTTTACTTCAGCATGCTTCTATAAATATAAATAAACATTGGTGTTTCTCATGAATTTGCTCATGATAAGAATATTTCAGATTGTAGCTAAACAAAATGTTGGAAAAAGAGACAAAATATCTCTTAATTCACATTCTTTAACTTCCATGTTGTAAAATCGCTGAAGGAAAATTTTGTTGTCTATTTTGTTATCTTTAGAGTGTATGTGTGTGCATGGATGTGCATGGACTCGCACACAGTTGTGTCTGTGGACAACGAATCTCCCTGGTTGTTAATTTAAGAATTCTAAGTGCATATGTTTGTAGGAAAAAACTACTGAAGAAATCCCAATGCCTACTTACTTCCGTTTTCTTGCCTTACTTGCCTTCAAGATATTTGCAGCAGAGCAGGTATGATTGGCATAATTTTCATTTTTAAATGTATCTTTTCTTTCTATGTGGATATTACCTGCCTATTATTTCTCATGATGAATAGAATTACATGTACTAAGTTTATTTATTGTAGGTAGATGTTGCTATATTGGAGGTTGGCTTAGGCGGAAAGTTTGATGCAACAAATGTGGTACATGCCGTATTTATTTGAGGAAGACATTTACTGATTAAACATATTAAAATCCATATATTGGTTTATGCTAAATTCTTCATGCTACAATTCTATTTTTCATAACTGTGACACTGGTTGACATGGGTTCATATTTCAGGTTCAAACACCCATCGTATGTGGTATATCTTCCCTTGGGTATGACCACATGGAGATTCTTGGTTAGTGTTCTATTTCTATAAGTTAGGTAATTGCTCATAATAGTTTACCGTGAAGTTATTTATTGGTTTTAAAACTCTGACAATTGACCAGACTTGTATTTCTAATTGGAGTATTCCTGAATTTAGAGTTTCCCATAGTCCAGCTGGACTTCGTTCTTTAATCTTCATCAACATCCTATATATGTTCGCTTAATCATGTTATATTACTTTGTAAATTTTTGAGTATTATAATTTGTTGCCAATATGCTAGTTAGATTTTAGTCAAATGTTTCCAAAAGTTTTTAACTTGTTCCTTCATTAATGCTTTAACAGGAAATACTCTTGGAGAAATTGCCGGGGAGAAGGCTGGCATCTTTAAGGTGTTATTTTTTTTTATTAGACACATGATCTCTGCCAGTGAATTTGCCTTAGCTATCCAGCTCGAGTCTCCATTATCATTTTTTCCTTAAAAAATTATCTTTTCCATGTCCTGAATGCAGCACCGCATTCCAGCTTTCACGGTGCCGCAACTTGATGAAGCCATGCATGTGCTTGAAGATAAGGCTTCTAAGTTAGATGTAAGTTGCATATTCATGCACTATTGGCTTCAATCATCTACAAGACTTGAAAAATGCATGCTTCAAAATTTGGCTTCAGATAAATGCTGACTAGTGCAAGCCAATTTTATATGATACTCCAACCTAGTCTTTTGTGAAGTTGGTGTATGTATTAGAAGTTAAATAATGAATATAATTTTGTTTGCCATTTGGTTTTTCTCAAGTTGTTAAACAATCAGGATCAAGTGATAAACCTTTATTAACCCAAACCATTCACATTTGATTCTCAGTCTTAAAGTTTGTTAAGATAATTAAGATGGTAAAGCACGACCAAGTCACTTTGTGAGAATTTGAGCTCTGTCTCATAACAGACATCTCAACTATTTGTTACAGTTATTCCTTGGGCTTTTGCATTTTCTTTTGAGCAGAGAAGCACACTACTCTCTCTAAACGAAGTTGTTGTCCAGGTAACTTGGAGTGTGGAATGCTCCAGTATGTAGAATGAAAGCAGAAACGCCTATGACTAGGTGTGGTTTGGTAGTGGGGTAGGTTTCTTTCAGATTGCTCAATGGAGCAAAATACAACTATCTAGATTGGATATCTAAAACATACATGGAAAATGTCATATTATATCTAAAACATATAGAAAATGTCATACTGGAATAAAGTTAGAATAACTACATCGATTTGCTGCTGTTCTATAAGTTTAATACATTAATTTCAATTGGAAATGCTATATTAACCCCTCCAAAATTCAATGCTTGAAAAGATATGAAAATCCCTGAATTGGCAGCATAATAGAGATAACTATAAAAAAACTTTCTAATATTTGTGTGACTGAAATTGTGTAATTCATGGTTGATGTTTGTTTGCAATTTGGAACACTTATTTTAGCTTTTCCAAATTGCTAATGATCCCTATATATATAAGAAAACATATTACTAGGGTGTGGCATTTTATGGTAAGATCAACACAAGGTCTGCATAAAAACTTGTTGTAATGGCTTCTTTCTAGAGCAGGCTAGTTTATATTATGCAGAATAGGAAAGGTTCAGGTTACAACCTTCTATATTTGGCTAAGAGATCGTACTGATGATAGGTACCTCTTCAAGTGGCACCGCCTCTAGATCCCAGCTTGCTGAATGGTCTAAAACTCGGGCTTGAAGGTGAGCACCAGTATCTAAATGCTGGTCTTGCCATTGCATTATCTTCTAAATGGCTTCAGAGGACTGGTCATGTTGAATTCAGCTACTTGGAACAAAGTGTAGGTTCTTTATACTTTTTCTTTGAAATCTTTGTTTTACTTGTTGGCTATCTTCTTGAAGTGATCTGGTAGTTATCTTATAAAAATTATCTGGATGAATCAGAGCCCACTACCGGAGCATTTTATTAGGGGACTAACAACAGCATGTCTGCAAGGGCGGGCTCAGATTGTTCCTGATCGATGTGTCAACACTGAAACTAATGGAGATCTTGTGTTTTATTTGGATGGAGCCCATAGTCCTGAAAGCATGGAAGCTTGTGCAAGATGGTTTTCTCTTGCCATTAAAGATGACAACCAGCAACACACCTTAAATTCTCCACCACATAGAAATTATGAATCCACTCTTGGGTTGGTTGGGAAGCACCAAAATGAAAGATACAGGAATGATTTCATGCAGGTACACAAAAGTTTATACTGTCTCCACTTATCTTGGATTGAATTATAACTCTTGATTAAGAAGCTAGTTAAGTGGGTTTTGGGAAAGCTTAAAACTCATTACCTAGTACTGATCTTGAAAACTAAATAAACTACCTATATAATAGCTTTAGATGGTTTGTTGCATACTGGAGAATGGGATGCCATTGTCTGCGCATGCCAAGGAAGTCCTGAGAATGCCAGGATAAGGGCCATTATTTACTGAGAAAGCTATTTTGATCATTTACGCACACTGCTATTATGCTGGTTGACTGAAGTTGTGTGCTTGATCTAATTTTTGAGTCATTTGGATAAATGTTCATATAGAACAAGTTGGGCATAGTAAGATAAAACAAAGTTCAGCACTTTCCACTAGATATCAGGCATCATAGTTCAAGCAGATACTGTTTTCCATTCAATTACTCTTTTCATTTGACAATTAATTACTCATTTGTTTGACAAGTTTTCATTTATCCATGCAGATACTGTTGTTCAATTGTATGTCAGTGCGGGATCCTCAACTACTTCTTCCACGTCTGATGAAAACATGTGCTAGTCAGGGTAAATACTTGGGCAAGAAGTATCTTTAGATGTAATTTCTTGAACTATTTTAAGAAATAGCCTTTGCATAATGAAATATTTTGACAGAAAGATTAAGTGTTTTAAACTCTTATTTCTTTAGTTTATTTAACCATCTACTTTTTCATTTCAAAGAGTCACAAACTGGAACTTTTAAATTTTATGCCACATAGGTTGATGAAATTTATTTATGACTTGTATTCATAACATTGAATTGATACTTTAGGCGTCTACTTCAAAAAGGCACTCTTTGTACCGAATACATCAGTGTATTACAAGGTTGGATCCCAGGCTTTACCCCCAGTGGATCCTCAAGTTGATTTGTCATGGCAATTTACTCTGCAAAGATTATGGGAAAGCCTTATCCGAGGCGATAAAGGTATCAGTTCTATACATAATGAATTTTATATATAGTTCAATGTTGAAATACAAATTCCTGGTCTCGTTTAGTGAATCTGCTTATTCACTTTAGTAGTTTTTTTTCTTCCTTATACATAATTTCGACTTCCATGCATTGGCTTGCCATATAATTGGGTATTTCGAAAACGACAGAATATTAATTCACTTTAGTGGTTTTTTTTCCTTATACATAATTTCAACCTCCTTGAATTAGCTTGCCATATAATTGGGTATTTCAAAAATGACAGAATATTAGCAGCACTTGGAACTATGGATAAAGAAAGTTAGCAACAAGATACATTTAAATGGACTTTATCCTTTATATTGTAAACAAAAATGTTTCTTTTTGGATTTCTTAGGAGGGGAAGCCAATAATGTGGATGCTCTTTGTGAAGAAGTTAAAGATGAAACAGGTGCTACTGTCAAGAATTGTGAAAACAGTGCAGTCTTTCCTTCTCTGCCATTGGCTATTAAATGGCTTAGGGACAGCGTCTTACAGAATCGATCAGTTCGCATCCAGGTATTGCTGAGTAATATGTTCAGCTCTATTTTTTATAACTTGCTAAAATTTTTGTTAGTTATTTCTAGATGTATGATCATATTGCTATTCACAATTCATTTTCATCTGCAATGTGGTTTCATGTGGCATTAGTATTTGGATGCTTGAAAAGTTTTTGAATAGAACTATAATATATCAATTGCACCTTCCTATGTAGTGGAATTCTTTGACGTGGATAATCTGTGCAGTTGCTATTCCTTATGCTTGAAAAATATATTCCTAGCAGACTTTTTTTCCCAGGATATACTTGCGAAGAAAATGAATAATACCAATCCAGTTCTAGCTACATGTTCTCAAAATGTGAGATGAGCATATGAATATTTATTTTTTTGGAACACCATGGTTATATGTTGTTGTTATTTTTCTAGTCATGACCTGATAGTAAATAAATGAAACTCCGATGCTCAATAAGGAAACATATCTGCATTCCCTGCAAATTCAGGTGTACAAAGGTAGAAAATGCTATTACTATAATATTGCATTTTTTAAGCTGCAGCAGCAATAGAGTAGGGAGCGTTGTATACTGCAGGTGCCCTCATAGTATTACATGCTACTCACTTGGCCTAGGATAGTAGGACTGACAAAGGATAAAATGTCAAGCTGCTTGCTGTCAGACACGATCTCGTTATCTAAGAAGCGATTATGTTATTCTATGTTATTTATACTGTTATGTAATCTCTCCTCCATGATTCATCAGGTCCTTGTCACTGGCTCATTACATCTTGTGGGTGATGTGTTGAGAATAGTGAAGAAGTGAAGAGGCAAAATTTGAAGGTCTCTAATTGCATAGGTGGATCATTTTTTCTGAGATACTGGGTGTTACAGATGGCAAGTTGTTCGAATGAGTTGGATCACTTTTCTAAGTGAGTTCAGTGAGTTCTCTGCCGGTGCTTTCCAAAGGCATTCCGATAGTATGGTTTATGGTTGAAGCTGTCGACTATTGAATGTTTATGTACCGGGAGAGTTTGAAAGATGCAAAACAATCGATCAATCTTGATGACAAAGTTTTCATTATTTCTTTTCTGTAAGCAAGGAAATATGAGGAGTTCTTGGAAAGGATTAAAAATTACTTCGGAAGAGAAGTTCATGTTTTCCCTTTCTATGACATCCTGAAATCATGTAAGCAAGTTCATCTTTCATTTATGATAAACTTTGTTGCTAAACAAAGAACCTTATCAAACACTTCATAAGAAGTTTTAATCAGCCATATTGGTATTTGAGAAGAATGGTTTTTTGAACTCGCAAATTGTTTGTCTGATGGTTTCCGCACAAACAAATTGAGAATCTAATATTGGACGCGAACAATGTATCAGGAGTGTTAACTTTGTTTGTGTATTTGACACTGTACATTGCGTCCAGATTGGTAAATTTTCTTTTTTCTTTTTTTTCTGGAGAAACTTATTTTCTATGTTTAATTACATATGAGAAATTACTTAAAATATCACCTATTCAATAATAAATTATTATGGAAATATTTAAAACTTATTAAAAATTATTATGAGAAATTAGTAAACTTGGGGAAATTAAAGAAAGAAAAAAGAAAAAGAGAAGAGGTACATGACGTATAGCTATTAACAGAGTTATTTATTTGGGGACAAGCTATTGATAAAAGATTTAAAGTCACTGAAATTTGGTAGGATGATCTTGCAGGCACCAGTTATATATCCTTTTCAGTTTCAGTTACAAGAGTGAAAGAGAGAAACAAGCTTTGCTTGCTTATTATAGGGGCTCTTTGCTGGTGTATATCTCAACTTTTTTCTTAATATTTGCCTGTGAAAACAACTACGAAAACAGCCACAAGGTGAATCGGACTGAGGCTCAATCAGTCAATGCCTCCAATTGACTAGAGAGCTAGTGAGGATCTTGTTGGAAAGAGAAGCAAAGAACAAGAGAGATTTGTAGAATTTGCTGAAGACTTTTTACTAAATTGCTTAATAAATGATAAAGAAGTGCAGTGCCTATATATAGGCTTACAAAATAAATCCAAAACTAAGTTTACTAACTGCCGGCGTAATATTAGCAACATTATGCACTATTTTATTGACTAAAACAAACTCATAACCCATTACTCAAATATTTGTTTGTCCCACAAAACTCTATCAACCTTTGAATCATTCTTCAACACTCCCCCTTGATTCAAAATTGCACACACTAAGCAATCCTCTGAAATAACAGAACTTCTCCTTTGATAAAGCTTTCGTAAGTATACCCGCCAACTGCTCATTGGTGCTACAATATTTCAAGATTATCTCTTCTTTTGCAACAAGATCACGAATGAAATGGTGACGCAGTTCGATATGCTTTGTTCTGCTGTGAAAAGCTGGATTCTTTGTCATGAAGATTGTTGCTTTGTTGTCACAAAGTATCTCCGTTGGTTCTTCTTGCTCATGTTGAAGATTAGCCAATAATCTTCTTAGCCAAACGGCTTGACAAGCTGCTGAAGCTACTGCCACGTACTCAGCTTCAGAAGACGATAGTGCCACTGTTGCTTGCAATTTTGAGCTCCAAGTGATTATTCCCGATCCTAGAAAGAAAACATTAGCTGAAATGCTCCGCCTATTATCCAACGAGCCTGCCCAATCACTGTCAGTGAATCCACACAATCTGAAACTGATATCTTTAGAGTACCATATTCCATACTCCATAGTTCCAGCAATATAACGCAAAACTCGTTTAGCAGCTCCATAATGATCTTTTGAAGGTCGCTGCATAAACCTTAAAATAGCACCAACAGAAAATGCAACATCGGGTCGACTGTTTGTTAAATAAATTAAGCCTCCAACCAAGCTTTTGAACCTCCATGCATCTGTCATTTCTGCCCTATCTCCATGCTGCAATTTTTCATTGATATTCATTGGTGTAGCTACAGGCTTACAATTAAGCATGCCAAATTTACTAAGGAGGTCCTTGGCATATTTTCTTTTTGAAATAAAAATTCCATCTTCATCTTGATGAACTTCAAGACTAAAAAAATAATGCAATAAACCCATATCTGACATCTCAAATCCATTCATCATTTGAGATCTAAACTCATCCACAAGAGAACTAGAGGAACTAGTATAAATGATATCATCGACATAAAGACAGACAACGATGAAATCATTTTTACCTTGCTTTTTTAGATATAAGGTAGGCTCATTCTCACTTCTCTTGTAACCAGTTTTCTGAAAATGCCCATCAATCTTGCTATACCAGGCTCGCGGCGCTTACTTCAACCCGTACAACGCCTTCTTTAACTTGTACACCTTTGCTTCTCTGCCCTCTTTTATGAAACCTTCTGGCTGCGCTACATAGACCTCCTCCTGTAAATCTCCATTGAGGAACGCTGACTTGACATCAAATTGATAGACAGGCCATTGCTTTTGTGCAGCCAATGCTAGAATAAGCCGCACAGTTTCGAATCGAGCTACCGGGGAGAAAGTTTCTTCGAAATCTACACCATATTGCCGTACATAACCTTTTGCTACTAGACGAGCTTTGTGCTTTTGAATGCTCCCATCTGCAGCCCATTTAGGCTTGAACACCCATTTCAAGCCAACTGCATTTTTTTTCTTCCGACAAATCAACCATCTCCCATGTTCCATTCTTTTCAATAGCATTAATTTCTTCCAACATTGCTCTCCGCCATTCTTCTTTTTCAACTGCTTCTTCATAATGTATAGGATCTGAGACAGTAAGAGCAAACTAACATGATGCATATATATCAGTCAAAGATCTATACTTCCTTGGTGGTGTCTCATCTGAAGACTCCTCAAGTGTTGCTGAGATAGATGAATTTGCTGACGTCGTAGGGAAATCAACAGATGAACTTGGATGAACAACTCCTTTTTCTTCATCTGAAGACATCTCAGCAGACACAGGAACATCTTGTTGCACTTGTTTGTCACCCCAATCCCAGCTCTTACTTTCATCGAATATTACATCTCTTCTAATTGAAATCTTGCCGCTGAGAGGGTTATACAATCTATATGCCTTGGATTGAGTACAATAACCGATAAAAATGCATTTTTTAGATTTTTCATCAAGCTTTTGACGAACTTGAGAATTTATTAAGGCATAAGCAACACAACCAAAAATTTTCAAATGACTCACAAATGGTTTCCTTCCATACCAGGCTTCATATAGAGTTTGATTCATGACAGCTTTTGTTGGTGAGATATTCAACAAATAAACTGATGCCGTTATAGCCTATGCCCAAAACTGATTCGAGAGTCCCTTGGCTTTCAACATACTTCTTGCCATCTCCACAACAGTTCGATTTTTTCGCTCTGCGACACCGTTTTGCTCCGGAGTGTAAGGAGTTGTTAGCTCTCTATTGATTCCATTTTCTTCGCAGAATAATTTAAATTCTTTGGACATGAATTCTCCACCTTTATATGTGCGAAGAATTTTGATATGACAGCTGCTTTGCTTCTCTACCATGGCCTTAAATTTTCAAAAATTCTCAAAGGCATTTGACTTGCTTTTCAGAAAATAAACCCAGCTCATGCGACTATAGTCATCAGTAAATAGCAAGAAATAACGACTCCCACCTAAGGACTTAGTTTGCATCGGACCATATAAATCAGCATGAATTAATTCTAGGCATTCTGAAGCTCGCCAAGCTTTCCCAACAGGAAATGATTTCCTTGTTTGTTTCCCATAAATACACCCATCACATAAATCAATAGAACCAATTGTTGGAAGTCCGTGAACCATACCTTTATCACTCAGCAGCTTGAGGCCCTTGACGTTGAGATGGCCGTACCGCAAATGCCATAGCTCTGAGTCATTCTTTGTAAGTGCAGCAAGAGCAAAATTTTCCATGTTAGAGACATCCAATGGGACATCTTGTTTGAAGTCATGATAAGACGGACCTGTTGGCCTGATTTTTTTATTTTTAATGACACAAGCATCGTCATCAAATAAAACAGAATATCCACCATTCATCAATTGCCCAACACTCAATAAATTATACTCAAGATCAAGTACGAATTGAACATTATTCAATACTGTTCCATTCCCAGTGCTGATTCCCACAGTGTCTTTTCCTTCAACTTGCAACTTTTTATTGTTGCCTAGCTGAACTGTTATCTTATGAGTTTCATCCAATTCTTAGAACAAGCTTTTGGTGCCAGTCATATGATTTGAACAACCGCTGTCTACAAACCACAAATCACTTGGTGTATGGTTAGTATCAAAGCACGCCATAAAAAGCTTGTTTTCATGCTCACTTTCTGATTTTGCGACAAAATTCATCTTTTCATCTTTATACCAACAGTTAGCTTTAATATGCCCGTACCTCCTGTAATGATAACATTGAATGCCATTGTTTGTGTTTCGCTGCTCATTAGACGTCTGCCTGTGCTCTTCATTCATCCTTCCTCTGCCATAGCCATTACCGCGACCACGACCACGAAATCCTCTTCCTCTACTGCTAGTAGCTGGATGGTAATCTGCTTCATGTTTATTTGCTGCCTCCACTTGAAATGCCTTTTCTTCATTCTGTTGATTCTTGACTCATGCGCTTGAAGAGATCCCATCAGTTCATCAACAGAAAGAACTGACAGATCTTTAGATTCTTCTATAGCAGCTACCACATGATCAAATTTTTGAGTCAAGCTTCTCAAAATTTTGGCAACAATTATCTCTTCTGAAAGCTGCTCACTGTAAGAGCGCATTTGACTAACTATGGCCATAGCTTGTGATAAAAAATCTGCAACTGATTCACCATTCTTCATAAGCAAAGTTTCAAAGTCACGTCTTAGTGCTTGCAATTTCACAACTATGACCTTTGAACCGCCTTGAAACTCCTTCTGCAGGATTGGCCATGCTTCTTTTGATGTGGTTGCTGCAACAATTCGAGAGAAAATTGTCTCATGCACTGCTTGCTGGAGAATGAATAATGCTTTGGCGTCTTTCTTCTTGGTTTCTCTCAGTCTGTCCTCCTCTTCTTGAGTGAGATCTAAAATATCAACAAACCCATATTCCACCAAGTCCCACAACTCTTGCAATTTGAGCAACGTCTTCACCTTGATGCTCCACCACTCATACTTCTCACTATGGAAAATCGGTATAAGTGGTTGAGAGGACGAAAAACCAGCTCCTGCCATTAATTTTTTCGTTCATCTCTCTTCAAACTCTCTCGTGTTTCACTCAAGCACCCAGTAAATCCAAACTTTCTCGTGTTTCACTCAAATACCCAGTGAACCCAAACTTCATAATTACTTTTATTGCCCAACCCTGCTCTGATACCAAACTTGTTGGAAAGAGAAGCAAAGAACAAGAGAGATTTGCAAAATTTGCAGAAAACTTTTTACTGAATTGCTTAATAAATGATAAAGATGTGCAGTGCCTATATATAGGCTTACAAAATAAGTCCAAAACTAAGTTTACTAACTACCAGCATAATATTAGCAACATTACGCACTATTTTATTGACTAAAACAAACTCATAACCCATTAGTAAAATATCTATTTGTCCCACAAAACCCGATCAACCTTTGAATCATTCTTCAACAGATCTGACATCTTTTCTTTACGTCAAGTTAAAATAAAAAAAATCATTGCTGATGGATTCTTTTTAAAGTTTTCTGTCAACAAGGAAGAAACTTAAAGAATGCAATAACTAGTTGATTTATCAGGAATAAGTGATATCCTTAGTATCATATTCATATGTTAATAATAGTAGAATGGATCAGCTACCATGATGACATTCTGATATCCTTATAATAATCAAAAGAGTCAACGAAATCAATCCACAAGACCTTGAACAGTTAGAAGATCTAGAAGTCCTTCGATCCAAGTTAAGACTTTTCTAGCCCACCAGATTTTATTTACTATACTTTCACCCTGTGAAGTTGCAGATGTCCTGAGCTCCAATTGCTAGCAATAAGACTAAAAAGAAAGCCAGAAAAGAAACTTGACCTTCTGGTTTTCCCCTTGCCACTGTAATTATAATAATGGCAGAGGCTCTGGTTTATTTAGCTGTTGAAAGAATTGCTAATTTGCTCATTGATGAGGCAGGTTTTGAGCATGGAGTGAAGGAGAAAATTGTGCGCCTGCAAGATGAGCTGAAGCGGATGCAGTGCTTCTTGAAAGATGCAGACCAAAGGCAAGAACGGGATGAGCGCGTGCGCAATTGGGTAGATGAAATCAGAGAAGTTGCCTATGAAGTTGAAGATGTCATTGATACCTTCATTCTCCAAGCTTCAACAGGTAGAGGAAAAGGGCTATGCGGATTCTTGAAGAGGCTAACATCAACTTTTGCCAAGGGTCCTCATCTCCATCAAATTGGGACTAGGATCAAATCTATAAAAGCAAAGATAGGGGACATTTCTACTGGTATGCAGACTTATGGGATCAAATTTGTTGGGGATGAAACGGGCCCTAATTCTGCAAATGAGATGCAACAACGACTGCGAAGATCAGATCCGTATGATGAGGAAGAACATGTTATCAGCTTGGAGGGCTGCAGAAGAGATCTTATGGCACAGTTGATGACAGAGGAGGATCAACTCCGTGTTGTTGCGCTAGTGGGCATGGGAGGACTTGGCAAAACCACTCTTGCCAAGAATGTATTTAATCACATGGAGATCAGGCGGCACTTCGACTGTCATTCCTGGGCATTCTTATCTCAACAGTTTTCACCAAGGGATGTTTTGTTTGGAATCTTGATGGAAGTTACCACTGAACAGGATAGATTAACCTTGGCAAGCATGAAAGAGGAAGAGCTGTTTAAAACACTTAAAAATGTGTTGAAGGGGAAGAGATACCTGGTTGTCCTTGATGATATATGGGATGAGAAGGCATGGGATGTTTTAAAATGCACTTTCCCTAAAGGAAAGAAGGGAAGCAAAGTTCTGCTTACCACCCGCATCAAAGAAGTTGCTTTATATGCTGATCCATGGTGCTCTTTGGTGGAACCACCATTTCTGACAATTGAACAGAGTTGGGAACTGCTTATCAGGAAAGCATTTCCTAAAGATATCATGGACAAACGTAGTTACCCACCAAAATGTGAGAGGCTGGGGAAGAAGATGGTAAGAAAATGTGGAGGCCTACCTCTTGCAGTAGTTGTACTTGGAGGCTTGTTGGCTAATAAGTCGATGAAAGAGTGGGAGGTGGTGCAGAGAGATATAAATACACAATTCATCAAGTTGCAGCAGCATTATCAATATGCAGGAGTGAATTGGATATTAGCTTTGAGCTACGGTGATCTGCCTTGTCACTTGAAACCTTGTTTTCTCTATCTTTCACAATTTCCGGAGGACTCAGAGATTCAGAAGAAAGCATTAATTCGAATGTGGATTGCCGAAGGCTTTGTACTGCCAGCACTAGAAGGAGCAGACGTGACATTGGAAGATGTAGCTGAAAAATATTTAGAAGACCTTGTTAGTAGGTGCATGATTCAAGTTAGTCATAGGGACCATACTGGCATAAGTATCAAAACAATCCGAATTCATGATCTTATGCGAGACATGTGTTTGTCAAAAGCAAAAGAAGATAATTTTCTCAAGATTGTTAAACATCGAGAGGACACCACAACAAACAGTTCTTCCAACATCCTGCACATAGGAACAACCAAGACCCGCAGAATTGCTGTTCATCCTTGCATACATCCAAACGATGTTAATAAGAGGTCTTATGCACCCTTGGTAAAATGCGATCCACACCTTCGGACTCTTCTCTACTTCGTTGAAAAGTACAGGTATGGCATGACAAGGCAGCAAGAAGTATTTGTTTTTAAGAATTTTAGACTGCTCAGAGTCCTGAATCTTCAGGATGTCCATCTGTACGGTGGATGCATAGCTAGAGAAATCTGCAATTTGATTCACTTAAGATATCTTGGATTGAGAAATACTAAGTTGCGCAGACAGAGCAAGTGCATCTCTTCAATGTCCACATCATTGCCAGCATCCATAGGTAACCTGAGGAGTTTATACACTTTGGATCTGAGGTATAATTATTGGCTAAGATTACCTGTTACCTTGTCTAAATTAGAAAGTTTGAGACACTTGTTAGTAGACAGAGATGATGTGGGGCATTTTCGGTTAGATACGCTAAGAAACCTAGAGACTTTGACATGGATTGAAGCTAAAAATATTATTAGAAAAGATGCAGTGTCCAAATTGACCAATCTTCGAAGTTTAGGAATATACTTTGAAACAAGATAGGAAGTTGAGGTAGTTTTAACATCTCCGATTTTCAGATTAGGCCGTCTGCGTTCGTTGAATATGCGGATGAGACGACAAAATTTTCCGAATTTCAAGCCACTTTGTCATTGTCATCAACTGACAAAAGTGAAGTTAGAGGGAAAGATAGCTGAAGATGTACGATCTTTGCATCACAGCCTTGAGTATCTACCTCCAAGCCTTGCTAAGTTAACTTTGTGTCGCTCTCAATTAAGGCAAGACCCAATGCCTATTCTAGAGAAGCTCCCTAATCTGAGGTTTCTGTCCCTAGAAGGAGATTCATACAAAGGACCTGTAATGGTATGTTCTGCTTACGGTTTTCCTCAACTTGAAGTTGTTAAACTTGGGTGGTTAGATAAACTAGAAGAATGGATGGTAGAAGAAGGTGCAATGCCATGCCTCAGGACTTTAGATATAGATAGTCTAAGAGAGTTGAGAACAATTCCAGAAGGATTGAAGTTTGTGGGTACCCTCCAAGAGTTAAATGTTCGTTGGATGCCAGAAGCATTTGAGAAGAGGATTCGAGTCATAAACAACGAAGAAGGAGAGGACTTTGACAAGGTGCGCCACATACCCTCCATCATGTTCTACCCTTGAGAAAGTTGAAGTCTGCAAATTCCAAGGTGAGCATTTCTTCTCCTTTTTCAGAACAGTGCAGGCGTGATTGAAAGATAATGTTCTTTTTTTCTTTAACGAAATTCTTTGTCCATTTAATGTTATGTTTTATTTGCTCCATGAAACTGAATCACTACACTGTCAAAGAAGCAATATTCAAACTTCTGGACAATCCAATCATTTACTCTGAGCGTTGCCCAACTAAATGGAAAGATGCAATCCTAAAAATTATAAATCAATCCAGCAATTCATCCTAAACCAACTGAAATCAAAAGCTCTCATTTCATAAGCTCAAAGGCGTCTATTTACATGCACAAGGGATAAGAATCCTTCTTCTAATGATGCATTGAATTTGTGGTCCTCATCTTTAATGTTTATCCTTTCTCCAAACTTTCAGCAAGCAACTGTATTTACTATCGAACAGAAGGCCACAAATCAAAGTGCAGAACTATTCGAACCAGCAGATTTCAGAACTCATCAACAATCACAAATAATAATACAGCCTTCACTATATCTCAAAGCAATTGGCGAAGCTCCTGGTTTTCTTTCCGAAGCGACTTAATTTCTTATATGAGTTCAGCTTGATTTTCCAGAATTGAGCTCATCGCACTAGAAAATTCCATCTGCTCATTTCAACAACAATATTACATTGAAAAACAGCGAGAAACAAGTAAATTAACAACCAGACTACATTTATACCTCCTGCATGTGGAACTGCCTCAGAATTTCAATGTGAAGGTTCCTCATATCTTCATGGATGGATTTTTGAAATGAATCAAGAGTTTCTTGGAGAATACGTTGGAAAAGCTGAAGCGTGAAGGAACTTCCCTGCTGTGGATCCAGCTGAAGGGCTTTATTTGCTTGTGACATTCCTCCCTATCATCATGTAGCAAACTAAGTAGCCATAATAACATGTATGGACTATTCTTTGACAGCAGGAAATATATTCCTTCCACTGAAAACACGAGTAAATGTTTATCAAAGTGATATAGCATACATACATTCAATATTAGTAGACTTCCAGACTCAGTCCCAGCCAATGTGTCGGAGCTTGACAGCAAACTACTCAAAAGCTCTTCCCTTGTTTCAGCTCCTGTTTTCTTCATTTTTGGTGAGTTTACTGCTATGGATGTCCCATCACCAAAGGAATAAATGGTGCTTGTCCTCTCAGCGTAAGAAGATAGCTTACTAGGGAGTGTAAAAGTCGGGTGACAAGTCACAAATAATTATATTTATTGTGTTTAATTCCCTTGCGATTTGGTTGAATAATGTACTTAATTATGAAAATTATGTTTATTCTAAGTTAGATGATGAAATATCAAGGATGTAGCAAAATCTAGCCTGAAGACATGTTTTAAGTCATCATTTTGTCAAAAACCAAGTCTTTTGGAGGAAGTGCAGAAATCTGCATAGAAGATGACTATCGACAAGGCGTGACCACGCCTTACAGCCTATAAGCTCCGCAAAAATCTGTGCAGAAGATTACTGTCAGCAAGGCGTGACCATGCCTTACGTCCCATGAGATGCTAAAAGATGCGAAAGAGAGCTTTGAAATTTTCAGAGATTAATTTGTGGAGGACCTACCCCTAGTTAATTTCCTTTATTTTTAGAAGTGTTAGATTAATAAAACTTTCTTCCATGTATTTAGGATTTTAATTTATTTACATCACTCTTAATCTTATCCTTTCTTATAGGGATAAGATTAAACAGGAAGCATATTTATTTTTGATAAGGATTCTACTATTAGGGTTTAGGGTTCTACTTCCTATTTAAGGACGGCTAGATACTTTAAGCAAGAAATTCATATTCTTATTCTTCTTCTACTCTCTACAATTCTTGTGAATTCTTACTCCACCATGAGTGGCTAAGTTTTTAGTTTAAAATTCAAGAGTGAATAAATTCTAATTGTGCTTAACAGAATTCTTCTTTAATTCAAATATTCTTTATTTCTTGTTCTTATTATTTATGAATTATTGATATTGATTGAACTGACGACTCAACTTTGATATTGATTTTTCTATTGCTAAACTTTGAACTTGTGATCCGTAATTGTCATGAACAATTGACACAAGTAGCAAGGAGCTGGCTCATGTGTGTGTGATTACGGTTTATTCGAATTATATAGCTTGCATGATAGGCTCTAGGGAAATAAAGGAACAAGGTTTTTTCAATTGCAGTTATCTCAATTAAATTAATGTTGGTTTAGTCATTCTCATTATTCTTAATGCTATCATTAAGTTGATATGAAACGCTATCGTGCCCAGTTAACTAATGATAAGTCTTGATTTGGATGTTGGATTTGAGTCAATTGTATTAGGAGAATTACACTTATTGCAGCTTTTTCGAGTAAGTAGACTAAGTACTTGAATAGAAGAATTGATATTTTAGCCTATGATCATGATTACAATTGGATGGAATTAGTACTCTTGAATTGAAAATTGGTTAAGATTGATTTTTATTTACTTTAATATTCAGCCTTCATTATTTTCTACTTATTTATAATTTTGATTCAAACATTCAAGATCCCCCCTTTTATTTTACTTTAAGAAGCTATCCACATTGGTTCCCTTGGGATTCGACTTGATTTCACTATTTCTACAAGTTAGTTTAGGAAAATCAGTAATTTATTTTGAAGGGCTTCGACAACCCGTTCAAATTTGGCGCCGTTGCCGGGGAACCTATTTTAGTTTCTCATTGATTAATTTATTTATTTATGACTCGTTCTTCTCAAGATATTGATTTGCAGTTTAATCTTGAAATTGAGAAGACAACGCGTCGATTAAGAAAGGAGACTAAACAAAGAAAAAGTTATCGTATAGAGGAGTTGGAAAATAGATTTGGCTATTGGTGACACATCTATCTTTCAAGAAGTTGCAAAAAAAATGGCGAACAGAACTCTTAAAGAGCTAGCTGCACCGGATTTAAATCAACAACTTTTATGCATTACATTTCCCAATATTGCAGTTGATTTTGAATTAAAATCTGGTTTAATTCACTTACTCTCTTCTTTTCATGGATGTGCAGGTGAAGATCCTCATAAAAACTTGAAGGAATTCCATATTGTATGCTCCGGAATGAAGCCACATGGTGTGACCGAAGAGCAAATAAATCTTAGAGCTTTTCCATTTTCTTTGAAGGATAAAGCAAAAGATTGGCTCTATTATCTACCCTCTGGTTCAATAACAACATGGAATAAGATGAAAAGATTGTTCTTAGATAAGTTATTCCCTACAACAAGAGCTGCCAACATCAGAAAAGAAATTTATGGCATAACAGAGTTCACTGGAGAAACATTGTATGAGTATTGGGAAAGGTTCAAGCAACTGTGTGCTAGCTATCCCCATCATCAAATTTCTCAGCAACTCTTAATCCAATACTTCTATGAAGGATTATTGCCAATGGATAGGAGTATGATTGATGCAGCAAGTGGTGGAGCTTTGGTAGACAAAACACCTAAAGAAGCCAAGCAATTGATTTCAAACATGGCTGAAAATTCTCAGCAATTTGGTACAAGAGCTGGTGGAGCTATTAGGCGAGTTAATGAGGTAAGCACTACAAATCTTGAAAATCAAATTTTTAATTTAACTGCTTTGGTTCGTCAAATAACTGTAGGGCAATTGCAAATGGCAAAAGTTTATGGAATATGCTCAGTTCAAGGACATCCCACCGATATGTGTCCAACATTGCAACAAGACTCGATACAAGAGGCTAATGCTCTAGGCGGATTTACTAGTCAACCTCAAAGGAAGTATGACCCTTTTTCCAATCATTATAATCCTGGATGGAGAGATCACCCGAATTTGAGCTATAGAAATCAAGGAGGACAACAAAATTATTCTTTCCAAAATTTCATTAGACCACCTCAAGTTCTCCAAAAACCTCAAGCTTCAAATTCAGGTATGTCTTTGGAAGATATTATTAAAAATCTTGCTAACAATGCTCTTCAATCTCAACAGGAAATAAGGTCAAGCATTCAGAGTTTAGGCAATCAAATTACTCAATTGGCTACGTTGATTAGTAAATTGGAGGCTCAAAATTTTGGAAAACTACCTTCACAACCAGAGATAAATTCAAAGGAGAATATTAGTGCAATTTTTCTTAGAAGTGCAAAGGAGATTCCTTCAGGGTCGATTCCACTTAAGAAAAGTGAACCGAGCAAGGAAAAGGAAGAAGAAGCTTCTTCTAAAGCATCACGTAGAGTAAAATTTGATTCTCCCCTATCTCTTTCATCTCACACTCCATTACCTCCTTTTCCTAGCAGATTAGCTAAGCCAAAAGAAGATGAGCAAGAAAAGGAGATCCTGGATACATTTAGGATGGTGAAGATAAATATCCCATTGTTGGATGTTATCAAGCAAATTCCTAAATATGCAAAGTTCTTGAAGGAATTGTACACAAACAAAAGAAGGATGAAGGAAAAGGAGAAAGTGGTTGTAAGTAAGAATATGTCGGCCATCTTGCAAAAGAATATACCAGAAAAATGCAAGGATCCAGGTATGTTTTCATTACCTTGTGTTATTGTTAATACAAAACTTGAGCGTGCCATGTTAGATTTAGGAGCTTCCATTAATGTCATGCCATTTTCTATCTATCAAGAGTTGAAACTAAATAACTTGTAAAAGACTGGTGTAATGATTCAATTAGCTGATCACTCTTATATTCATCCCCTTGGAGTTGTAGAAGATGTTTTGGTGCAGGTTAATGAACTCATATTTCCTGTCGACTTTTACATTTTGGAAATGGATGGTAATTCCTCATTAAAATCAGCTTCAATTTTATTAGGACGACCATTCATGAAAACTGCTAAGACAAAGATTAATATAGATGAGGGTACTCTCTCCGTAAAGTTTGATGGAGAGATTGTTAAATTTAATATTTTCGATGCAATGAAATATCCTAATAATTTATATTCTCTTTGCCATATTGATATAATTAATCCAATTGTGCAGGAAGTATTTGCAAAAGAAAATGTTAGTGATGAGCAAGAATTAGATGCACAATCTAATTTAGAAGTGGAAATTAGAAGCTTGGATTCGGATAAAATTTTCAAACTGAATTGTCATAGATTGAAGATCTTTCATGAGGGTGAAATTGCTTTATGTCCCATTAGTTTTCCTTCGGATCACCTCACTTATTTGGATGACTCAAATATTTTATCATTCTGTCGAGCATAACGACGTTAAACAATTGCGCTATTGGGAGGCAACCCAAATACTTGCTTTATTTTTTATTATTATTATTTTTTTTCTTTCACTTAGTTTATTTTATTTTTAGTTTTTAGTTTTTAATTTTTTTAATAAAAAGAAAGAAAAAGAAAAAAAAATTCAACTTTTTTTTTTTAGTAGGAGACTAATTTCTATAAGGCATGACCACACCTTGTTTCCAAACATCTTTTTTCTGTAAAAAAAAAAAATTGTTGTTACTCTTACAGAAGCTCGCTTCTTACAAAACATGACGACTCCTTGTTTCAAGCTGTCTTCTGTTTTGTTTTGAAAAACTGCACCTCAAAATTACAGAAGCTCGCTTCTTACAAGGCGTGACCACGCCTTGTTTGAAGCTGTCTTCTATTTCGTTTTGAAAAACTGCACCTCAAAATTACAAAAGCTCGTTTCTTATAAGGCGTGACCACGCCTTACCTTAAACCACTCTTCTTCTTTTTTAATTTTTAATTTTTTATTTATTTTATTATTTTTTATTATTATTTGCGTATTCTATTTTATTATTATTATTATTATTATTTATTTTTGTGCCTAAAAAAAAGAGATAGAAAAAAAGATAATGTTTTATTTTGTCATAGCCACCAACGTTTTATTTTCTTTTGTAGCAGCCATCACCAAAACTTTCTATTTTCACTAGGCGGTTCTACCTCCTTTCCCACCATCACCATTGACTATTCAGTCCGAGTTGCTCGCGAATCAGGGGAGTTTCATATTTCTTTTCATTTCTTTTGTAAGCCATTTTCTTTTTGATACATTGAGGACAATGTATAGTTTAGGTGTGGGGGAGGAATATGATAATTACATGATTCCCTTTTATTTTTGAAAATATATTTTTTTATGCTTATAATTAGGTATGCTTTAATTCATATGTGCTACTTTTCTTTTGCAACCTTGAGTTTTATTTTGATAACCTGGAATACTATGTAAGTTAGAAATACATTTTTGGTTTGAATTTCAATGCATGAAAGGGGGATAAGCATGATTAGTGTTTCTTTAAAACTATCCGAAGGTATCTCATTAGTTTATTGATTCAAAAATGCACAAGACTTGATACAAATGTAAAAATTCAAGTGAGCTTTTGAGCCTTAGAGCAGTTCATTATATTTTGCTCTTATTGTTTTTTATGAGTGTTATCAAACTAGTATGATTATTCTAGAACTTGCTTCTGAATTCATGTTGAGACCATATTTTTTGATTGATGCTTTAATATGATAAGGGCATTTAGGATTAACCTATTCTTTGACTCTTAAAAGACCTACCTTGTTGATTTTCCTTTTAGTTAGCCACTTTGAGCCTATTTTCCATTTTCTTTTTAACACATGTTGTTTAACCCAAGACCTTTCCTTTGCTACCTCTATTTTTCTAACCTTGTCAAGACAAGAAGGGAAGTGTTGCATGGTACAAATGAAAAAAAAAAAAGAAACAGAGAAAAAAAAAAGGAAGAAAAAGAGGAAAAGAAAGTGGATATCTATTCCTTTCATGAAGAGGAGAATTGAAGAAGTATTCATCAAATATACTGAATTAAATTGTTACTCCTCACAAGTTCTGATATAAAATGTGGGAATAAATATCAACTTTTGAAATTTTTTGTAGTATGTTTTATGGACGTGGCATAAGTTATCATGCAAGAATCTAATCTTTTTGTCTTGATTATGAAACATTTCAGCTCTTCCTTTATCACACCCTTTTCTAAGCCCTATTACAACCTTTGTAAAGTCCCTTTGATTTTTGCATCTAATTCATGTGTAGTGGTGGAGACTTGATTCATTTGCAAGCTTATGGTAATAACATGCTATGTTTTGATTCTGAGAGTAAATGCACCCTAAACACTTTGAGAGTATTGAGTAAAACCATGTAAGGGTGTTAAGTCTCGTTGCTTTGATTTTGATAAATTATTGAGATACCTGTTCTTTTTACAAAATTTATTCTATTAGTGCTAATCTCTTGATTGTCATTATTATTCAGCTCATTCATGTATGTTTAATTTATTTGGTATTTGAGGAGACTAAAAGAGATGAAAGGAAGGTTAAAAGGAGAATTGGTATTGTTGAATTGAAGTATGCTTGAGGACAAACATAAATTAGGTGTGGGGGAATTTGATAGGTCACAAATAATTATATTTATTGTGTTTAATTCCCTTGCGATTTGGTTGAATAATGTATTTAATTATGGAAATTATGTTTATTCTGACTTAGGTAATAAAATATCAAGGATGGAGCAAAATCTAGCCTAAAGACATATTTTAAGTCATCATTTTGTCAAAAATCAAGTCTTTTGGAGGAAGTGCAAAAATCTGCACAGAAGATCACTGTCGACAAGGCGTGACCACGCCTTACAGCCCATAAGCTCCGCAGAAATTTGTGCAGAAGACTACTGTCAGCAAGGCATGACCACGCCTTGCGTCCCATGAGCTGCTAAAAGATGCGAAAGAGAGCTTCAAAATTTTCAGAGATTAATTTGTGGAGGACCTACCCCTAGTTAATTTCTTTTATTTTTAGAAGTGTTAGATTAATAGAACTTTCTTCCATGTATTTAGGGTTTTAATTTATTTAGATCACTCTTAATCTTATCCTTTCTTATAAGGATAAGATTAAATAGGAAGCATATTTATTTTTGATAAGGATTCTACTATTAGGGTTTAGGGTTCTACTTCCTATATAAGGACGGCTAGATACTTTAAGCAAGGAATTCATATTCTTATTCTTCTTCTACTCTCTACAATTCTTGTGAATTCTTACTCCACCATGAGTGGCTAAGTTTTTAGTTTCTAATTTAAGAGTGAATAAATTCTAATTGTGATTTTGTGAGGCTTTGTGCTTAACAGAATTTTTCTTTAATTCAAGTATTCTTTATTTCTTGTTCTTATTATTTATGAATTATTGATATTGATTGAACTGACGACTCAACTTTGATATTGATTTTTCTATTGCTAAACTTTGAGTTTGTGATCCGTAATTGTCATGAACGATTGACACAAGTAGCAAGGAGCTGGCTCATGTGTGTGTGATTACAGCTTATTCGAATTACATAGCTTGCATGATAGGCTCTAGGGAAATAAAGGAACAATGTTATTTCAATTGCAGTTATCTCAATTAAATTAATGTTGGTTCAGTCATTCTCATTATTCTTAATGCTATCATTAAGTTGATATGGAACGCTATCGTGCCTAGTTAACTAATTATAAGTTTTGATTTGGATGTTGGGTTTGAGTCAATTGTATTAGGAGAATTACACTTATTGTGGCTTTTTCGAGTAAGTAGACTAAGTACTTAAATAGAAGAATTGATATTTTAGCCTATGATCATGATTACAATTGGATGGAATTAGTACTCTTGAATTGGAAATTGGTTAAGATTGATTTTTATTTACTTTAATATTCAGCCTTCATTATTTTCTAGTTATTTATAATTTTGATTCAAACATTCAAAATCTCCCCTTTTATTTTACTTTGAGAAGCTATCCACATTGGTTCCCTTGGGATTCGAACTGATTTCACTATTTCTACAAGTTAGTTTAGGGAAGTCAGTAATTTATTTTAAAGGGCTTCGACAACCTGTTCATCGAGAAATTTGCCCAGCTAGTACCAATCCTTGGCATTATAAATCAATTTGATACCAAGATTTTAATTTGAATCGATTTGGTGATAAACGTACATAAAACTATTTCAATTTAATCCCAATGGTCAAATTCCGATAACCGGTGGTGACGTGGCATGCTGAGTAGGAATATTCTGGGTGTTTTGCCCGCTTAGCGTGTGCCACGTTAATTAATGACGCTGACTCACCAAATCTCCAAATTAAACCCCAATTCTCCTAATTTTCCCTAATTTCTCCTAATTAAACCCTAATTCTATTTCTCTCTCTTCTTTCCCGTTCCTCTTTCCCGTAACTCCTATTACCCCCACTGTCACAACATTCTCGCATTCGAAAATCTCTCATTCTGCTTAGTTCATTGTCGATTGTTTCACATTGCAGAGTGCGTTTTACATTATACATTGTTGATCGCATCACACAATGTCTCTTGAATGGAGGCGAAGGGAAGAAAGTGAAAGGCAACCTGTGTACTGTAAGTCATATAACTTGCATTTTATATTTTACTTTAGCTTCAGTAAAAATAATGGTAACTTGCATTTTGTTCTTGTGCTCTGTATGTTGCATGTTGATGGTTGTGCTTGGTTTTTGGTAACTTGCAAATGATGATCTTCTATTCTGTGTTTTGTTGTGGTGTTTGGTGTTTTGAAACCCTTTTCCTTATTGATTTTCATTGTATGATATAGCTTAGTGTTTGCATTGAGTGACTGTAATATAGAGAATGACATTGATTTGTTTTATCCATTTTACCATATGTAGTGCCTCATACAGAGTACTTCAGTATAGAATGGCATTGTTCTGGGTAGATGGTAGGGGTAGGCCAGAAATTAGAGATGTTGGGAGCATAGATTTTTGTTCTGCTGATATGATGTCAAAATTAGAGATAGATGTAATGGCCAGAGAATTAGGTCTGGTACCTGCATCATTTTCTATGTTTTGGAAGCATCCAAAGAAAAGTGACACAGATGGTTTGAGAAATTTAGATAATGACAGTGATAGTATTGAGATATCTTTAAGTGTTGATAAGTTAAGAGTGATTCATGTTTATGCTAGGGATAAGGTAAATATGCAACAAGATCATTTAGAACCAACTGAGAATGTTATGCATGCTGATAATATTGAATCATTTGAGGAAGTGAGAATGCTAAGTAGTAATGACACTAGCTTAGAAGAGGAACAAATTGAACAGGATGGTCATGGGGATGATGATAGTGAGGAGTTTGAAAGTGAGGCTGATGAGGAGGACCCTGAATTTGTTGATTCTGATTATGACTTGCATGATGAAGATGATGATGATTTATTTAAAAAATTTGTTGATATGGAGTTAGAAAGGGATAGAATAAGGGTTAATGAAGAAATAATTGGTGGTGAGGGTTCAGATGAGACTGTTTATGCACCAAGTGATGAGCTTAGGTCATGCTCCTCATCTGATGAAAGTGATATTGATTCGAGGAAGACAAAATGGCCAATTTTTAATGAGAAGACAGATATGGCCAACCCTAATTTGAAGATAGGCATGTTGTTTAGTACTTTTAGGTAGTTTAAAGATGCAGTGAAGAACTACTCAATAAGGAGCATGAATCAAGTAATTTTTGGTCTAAATACAAAAATAAAATGTAAAGCAAAGTGCAAAAAGGGATGTGGATTTTTTATTTGGGCTTACTTGAAGACAGATGATAAGAACACTGTGCAAATCAAGTCTGCAAAGTTTGATCACAGTTGCACTAAAGAGCACTATAACAGACATGTTAGTGCTAACTACATTGCCATGAAGTATGTGGAAAGGTTTAGGGCTGATCCAAGTTGGGCAATTCAATGTATTATTCAAACTGTTAAGGAGGATATGGCAGTTGATGTGTCTAGACTAAAGGCTTGGAGAGCTAGGAACATTACTCTGAAGTTCATTGATGGTGATGAAAAAGAGCAATTGGGTATACTGCATGATTACAAACTTGAGTTGCTAAGGAGTAATCCTGGGTCCACAATTGTGCTACATTTGGAGGAACAAGTGTTCAAGGGTTTATATGTATATTTTGCTGCCCTAAAGGATGGATTCAAGTATTATAGACCTTTAATCTCAATTGATGGTTGCTGGTTGAAGGGGATTTATGGTGGGCAGCTACTAACAGTTGTGGCAATTGATGCCAACGACTGTATATATCCAGTTGCTTGGGCAGTTGTTCAAAAGGAGAACAAGGATAACTGGAAATAGTTCCTAGACCTATTAGCAGCTGACTTGGAACTTAACAACAGTCACCACTGGACCTTTGTGAGTGACAGACATAAGGTACAAGCTTCTAATCCTTTTATTTTAATATTTTTTAGTATTTATGTGAACTATTATATGTTGGAGTTGTTAATTGTGGTTTATTGGTTTTAATGCTTAATTAGGGTTTAATTCTTGCAATTGAAGAGATGTTTCCCAATACATAACACAGATTTTGTGTTAGACATGTCCACAATAATTTCAAGAAAAATTATAATACATTAGGACTAAAAGAGTTAGTTTGGGGGGCTGCTAGGGCTAGTTATGTGCAAATGTTCCAGAAAATAATGGATAAAATTGCAGAAATTTCTACATGAGGATATAACTACATGAACAATATACCCCCCACTATTGGTCTAGGTCACATTTTAGGACAACCCCTAAATGTGACATGTTATTAAACAATCTTTGTGAATGTTTTAATAGCTTCATTCTAGAGTTAAGGATTAAGGGAGTTATAACAATGAATGAGATCATTAGGACAAAGTTAATGAAAAGAATTCACAAAAAAAGAGATGCTATAAAAAGAAATGCCAGTCAATATTATCCTAAGATTGTAGCTAAGTTAGAGAAGTCTAAAGAATTCTGCTGGATGTTCAGAACTAAGTGGGGGGGGGGGGGTAGGTTTCGTGGTTGGTCTTAGGGGGCAGTTGGTGGTTGACATTAAGGACAAAACATGTACTTGTAGGAGGTTTGATTTAACTGGCATACCATGTTGCCATGCAGTGTGTGCAATCTGCTACAAGCATGATAATCCTGAGAATTATCTAGATGATTATTACAAGGTCAGTACTTGTTTAAAAACATACAGCCACTTGTTAAACCCTACTACTAGCTATGAATTTTGGCCAAGAGCCACAACACCACCTGTGCTACCTCCTGCTCCAGTTCAACCAAAGCAGAGAGGCAGATCTGTTACAAAGAGGAGATTAGAAGAAGATGAGATGACAGCTCTACTACAAAAGGGCAAAGTAAGCAAAAAAAGCTCAGTGATGACTTGCACCATTTGTGGAGCTAAAGGCCACAACAAGAGATACCATGATCATGGCAAATCTAGATCAAAACAGTCTAGGATGAAAAAATTACAAGGAATAGTATTTTCAATTCAAGCTTTTGTACATTAAGTTTCTTTAAAACATAATGAACACTATTATTTTTATGTTTTACTAGGTACAAAGAAGAGCAAACCAAATAGACAGTAGCTGCAACCAAGAAGTTCCTCATGATGAGATTGATCAACTCCATAATGACCCTATTAACCAACTCCCCAATGCCTAATACTTAGAAAATGATCTAATTGGGACTACACAGGTAATAAGTTCATTTACTTAACTAAATGTATTTGTAAATAACCTAATGTACATTTACTTTAACTTATGCAGGTGCAAAATGTAACTCCTTCACTGTCAAGCCAAACTGAGTTTGACATACCTGGTCATCTAGTAGATCTAGATGATTTTAATCTTCATTGAACAAGTTTGTCCCAAACTGTTGCAGGAACACAAAGACCTCATCAAAATACAAGAAGCATCAATGAGTTGCTAAGTGATATTCCAACTCAATCAAGTGGCCTGAATAAAGACTTCCAGCCGAGTAATATGAACACAGTTAAGAAGAAGGGCAAGGGCAAGACAGTGAAGAACAAGGGCAACAATCCATTTCTACCTTCTAGATCTGCATCTCTTTCCACAGCATCAAAGAAAGCTTCTAGATCTAATCCTACTCCAAATGAAAGTTTGGGAAAGGGGAAAGATAAGGTGCAAGCAACAACTCAGAAGGCTAAAAGGAAAGGAAATGTTGAGACTGCAACCTCAAACAAGAAGAAGCCTTGGATGCCTGCAGGTCTTGGAGACAATAGCAAGCCTTAGCTAGGCATTATTATTATTTAATACATTAGGAACTTGTTTATGTGTAGGAACTTTTATTTTTTGCTTTTAGGACTAAAGATGTTTTTGTGGTCTTCTAGGATATATTTCACATGCTTGTTTATTATGCTCAGTGTCAATACTGTTTTTTGATCAGGACCACAAAATCATTTAATTATTTTGTCATGTTCCTGTGTTCCACACTTAATACAAGTTGCTATTTTGTAATTACTTAAAGTGCACTACTTAATACTTTTGCAACACCACCACTTCAGCATTTGTAATTTAAGAATTATTTACATATATAAATAGAAATAAATATTTCTTTTATTGATTTAATAGCAGGTTCTATAATAAAAAATCAACTACTACAACTGTAAAAGAGGTGTTTAAATTATAAACTACCAACACTAACACCTCTCCTATACACAAACAGCTAACAAAAGGTGCTACAATACTAACAATTCAGTCGGTATACACAAACAACTTTTTGCTAACTCCATAAGACAAATTTTTGCTAACTCCTCTGTCGTTGTCTCCAGTTGAGACTTTTAGTTTAATGAAAGTATACAACCACAAAACTACTTCAACCACAAAGTATACATCATTCTTCAGCTGCAAAACAGAACCGTACCAACTTCAACTGTATAACCAACAATCCAAGTTTGTCTAAGCTTGAATTCAGTCGGGTTAACTATGCTAATTCAGTCACAATGCCAAGCCTACAACCACAAAACCAAAGATTCATCACAAATTCAGAACAGAAGAAAACGCAAATTGATAGAAAACTCAGAACAACAGAAGAACATCCTTTGCAACTAACATACAGAACGGAAGAACAAAATAGAACTTACCAATACTTTAACCGAAGCTAAACTACGACACTTTGTTAAGGCTTCTGACGAAGCTAAGCAGGTGGAGAATCGAGAACGAACTAGACATAGGACACATTTTCAGTTACTCGAAGAAGGAAAGATTTTCGAATGTGAGAATGCTGTGACAGTAGGGGTAATAGGAGTTACAGGAGTTACGGGAAAGAGGAGCGGAGAAGAAGAAAAGGGAATAGAATTAGGGTTTAATTAGGAGAAATTAGGAGAATTTGGGGTTTAATTTGGAGATTTGGTGAGTCAGCGTCATTAATTGACGTGGCACACACTGAGCGGGCAACACCCGGAATATTCCTACTCAGCATGTAACGTCACCACCGATTGTCGGAATTTGACCGTTGGAAATAAATTGAAATAGTTTTATGTACGTTTGTCACCAAATCGATTCAAATTAAAATCTTGGTATCAAATTGATATATAGTGCCAAGGATTGGTACCAGCCGAATAAATTACCCGTAAAAGTCCCCGGTCCTATGTTGCTTTTTGTACCCAAAGATTGAGAAATAGAACCAGAACTATGTTCCGGAAATCCTGTTATACTTCGAAAGCCCAAGTCAGAATTCGCCAACGGGCTCATTGTTGCTTAACTCGTCTAAGAGGACGAATCTTGCAAACCAGAAAATGATGACCCTGACGTCAAACCTCAGAAGGAGAGAGTGGCTGGCCAAGGGCTAATATTGCTAAAAATAAAATCACAAGAATTTGATGTCAAAAAAATAAAAGTACTTAAGGTAATTGTTTAAAAAAGTTTAATAGAGAAAAATTTAAAAATTAATTTTTATTTCATTAACAAAATATGCGATACATGTACCAATCTGTTGATTGCTGCCGAATGTTAATAAAAATAAAAATGTAAAGACTCAATAATGACAAATAAAGTGCAAGAGGCAACCCTGAACAACATTAAAAGTGTAAAGGGCCAAATATGCATTTTTCTCAGTTTTACATGATGTAGTTGCATACATGTGAAATTGGCAATTGGAAAATCCCAGTGGAGTGCCAGTTAGAAAATAATTCCCTAATGGAAAAAGAAGGAACAACTTGCTAAGTAAAAAGACTACCATAAGAATATTCTTAACAATACTAAACTGATAGATGATTAAAATATATTTATTAATTTTAAACAATCGATATCTAATATCAAAATATAATTCATGTGTACGTGCACTCTCCTATAAATTGTGATGCATATATACATTGAGTCTAGGTAAAGATTTCTCGTAAATAAAAGAAACAGAATAAAAATGTCTGAAAGATAAAGCAATCCTAACATCTTGGATCAAAATACCAAACTCAGAAATATCATAAGAGAAATGAGAGGAGATAGCATAAGGAAGAGCTTTAGAGTCAACTTCAAAGATAGCCTTGGAGACATGAGAGAATTGACCCATATAATAGCCTCCAAGAGAGAATGACCTTCGCCCTCTCTAACACTGCACTATAGATCTTAAAATCCCCATGCTCATCAAATCACGAAGAACCATTCCAAGACACAAACCGAGTACCCAAAGCAACTGAGGCATCAACCTTGCTTTTAAAGATATTTTCCTGTGGAGGAATTGTAATACCCGAAATTTTTATATATTTAATAATGAGTTTCTATTTAAGTTAATTTTAGCTTTATTTTTATTTGGTTTAATTTGAAAAGATTTAATGGAAATTTTAATATTAGTCAATTAAATGAATTATTTTTCTATATCCAATTAGTTTGAAATTTTAAGAAATAATTAAGTAAATTATTTGAAAGGTAGATTATATTTTTTAGTTATTCTTATTTTTCCCCAATGTATATGTATATGTATAAATAAAATTATATATTAGAAAAATTATGGTAGAAATTGTAAGGGATGTTTTTATAAAAGAATTTTGAAAAAATTGGTATTCTAATTGATTAATGGTATTAAATTTTAAGTTGAAAATTTATTATTTAAATTAATTTTGTTTTAGGACAAAATTGAAAATTTATTTTGGAATAAGGATTGAAAGTATAATTTTATTTTTATGGGGTTTTAATGGAAATTTGTGAGTCTGGTATTTTTGTAAATAAATATGTCGGTCAGGGGTATTTATGTAATTATGTATTTTCAATAATTCTAATTTGACCCAAATTAAATAGTTAGGGGCTTAATTGAAAAGCTAAAGGAAAGTTTAGGGGTTAAATTGGAATTTTAATGGATGGAATTGTAAGTAATTGAAAAAGTTGAGGGACCAAATTGTAATAAGAAAAAGTTTGGGGGCTTAATGTCGATATTGAAAGAAAGAGAGAATGATCAGGGAAAAAGAAGCGGGGAGAGAGAGGGAGACGTCAGGAATAGGAAAGAAGAGGCGGCGACGTCGTCCATCTGGGCACGCGCGAGGCCGAGCAGCCAAGTCCAAAGTTAGTAGCGAGGAAAAAAAGAGGGCCAAGGCCATTCCCATTGCTTTCCTACCGATCTTGGTGGCCATCGGCTCCCCTCGAAGAGAGCTTCATTTTGGCGGTGGCGGCGTCGGTTTTGATGGCCGGAGGAGAAAATTCCGTCGAAGTGGTGGCAACCGCATTTTTCGGCTTTTTCGGCGAGCTCCGGCGGAGGATGGACGATCGGAGGACGTATTCCGACTCTCCTCAGCTCAAGCTTCGCGATGGCACCGGTTTTGTGGCGATCGGGCTTCATTTGCAAATCGACGGCCGAGATCGTCCGCAAATCTGTCCGGACGATCGGGTGTCATATCGGAAAATCGGAAGTGGGGATCGTCATCAGCGCGTCGTTGTGAGTTCGATGGTGTGTTCGGAGCGTCGATCGGACTCCGGCGGTAAAAGGCGAGTCGACCGAGCGATCGAGCGTCTCGGTAATTTTCTCTGGCCCGTTGATCTTAGAAATCCTTTGATTTAGAATTGTGCTTATTGTTTTGTGTTGTGTATTTAATATTTGTGAGTCAAAAATAATTGTCTGTCAATTTGCTTGCCTCGTGTTTTGTGTTGTGTGGCGGAGTTGGGAAAATAGTGAAGTTTGGGGACCCGACTCCCATTGTTTGAATTGTTAAGTATTTGAAGTTTTTTTCTGGCAGGTCCTGGACCCATTTTTACGGGGGGGTAAATATCTGTGTTGTAGAGGAGGTTCTGCCGGATTTTCAGTAGCATTCTTCCGAATCGGGATTCTTAGACAGTCAGTCCTAGGAGTCTAGACCTAGGATTAATGATCGATTGTTTCAGCATAATTGATAAAATTTTTTCCGTGATTAGATGATCTATTTGTTCGGCTCGCTCCAACCGAAGCACCGGAGTAGAGCTAGGAGGTTGTCCAATTCTGTGAGTTAAAGTCATTTAATCATTGCACTATTGCTAAGTCTGATTTTAATATGCTATTTTAGAATTTATGCTTGATATGATTGTTAGTATCGCAATATAAATAATTTTACTTGATTATTAATCATTGCACAAATAATATAAATATCATTATTAGTAACGTTATAACAATACAAACTTTATTATTTTTCCTCACGAATTGCACGTTGCTTTACCCTAAATGTTTAATCTTTACTTCGATATGTGTTGGATGATTTCATTAGACAATGATATTTATTAAATGTGATGATTTCGATTTGGGATGTGGCTTTCATAGAACATGCCACCTGATGGGTTACATCAGGACCGCGTGCGCACCGGTAATGATCATGGACATTTAACAAGATTTTTATGTGTTCGCCCTGGTCGAGCATGGCTCTCTGAGCTGATTTGAGTAAATTGCGGTAATAAGATTATTATGAGTTTTGCCCTGGTTGAGCATAGCTCTCTGAACTGATTTGAGTGAGATGCCGGAGTAAAGGACCGTGGTCGAGCTTCGCTCTCTCGGCGCTGGCTTATTTGAATATTAAGTGACCGAACTGGAGTTAAGGACCCTGGTCGAGCTTCGCTCTCTGGGCGCCAGTCCTATTGGAATGATATGCCGGAGTAAAGGTCCCTGGTTGAGCACTGCTCTCTGGGCGCCGGCATACTTGGATACTTAAGTGACCAGACTGGAGGTAAGGTCCCTAGTCGAGCATTGCTCTCTGGGCGCTAGTCTTATTGGATTAAGAGAGCCAAAATGGCTACTAGAATTTGGGGTTAGGATTCTACTGAGCCACTCGTCCTGTAAAAATAACAATATATTTTTATTTATTCATTTATTATGGTATGATTATAATATGGGTTGTATTTACGTGCATGGTCGATATATTGATTCGAATGATTAATATTTTCTGTGAAGAAAGCAATAGGGTAATGATTATAATATGGGTTGTATTTACGTGCATGGTTGATATATTGATTCGAATGATTAATATTTTCTGTGAAGAAAGCAATAGTCTCTAGATTATTTGATTTTAACTTACTCTCTAGACCCATACCTCCATTTCATCGCTTTTCAGATTCGTGACTGTTAGCCTTCCTGCGACTCTTATTCAGTAACCCGACTCCTTCATCATCGGGTGGTGTTTGTATTGGTATGTCAAATTGTAAAATAAAATCTTAGATCCTCCGCAGTAGTAATAGTAGGGATATCAATGGTAAATTTTCTGTAGTTTCGGGTCTCGCCTAATTTTTATGGCAGACCGAAGTAATTATGTAAAATGTAACTATTAAGATAATTTGTGGCTTTAATAATATTAATTTGAGATGAGATTTGTTTGGGTTGTGAGTGTTAGGCTTATTACGGGATTCGGTGGCCTTACGCCTACCCATTCCCTAGTGCCGGTCACTAGTGACAGGAATTGCAAACTTTAAAACATAAGATATGACGATCGGAAATTGAGACTCCGTGGAGAAATGACAACTCAAGTTAAAATCCTCAGCAAAAGTTTAATCTTCTTGACGTGGATGGTGATGATGACAAATTGAGATTTTGTAAGTGAAAAACTGAGAATGGTGAGACATGGATCATATTGATGGTGGTACGGTGAAGAATTTATTAGAAAAAGATTTAATCAATTGAAAATAGTTATATATTTTGATTATCTCGATTAGGGCATATAATAAAATATTTGGTCGTAAAAATTGACTCAATTGATAATTATTAAATATGGATTGCAACGGTTATAACATAGTGAAGAATTTGGTTCGTGAAAAAAAAATGAGAATGTATATAAAAAAATTATTTATGTAATATAATTGACGTTCTACTACTAATTAGATTAAAACAAAAAAAATCTGCTAGTTAATTTAGAATAATGAACTTAGAAAAGTAAGAAAAAAATAGAATAAAAACTATGAAACTAACCAAACATTTAATAAAAAAAGCACAAACGTATCACATGACAACTGAAATAAATGAGATTTGAATCAAGATTTTCATATTTGTTGATCTTTTTCTTGATTTCTATTAATTTGAACAAAGAAAGAAAGATAATAATTTTATCAAATAAGAACTCAGTTTATGTTTATGAAAATAATTTATTAATTAATTTTTTTTCTTATTAGATGGTGAATTTATTAATGAAATAAGTGTTTTTAAAAAATATAAAAAAGAATGGAATATATAGTTGAATTAAATTTTAAAATTTGAAATTTTAACTAGACTTAATAGAAAGTTACTGTAGTCTTTTTTTTCACTTAATAATTAATTAAAATGATTTAAGCAAGTATTAAATACATGCTTCTAAAATTTTGGATGGATATATTTTACCTAAAATACTAAATATTCCACTAGGGGATTTTTACGTATACTTAATGTATATATTATAACTAATAGGAGAATGATATATATGTATGAGTATTTTATACTTTGGTCTTGGATGATTGACACATACTTCATCATTTCAAATTAATAAACATGTCAATTATTTATCGATTTGGTATATAAACATGGATATGCGCCAAGTCTAGAAAAGAATGTTTCCCTTTTTTAATATATCTCAACTCTTACTTATTTAATTACATTTTTAATCAAAAGTAAAATCCAAAAATATTAAAAATAATTTTATAAAATCATTATATCGTCACATCATAAAAACCATTATATTATGGTATCATGTGAACAAGAATTGACATAATTACTTACAAACAAAATCCGGATGGACATGGTAACCCGTACTGAAATTATTGAGATTTTATTTCTCTTTCCCACGCTTTTTTTTTATTTTTAATTTTTTGAACAGTTCTCAGCCATGTTCAGATTATAAAATCCCGTAATCTGGACGGAATCTTGACCGTCACGAGATCTTAAACAAGCTGTAGCTTCTTGCTGACCAATGGACGGTTTTGATCTAACAGAGAATAGGCCAATAACAAATAAGTGGAAGTCCCAACGTTATTTTATATTGATTTAATAACAACAAAGATTAGAGCATTTCAGCATCGTTCATATAATGCAATGCAACTATGCAGGGTGAGAAAGGACCAATAGGCTGTTTAGAAAAGCTTCGGTTCCCTTAGCTAAAGCTTCAAAAAGAGAAAAATCCTCATTGTTCATTTCTGCTTTAGGAAGAAAAAAGAATGGCAGAGGCAATTGTTTCTTTAGCAATTCAAAGAATCAACGGCTTGCTTATTCAAGAAGCAGTTTTCCTCAGCGGTGTGAAGGAGGAAGTTACGCGTCTGCAAGAAGAATTAAAACGGATACTGTGTTTCTTGAAAGATGCAGACCGCAGGCAAGATCAAGATGAGCGCGTTCGTAACTGGGTAGCTGAGATTAGAGGTGTTGCTTATGATGCTGAGGATGTTATAGAGACATTTATTCTTGAAGCTGCAACAGGTAGAGGAGAAGGAGCAAGTGGAATCATGAAGAGATTTACCTCAATTATCAAGAAAGTTCCTCATATTCATGAAATTCGGAATCAGATCGAATCTATCCGCACCAAAATTTGTGATATTTCTTCAAGCTTGCAGACTTATGACATCAAATTTGTTGCTAAAAGAGAATGGTCTAGTTCTGCTAGTGAAATGCAACAGCGATTGAGAAGATCCTACCCACATGATGAGGACGAGCATGTTATCAGTTTTGATGCAGTCATAAGAGATCTTAAGGCTCAGTTGATGATAGAAGAAGAGAGACTCCGAGTTGTTTCTATAGTTGGAATAGGAGGGCTGGGTAAAACCACTCTTGCCAAAAAAGTGTACAATGACAATCGTGTGAAGCAACATTTCGACTGTTATGCTTGGGCCTTCATGTCTCAACAATTCTCCGTAAGGGATTTGCTGGTTAGAATCCTGACAGAAGCTGCAGATAAATCAAAGTTGGAAAGTACGGAACAGGGAAAAGAAATAATGAAAGGGGAACAGCCTTTTGCATCTAAGTTGGAGACATTAAAAGAGGAAGATATGTTCAAATCCATGCTGGAAAGGATGAAAGAGGAAGATTTGGTTAAAAAGCTCTATAAAGTGTTGGAGGAAAAGCGATACTTGGTGGTTCTCGATGATATTTGGAGTAATGAAGCATGGGACTGTCTGAAACGTGCTTTCCCAAATGGGAAAAAGGGGAGCAAAGTTCTGCTCACCACTCGCAACAAGAAAATTGCTTCTTCTGCTGATCCATGGAGCTCCCCTGTAGAACCACCATTTCTGACAAGTAATGAAGCTTGGGAACTTCTCAGGAGGAAAGCATTTCCCAACCATATTGCCACTGAGAATAACTGTCCTCCCGAGTTTGAGAAGCTAGGAAGGGAGATGGTGAAAAAATGTGGAGCATTGCCTTTAGCGGTTGTCGTACTTGGAGGCTTATTGGCAACGAAGAAGACATTGAAGGAATGGGAGATAGTACAGAGGAGTGTTAATGCTCAATTCACCACGTTCCTGCAACAGCATAATCAGTATGCAGAAGTGTATGGCATATTAGCATTGAGCTTCCATGATTTGCCCTTTCACCTGAAGCCATGCTTTCTCTATCTTTCCCAATTTCCAGAGGATTGGGAGTTTCAGAAGAGGTCACTAATTCGAATGTGGATTGCTGAAGGCTTTGTAGCACAGCCAGAAGCAGAAACAGACATAACCATGGAAGATATAGCTGAACACTGTTTGGAAGAGCTTGTTAGTAGGTGCATGGTTCAAGTGAGTGAAAGAGACCACACTGGAATAGGTGTCAAGACTTTCCGTGTCCATGATCTCATGCGAGATATGTGTATATCAAAGGCAAGAGATGAGAATTTCGCTGGAACCATAGAGCATCGAGACAGTTTTGCAACAAACACTTCTTCCCATTTTCTCAAGTCAGCAGCAAGCAGAGCTAGAAGAATTGCTATTCACCCTCGCATATCGGGAGACAATGCTGGTAAGCGGTTCTACGTACCCTTGGTCAAAGGTAGCGATCCTCATGTTCGTTCTCTTCACTACTTTGTTGATCAAGGTAAATATAGAATCACCAGGGGGCAAGAAATTTATATTATTAAGAAATTTAAACTGCTCAGAGTCTTGAATCTGAAAAATATATATCTAAGCAAGTATCATATGCCCAGAGAAATCGGTAATTTGATTCACCTGAGATATCTTGGTTTAAGCGATACCGGATTATGGGTAACCACCAAGTGCATGTTTTTGGTTTCCACATCCTTACCAGCATCCATAGGTAACTTGAAGAGTTTATACACCCTCGACGTACGAAATAATTCTTTGCAAAGTTTACCTGATGTGCTGTGGAAATTGGAAAATTTAAGACATGTGTTAGTAAATCCTTGTTTTGAGGGGCGATTGAGATTGGATACATTAGCACACCTAGAGACTTTGAAGTGGATGCGGGCTAAGAATCTTATTGCAAGAGATGCAGTACTCAAATTGACTAATATTCGGAATTTAGGAGTGTATTTCGAAGAGCCTGAGGAAGTAGAGATTGTCCTGAATTCCATCAATTTAGGCCGCCTTCGTTCATTGAAGATGTCCATCTCAAATGAAAAGTCATTTCCAAGTTTGGAATTACTTTCAGGATGTAATCATCTCACCAAGCTAGAGCTACAGGGGCGCATATCAGAAGATCCGAAATCACTCCATCACAACCTGGGGTCTCTGCCCGTAAGCCTAGTAAAGTTAATTTTGTCCTGTTCTCACCTAAAGCAAGATCCAATGTGTTATCTAGAGAAGTTGCCTAATTTGAGGTTTCTGTCACTGGATGATGAATTTTCATGCATGGGGTCTAAAATGGTCTGCTCTGTCAATGGGTTTCCTCAACTTGAGATTCTTATACTTGACAAATTAAGAGAATTAGAATACTGGCAAATAGAGGAAGGTTCAATGAAATGTCTCAAGAATTTATATTTAAAGGATCTAAGGAAGCTGAGGATGATTCCTACAGGATTGAAGTTTGTCACTACCCTCCAAGAATTGAAAGTCGCTGACATGGCTGCATTTGAAAAGAGGGTTCAAGTGATAGAGGGAGTAGAAGGAGATGATTTTGACAAGGTGCGGCACATACCCTCCGTCTCAGTCAGCTATTCATGGGGCCACAAGGTAATAATTCTTTTCCTTTTATCAGTAATTTTCTCATTTGGTACCAAAATCTTGCACTATGATTGTGTTTACTATCAATTTTTTAATTTTATTCTTTTTAGTACCAAACCATTTATTTTAGTCTGAGATTGAGTTACTTAAAGAGATTCTGACCAATTCTAGACAACGGATCAGCCGAAATAAGAATATGATTTCGAAATTCATCATATATCAAATGCTAAATCACCAAAAAATTTAATTAATTAATACTTGAATCAACACCATTAGTAAAATGCATATATCTTAGATTTTGATTCGAATCATAATGAATTAAATTGTTCAGTAATGCGGCACCCAATATAACAAATTTAAAATATATTTTAATTTGGCTGAGACGTTATTCAAAATTGTACGAAATTTTTTAGATAACTTAATTTGAAAAAAAGAGTTAGAAGATTTTGTGAAAAAAAATAAAATAATTAGAAACTGAAACCACATGAAAACATATGACAAAAAGTTTTTTATAATGAATTGAAATATTTACCCATATAAACAATTGTGTTTACTGGGGTGCATTTTTCAATATGAAATTCATTTCCTTTTCTAGTTAGAATTGTTCTTATAGTTATTCACATCAAATTATCTCTGAATTTTCTTTAGATATTTCTGCATTAGTTTCACCAAAATAATCTAATTCTCCCTTTCTGTCACCATCGTAAATGGTTGAACATGAATGATTACATTTTCGGTAATATAGCATATGTATTTTAGCAGCCTTGTTCTTATAAAACTGAATGTGTTGGTCTATAGGGAGCCATCACTTTGGACCCTCATTGAGCAAATAAAAATAAAAAGTGCCCTCTACAGTTTGTTTGATATTGTGCTGGAAAATGGTGAGTTTAGATTTGAGTTACTAATGTAATCTGAGGTATTGGGGTTTTCCACATTGGGTAGGTGAAAAATTAAGAGTGTGATGAGTAAGTATACTAGCTTTAGATAGTTTCTTTCCAATTTTTATGTTTTTTTCCATTATGTATTTTTTTAATAAAACAATTCATGATTATATTTATTTTGGAGGGATAATTATAAATTTAGTGTCTTAATTTTTTTATTTTTTCTATTTCAGTGTTTGAATTGTTTTTCTATTTAATCAAATGTTTGAACCTGTTAATTTATATATATTATAGTGTCTTTTGTAGATTTTAAAGATTAAAATAATAATTTAATTCATTTTACACATGAAATGACCTATGTATTCTTATTCATCTTTATTTATAATTCTTCTATTTTTTTCTTTCCTTTTTTATTTATTTTTATTTTTTTATATTTTTTCTACTTGCTATAGAAAAAAAATTTAGCAGTAAAGAAAATGTTTAATTAATTCTTTTAATTTTTACTCATTTAAAAAAAAAAGATTCACTAATCATTTTTTTATCTCTAAAAATTATTTGTTTAGAATACTTAATGTCTTTCTCTTTCTTCTCTTATTGTTTTGAGGTGAAACAATATTTTACTTTTCACTAAGAATATATTTTATTTTTAATTTTTGAGGTGTATGCACGAAAATAAAAAAATTAAGTAAATAAAATTTAATTTTTTTATTTTTTATTTGAATGAATGAGAAAAGTAAAATAATTTTATTTTTTTCTTTCAATCTTTTGAAAAATAAATAAATTTTAAAAAAACTACTATTGAAAATAGATAAAAATAATAAATATAAAAGATGAAAAATAAAAGATGATATTATTTTAAAGGAAGATATTTAAGTCAATTTATTATTTAAAATAACTCAAATAAGCACTTTAACTTGTAAAATCGGCTAGAGACACTATATTGAACATTTTTAGCAAGTTCAAATACTTAATTGAATAAAAAAATAATTTAGATACTAAAATAAAAAAAAAAAGTTAAAATACTAAACTTATAATTTTTCCTATTCTGAAATTACAGCAACATACTGTTGGAACTGACACACATGTAAATATATATATCCACACATTATTAGGAGGTTTAGAGATCATCAAAGCTTTCATAAAGGGAAAATTATTAAGAAAAAAATATATAAAAAATTGAGCTTTGCCCTGAAATACACTTGCATGGCATCCTTGCTCTTCTAAATTACTACTTCTAATACTTGAGGTTTATTAATGATTCTATGATTCAGTTCTTCATCATAGAATTGAGAATTTTCCTTATACTTGAATCCCTAAAATTAAATCATAATCTAACATATAAAGTTTCAATTTTATGGAGTCCTTGAATAGTTTAACCAATATGTTATTAAAGTACTTCAATCATTTAGATTTTATATTCTTTATTGATGGTAGTATGGGATCTGAAATTGCTAATTTTGATAGATGCAAACATTAGGGATATTGTAAATGATCAAACACTAAAAGTTTTTTTATTTCTACAATGTGTTTATTCCCTGATAGGTTGAGGAGCCAGAATCTGAGGAGGACTCAGGATTGGAAGAGGACCCAGAATGCACTTGATGGAGAAGTGATCATGTGTGCATTTTGCAGTGATAAACTTTGTTCAAATTTGTCTGGGGTTTACCACATTATTACTGTCTGTAATTTCCAACTTCTTGTTACTTATCTTCTTGCCATGCAATTTAATGCAAATTCTTGCTATTATTTGAGTGCAATTGTTTGACACCACCTAGGAACTTTACATTTGTGTAACAATTACAACTTGGATACACATTTTCTGTAGGAGTACAATAGGAAAGTAGAATCTGACAGCTATCTTTTGTTTTGTTAAGGTCTTGAGGTTTGTCCTTGTGTAATTTGTTTGGCAGTTACTTGTTTAGATTTAATCATAGTCATTTGATGAAAAACTTATTAGTAGAATAATAGATTATTCTTTTAACATCTACTTACAATTTAAGTGTAAAATTCAGCAATATTTATATTTTATTTCATTGATTATATAAATTTTTTAAAAAATTAATAATTTTTTTTTTATTAAAAGTAAAATTTATGACATTCAAATCATGTCACACCAAATAATGACGATATTCAAATAGATTAGCTCTACTTTGTTTAAGATTTTTAACGGTTTTATAAAGTTTTCAACCTCTAATCAATAATTAGGATTTCTTTACAGATTGTTAAAATTTTTAAACCTCAACCCAAATTAGTAGATGGAAAGTTAAGATTTATAGTTTAAAAAACTGTATACTATTTACTATTTTCTAAATCTTTTATTTTATCATCCATTTTTTTTAGATAAAATAAAATTAGAAACTCTACTTTTATCTTCTAAAATCTTATATTTATTTACTTTATAAAATTTTCTCTTAATTTACTCGTATTTTCGCCAAATTGAGTGTTCAAGTAAATAGATTACTTAGGCCAGTTGTTTTAATTTATAATCATTCTATTAAGTTCTTTAAAAGTTAATTTTTTTAGTGAAATTCTGTAATCAAGTTGCTAACAATTCTCTTATATATATATATATATATATATATATATATATATATATATATATATATATATATATAATTGGTATTAGAATTCTCAGGTCTTAAAGGACCATTGAGTTTGAGTTCCTTTGAGAGAAAACAAGTAAACTTTGTCCCTAAAAAGACCTGAAAAGAACTAGCCCCACCTTTTCTTTATCCTTTGTCATTGTCATCAACTGGCAAAAGTGAGGGAAAGATAGCTGAAGATGTACGATCTTTGCATCACAACCTTGAGTATCTACCTCCAAGCCTTACTAAGTTTATCTACCTCCAAGACTTACTAAGTTAACTTTGTGTCGTTCTCATTGAGGCAAGACCCAGTGCCTATTCTAGAGAAGCGCCTTAATCTGAGGTTTCTGTCCCTAGAGGGAGATTCATACAAAGGATCTGTAATGGCATGTTCTGCTTACAGTTTTCCTCAAATTGAAGTTGTTAAACTTGAATGGTTAGATAAACTAGAAGAATGGATGGTAGAAGAAGGTGCAATGCCATGCCTACATAGATAATCTAAGAGAATTGAGAAAAATTCCAGAAGGATTGAAGTTTGTGGGTACCCTCCAAGAGTTCAATGTTCGTTGAATGCCAGAAGCATTTGAGAAGAGGATTCGAGTCATAAACAACGAAGAAGGAGAGGACTTTGACAAGGTGCGCCACATACCCTCCATCATGTTCTACCCTTGAGAAAGTTGAAGAGTCTGCAAACTCGAAGGTGAGCATTTTTTCTTTTTTGCAGAATAGTGATTGTACACCGGCGTGATTGAAAGATAATGTTCTTTTTTTTCTTTAACGAGATTCTTTGTCCATTATGTTTTATTTGCTCCATGTAACTGAATCCCTACACTGTCAAGAAACAATGTTCAAACTTCTGGACAATCCAATCATTTACTCTGAGCGTTACCTAACTAAATGGGAAAGATGCAATCCTGAAAATTATAAATCAATCCAGCAATTCATCCTAAACCAACTGAAATCAAAAGCTCTCATTTCATAAGCGTCTATTTACATGTTCAAGGGATAAGAATCTTACTTCTAATGATGCATTGAATTTGTGGTCCTCGTCTTCAATGTTTATCCTTTCTCCAAACTTTCAGCAAGCAACTGTATTTACTACAGAACAGAAGGCCACAAATGAAGTGCAGAACTATTCGATCGAGCAGATTCCAGAACTCATCACCAATCACAAAAAATAATACAGCTTTCACTATATCTCAAAGCAATTGGCGAAGCTCGTGGTTTTCTCTCCGAAGAGACTTAATTTCTTTCATTAGTTCAGCTTGATTTTCCAGAACTGAGCTCATCGCACTAGAAAATTCCATCTGCTCATTTCAACAACAATATTACGTTGCAAAGAAACAGCAAGAAACAAGTAAATTAACAACCAGACTACATTTATACCTCCTGCATGTGGAATTGCCTCAGAATTTCAATATGAAGGTTCCTCATATCTTCATGGATGGATTTCTGAAACGAATCAAGAGTTTCTTGGAGAGTACGTTGGAAAAGCTGAAGCGTGAAGGAACTTCCCTGTTGTGGATCCAGCTGAAGGGCTTTATTTGCTTGTGACATTCCTCCCTGTCATCATGTAGCAAACTAAGTAGTCACAATAACATGAAGGATAATCTCAATGCGCAACATTGAAGGCATCAATGACAATAAAGCATGTATTGACTATTCTTTGACAGCAGGAAATTTATTCCTTCCAGTGTAAACACAAGTAAATGTATATCGAAGTGATATAGCATACATACATTCATTATTGGTAGATTTCCAGACTCAGTCCCAGCCAATGTGTCAGACCTCGACAGCAAGCTACTCAAAAGCTCTTCCCTGGTTTCAGCTCCTGTTTTCTTCATTTTTGGTGAGTTTACCGCTGGGGATGTCCCATCACCAAAGGAAGAAACAGTGCTTGTCCTCTCAGCGTAAGAAGAGAGCTTCCGAGGGAGTGTAAAAATCCCTGGTCCTGGCAGGTCAGCATCAGCTGGTCCTATGTTGCTTTTTGTACCCAAAGATTGAGATATGGAACTAGTATTATTTTCTGGAAGTCCTGTTAAAGTCTCCTGATTTATAGAAATATCTTTGGTGCGTATATTTGGAAAGCTGAAGTACGAACTCGCCAATGAGCTCATAATTGTCTGACTCGTCGAAGAGGACAAATCTTGCAAACCAGAAAACAATGACCCTGATGTCAAACCCCCAGAAGCCAGCATTCCAAAACGAGAAAGTGGCTGGCGTTGGTGGGCAAGTTTATCTGATATTCTCTCACCGCCCCAAGCCTCTGGAGGAGTGATGGAGGATTCTTCACTGTTTGAAGATGGAGAAGGAGTAGATCCCCCCAACAATGATAAAGAAGATCGGGTCTCATCCTGCACAAAATATGCAAAAAACATATCAATGTCATATGTGAAGATTTAAAAATCTTACAACATGTTCACTAGGGAAATCAAAATCAGCTCAACTCTATTCAGGAAATCTAGAAGTTACTAAAGAGAAACCACAAATTTTTACAGAAATGTTCCAGTCAGCTGTTCTGATCAAAAGATAACATGGCAAACCACCTTCAATGGTCATAGATCGTATAAAATCTCCAATGGAAAAACAACCGAGCACAAGGTTTTGTCAATTGTGAGTTGCTCCATATGACAGTGGAGCAAATAAAGCAAAACGAACAAATAAGATTCCCTGTGGTGCTGACCACTTTCCTATCCTGTACTTCTCAAATTTGCATACTGTAAATATAGTTTAAAAAGAAAAATAATATCAGACCTGTCTGGAAGTTGAACTGGTTTTCCAGTCGAATATAGGATGATCATTTGCCCCGTCCTCAGAAAAAGGAAATCTCCTGCTGGATGATGAAAACAAGGAAGAGGGCTTCTTATCAACCGATAGATTATCTTTTTTTGCTCCCTCATTATCACCCCACAGCTTATCAAGTGAGGGTGTGATAGGCTGGACATCAACAACCGGCGAAAACACGTCCATGTCATCCTTAAAATTATAACTAGAACGTGGAGCATTTAATCGTGACAATGTTCCACCTAGCCATAGATGGTTCCGGTGTGGGGTTTCTTCTGCTAAAGATAGACTGGCAATGCTTGATGCAGATCCACTGCTGGTTGATGTAAGAGATGACGATTCTATAGAAAGACTGGAACGACCAGTATTACGAGAACTTGACACCACAGTGGATAGTGAAACACTTGATAATGTCACAGAGGGAAGTGGGTCAGGCATAAGAATTGAATCTTCAATAGCACCTCCCAGAAGGGCTGTCTCAGCAGTGCAATTGCTCTCATTTACCACAACTGGTTTTGATCTTTGCCAGCATAAACTTGTGACAGCCTGATGAATACCATGAATACCAAGGTTAGTTGAATATGTGGACTAACATTAAAACTCAGATTTGGATCAATGTATTCGTCAAATTATTGATGGCATACAAAGGCTGCATGCACCTCTGACAGATAAAAAAACGAGGGACACATTTCCCACTAAAAATCTTCACTGCCAACCTACTTGTCATATCCAAACAATTACTATATCCAGCAGCTGTTGTTCCATTAATTACTCTTTGGAGCTCCATCTAATAAGTCACCCATCAATTAAATCATCCTAATGGGCAAGAGGGACAACCACTCAATCAGCATACTTGACCAATGTAATTATCAAACTTAACACTCAGGTGTATAAGAATATGACTCATGTGCAGTGACATGTATGATTCTCCTAAATGAAACAATGATAGAGGCATGGCATATGATTGTAACTTCTTCTGAAAAATGCTCCATTGCTATTAATTTTAATTATACTGATTGTAACTTCTTCTGAAAAAAGCTCCATTGCTATTAATTTTAATTATACAGCACTATATTCAGGAATGGAGTAAAGAATTGTAAAATGCTGGACTCAGAAAGCACAAAACTAGACAGAAACAGTCAACGAGTTCCCAGGCATTCACTTATAAGCCCCACATATACCTTATGCGTCCAAGCATACCCATCCTTCTAACAAGAAGTTTTCACTCTCACACACCAGACTCACAAGACCTACATCTACATACTATATACCACCAATCACTTCATAAAGTAAAGATAACAGTTGAGTCCAAATATAAAATGTTAACCTACAGCTGTCCTTTTTTTTTTTTTTTTCATTTCCATGGATATGTAGGAAGTGTAACGTGCCTAAGTCCAACAGTTTAGAAACTGAAGTTAAGTTGTAGTCAGCATAAAGAATTGGATGAAACTACCTCAGAACTGCTAAAAGCACGAAGAACATTGAAAGGCTGTGGTTTCCCACGAACATCATAGAATACCACCCGGCCACTGCTAGTTCCAGCTGCTAGAATCAAGCCATCATCTCTGAATGCCAATGAAGAGAAAGGTGCCTCATAAGATATGCAAGATGAGGGTCTTCTAGACCCCGCGTCAAAAGTGTACAACTTTTTATCCAGTCCAACACTAGCTATTATCTGTACAGGTAAAAAATGTTTAAAAGAACAGAATGGTCAGCTAATTTACCACAAATCATGTCCTCAAATAAGCCTCCCCATTCTAAAGCAGATAAGTAATTCAGTTTTCTTGCTCATATGATCAGAACTAGGGGAGGGGGCGAAGAACTGCAACTCAACAAAGTAAACATGAGACCTTGTCATTTGATGGTGAGAAGCTGATGCCAGCTGTAGGGGCAGAATGTTGCTTCAACCAAGAAACCTATGACAGTGAAATGCCATTGTTATATATAAAAATATTAACATAAAGCGGTGAAGAAAAAGTTTTCTAGAATATAATCTCCATAATGTATGAAAATTGTGAACCATAGTGACTTGGTGAATTTGAAAAACGAGTTCGAATTGAAAAACTTTTCTTGCTAATTTATATGACGCTGCAATATTTTCTGGAAAAGTAAGTTGAGGCAAATTAAAAGGAAATATCCGTTTGGTTTCTCCTACTCTTGTATGCTCCATTCAATACTCATTTGTGGTCATTTAGACATTAAACTTTATAAGGGATGTTCAGGATCTAAGCCCACAGATCAAGTACCGCTAACATGATGTAAGATCATTACATATCAAGGTTCCACTTAAGTACGAAAGTGAATCTGTCATATTACTAGTTGTGTGACTTCTATACATGTATTAGCTTGAAGAATAAAAACCTTCGGGTTGCGACCAGTTGTATCCCACAAATGTACAGATCCATCATCACCTGCAGTCACCAAAAGGTGCCTGCTAATCCTTGAATAGTCAAGCACACGTAATACCTGGTTTTAATAATCCACAGAACAATAAGCTTGGCATTCAGAAACTTTATGCAATAAACACCAGAATGGCACTATGAAAATGCAACAAAATAAACAACCTGTTCATTAGGGTCCTTGAGTTCTGCTGCCCTTGCACCAGATGCAAGGTTGTGAAGAATAAGATCCCCATTTAGACTTATAGAAGCCAAATGCTCATCTTTGCAATTGTATAAAGCACCGGTTATTGTACTGGTATGACCCCTCAACCATTTAATACAGCGGTTTCTCTGTAGATCCCATATTCTTACAGCTTGACCACTTCCTCCTGAGCATAAGTATCTCGATCCCTTGTGACTAAAGCTAATAGCCAAGATAGATTCCTGGAAATTAAAAATTTCAGCTATTACAGATTTAATGAAGAAATCTTACTTTCTTGACAGTGTGAATGGAGTGAGAAACAGGAGAACCAATGAGAAGTATTTGGAAAAGAACAACATATTGACAAAGCATAAGACGCATTAAACCAGGATTAATACAAAATAATGTAGCATGTGATACAGACAGATATAGTAGCGGATCTTCTTTCACTACAGCTCAAAGGATAAATGAATATAAAGAAATCTAAACAACCTAAGCATATATTCTGTTCCTTGTTTAAATCTCTAACAGGTTAATCGTTGATGCTTGAAGCACACAACAGCGGTCTTGCATAAATAATTGCCCCTACATTCAGTTCTGTCCTAGAAAACAGAACAATGCTATTGCTTAATCCTCATTCCACCAATTCTATAGAATTCACATGCAAGGTTCCTGACAAGTAAGGTGGCCATACACATGCGCTTTTACATTCATGCTTTTCTTCAAAAGAAATAATATTGACGGTAATAACAGTTTGGAAGCAATAAAGACCCTCCAATGAAACCTCTCATCAACATTTAGTCGATATAAAGAAAGAAGATAGCAATATGAAATCTAGGCCCTGACATAATTGCAAAATCAATGACTTTGAAGAGAATTACATCAATGTTATCTCCACTATCTGTCCCAGCAACTGGAATAGTCCCCATACTCTGCCCCTTTTTCCTCCATAGAGATATCTTCTTATCTTCTCCAGCACTAGCCACAACCAAATCTACCAATATGATCACAAAAGAAATAAAATCCAAATTAAAACCAACCTCTGATTGCTAAGCAAACTTTTCTTTTTTGATCCCAAAACTAAGCAATAATTAAAATAAAATTCACATTTAAAAAATAAAACAAGAAGCAAACTTAACCCTAGAACAACAAAATGCAGATTCTACCAAACTAAACAAAGAAAAAAATTCACAAGAAACCAAGTAATTAGAGCTAAACCGAAAGAAAAAGAAAAAAGAAACAAATTGCTAAAAAATATGAAGTTAAATTCAAAATGTCCAGTGACTGACTAGTGTGATTCCACTTGACTGAGTTAACCAGGCAACCCGGAGATGGAGCGTAACTCATGATGCAACGATCTCCTTCCTCCTCTGATACATCAAATAGCTTCACTGTATCACCGCCACTAGCGGCCAGTAACCCCATTGATGGATCCGGTAAAATCATCCTTTACAATCTGAAACCTCTAAAATTGAGCAATTGAATGCGATTATAGCAAGATTGAAGCCTTTCTTTCACTTGAGTATTACAATGACAAAGAGAATTTAGAAAAATATTGAATCTCTGTTAGAAAAAACAGTAATAGAACCCCACAAGGATAAATGAGAAATTGGAGGATGGTGTCTGTTGAAAGAAATTAAATTTGAATGGGAGTGGAGAGAGAGGGGGTTACTATAAAGTGAGCGCCTTTCCTTTGCTTTAATTATTTTGTCCGTTGTTATACTTGTGGCTTATTGGATAAATTTATTTATTTATTTTTGCAATTTTGAAAAATAATTAAAAGTTTAGTTGAATTTATATTTTGGTTTTTCTTAAATAAAGCAATTTATAATCCTAAATTCATAAAATTTATTTATTTTTTATTAAATAATTTTGGGGTCTATTTCTGGCAATAAATTTAGCTATTAATATGTAGCATTTTAAAGATTTCATAGTTTTCTTTTTCAAAATTGCTTAAATGATTTTTTTAATGTAAAATATTACTATTTAGTATTAATTGAACTAATCTTTGCAAAAAAATATTTCTTTCACTTTCTATAGGTTTTTTTTTTGGGGGGGGGGGGGGTACAAAGGAAGGGTGTGTGCTACATCAGTCCCTTCCAATAGAAGTCAATGAGATGCATACATATGCCCACAGGTAAAGGCAGTCAACGAATAGGATGACAGGCAAAACCACAATCATCGTCCTCAACAAAATCTTTCATTTCTCAGTAAAAGTTTTAGGGTTTAGGGAATTCGGAAGACCCCAAGATGGAGACCAAAAGGAAAGCAATGGCAGCAAGAGCACTGTGCAATCTTGCCAAGGGCAATCCCCACCCCCCCCCCCCCCCCCCCCCCCCCCCCCCCAAACATGCCGCTGCATCACTGACAAAAGAGCTCTCGTGTGCTCAGGCTTCTCTTGGAGATTGGAACAGAGGAACTTCAAATATTATTCAGCCATTATTAAACTCAAAGCAATTTCTGTTGAAAATGAAAATAATTTTCTATCTGTTTTTTGTTCAAATTCTATATAATTACTAATAAGAAGAATAAGATGAATTTTATTTATCCAAACCATCTTTGTAGAATTTTTTATAGAAGTTTTATTTATATTTAGTATTGAGGGTGAAAAAAAAATTTGATTCTTCTACGGTAGGACCCATTTAATAAGGGGTCATATATTTTTTGTAAGTACTCTTTTTTCGTTTTATCATTACATAATCTAGTCCTTTTTTCGAGTGTATTCAGAACAAGGATTTGGTGAAAATCACAGCTGTAGCAGAGAAGAAACTGAAGAAAGTGATGCTATGTTTGAATGCTTGGCATATATAACTTACAGAAATAATCTGGATGATTGTAACCAGAAAAGAAGAGAAAAGAAAAAAGCATGTTGATCGAAAATAACACTGTACTGTATTTCATCAAAACCTTGAGATTTCAAATAATTAGACTTTAAACTTCTTTTCTTGTCTTGTAATTTCAATTCACTTGAAAATTTAATGATGAGCACCTGCAGATAATATCATATCTAATTCTGAAATACTCCATCTTGGCCAAATTTAATAATATTCAAGTCAGACTCGACCCGTGTTGCTTTTTTGCATTTCCACGTTGAAGAAAGGCTGTATAATAAAGCAATGGGAACGGATGACTGGTGGAAATGCAGAACATAGCATCTTAACCAATACCCAAAATTAAAATAAGCATCTCTAACATGAGAAATATGCCCAAGCGACAATACAAGCACCAGAATCTATTAAAAAAAACAAAGAAATAAGAAGCCATTTTGGGGTGGTGAATGTAGCAACCTTTGAGGTGCCCAAACCCAAAAACACATTTGAATTACCATGTTAAAATTATGTACAGAAGGACACCATTTAAGAACTACCAGGAGAAAAAAAGGTAAAAGAGACTAAAATGGGCAAAGAAAAAAAAAACTGAATTCTGGCATTTGGTACACCATGCAGCATCAACTTCCAGATAGGACTTTGTAGAAACTTTACCCCAACAACCAGGGAATAAGCATAAACAAGCACCCCCGCATCTTCTAAGTTAGAAGACTCCTAACTGGCAATCTTCAGGTTCAGCCAGTTTCCCTGCAACATTGGGGAAATTACCAGCATAAGAAAAAACAAAAATGGACAATGATGCAAGAGGTGGAAGCAAATACCAGTAATTTGCTTTAATGTTGAAGTGAAGAGTGATGGCAATTGAATTTCAATCGATGTAAGCTCAAGAAATCAGAAAGCTTAAAACAAAGATCATAAATATAATGAATGTGTAACAATTGTAACACTGGTAAGAATCTCATGGCTATTTTTTAAGTTGGTAGCGACAAAAGTCAAAGATGACAAGATTTTTAAAAAAGAAATTCCAGTGTATATATATATTCTTTTACTTGGTGCATATATGTATAAGTAAATGGCCAAATCACAGTATAACCACACACCTTAGACAGAAATTTAGACTTGGGCTACAATTGTTAAAATTAGTTGAGTTTATGGCCATTATTAACCTTTCGAGCATCAAAACTACATAAAAACATATCAAGGACATTTTCTGAAACAACAAAAAGGGGAAAAAGGAAACACAAGAAAGAAAAAGAAAAGAAAAATCCCCTCTCGAGCTTTGTAAGCAAAAGGTGAAGAGCAAGCTTATGAAATTCATGCACTTGGACCAAGGCCATAATCATAAAATTTGTAATGAATGCAAAACTCCAAACTGAGCAGTAGAATGATTCAAAATACAGGCATTTGGATGGAGATATGAAAAGTGTAGCCATTCTCATTTGCATGGGGACACATCACAGTATTGATTTTAAATTCCACCTCAAGCATGTTCTCTTCGTCACAGGCCCACGTCAAAAGCAAATAGAGTACTGTAAGATTAGCATTACAGCTCTCTCAGGTGAGCTGAACTGTTCATGTGGATAGCCTGAAGCCTTGTGCCAAGGTCACCTCTTACAGAACGTTTTTTTTTCTCTATATACTATACAGGTATGGCATTTCCAATCCAATAAATAGTCTACTTAAATTTCTTTAGGAATCCCTCTCTAATTTTCCCATCAGAGGGAGATGGCTAGACCCAAATCCAGCTTAAAACCACCAATTTTGTGCAGGGAGGGTCATGTTTCCTAGAAGTTGTGTCACTTTTGATGTCAGATTATAAAGAACTAGATCTTTAGGGACACTTTAAAGACAATTAGATCTAATTAGTTTTTTTTTTCTTTTGGCTTCATGACAGTTACAGAACCAGAAATTGCAATATATAGTTTGAGTTAAGGTTTATATCTGTAGCACGTGTGCACACTCATACATCTGCATTAGAAGTGATAACAACAATACTTTCAACTTAATGATAAATAACTTCTAGAAAATGCAAGAGTTACGAGAAGCATGAATAAACCACAGAAAGCATACACAATCTAGGAGGTCTATAAGCATCAGCATAAAATCTAAGAAAAAAATTATTCTGCTGACCTGAGTAAAGACTGGGGATCAAGCATGCTGCAGCTATCATATTTTGTTTGGCATCATATATTTAGCTTTTTTTTCGGCAGGCTTTAGAATCTGAAAGGAGCACATCAGATTTTCATCTATGCTCATCATAGCACCAGCATTATCAAACTCACCACAATAGTTGGGAGCTGAGAAAATAGTGACAAGTTGCCTGTCTGCAAAGAATTCATACCCATCCTCCACAACCTAGAAAAAGAAAAAGTATATTATGAAATTAGTATCCAGATAGAGAATGATACAAAAAAAATGAAAAAGAACTGAGCTTATGTAAAGAACCTGATGTGCACGACAAACAAGATCTAAATCATGCTTTGCCAGGAACTCTGACACCTTATCAGGACCAAAAGTATATGAAACTCCTCGGTCATTCATTCCCCATCCCTTAACATCTCTCCCAGGATCCGACCACAACAAGTCACATAGTAAACCAGTGTCTGGAATAGCAACTGGCCGAGGCAAACTCCTGATCTGATCCAAGTTTGTCAAATCAGGGGAAAGACCACCATGCATGCACAATATTTTATCATCTATAAGAGCCGCAACAGGAAGGCAGTTGAAACAGTCAGTAAAGGATTTCCAAAGCCTCACATTAAACCTCCGCTTACATTCATCATAAAATCCATATATCCGATTTATTGAAGCACATTCATGGTTTCCTCTCAGAAGAAAAAAGTTCTCAGGATATTTAATCTTATAAGCTAGCAAAAGGCAGATAGTTTCCAAACTCTGCTTGCCACGATCAACGTAATCCCCTAAAAATAAGTAATTTGCCTCAGGAGGAAAACCTCCATATTCAAAAAGCCTTAATAGATCACTATATTGCCCGTGAATATCACCTGAAATACAAAGAAGAATCTTTAGAATTTAGAAGGTCAGAGCTGAAAAATATAGGCAATAATCAAACTGATTTCTAAATATATAACGCCTATGGTGACAGCCTTCAAAATTAAAATGGGAACCATAATACATTTTCACGGTGCGGTTACTTTCATGTCATAAATATAATAGAAGAACTCCAAACTCACTTAATCACCTACACTACTTGGGATGGAAGATTGTAAGATTTACATAACATCCAAGCTTCACTTTTTCTTCACCTAGTTTGCTAGCAATGAAACAGTAAAACATAAAGTCAATCAAGTTTTATATAGAAACAAAAATAACCCAATAATTACCCAATTGAAACCACCACATTTCAAACCCATCCCTAATTCCATTCCAAAGAAAACCCTTAAATTTTGAACACGCATGGCAATTTGAGCAAATGTACCATGCCAAAGTTAACAACTATACAACAAAACACACATACACAAGAAGAAAAGGTTTCATTTTTATACCAACCACAAACATTATCTTCAACAATTTAACACAACAAAAAATAACCCATAAAAAAATAATCCCACAAAACCCTAAAAACCCAACAAAAAATAAATAATAATAATGTAATATATTAGGGATTTTATACCGCAAATCTTAATGGGTGCTTCAAGCTCTAACAAATTAGGTTGTTGCATGAAGATATCTCTAGAAGCAACACATAACTGCTTGATCTCTGCCTCTGATAGCTGCACTTGCTTACCTGGCCTTGCTGACCGGACCTCCGTTAACCGTTTAATTATATCATCCAGTACGGCAGGGTCAATAAAAGCCTGCCCTTGAGTTGCCATCTAATCAAACAAAAAGAAACCCTAGAAATCAGAATGGTCAAAGAGTTCTTGAGAGATTTTAATATTTGGGTTCTTTTTCTTGTGGGGATGTTGGTTCCTGTTCTTTTATAAGCTTTTTCTGGGTTTAAACTCTGCGTGTTTGAAAATTTTGTTTTTGTTTGGTGTGGTAGAAAAAAGGGATTTTCTCGGGGAAAAGAGTGGGGAAGAGAAGGAAAATAAAAATAATAGGATGAAGGTACTGATTTTTGTTTATATATGAAAATGAAGTGTTAAAAAATTATGGCAGAAGGAGATGACTGCAATTTCTATGCGACGGAGGAGTCCATAATAATTCTGGGCAAAGAAAGAAAAGGATCAGGTTATTTTAAACGATGCCGTACATAACTTATAAAGACAAAAACAGAAAAGAAAACATGAATACTTGCTCTATTAGAATTATTCAATTGGCAGTGTCATCGTTTGTAATTGAAATTCGATCGCTAGTATTTATAAATTAAAATATTTAATAAAATTTTATTAGTTATTATGTTAATATGTTAAATACTATTGAATATATAATTTATTTTTAAATACGTCTTAATTAGAATGCTACTTTAAATTATGTAAATCAACAGAAATAATTTTATAATAATAAAATAAAATTTTAATTAGTTATATTTGATTTAATTGTATTTATTATAAAATATTTTAAAAAATAGGAATCAAGTTTTAAATGATAAAAACATTTTAATTTCAAATAATGTAATTTAGACATTATAATTATTTGATTATTAAGTAAAATTTTAAAATAATTATTATTATAGTATAAAATTATAAAAATTAATTGTATTAAAATAAGTCAGTATTATACTTTTTAATAAAAATAATATCATTCAATTAAACTAAAAAAAGTTAATTCTACTATTAATTGATAAGAAAATATTTTAAAAACAGAACTGATAGAATGAGTAATTTATTAAAATGTAATCCATTATAAATTATATTAATTTTTAAATTTTATTAAACACGATTAATTTTAGTTTTTGAGTGAGAAATATCAAAAAATAATTTTACTGACACTAAAATTTTGTTTATATTTATAATTGATACTAACAATTTAACTTTTTTTTTTATTTTTGTACTAAAATTTTAGTTGTTATTACTTGCGAGAGTACTTAATAATAATTTATTAATTTTTAATAATGTGATATACAAAGTTTTAAAGCTCTACATTAGCATTTCACTCATGTACACATCACATTTGATTTTTGATAAATTTGCCTCATGGTTTCAAGCTTTGCTATTTATATCCAATTGGCACCCATAACTTATTTTTCTTATTCTTGATACTATAACTTTAATTTTTGTTACAGGCAATGGTACTCATTTTCAATTTTTTATGACGTGAAAAGGAGAGTTTCAAATCAGCATTCTACTTACTTACCACGTCGCGCCTAATTTTAGATAAATTACTTTCTAAATATTAAAATTTTACCACTTATATTTAAATGGTACTAATTTTTAAATTTATTTCTTTTTATTATCACATCTATTATTTTTATTTTAATCAATAGTAAAATAATATTATTTAATAATATAACAACTAATATCATCAACAACCACAACAACAACAACAACAATAACAATAATAATAATGTTAAAAAAATTAACAAGTATAATAGTAATTATAATATAAACTGTAACATTTATATACATATGACTTTTCTGGTGAGACATATGACTTTATTTTAAATCAAATAAGTTCTTTTTTCAGCAACTACATGATAAAAAGCCCATTCCAATAGTGATAAAAAAATTAAAATAAAATAATAAAAAGATAAGATAGTCATTTAATGGATAACAATATTTGAAATTTTAAATATATAAAAACAATATTGAGGATTAATTCAAAAAAAACGTTGATATTTGAAAATCAAAATTAAAAAGAAAGCTTGAGAAATAGAAAAATAAAAACAGAAATCAAATTATAGAATCTGTTCAATATTTGTTTCTTCAAATTTAACTGGATTGCATTTCAGTTTTTGGTTCAATCGGTTTCTTCGTACACTCTTAAAAATGAGTCCAAAAACACATCTAATTAAAAGTATTTTCAATTGCAATGAACTCAAAATACTAACTAATTAAGCCAAGAAAAATCAATATGATATTTAAAGAAATTTTTTGAAAAAACCAACTTAAATTTTGATAATTTTGACCTTCATTTAACTTAAATGTCAAATAAATATATATATGTGGCATGACTTTATAAAATTATAAGTTTAAATGTATTTGTTTGCAACTTATATATCCATCATACTCCATAAGAATAGCAATGAACTTCTTAATCAAAATTAAATATTTAATCCATGTATATGTTATACATGAGTTAATTAAATAGCTATAGATACATGTTTTTGCGAAATTTATTTTTCATATTTTGCATCCAAAATTTTAATTGATGGAAACAGGAAGTTATTTTTAAGATTTTTACATGTTTATGAAAAACATTATATATAAATTAGCTAAATATATATTAGTTAATATTTTAATTATTGATAATTAACTTCAATGACCTCCTATGACCACCGAGCCGACACGGTCACAAGACAATTTTCAAAAATGGTTTTTAACTTTGCTATTTGATTTTTGATAAATTAGTCTCTTGGTTTCAAAGCTTTTCCATTTATACCCAATTGGCACCCATAATTTTTTTTTTATCCTTGATACTGTAATTTTAATTTTTATTATAAGCAACGGTACTCATTTTTAATTTTTTATGATGTAAAAGGTAGAGTTTCAAATCAACATTCTACTTACCTAACACATCACGCCTAATTTTAGATAAATTGCTTTCTAAATATTAAAATTTACCACTTATATTCAAATGGTACTAAGTTTTCAATTTTTTTTATCATCACATCTATTATTTTTATTTTAATCAATTTTACAATAATATTTTTTAATAATATAACAACTAATATCATCAACAGCCACAACAACAACAACAACAATAATAATATTATTAAAAAAATAACAAGTATAAACTATAACATGTATATACATATGACTTTTCTGGTGAGACATATGACTTTATTTTGAATCAAGTACGTTCTTTTTTCGGCAACTACATGATAAAAGCCCATTCCAATAGTGAGAAAAAAAATTGAAACAAAATAATAAAAAGATAAGATAGTCATATAATGGATAACAATATTTGAAATTTTAAATATATAAAAATAATATTGAGGATTAATTAAAAAAAAACGTTGATATTTGAAATCCAAAATTAAAAAGAAAGCTTGAGAAATAGAAAAATAAAAATAGAAATCAAATTATAGAATCTGTTCAATATTTTTTTCTTCAAATTTAACTGGATTGCATTTTAATTTTTGGTTCAATCAGTTTCTTCGTACACTCTTAAAGATGAGTCCAAAAACACATCTGCAATGAATTCAAAACTAATTAAGCCAAGAAAAAACAATATGATATTAAAGAATTTTTTTGAGAAAATCAATTTAGATTTTGATAATTTTGACTTTCATTTAACTTAAATGTCAAATAAATATATATATATATATGTGGCATGAGTTTATAAAATCATAAGTTTAAATGTATTTGTTTGCAACCTATATATCCATTATACTCCATAAGAATAGAAATGAACTTCTTAATCAAAATCAAATAGTTAATCCATATATATGTTATACATGAGTTAGTTAACTAGCTATAGATACTTATTTTTGTGAAATTTATTTTTCACATGTTACATCCAAAATTTTAATTGATGGAAACAAGAAGTTATTTTTAAGATTTTCACATATTTATGAAAAAGAATTATATAGAAATTAACTAGATATATATTAGTTAATATTTTAATTATTGATAATTAATTCTGATGACCTCCTATGACCATCAAGCCGATATGGTCACAAGACAATTTTCAAAAATAGTTTTCAACTTTGTTATTTTATTTTTGATAAATTAATCTCTTAGTTTCAAAGCTTTGCCATTTATATCCAATTGGCATCTATAATTTTTTTTTTCTATCCTTGATACCGTAATTTTAATTTTTATTATAAGCAACGGTACTCATTTTCAATTTTTTATGATGTAAAAGGTAGAGTTTCAAATCAACATTCTACTTACTTAACGTCACGCTTAATTTTAGATAAATTATTTTCTAAATATTAAAATTTTACCACTTATATTCAAATGGTACTAATTTTTTAATTTATTTTTTTATCATCACATCCATTATTTTTATTTTAATCAATTTTACAATAATATTTTTTAATAATATAACAACTAATATCATCAACAACCACAACAACAATAACAACAACAACAACAACAACAATAATAATAATAATAATAATAATAATAATAATAATAATAATAATATTGTTAAAAGAATAACAAATATAAACTGTAATATGTATACACATATTACTTTTCTGGTGAGACATATAACTTTATTTTGAATCAAATAAGTTCTTTTTTCAGCAACTATGTGATAAAAGCCCATTCCAATAGTGAGAAAAAAATTGAAATAAAATAATAGAAAGATAAGATAGTTATATAATGGATAATAATAATTGAAATTTTAAATATATAAAAAAAATTGAAGATTAATTTAAAAAAAATGTTGATATTTGAAAATAAAAAATTAAAAAAAAAAGCTTGAGAAATAGAAAAATAAAAACAGAAATCAAATTATAGAATCTGTTCAATATTTGTTTCTTCAAATTTAACTGGATTGCATTTCAGTTTTTGATTCAATCGGTTTCTTCGTACACTCTTAAAGATGAGTCCTAAAACACATCTAATTGAAAGTATTTTCAATTGCAATGAACTCAAAACACTAACTAATTAAGCCAAGAAAAAACAATATGATATTTAAAGAAATTTTTTGAGAAAACCAACTTAAATTTTCATAATTTTGACCTTCATTTAACTTAAATGTCAAATAAATATATTTATGTCGCATGAGTTTATAAAATTATAAGTTTAAATGTATTTTTTGCAACCTATATATCCATCATACTCCATAAAAATAGAAATGAACTTCTTAATCAAAATTAAATAGTTAATTCATGTATATGTTATACATGAGTTAGTTAAATAGCTATAGATAGTTCTTTAGCCTCGCTTGTTTTGTGAAATTTATTTTCCATTTTTTATGTATTTGTTACATCCAAAATTTTAATTGATGGAAACATAAAGTTAATTTTAAATTTTTTACATGTTTATGAAAAAGATTATATATAAATTAGCTAGATATATATTAGTTAGTATTTTAATTACTGATAATTAACTTTGATGACCTCTTATGACCATCGAGCCCACATGGTCACAAGACAATTTTCAGAAATAGTTTTCAACTTTGGTATTTTATGTGATTTTATTACAATTTGAAAATATAAACTTTCCATAATTTAAAGATATTTTAATCTTGCTTTATAAAATTAATATTCTTAGTACACACCATGCACCGTAAAATAATATTTGTTTACAATTTTTTTGTATATAATAAAATAATAGAGAATAAATTATTAATTAAAAGTATCAAATATTCTATTAAATTAATGAGTTTATTATTAATATATTCCAAGTTATTATTATTTCTTATATGAATTTTCATTTTATAAAATTTGAATAAAGAAAAAGCAGCTAAATCATGAACTTGTGATAATTTAGTGTATATTAAAAATTAATTTATAATTAAATTAATAATAATATCTCACACAATACTCGAGTATATGACTCGTTATTTTAATTTTATGGAGAATTTTATAAGTAATTTTCATATTAATTATTTTTATTTGTATACTAATTACATAGCATCATAATTTTATCACTTGTAAAAATTAAAAAATTATCGAATTCGAGTATGTCATATGAATATGATTCATGTTTAAAGAAAAGAAAAGAAGTCCGACGAATAGAAGGAACAATATTAACTCTTTTAACATATCAATTATTAAAATCATTAAAGGAGGAAAGGATGGCAGAATTTATAAAACGACATTTTGACCAATCGGTGTCTGCTAGCTCAGAATGGCAAATGGCGATCTTGATTTGATGATTATCTTAAACTGCACATGGGTTTTCCATGTATGTGGTGCAAGATTAGCTTGCTTGTATTTTTGTACCAAACAAAGAGTATCGGAAGTAGAGAAAGTGCAAGGGACCATTTAATATTTTAGGTCTTTGGAGATTGAAAAGTTGCAACAGCTCATGATGGTGATGTTCCACTAGCAGAAGTAACCATTGTTTGATACACTAAATTCTTATTGCCATTTTCCTTTTCCTTCTTGAAGAAAAATATGACTTAACAGGAGGTTTGAAACTTCAAGGAAAGAGCTAAGAAACTTCATGTATACCAAGAACAAGATAACATTATTGGCACTTTCTATTTGGTCAAGAAGGGCGATTTGGTGCGTTTTCTTTCAGCTTTTACGCTTGGTGTGGAAGTCGAATTCGTAAATTTCATAATTCTACAGATAATTTCAGACAGTTTCCACTTATCAAACCTTATTGCTGAATTTGATTTGTTAACATGGTTTCCTTTTTGTGGTGTAGTACGTGGCTTTGGGCTAACCTCCTTGAATCGGACATTGGGTTACCTGCAAGATACTCCATTGGTATTTTGCCTGAAAAGCTACTGTTTGCCCATCTCTTTGTAGTTTGAATGATTTTTGATGTCTGTGGCTGGGTTCTGTTGCGTTACTCTATGTCAAGTATGCAATTGCAGTACACACGGCAAGAACCTGTAAATTTGAAATCTATGGGCCCATTTTCATTTTCTATAATTTGCAGCGCCTCAGGTTTTTGCCTTTTTAAGAAAGATCATGGTGGCCTAGGATAATATTGATTTTTTCTGCATGGTACACCAACAACACCTTAGAAAAATGAAATAATATATACCAAAAGAGAAACCACAACAGATTTCATAATTAAGTAGACAGAGGAACATAAGGTGAACATGACTAGGGACGTATAAATTGGTAAATAGTGAGATAAATTTAAGGGTAAATTTATGTGTTATGCCATCAGAGTAATTATTTAAAATCCCCCTTGATTAATAGCTAGTAATGTGACAGTGACTTCCAATAAATTTCAGCCGGCAAGAAAGTAACATTGTTAATGGATCAAATCCATCTGCAAAAACCCATGATGAGAATTAGCATAGTTATCAGACCCATGAGCTTTTCTCAATTAGCTCGTCTATGCTTTGTAACATGCAGCATTCAAGGCATATGCATAAAGTTTCATATAATCTTTCTTTTACAGGTTCACAAGCCATTTTCTTTGTTATTGAAACTAACCATATTCTTATATCCTTGACAGAGATAATAAAGTTCACTTCTTTTATTATTCTGTGGTTCTCTAGATAAATAATTTGACAGTTTTCTTTTTTGGTTGTTATTTAATATTTTTTAGGAGATTATCTGGATTATTCTTCTATGAAACCTTTAATCCACGAGCTTAAAGTTTCTGGTTTGTTGTTAATTGCTTAAAGCAAACCTTTCTTTTTTAAGATTAAAAAAGAAAGAAACACTTTTATAATCAAAACTTACAACTTAGTTGAAATCCAAAACTTGTGAAATTTAAGGCAATTATAAGAAGGCAACTATAACTTTGTAAGAGCATAATTGAATTAATATATGATTATCTTTGTTTAGAAAAAAAAAATGAATAAAATAAATAATGTAGTTTCATAAGAAGGCAAATGTCAGATCAGGTGAATTCAATAAACTTTCTTTTAAAATAGACTGTTGATTTATGCCACTGAGAGGTCAAGTTTGGCATCAACCATTACTATGACTACACCAAATTCTTCCCATGAAAAGCAAGTATATATATATATATATATAAAACCTGACTTACAAGAAAGTGTAAATAAGAATGTTTCAGACTGCTGAAAGCGATGATATTAGGGCGGCCCTGATGGAGATGTGTGTATGTAATAGAATCTTTGTTGACCTTGCTCTTGAAGCTTATACTGCTGCAGCCGAAATTCTCTGCTGTAAGTTTTTTCTTGAGAATAAGGGTACTGATAATTGTCTGTTAGATTATGTCTAAATCTTGCTTTTAAGATTTTATGCCCTCTGCTCCATAATTAACAAATTGGAGTGATTTTTATCTAGTTTGATCATTCTAAGAAATTTGACATGATTATTCCTGCAATGTCCAACATTTATAGTTCATTACTATATTTATATACTTTTAACTAAAATCTTATAGATTGAGCTAGTTAGATAGTCGGTAGAAGTTTATTATTTGAAAATGAATAGCAGTCTTTGTTATGAAGGAAAGCTTGCAGCTGGATATATATTAATAAAGTGAATTCAGTTTAGCACATAATAAAACATGTAAAGATACTGTAATTAGCTAATGAAAGTGATATTAGGGTTGCCAATGCAGTGAATTCATCTTTATATGGGTATATTCCTTTTGAAGTTTGCTAATTACTGAAGCTTATACCACTTGGCTGCCTACTCAGTGAATCTGCATATTATTGGTATATTTGTCGGGTGGAAAACCAAAATGAAGTTTTACACTCCTGAATAAGTTTACTTTGTTGTATGCTCCCGAATTGATTCTTTCCATTTTTTTTTTCTTCTTCTTTTGCCTCATTGTAAACACCATGGCAATGCATAAGAATGAAAATAAAAAGGAGTTCTGTAAAAATAAGTAAAGAAATAAAAATTTGAAATTCTTGCTAATTGCTGTCTCTCTCTCTTAACAGCTGAAACTTGGACCACTGTTATCTTTGTAAGTTAAGATAATAATAGAAAAAACCCTCCACTATACCTCATCTTGTCCCTGTCATGTTCATCCTGCAACATGCTACATTCCCTTGTGTTTAGCTTGCACAATGCAAAACTTGATGCAAAAAAAGAAAAAATAATAAAATCTTTAATTTAATAAGTTGGAGTTTTTTTTTTTTTAATGCTCAAATCATTTTCAAAAGAAAAAACTTGTGGGACAATTTTTGGCAAAGTGGGTAAATTTAAATCATATCGCATATTAAATTGATATTTGACCTAGAATAATGCTACCTCCTATATATCCTTGTCTAGTTGATCTTCTATTTATTCTTCTAAGAATAATTGGTACAATAACTCATGAAAAAAATAATATAATAATAAAATTAAATATTTATAAAACGAAATAAAAATGCTTGAAGTAAATTAATCATTATAAAACTGTTCATATAATGAATTGTTCAAAAAGCTCTTACATGTTTTTATCCCCAAATACATCTTTAGTTCTTTTCTTTTTTTTTCTGAATCCAATCCAAATCAAATTAAAATATCACCAAAAGGAAAAAAAAAAAGAAAAAAAAAAAATTAGGACTAACAAACTAGATATACCTTATGATTGACTTATAAATGAAGGCCCACCAAAGCAAAAACAAAAGACTTTACATTGGGCACTTTCGTAGTTTAAGGGAATGCCACGTGTGCATTTCAGACACTCGATCCATCATTTACCCGGCAAAAATTCTAATTCAAAAGCTAACAGATAAAAAGAGAAAAAAAGAAAAAAGAAAAAAGGAAAGCCAAACAAACAGAAAACAGAAAACAGAATACATTCAAAACTGGAAAAGAAATAATAAAAAGAAAGTCTGCAGATTATAAAATGAGTTTTAACTAAAGAAATTTCGAGCTTGGAAAATAAATTAAAGAGTTATCTGTGAATAATTTGGCGGTGTTTTTCACTTTCGAAAAATGGAAATTCTTGGATGTGGGAGTCTGAGACTTTTTCTTAGAAAAACAAAAAAGAAGAAAAGAAAGAAAATTCTGCTCCAGCTCCAATCCAACACATTCATGCTCAAAAGGAAAAAAAGAAGAGAAGAAATGTTGTCTTTCGGTCTCTGTCTCTCTAAATCGATTCTGCAACATCCATCGTCACTTCAAATATTCTCCGCCTCAGCAAAGATTCCCACATTCTACAATTTTTATTTTATTTTATTTTTTGGTTTAACATCTTTTTAACGATCACTCTTAAAGCTTTCTTTTTTTTTTTTTCTCTTTATCTTCCTTTCTCAAGCCAAGAATCTCTTTCTTTCTCTTCTCTTACAGATTCCTTTTTGTGTGTGTATGTTTTTTTTTTTTTTGTTTTTCTTTTTTATTCATTCCCCCTTTTTAATCAAACAATGTTCCTATTGCGTTGTTCCCTCGTCTCATCTTCTCTTCTCTTCTCTCACTTTTCTTTCATTCTCTTAATTCCTTTCTTGCTTTCTTTTTCTCTCTCTCTTTCTTTCTATCGTTTTCGTTTTCTTGGTTTCGTTTTTGATCAAATTGCTTTCTTTGATTCTTTCTTATGGCTCCTCCATCCTCCTCTTCTTCTTCTTCTTCAGGTGTCAACCATATCTCTAATCCTTGTATTTATGGTACGATTATTTTCTTTTCATTCTTTTCTAGTTACTGTTATGAGCTTGTATTTCTAAGTTTGGATTCTGGGTTTTCTTTGTAACTATATTTGTGAAATGCTTCTTGAATTTGTATTTCTAAATCTGGATTTTGGTATATAATTATCATTTTCTTTTCTTTTATTTCTTGTTTTTGCCTAAAACTTGTTTGGTAATTTGTTTCTTAAGTTGTACTTCTAAAGTTTAAAATTGGGTTTTCTTTGTTCTTATGTTTATGAGATGTTTGTTGAATTGCACTTCTAATTTGGACTTACAGAGTTCTTTTCCTATTATATATTTGTACTTGTAAATTTGGATTTTGGGTTTTCCTTTATATTTATGTTTAGCTTCTTTTTTTTTTTCTTAAAAGATATTTATATTTAGTTTCTAATATATATAAAGAAACACAACTTAACATAAAAATTTTCATTTGCTAAGTTAATAAATTTGCATTTTTTAAATTCATTTTTATGGTTATTTATTTGTTTTTTTTACTCTTTCTGATTATTGATACGACTGGATTGGTCTTTGTTTGTGGTATGTGGGTTGGGGGGGGGTTTGTTTTGGAACTTCGATGTTAAGCAGGGGATTTTGTTTCTTCGTACGCAGAGAGAAAATCTCGGTTCATGAAATGGCTAAGCAAGCTTTTCAAAGGTGGGCCTACTCGTGGCGGCGGCAGCCGTCATCCACAGCTCCTTGGGGAGGAAAACATGGTCAGCTGGCGTGCTCCGGCTAGATCTTTGGTAATTTATGTCATTTTAATTGCACAAATATTTGTCATCATTAAATTACCATGTACGTATATGGTCATGTATATATATATGTATGTACTCATTTTGATCCATAATTTGGTACTTTTAAGTAGTTAAAAAGAGTTTCAAAAGTTGGTTTTTAGATTCTTCTGCAACTTGTAAAATTTAATGGCAAATCTGTGTCCAAACATTTGCTTTTGAAATTGTTTTAGATATTTGTGCTCTAATTTTGATAAATTCTTTCTATTTCTTTAATTCTTGCTACTTACCATTTTAGCCTTTTAAAGGGCATGTTACTGTTGCATCACTCAGGATAAGGCTTTTGCAATATAAGTTATTATATTACTGATTCTTTACCAAGGGTGATGCTTATTTATATATGCCAGACTAAAACTTTAAATCATGTGCAAGCCACTTGGCTTATTTAAGTCTTTCCTTTCTTTGGAATTTATGCACTTTGGGTTAACCAATTAAAAAGTTAGATTATGGTTGTCATCTCCACATGCTGAGGAGGTAAAAAAAAAATGGATAATGGCATTTTTGGATTGATTAATAAAGATTATACTCGTTTTCAATAAAACCTGCCTCTTAACTTGATTTTTGTGTTAGGTATATGATATGGCTTTGTTCCTATCAGTATGGACGTGTTTGCATTGTCTAAAATTAGATGACAATGCTCTGTTGATTGTGCTCAAACGATAAATAAGCAGTTTAAGAAGTAATACATGCTTAATAATGTCTATAGGTTAATTCAATTATCTTCGTCTAATTTGTGGTTGTAAATAAAGGGGAACATGCTGAAAGGAAGAAGTCTAATTCATACTGCGGTCCCTTGTGGATCCCTAGTAAAGTGTGGTGTCCACATAGTCCCCTCGCCGCTAACATGTACTAACCATATCTGTAAAAAAAATTTCATTCAATTGCTCTAGGAATTTTGTACATATTAATTGCGTAAAGAAGATTCCAAGGGAAGGAAAAAGATTAATTAGCTCAATCATTGTTGTCAGGATGAGCACACTAGACCTGGTAAGGAGAAGGAGGAATCAGATCATGCAATGGCTCTTTCTCTAGCTGAAGATTGGAAAAGACCAGGTATTTCATTCCCAATCAGGCCTTCTTTTTTTTCCCCTCAAAACTCGCATTTCTTTGGACCTGTACTGAACATTGCCCCCTTTCCAGGATATAGATGGCGAACAGATAATGATGAAGAACTAGCTAGGGCACTTCAGGATAGCCTTAATCCGTCTGGATATCCTCCTTATGCCCCTCCACAATATTATCAGAGGGGTTATAGGTAAGAATTTGAACCATATTTGGATATGAATATGCGGTTCTTTCTGCAAAATCATTTCCTTGAAATGGAGTCAATATTGAGGTGTTGAATTCTGGCTTGTAGCAGGGTGAATAAATTAATCATGTTGTTGGCAAGTCAAGGTTAATTAAAATGTTATTGCTGTCATGGTTAATGACCATTAATGATCTTCTCATTACATTAAGAATAATGGTGATGATACTGGTTGTCAATGAAGTATTTGTGGGTAATAGAGTTATGCTAATTTTTATTCAGGTCAAGACTAAATCCTCAATTTACTTAATGTGGTAATGTATATTTAGCAAGTACATCATGTCTGAACACGGTCTTTGAGTGAAATTTAAATTTGCAAACCTGACAGGACTAAAAAAAAAACTTATGCATATAAGAAACTCAAGAAAATTCACTTGTATTTTTCTGATTTAAAGATATTTGGCAATCACTTCTCCGCTCTGAGCACCAGTAGGAAGCTGATCCTATAACTTTTATCGGTCAACTAGGCCAAATTGTGCTACACTGTCAAATTCTTGTTTCTGAATTAAGATAAGATTTATCTAAGTTGTATGGCTGCTTGTAACTCCCAATTTACATTTGTTTTGAAAATCCTTTATGCATTACGTCTTCTGTATTGTGTTACTCATATAAACTAAACAGAACAAAATCTTGTAGAAGGGAAAATGAAGAAAAAGGAATCACCAGTTTTTATGTTCCAATCTTGAACTTAACTGGTCTTGAAAGTTTTGCCTGCACCTTGCAGATTATGTGGTGGCTGCCATGGTGACATTGGTTATGGCAATTATTTGGGATGCATGGGAAAATTTTTTCATCCAGATTGCTTTCGTTGTTCCTCATGTGGTTATCCAATTACTGAGAATGAGGTAGCTTAATCCTCTTAGATTCATAAATATCTTAATTTCAAATCTATTTTATCATATTGGTCACTTCATCAAGTGAGTTAATGTGTATGGGAGTTGCACATCAAAGCAAGCAAATCCTATTAAAGATCTTAGACTTTTGTTTGATCTACCTCTTAACTTAATTTTCTCTTTTCTGTTGATCCAAGTTTTCTTTGTCAGGTAGAGATCCATATCACAAGACTTGTTTCAAAGAGTTGACTCATCCCAAATGTGAAGTCTGCCATCAATATGTAAGAAAAGAAAAAGTTTTACATGATTCGTTTACTTATTTACTTTATTCCATTAAAAGGTTTTCAGTTGTCAACTAAGAAGACATGCCACTTTCCGAAATTTTATGATGTATATGATTTTCTTTTTTTTCTTTTTCTTTCTACTAAAGTCATGCAATCAGATATACGACTTTGGTGCCTTTCCATTGAAGTTGATTTTTCTACCTAATTGGCTCTTGTGAGCAGACTCTTAGCCACTGTTCTTACTTTTTTGAGTCAATTCTGAATCAGCTGAAAAATCTTGAAATGCCTATACTTGATATTCAATAAGAAACTGTGCAACAAGCTTGAGTTTGGTCAGACACAATAATGTTTTGATCTTAATTACTGCTATAGATTTATATCAATAGGTAAAAAGCATGGAGACTGCTTGTTCTATGCAGGCATTATCATATGCCACCATTATGCTTGATCTAGGAGTTTATCCATAATTTGCAAATTGGTTGCTGTCTATGTGAATTACAAATGTGTCATATTAGTATCTTGACTCTTCATTTCACAAAATCTCAGATTCCAACAAATGATGCTGGTTTGATCGAATACAGATGCCATCCATTTTGGTCCCAGAAGTACTGTCCATCACATGAGCATGATAGTACAGCTCGATGCTGTAGTTGTGAACGCCTGGAGGTATTTTACCTAATCTAGCACAATATGTCTGTTTGATCCAACAGAGTTATCCCTTTCAAATCGTCTTCATCTACTCATAATGTTTTTTATCATTTTCTTTTTCTTCTTTACTTTCCTGAAGTCTTGGAATACAAGATACTATTCCTTGGGCGATGGGCGAAGCCTATGCTTAGAATGCATGGAATCTGCTATAATGGACACTGGTGACTGCCAACCGCTTTACCATTCCATCAGGGACTATTACGAAGGAATGAATATGAAACTGGATCAGCAAATTCCCATGCTTCTAGTTGAAAGACAAGCGCTTAACGAAGCTATTGTAGGGGAGAAAAATGTAATGAATGAATCTCTTGCTAGATTCCTTGAGGCTTATGTTTCCTGAAATTTCTCTTATTCGGTTATGGTGCTTTTCAGGGGTACCATCACATGCCTGAGACAAGGGGTCTATGCCTTTCAGAAGAGCAGACTGTTACCAGTGTATGATATCAGACAAGTGTGCCATTTGATTTTGTTTTACTAACTTGGTGGATTACGAATGAGGGAACCAAATTGATAACATGTTGCTTTGTCTGCCTTTTCTCTTTGATTTTTTCCAGATACAGAGGAGGCCAAGAATTGGTGGCAACAGGCTAGTTGGAATTAGAACCCAACCACAAAAGCTGACTAGGAAAAGTTGTGAGGTTACAGCTATTCTTGTACTTTATGGTCTTCCAAGGTAAATTAGATCTATCTGTACAGAATTTCAACACAAATCTGCAACATGCTGAACTCCATCCATTTGGGAAAGTCGCATTTATTGATCTCTTTGTTGGATGCAGACTACTAACTGGTGCAATCCTTGCCCATGAGCTGATGCATGGGTGGTTGCGCCTTAAAGGTAGAATAAATGCACATCTGAATGTTCTCCTGGGAAGAGTTTTGCCAAATTACACTCTCATTTTTTCCTTCCGTCAATGCAGGTTATCGTAATCTCAATCCTGAGGTAGAGGAAGGTATCTGTCAAGTGCTCTCATACATGTGGCTTGAATCAGAAGTGCTACCCTCTAAAGGCATGCCATCTACCTCAGCAGCTTCCTCCTCTTCCAGCTCTTCAAAGAAAGGAGGGAAATCCAATGCTGAAAATAAACTGGGCGAGTTTTTCATGCATCAAATAGCCAATGATGCATCCCCAGCTTATGGGGGAGGGTTCAGGGCTGCAAATGCTGCTGTGAATAAGTATGGTTTACGCAGAACTTTGGATCATATCCGGCTTACAGGGCATTTCCCATTATAATACTAACAAAGGTTACATGCTGCTTACATCTCTACCTTAATCCCATTTGATATATTATTTTGCTCCTCCAAAGGATTGAGCTCGTTGCAGAAGTTTGGGCAGGGTACCCTTAATTTTCTTCAGGGTTCTTCTATATCACACATGTCCAAAAAATGGCTGCTCAAGTTTAATAAAATGTAATGACTGTGTTCTGTTATAATTTAATCTATTGAGAGAGGTTCATTTAGTTCAGTTCTATTTTAGCTGTAATTCTCATGCCCTAGCCATACTGATTAATAAGTTATGATTCATTAATTTGGGATGTTGAGAGAAGAACCTAAATCTCATGTGGTAAAGCAATTGTGCAACTACCAATTAAGATGCAGGAACATGACTTTCACCAGTGTTTCAAAAATGTGTTGCCAAACAAATTATGGAGCGAATTGAACAAGAAGATCTCATTTCTATTTTATCATTTTCATTAGTAGTAGACTAGTGTTTTGTATAGTAAAGTTTCAATAAACATGTAAGAAATCAGAAAAATGATAGAATAATTAAAATGAAACTTATACCCATAAATTTTGAAGATTTAAATATGAGAGAAAAGTAAAATAGCACAAAAATTAGAACTAACAACTATTAAAGTTTCATTAGAAAATAAGGATTAAAAACTAATTGCCTATAACATTTTATGATGAATCTCTTCAGTCTTTGTGTTTTTCTTTTTCTCGCTCTTTTTTTTTTCTCAGTGATTCTTAATCGAGAGAGTTTTGTAAGAGAAATTGCAGAGTTTATTGCCATAAAGTCAGTGTTTTTTTTTTCCAATTTTCCCCAAATTTGCGATTGACAGAGAGTGATAAATACAAAAACTATAATCCACATTTTCAAGCACATACCGTATTGAGGTGGCCTTTCTCCTTCTTTTCTTTTCGTCCAATCAATCGTCATTGTTAATCCTTTCTTTATTGCTCGTCTTTCTTCTTCGTTCGCCAACTGCCAACAATTTCAAAAGCTTGTTTCTGCTGCTATTGACGATTTCAAAAGCGAGAATTTCAAGAACAGGATTTGAAGACTTCAAAAGCTTGTGTTGCATCGATGTCTAACTTAGCTCTGTTTTGGCGTGCTCTCTTCATTATTTCACATATTTGGCTTTATAGTTGTTCTTTTCTGGTTTATTCGGAGAAGAGAACGTTAGAAGTGAGATACAGAAAGAGGGTAAAGAGTGATTTAAGGTTTTGTTTAATTTGACTTACGTGTCCTTTGTATGACTACGATCAACGCTATTTTTTTTTTTCATACGTGGCATGGTTATGTGGAAAATGTTTAAATAATATTCATTTATAAAGGACAGACATGGGAAAAATATATCGTTTATTAGATCAAAGATGCTTTGAAATAAAGTCAACTAATCACCTTAAATAATTAGTTGTATTCTTTTCTCATGCCGTTTAGGTTTTGCACTTTAAGCCATCATGTTTGATGAACCATGAAATTGTTATTCTGAAAAAAAAAAAAAAATTAGTAAAAAAAAAAATATTTTCATTTAAAGATTATATCTTGAAACAAATTTTGTAGGCTTTGATTGATGCCTATGTATGAAATGCAGGAGTTCTTGATTGATATGTTTTGCTTTAGTTTTTGTACTTTCACTAATTATAATTTACAATCTAATCACCTTAAATAATTGGTTGTATTCTTTTCTTATGCCGTTTAGGTTTTACACTTTAAGCCATTATGTTTGATGAACCATGAAATTGTTATTCTGAAAAAGAAAATAAAAACTAGTAAAAGAAAAATATCTTTTCATTTAAAGATTATATCTTGAAACAAATTTTGTAGGCTTTGATTGATGCCTATGTATGAAATGCAGGAGTTCTTGATTGATATGTTTTGCTTTAGTTTTTGTACTTTCACTAATTATAATTTACAATCTAATCACTTTAAATAATTGGTTGTATTCTTTTCTTATGCCGTTTAGGTTTTACACTTTAAGCCATTATGTTTGATGAACCATGAAATTGTTATTCTGAAAAAGAAAATAAAAACTAGTAAAAAAAAAATATCTTTTCATTTAAAGATTATATCTTGAAACAAATTTTGTAGGCTTTGATTGATGCTATGTATGAAATGTAGGAGTTCTTGATTGATATGTTTTGCTTTAGTTTTTGTACTTTCACTAATTATAATTTACAATCTTTTGCTCTTTTGTTTGATGGTTTATGAATAGGGACATTTTGAGAAAGTTGATGGTGATCTTATCAGTAAATTGTCGGACGATATTTTATCTTTCATACTTTTATTTTTGAGTATGAGAGATGCTCTTAAGACTAGGTTGTTATCGTATAGATGGAGGTATCTATGCTCATCCTCATCAAACCTTCACTTTGATTTTCTCTCTATTCTTGGAATTAACATATCCGATTACCACTGGCGCCATATGATGTACCTTACTTGAAACATAAGTCTAAATTTGTAATGGGGGTTAACCAGTTCCTGCAGTTTTATTCTGGCTCTAAAATAGATTCTCTCAAGGTTAGATTTTGCCTTGGGAATGAGTCCCAGTCGCATATTGATAGATAGGTTAGTCTTGCTCTAGGGATGCAGACTGAAATAATTTCTCTTGACCTTTCGTTTGTTTCTGATATTGACTGCTGCAATTTTCCTTGCCATCTTCTACCTTCTCTTGGTAAAACCTCTCATTTGAAGCATTTGCACTTGATTTCATGTACATTGACACCTTCTCCTGGCTATGCCAATCGATTAAGTTCTTTGGTGACTCTTCATCTCAGTTATGTACGTTTAAATCAATTTCATTTAGACAATATACTTTTTGGTTGCTCGAACCTTGAGCGGTTGAAGCTCGCACATTATTCTCTTTGTGAAAACTTGTTAATTTCTGGTCCATTCCCTTCTTTGAAATCGTTAGTTGTTGATTGTTCGAGTGGCTTTGACCGAATAGAGATGAATTCTCTTGAAAAACTGATCACCTTTGAGTATTTCGGTAGGACAAAAAATCTCAAATTCGTTAATGTTCCTGTATTGAAAATAGTGTATTTTAGTTTCCTTTCTTTGGTAAGGACATATGTGTTAAATAAACTTACAGAAGATCTCCACGAGCTTGAACTTCTATCTTTAGTCTTAATTCCTTTGCGGGTATGTGGAGAAAATTTCTTTGATTTGTGAATTAGAATGAAAAATATATGGGATTTATTTTCTGCTAGATTACTAAAAGAAGAAATTGTAATCCAGGTTCTGCTCATGCCTGAAAGCATTAGCACGTTCAAGCATCTCAAGCAACTGGAGTTGACTATTTACATATCACCATAATATGAACTACTTAATATTGTACATATTCTTAATGCTTCTCTTGCCTTGCAGAAATTCCAGTTTGCTGTAAGTAATCTATATGTTCATCCAAGTTCAGAAAATAGACAATGTTAGAATCTTGACGAACTGGGATATAATTTTTCAAGTAATTAATAACCTTTTGCTATTTTGTATGGCAGTATGTACATGATAACGGGTACCATATGGTTACTAAAGGCAGAAAATTGGAGAATAAACAGCCTCACTTAGGACTTAAAGAAATTGAGATATTTGGATTTTATGGGACATCCAATGAGATGGAGTTTGTTTTGTATTTGCTTAATAACTGCGTGGCGTTGAAGTTGTTGTCTCTCCACACATAGAGAAAGCATAACTTTGGAGTTGGCAGGTGGGTGGACAGGCCACAAGGGACACAACTAACTTGTGAGGTAGTATGGAAGTTGTTTTCACAACAAGGAGTTGATTCCAGGGTGAAGATAATAATTTTTTAATTTGTGTTTATAGTCCAAGTTCTGGCAAGATTTTGTTTATTATTTGTCTGAGTTTAATGGTGAATTAATTTTTCAACGATCTAAATCAGGTGTACCCTTAATTTATATGTTTTTGTTTTTGTCAATAGTCGCCTCAATGTCCCATCTATTACGGTTTACAGGATCCCTTATGTTTGTTGTCCAACTTTAAAATGGCAGAATTGATCTCATAATCAAAGCTTCTCTACTTCAATCTAGAGTCCTACGGTGCTTTTGATGTTGTGCCACTTTGCTAGCAATCCTTTAGGCCTTCAAACTGATTTCTTTTATGCAGCAGATGTTTAGCAATGTTAAAAACCATGATCTCCTTTCTTAAACAATCTGAAGAATTCCAGCACTTAATTCATTTTTGTGCCTTGCTCTTTTGGCGACTGTGCAAGGCAAGAAATGATGCAGTTGTCGAAAATAAATTATGGCTTGAAGCTGAGGTTATACAGAAAACTCATGACTCATGCGCAATACTTAGAGTAAAACCGGCGAATGAGTGTTGAAGAGCAAAATCAAAGTCCAACAGTACATAACCAACAGTTATGGACCAGCAGTCAAGGCCTCAGGACTAGTCAACATCATTGGCCAGAAAATCAGAAATTAGGAGCAACCTTTCTTCCTTAAGGAAGAAAGGTCACTTCTACCATTCTCAGAATAGGAAGAAGAACGTTGACATAGAGCTTAGGGGTCAATAGCATAGCAATAAGACCGTTAAACTCAATATGCATATATCACAGTCATACACTACTTGTAATCTCAGAATTTAGAATTCATAATTCATCACAGATAAAGCAACAATAATTTCAACATGGTATCAGAGCAGGAGTAATCTTGTCATCATCTACCCAACTAAACAATCAGCCACTCTTTCATCATGGCTTCCAACAATCTCACAAAATTAACCAATATTGTGTTAAAGGGCAACCAAAATTACTTCGAATGGTCGAGGGCTGTCTATATCAGCCTCAGTGGCAGAAAAAAGCTTGGGTTCATCATGGGAACCCGAAGCAAACCTCAAATAAACAACCTAAATCAACCATCAAAGGAGGAAATTGAAGCAATCGAAGATTGGCAGACGACTGACCATATGGTCATGTCCCTTCTGACCAACATGATGGAGCCTCAGATTGCCAGATTGTGCATGTTACTGGCATCATCACAGGCAGTATGGGAGAAAATGAAAAATCTCTACGGGCAAGAGCAAAACTTCGCCCATATTTTCAATTTAAAGTAAGAGCTAGCACAGATCAAATAAGGAACTAGGTCCAACACAAGTTATGTAACCAAAGTGCTAACTCGGTAGGAGGAACTTTAAAGTTACCTCCCGCCCACTACTGATCCAGAAGAAGCAAGAAAATGAACAGAGCAAGATTTAGTTTTTACTTACTGGGCGGGCTCGATTCGAGCTACGAAGCATTACGATCTCAAATCTTATTGTTCAGCAAATTACCGAGGCTCGATGCAGTCATAACCCTCATACAACAAGAGGACACTAGACACATAACCATGGGGACAATGAGCAGCCAAGAAATCGACAACAGAGCCTTCGCCTCGCTCTTCTCGCACTCGCGAGAATCGGTCCGAGAGAGGGGAGCGCCAGCTAGCATCGAGAGGTGTGTCCACTGCAAAAAGCAGGGGCACTCTTACGAGTGCTGCTGGCATCTTCACCCTCACTTTCGGCCGACTCTCAACCGAGCCGAACGAGAGAGAAGCGGGGGAAGGCAAAAGCGAGAAAGGGAAGGAAGGAAGAGGTTCGGCGGCTTAGGAGTGTTAAACACATATAACCCTAATGGTTATAGTGTGGGTTGTGAGTCGGGTAGGGATGTGTTTAACGAGTCGGATGTGTTTAATTCGACCCGACCCGACTCTAATATCCCGACCCAACCCGAAGTCACAGACCCAACCCGGCCCGTGTGGAATAACCCGGTCCGACCCAGCAGCACCGACCCGGCCTAGCCCATTTGGACCAACCTGGCCCAACCCAGCAGCACCGACCCGGCCCAGCCCATTTGGACCAACCTGGCCCGATCCGACCCAAACAACCCGACCCGGTTTGACTCTATTAGTTGGACTGATCCAAATCCAACAGAAAAATCCCAAATTTCCCAGCTTATATCTCAGCTTCAGTCCATTATTCAGCCAACTTGAGGGTCAGGTTTGGTATCACAACCTCTTATGAATTCTTTCAATAACTCATATAATTGGATAATTGATTCCGGGGCCACGGATCACATGACGTGGGACGTCACCAAATTACATAATTTTGTGGCCACTCCTTCCAGTCATATGACAGTTGCCAATGGGCATCAAGCTAAAATCTTTGATTTTGGCTCATTAAAATTATTACATACTGATATCCACAATGTTCTTCATTTACCAGATCTTCAATCCAATCTTTTATCCGTTTGTAAGATTATTAGCACTTTAAATTACAATGTTATTTTCTCACCATTTGTAGTCTTGTTTCAGGATCTAGTTACAGGGACGACGATTGGTGAAGGCCGCCTTGAGAATGGCCTCTATTATCTTAATAACTCTCCAACCCAGTGTCTAGTATCCAATAAATCTGTCCGCCAAGACATTTTGCTCTCTATTATCTTAATAACTCTCCAACCCAGTGTCTAGTATCCAATAAATTTGTCCGCCAAGACATTTTGCTCCACCGGCGGTTTGGGCATCCGTATGATAGAGTCCTAAACCAGCTTTTTTGTCTCAATATGAACACTCACTATTGTGAAATTTGCAAACTTGCTAAACATACTAGATTGTCTTTCCTTGTGTCTTCTACAACATCAGAAAATATATTTGATTTAATTCATTCCGACATTTGGGGACCTACCCCCGTTCTATCTTACAATCACTTTCATTATTTTGTCACGTTTATTGATGACTACTCTCGCACCACTTGGGTCTATTTGTTAAAAGGCAAAAATGAAGTTTTTTCCTGCTTCTAAAATTTCTTCCATTTTATTCAAAATCAGTATAATGCCAAAATTAAAATTTTCCGGTCACACAATGGCACTGAATACATAAATAAAAAATTTTCTGAATTTTTCTCCTCCACAGGAACTTTACATCAAACTACATGCATTTACACTCCCGAACAAAATGAAGTTTCTGAACGGAGAAATCGTCATCTTCTTGAAGTCACTAGATCCATTCTTTTCCAAAATAATGTCCCTCATATGTTTTGGTCGGATGCCCTCCTGACTGCTGCGTACCTCATCAATCGTCTGCCTAGCCCCAGGTTGAAAAATCTTAGTCCTCTAGAAATTCTCAAGGACAGGAAAATAGAATTAGGACACATTCAAGTCTTTGGGTGCATGGCCTTTGTCCATGTTAGACGTGCTCATAAACTTGACCAGAGTTCTGTGAAAATTATTTTTCTTGGGTATTCCTCTAAAAAAAAGGGGTATAAATGTTACGACCCTTCCTCGTACAAGAACTATCTTTCTAGGGATGTGACCTTTGATGAATGTACCCCCTATTTTACGAATCTCTCCCCACCTACTCCTGAGTCGTCTACTTTGTTATTTCCCGATAACTCTTCCTCTTTTGACAGTTTAGCATTGGACATAGAGCCGCTTCCTGAAGTGCTTCCCGAAACTACCTCTGCAGGGGGAGCCAATATCCTTCCCGAGGCAACTTCTTCAGGGGGAGACGATGAGTCACAGGTTGAAGCAATTGCCACGAGAAGATCATCCCGACTTACTCACCCCTCTGTCAGACTAAGGGACTATGTGTCCCACCAGGTATCGTATCCCATTTAACATTTTGTTAGTTATTACACTGCATCTAATTCATATAAGACTTATCTAAGCAATCTCGCCACTCACACTGAGCTCTCTTCCTTCTATAAAGCTAACACCAACTCTAACTGGTGTAAGGCTATGGAGGAAGAACTTCAGGCTCTTGAGAAAAATGCCACCTAGGAATTAGTATCTCTTCCGCAAAATAAAAAACATGTTGGGTGTAAATGGGTGTACAAAATTAAATATAAGCATGATGGAATGATTGAGCGATATAAGGCTAGATTGGTAGCAAAAGGGTTCACTCAAACATATAGGGGTAGACTATCAGGAAACCTTTGCTCTTGTAGTAAAAATGAGCACTGTTCGCATTTTATTATCTATTGCTGTTAACTCAGGATGGAGCTTATTTCAAATAGATGTTAAGAACGCATTTCTTCAGGGGATCCTCGAAGAAGAAGTCTACATGACCCTGTCTCCAGGTTACAAACCTACAACTGATAAATCCTTGGTATGTAAGCTAAAAAGGGCCATCTATGGATTAAAACAGTCCCCAAGAGCATGGTATGCCAAGCTAAGCCATTTTCTCTTAAGAATTAATTTTGTTAAATGTGCTTCCGCCTCCTCTATGTTTGTCAAATGCAATCACACATACATTGTCATTGTCATTGTATATGTTGATGGCATCATCATAACAGCTAACAATAATAAAGAAATTGAAGAAGTCAAATAAAAACTAAAAAAAGGAATTTGATATTAAAGATCTCGGTCAACTATCTTACTTCCTTGGAATAGGAATAGCCAAATCTCATAAAGGTCTATTCTATCCCAAATAAAGTATGTACTTGACCTTTTAAAGGAAACAGAAAAAATAGAGGCTAAACTTATAGATACACCAATGGAAACTAAAACCAAACTTAACCTAGAAGATGGCGATCCTCTAGATAATATAGGGCACTACCAGCGTTTAGTAGGAAAACTGATTTACCTCACTGTCACAAGACCTAATATCACCTATGCAATAAGTATGATAAGTCAGTTTATGCATGCCCCTCACACTAGTCATTTGGATGCTATCGATAGGATTCTTAGGTACCACAAAGGCTCCCCTGGTCAAGGTATTTTAATGAAAAATAATAATGCAAATGATATTGTTGGTTTTTCTGATGCAGATTGGGCTGGAAGCTGTGACAAAAAATCAACCTTTGGATTCTGTACCTTTGTAGGAGGCAACCTAGTAGCGTGGAAGAGTAAGAAACAAACCATTACTGCAAAATCCAGTGCAGAAGTAGAATATAGGGCAATAGCGTCTACTACTAGTGAGCTAATATGGATTAAACAAATTTTCGCAGACATGGGAACTGAATGCAAAGGACTAATGAAAATGCACTGTGACAATCAAGCAGCAAGACATATTGCTTCAAACCCAGTTTTCCATGAACATACCAAGCACATCAAAGTAGACTACCACTTCATAAGGGAAAAAATCCAATCTGGCGAAATCGAAACCCCATTCATCAGAAGCCATGAACAGCTAGCAGACATTCTCACAAAGGCCCTAAATAAAACTCATCATCAACATCTTCTTATCAAGGTGGGATCGATCAACCTATTTGAACCCAACTTGAGGGGGAGTGTTGAAGAGCAAAATCAAAGTCCAACAGTACATAACCAACAGTTATGGACCAACAGTCAAGGCCTCAGGACTAGTCAACATCATTGGTTAGAAAATCAGAGATTAGGAGCAACCTTTCTTCCCTTAGGAAGAAAGGTCACTTCTACCATTCTCAGAATAGGAAGAAGAACATTGACATAGAGCTCAGGGGTCAATAGCATAACAATAAGACTGTTAAACTCAATAGGTATATATCACAGTCATACACTACTTGTAATCTCAGAATTAGAATTCATAATTCATCACAGATAAAGCAACAATAATTTCAACAACGAGCATGCATCTTCTGATAAACCTCCTCAGGTTAATGTAGCTGACCCTTCGTTTGGTATAGATGGATATATCTATGCTCAGCCTCATCAGATCTACACTTTTGATTTGCTCTCTGTTCCTGGAATTAACCTTATGAAGTAGCTTACTTAAAACGTAAGTCTAAATTTATAATGGGGTTAAAAGTATGAAAGTACATAAGGTTATAGTTAGAAAAGAGAATATGGTGGTGAAGTATGAAACAAAGGGATAGTGAAAAAGGAACAAAATGCTGACCTTAAAAAGTGCAACACGATGGAAGCTGAAGTGGATTACTGATGTGTAAATTTCTTTTGGCGTAGTCTTTTTTTTTTCTTTTTTAAGTATTATAACGTATCACTTTTAATATAAAAATTAATAGATGTGATGTTGATAATTTTACAGATGCTTAAATTGTAATTAGAAAAATTCTATATTACAAATTAAAATTTACAATTTTTAAAGATAAAAGGTGATGCTTAGAGGGGTTTGTGTGCTTGATGTATCTCTCCTTCCTAAATTTTTTAAACAATAGTATATATAATAATTATTTTAAAATTTATAAAAATTTAAAAATTTTCTTTTGCATACGCAGAGATATTATTGGAGTGTGATACACACACACCAAATTGAAGAAAAACCGAAACACAAAAGTTCAACTTGTATTGATAAAAACAAAAAAGAAAAGGTCCAACTTGTCGATCAAAAGCCTATCATCGGAACTCCAATTTGCAACAGAATATTCCCAACCGAATTCTTAGACCTTTGCTTTATCCTCCACTAACCTAAAATTTGCTGTACTTTTATAATTTATACTAACCAATAAGATTATGTCTAAGTCAACAAGTCAAACTATTGGCAATAAACTTATCTCCGTAGTATGACAAATCGACGGCTGAGATTATTTTGGTATAACATAACTGAAACAATACACAAGTTTTAGAGTCGGTAACGGTAAGTCTAAGACTACAGAATTAAAAATATAAAACGACGGAGCTTCTCTGCTGTTTGTGTTGGTTCATACTTTGCTTTCTCAATAAGCATAGCCAGAGATCGAAAAGGAGCAGAAAGAAGAAGTATTGGTTGAAATATGTTGGTGGGGTTTTTGTTGGTTCATCAATTTGTGAATTAAAGTTTATTTCTTTTTGTCAAAAGATTTTTTTTTTTTTTAATTTTCTTTTAAAATAAATAACTCAAACTTGAAGCGTTGGGATAAAATTCCTATACATTCAAATTTCTAAAAGAGGACAAAAGGCATTGAGAGAGACGAAAAGAAGACATGCAGACAGAGGCAAGAGTAGGAGTAGTGCTGAATTCGCAGCAAAAACAATTGAAACATAAGCAGCAATCACAGATCGGAACAGTTTCCCAGCTTATGGCTGGTGGCATGGCTGGTGCACTTAGCAAGACCTGCACTGCACCCCTTGCACGCCTTACCATCCTCTTTCAGGTCTTTTTCCTTTTCTTTTTTATTCTCATCTATTAAGTGGCTCTTGGTGCTGGGTATATGATTAGAATAGTTTTTTTTTTTTTTTTCCTTTTTTTCTTTTTTGCTGTTAGAGTGTTCTTGTGCTATTGTAGTTTGGGTGGTTTGCTTATTTGATTTCTGGGTTTCATTTAATTTGTTTGAAAGGTTACCTTTTCTTTTTCAATTATGTTTTTATTTTTAACAATGTTTTGAGGTTTTAAGCTGAATTCATAGTGGGGCTTGAATTTATAGTAGTTCCCTTTCTTGTTACCTTGGCGGCTATGGGCTTCTAAGAGTAGCACAAGGGGAAGCATTGAAGGAATTGGTAAAGATGTAGCGAAGAGTTTAGACAATGGAAGGATGTGGTAAACTGTTAGTCTCAGAAACCAATAAATAAATAAATATACTTAATGGTAGAGTCAAGGTGGTGTATGGAATTGAGGATGTTGCACATGATGTGATTTGAGAGGTATAAAAATGGCTAGATTCAATTTAGGACGTCTGTTTGTAGTGTGATCAGCAATGATTAGCTATTTAGCTTGTTGCTTACAGCTTCCTCTTTATGTTCCAGAAGATTGTATGGGCTAATTTAGTTAGCAGCTGCTATAATGGAGGTGATAGACCGAGAATCAAGGAATTTGCCATTTCAAGGCCTTAGGGGCTTTATGGCATGGGAGCGTTGTGGTTTTCGAAGCTTAGAATATCCACCTGATAATTGGATTAAAGGATTAAGTTTCATTGGATGTTAATAAGTAAGAAATAACATAGCATGGGCCATCTATAGATTGTGGCTGTGGACAATAGTGCGTTTCTGATTTGACTAATGAACTTCCAGCAATGAAGATAACTTATAAATTACCTCTGATTGTATAAGGTCTCACTCATAGATGCAGTCTTATGAAAAGTTATCTTGCTGGTTATCTTTTACATATAGGAAATCCCTTTCACAGGTTATGTGACTTATATTTCATTTGATATGCTGCATCCTTCTTCTTCTAAAGCAGTATGTCTTTCATTCTTTGGCTTATTGTTAAAAGTGTTTGTATCAACATGAAGTAAATGCTGTTTCTTCGAGTTCACATTTTATAACACTGATAATGTTTTTGCACTTAATTTTCTTGTTTCATTGTTTTGCACATCTCAATTCCTGAATACATAGCTCTTGCAGGACTTGGCTATGGATGAACTGAAACTGCGTAGGAATTCTTTCATTTGTGCTTATCGTCAAAATTTTGTTTAGTTAATTACATATTCAAGTTGCCATGATAGCATAACAAACTAAGACTCTGGGAAAATTCTGGTCAATGGACCATGAGCATGCACTCTTCTATGTATGGAGAACTCAGGTTGCGTGGTCCTCATAATTTATATGGCTATGATTTTTATATGACTTTTTCCTCATAGGTGCAAGGCATGCACTCTGATGTTGCAACATTGAGAAAGGCTAGCATATGGCACGAGGCTTCTCGAATAATTAGAGAGGAAGGATTTAGAGCTTTTTGGAAGGGGAATCTTGTCACAATTGCTCATCGGCTTCCTTACTCATCTGTCAACTTTTATGCATATGAGCACTACAAAAAGGTTTTTCAGTGAATTGCATGGATAAACATTGACATACAGTTTACTTATATTATCAGTAAGGAATTTAATTTTCTTCCTTGAAGCATAAATTTTGATGACATTTTTTTTTTTCAGTTGCTACATATGGTACCTGGACTGGAAAGTCATAGGGAGAGCAGTGGCGGAAATCTCTTTGTTCATTTTGTAGGCGGGGGTTTGGCAGGAATAACAGCAGCATCTGTTACATATCCACTGGACCTTGTAAGAACGCGCCTCGCAGCTCAGGTAATTTCTGTCTAACTTCTATATATCGTGCTCCAAATGTGGTTAGGTTATCAGTTTGTTGATTGACATGCTTACATATGGTAGATTCTTTTACATACTATAAGAGTTGCTTTGTACTCAAATTGCACTTGGCTCTTTTTAACACAATATTTGCATTTCTTTCTTTTAAAAGGAATTACTTCTGTTGTTTTTCCCTTTTATTTTCAATATTAAATGTTGTTGTGAACTTCTGATAAATCATCTGTGGTATTTGGTTGTATATGCTGCCCATGGAATTCTTTCCACTTACCAGGTGGACTTGGTACGTTGATGAGTGTTGTATTTTCTTTTTCACCTGTCATTTTCCAAGTTCCAACTAAATTTCTTTGGAAAAAAGTGTAAAAAAGAAAATGTTGGCCTATGTATCTGCATTTAAACTTCTACTTCTAGATATAGCCAGTTATTTTTATAGGCTATTTGTTTTTTTATTATCTCATTAGTTTTTAATTCTGCAGACAAACATTATCTACTATCAAGGTATTTGTCATGCATTACGAACAATTATCACAGAGGAGGGTGTTTTTGGTATCTACAAGGGTCTTGGAGCAACGCTCTTGGTATATTTCTATGGTTATACTATATAGAATCTTTGCTAGATGATTCCTACATTGGATTTATGCCAATTTGATATGATATGAATGTAGGGTGTGGGGCCCAATATAGCTATTGGCTTTTCGGTGTATGAGACCTTGCGATCTTCTTGGCAATCACGCAGGTAATCACTACACTGGTTGGTTTGGCAGACCTTATCTCGTGTACCATAGATTTTAGTTGTATTCATCACTTTCTTACTTTCCTCAGGCCCCACGATTCTACTGTTGCTGTGAGTTTGGCTTGTGGCAGTCTGTCGGGCATTGCATCCTCAACTGGTGAGTAATCTGAGACATGTGAAATAGGTGAACTTGTGCAAATTAAGTTAGATACTTTCGTCATGCAAATGAAGTGCGATTTCTCTTCTTGAAAGTTGAACATGGTCCCAGTGTTTAAGTGTAAACTATGGTTTGCATATTCATTATGCACAGTAACAAATACACATTGAATAGTTGCCCTTTTGTTGCATATTTGTCTTAAACATTTGACCTTTTCATTATGTCTGCTCCGTATTACCATGAGACAACAGGAGATGTTAAGACAACAACATTTCTTTTACACTTGCCAAAGAACTTCACTGGCTGTATTAGATTATGAATTAGCTGATGACAGTGTTTGGTAAAACTTTTGGCTAAACACTTTCCTTTTCTGATTACCAGTCCATATATAATCAAAAGTTAATTTTTCTAGCTGTTTATTATGCTTTTGATGCAGAGAAGCAAGCTGTGGTGCAGGCTCTGCATTAAGTTTCTAACCAGACTGACCCCTAGAGACAGAGACCCGACAGGAGTTATTTTATGTCTTGCATTTGAGAACTTTAGTAAGAAAGTTGAGGAGAAATTACCTTTATATTTCCATTCATCTAGCTTTATTGTCTATTTAAGAATCTTACTTTCACATAAACTTAATATCTCCAACATTTGTTCTATAACTTGTCTCCCCAAGTTGCAGTTGATCTTTTAATTGGTGGCACTACTCTCAAGTGAACTATTCTCTCAGTTATCAAATGTGAGATGTGTCCTCTTTGAGGTATGCTTCTCAATTGAGTTTCCTTTGTCAATTGCATAATGGATATTGGAATCCTTCAGGCCTTGCAATGCAGATGTTGAAGCCTCGAAGGTGCTATCCGTTTGATTCTATTAGATAGGGACAAGTCACAGAGATTTCTCCCGTCTAATCTACCAACATTGACTTGAAAATGTTTTCAATTTTGAATGCACGGAAAAATATCAAATATTCAACCTTCCCTCATATAAATGAGTTTTCTATCCTGATTATAAAATCTGTTGCCCGTGTCAAAAACCATCCAAAACCATCCAACATTAAGCATAAAGAGAACTGTCCTGGAAGCTGCTATAAGTTCAAATTCTCTTGGTGAGCTGGAACTCGGTATGTTCCATTTATGGCTCCTTTTAGATTACATATTCTTTGTATTTCTGTATAGTGTTATTACCAGATTTGCTGTTGTTATGCTGTTCAAAGGTGGCTTTTATTATGTTGGTATCTTAGCAAATGATGGTGCATCTGAATTTCGTCATATATTATTGTGCTTTCCTATGATTTATGGCTTTTTATGAATTAGTACTGCTGCATGCCTGACATCTCCAAGGCATAGAGTGCACCCAAGTGGTGGGAGATGGCAAAATGGAAAAAAATGTTGGACAACTAAGGAGTTCTAAGCTTCTTCACAAGTCTAGTATAGTTAAAAAAGTTTCATTCGTTTAGGAATGCATATTGACGTAGTTTATTTGTATCTGCAGCAACGTTTCCTCTTGATCTTGTGAGACGACGGAAGCAATTGGAAGGAGTAGGTGGCCGAGCTCGTGTATACAAAACAGGTCTATTTGGTACATTTAAGCACATAATCCAGACTGAGGGCTTTCGTGGTCTATACAGAGGCATTATGCCAGAATACTACAAAGTAGTCCCTGGTGTTGGCATATGTTTTATGACCTATGAGACACTGAAATTGTTGCTCGCAGATGTTACTGCCAAATTATAATGCATGCGAGCATCTCTTGGAGTTTAGCCTGCAACAAAACAAGCAGCGGGTGAACTGTTACGCACTGTATTGTGGATTGTACTACATAGGTTTTCTCATGGTGGTTAATTTTGTGAGCCACTGTGAGGATTATATTTTTCAGTGTAGATAGCTCAAAAGAAAAAAAAAAGAATTGGGTTATACTCGCAATTCTGAAATTAATGCCATTAATGGTAAGTTCTTCAGTTTTCCAGCGGCATATTACCTTTACTGAGAACTTATAGGATCCAACCATCATTTTGAGTTGAAGATCTCTGAGGTTTAGCTCCATTGCTTTGAGTCCGCATATTTCTTGACGACGATTTCAAATTTTCACTTTCTTATTCAGGTGATTCGCTATTCATTTGACCTACTTAACAGAAGCTAGCTTTTATGTATATGTAAATATTCACTTGTGGGATTTGTATCTATTAGGAGTTTCTCACTCGGGTGGTTCGCTATTCATTTGACCGTGAGGCTTATTTCTCTTTCCATTACAACTCACTGTAATCCCATAGTTTAAAATATGAAAAAAAAGCATATGATTATATGGTCTTTTCGGATGATTTTCGGTCTCTTTTTCGGACAAACAGAATGCTTAGTATAGGTTGCTTGGCATTTATTTATTTTTTCAAAATATTTTTATTGGGTGCTTTGAGCTACTATAGATTTATAATCTTTGGTTGTACCTTGATGATGACACAATAAGTAAATTTCTAGAGGACACTTTCTTTCAGTTTCATTGTTGAATATTGGGAGGTGCTGTTACGACTAGGTTAATGTCCTTTTTCATTGCAAGTTAGCACTATCATATTCTTCACAAACACGCATATAATTTGCCAAGAATTCTGTAACCTGTGTCGTTTTGAGTAGTAGAATCAATATAGGCACGAGTTGAATGTTACAACTGGCAGAAAATTGGAGGGTAAACATCCCCTTTTACAACTTAAAAAAAGCTGACATGTTTGGGTCTTATGGAAAATCAAATGTGATGGATGAATTTGATATTTCCTTTATGAATTTCTCTTCGCTGCTCTCAGTTTATTACATTCAGCTTCCGCTGCTGGTTTATGAATTTTTCTTAGTAACCATGTCAGACATGCCCTAAGTGCTCTACTCGCTGACGGAGAAAAATTCAATTTTGGACCTGGCAGGTGGTTGCACCTTCCATGAGATCTAAGGCCAACTATATTATATGCAAAGTTGTCACGATTCATGCAGCATCAGTGGTCAGTCTTTTTGTGTACTGTGGCCATCGCTCACTGCCATTTCCTACATTTCACTTTCTCTACTAATTGATCAACTCATAAATAAAATAAAATAAAAAGAAAAACCCATCTTCAGTGGAAAATCAAACAACAAACCAAGGCCTCAATTTTTCTGGAATTTGCCCTCTTCAATCCTTGCCAAAATGCTGGTTTTGCACTTGAAAAGTTGCGGCTGATCCTGAACCCATCATGCTAATCATTTCTAGATTCACATGCTGAGCTATGGTGATGGGCAGGGGCCTTGATGAATCAGTGCCATTATTCTGATGAAGCCCTAATGCCAAAGAAACACCATTGCTTCCACTAATACCAGTTTGGTAATGCCTGGTCAAATTGTCAAAAGACACACTCTTGTGGTCTTGTCTCTGCACAGGTATATCAGCAAGTTCATTTCTCGAGCGCTTCAAATGAAAATTTTCTGCCTTCTGCTGATTGCTGGTCTGTGGCAGTTTCTCCATAGATAAATCAGATGGCAGGTTGGCATTGTGATTAACTGCTTCTAACGGTACTTGAGCTTGCTGTGATGCAAGCTTGTAGACTTCTTCCACCATTGGTTTCCACAGTCTAACTCTTGCATTTATAAACCAGTTAGAAACCTACATGGTGTTTTCAATGAAATGTTATTAAAATCTCCAAGCAATCAAGCTCTACGAACTATTTACTTTGCTTCAGTGCTCAATTAGGCATGTCCTCAAATTCTATTTGAGCTTAAAGAGAGATAGCAAAGTTAAAAGTAATGATGCCTTATAAGGGTCTAACCTTAAAATCTAGTAACAACAAATGGTAAGCAACTGAAAGGAAATTGAAGTGAGAAATTCACCTGAGTCCTTGATAGACCTGTCTGTTGAGCTAGAATTTGCTTATCTGAATCAGTAGGATAGCTGCAATGCATCAAATCCAATTGCATAAGATCAATGTCTTTCACAAAGCAGCAAGTCTTGTGAACGAGAAACATGCACTCTGGCCAAAACTGAAGAGCTACACATGGTATAGTTAATAAAGATTTGGATAAAGTTTTACTTCACTTACGGATGCAGAAAGTGTTCGAATAACCAAGTCTTGAGCAGAGCGACTGCATGATCGGGTAGTCCTCTTTGAGATCGCCAAACGGGATGCTGAAGAAAACTGAAATTGAGAGCTGGATTTTGGTGTTGCACGCTGCCTTGTTCATCAGCTGCCCAAAACCTTGGAACTTTTTCGTTACCATCATCAGAAGTTTTGCCTGTGAAGTGAATTTGATCCAAAAGGGCATTCTTCAAGCAAGTGAAATGCTTTGAAACAAGTTTAATAGCATAACAGAAGTAGGGAGCTGCATTTCCAAGGCCAGCAACAGTTTGAAATGATTCAACAACTGATTGCATTTGCTGGCAATATAGCTTGTATCTCCTGTACACCTAAGAGACATGACCAAATTAAGGAACAAATTGATTAGGCTGAATTCCCAAACTTCATAAAAATTTGTATGTGACAACTCACATATTTTATAATAAACATATTGTCTAATATATCACATGTTAAAACATAATTGAATAAGTGCATTTGCCAATTTTGATTTAGAATTCATTTAGAGGTAAATCAGAAGGGAATACTAACATGACTTTTGTAATTCTTTTATGCTCTGCTTTGCTAGTTAATGTGTTATCCCATACTCAGTCAACCAGATTCAAAGTTGAATCTTCTAATAAAAATTCTAAGTTTTTTAATGGTAGGCTGTCCAATTACACACATGATCAATATCACAGATGTGGGCATAAAAAAAATTGGAAAAAGAACAGTATGTTTACTAAACTCTTTCTCTCTTTTCTTTTTTTTCTGTAATTGGCATAAAACTAGATCTAACATATTTTGGGTCTATGCTTCCTTGTAACAGCTATGAATTCTTCTCAATCATCATCTATGGCACTAGCTACAAATTGGGAAAGGCAATACTAGTAGTATAATTCAATAGGTTCAGTTTGAGTATCCAAAAAAATAAGGTTCAGTTTAACTATAGACTTTGACCAGTACAAGCTAAGGGTTACCAGTTTTGAACAATCAACAATAATTTCACTTAAAGCAGCAAAGAATTTTCAATTATAAAGAAAGCAAACAGGAGCAGACAAATGAACAGTACGTTGATTCAACATGACAAGACAAGTCATCTTTTTTATGAAATGGATACTGACCCATACTAAATATAATGAAATCAAATATCTTCACCCAATACACTACTGTTTTCCTGACAGTAACAATCAAATCATCTGTTTCGTTTAAAGCTCAATTTGAAAGAAACACTTAACATTCAATATTCAAGATTCACGTGCTCTCATGATCTTTCATAACCCAACTGCCTTTTTTTTCTTTTTTTGTTTATAGGGTTTTCATAACCCTAAAACACTAAAATATTAAGACACTACTGTTTAATGTAAGTTTCTGAAGAAGCAGTTCATCGCAGAGTGCCCATTAAGAGTGCATGGACAGCTTTTTACTGTGCATGTACAAAGAAAGGACTTGAACTGTACTGGTCTTTGCATAAAGTTGCACATGGCTCATGCACACCATAATAAAGAGAAAAGAAAAAAGAGCTTGATTGCTTTGTTTTATCTGTAATTGTAAGTATATTGTGAGTATAGCTACATTCTTTAATCACATTCCAAATAAACTACTTTGCCACTGCAGCTAGACACATATTCCTATTTAAGTAGTATTTCTTTATGATGAAACATGTAAAATATGGAATATAAATCTCTATTTTAATGGGTACTAATAAATCATTTTAAAATTAGATTAAACAGTTTAGAATTTATAAATGAGTAGTGTGTATTATGAAGAGTTATTTGTCTAAAGAAACATATATTCAATTTGCTTGTCTGCACATGAAAATGAACAAAACCCTAATTAAATTAAAGCCTAAATTAAGTGCATAACTGCATGTTTTGCATGATTGACAGAACCTAATAAACTCTCCCTTGAACCAAATATAAGAAATAAAAAGATAAACAACAGAGTTTAATTAACAACCAAATAAAACGTATGCAAAGAACCGACGCATCAAATTGATGAAAGTAGGGAAACAGTTTCAATTAGAATCTCAAACACAATGAGGATGATATATAAATACCTCATCAAGCATCAACATAAGCTTTGAATTCTTCCATTGATGCTCTAATCGATCACTAAAACCTACATTTTCTCTCATAACTTCACTTTCACTCAAACAATCCAAAGAAAAATCCAAAACTTCACAATTTACAGTACCAAAAAGATCATCCAAGACCTGCTGTGCAGGTTTCAAGAATTTTGAACTTTTTAAGATTGATGCATAGCCAGTAAATGGACCAAGAGGGACAGAACTTCTAATTCCACTCCCACCATTCTGCTTCAAGAAATCTCCAAGAACAGAAGCAGCATTATATTTTTGGCTATTCAGTTCGAATGATAAAGACAAAGAGAGACCCTGCTGCTGGCTAGTTTGAATAGAAGAGAAAGGAACTGGAGAAGGGTTCATGATGGTTATTTGTTGTTCTTGTTCTTGTTCTTGTTCTTGGCTGGTTCTAAGCTTATTTCTTCTGTTTTGTTGTGGGACATGAAAGGGTTCAAAGTTTTGTGCCATGAACATAAAGAAAGGTTTTCTTATGGAAAGAGAGATAGAAAGAGATTAAAGAGTAGTGGAATTGAAAGAGAAGTGATGATGATGATGATTGATGGAGAGTAGAGAGAAGGGTTATGATATAATGATTAAAATTTTTCTGTGCTTTGCAGAGAGAGTGGTGGCAGTGTAGTGTGTTAGCGGACAGGCCAGAGGTTTTGACGTGAAGGATCACTGAAGAACTTTTTCTTTTTTCCAAATTATTTTTAGTAGTTTTTGTGCATATAAATTGGGAATTTTTCTCTTAATAAATGAATGAACCATTATTTGTGTATCACAAGCATTGATTAATAATCCAAATTTTTTATTTTTTATTTTTATTTTTATAATTTTATTTTATTCGGTGGCTTGACTTTATAAGTAATTTGTTGGTTTAACATTTATTTTTAAGTAATACATTTCATTAAAAAAATTAAAAAAACATGTCAATTCAATTTCTTTTAACAATTAGAATACGCCAGTAATTAGGAGGAAAAGAAAAAGAGACCATTAGCATAGTTAAGAGACAAAGTAGTATTTGAATATGTGCTATCATTACTATTTGTTTTGAAATTAGTAGTGCTATTTTTGATTTTTTTTTATCAAATATAAAGAGTTAGTTTCACTAATTTAAAACGTATTTAATAAAATTTTATAAATAATAAAATATTATTTTAAAAATTTTAAATAATTATATATTAAAAATTTAAATTTAAAAATTGTAATGAAACACTATTTTAAAATTTTCATAATATCATGTTAAATTGTGAAATGCACCATAAATGAAGAGGAGCTACAAAGTTGGATTGTCAAATTCTCCATAAATGAAGAGGGAACAACAAATCTCCACTGGGCCGAAGGCCATGGCACAGTGGAAGATTGAGTCAATGCTTTGACCTCATAATTGAGGCATTTCATAAATTATACAATCATAATTTGGGAATTGAAAGATGAACATGCTTTTCAATCTTCCTATAAAAATATTCTTGCAAGCCAACCGAATTAAACCCATTTCCTACCCCAAGAGTCAAGTACTGTGGTGCTAGCCAAAACACACTCATTGGCAATTGATCATGTTTTTCTGCTGCTGATTGAAGTGAAAATATGAAGCCAACTTTCAGGATGCTAATTCCCTTTTCATTGCCAGTAGCTCTTCTTAATTCAGAACAAGAAAATTAACAGAGGCAGGTGCGATTTGGAAATCGTCACCAATCTTTCTATTCATTGTAGCTCCTTGCTTGACAAAGAATGTTGACACCCTCAATTCCAAACTACAAGTGAAGTTAACCATATTGGATTTGTGTTTAGAAAAAAGTGTCAACCCCTCCACTGTTGGTAATCTCCAAGGATAATATTTCATTGCATTTGTTAAAATTTGCTCCTCGTCCTCAAGTATTGCTGCTTTGCCAGTTGAAATGTAGTTCCAAGAGATAGAAAATACCTGTCTTGAGCATTTGTGTGCAATACCCCAGCTGAAATTATCTTGAACATAAATTACAACTGTCATAGTTGCCAAGTTCCACCAGTTGAAGTAACACATCTGCAGCTCCAAGAGATAGAAAATACACAGAAAATAAAACTTCCACTTCATGAATTTTTCTCGGTCTGTAACATGTCAATATATAGCATACCCCTTACCTTAGACGTGGAATGATCTCATACAATGTCAAGAGGCTGATCCTGTGTAATTTTGGCAATTAACCACAAATTGGTTGGGAATCACATAATCGGTTTCAATTATAACGTACCAATTATACAGGATAAATCAACAATGCAAACATTCAATTATCAGGTTACATAATAAAAGTTGAACTAACCCTGTTCGTAATTTGTTTAGATTTCAATATTAGGAAAGACAATGTTTTTTTTTTCTTAGTATGATAGAAGACAATTAATACATAAAAAATGCCTTGCCTTTAAAGTAAAATGAGGGTTCCATCTATAGAAAAGACCATATAGAGGGCATTTTGCAAATTGGCAGTTCTAAGGTTGTTCTTTTTGAATTTCTTTTTTATTTTAAATTTTTGGTAATTCACCAAAAGTTTATTGTTGCTCAAGAAACTATCATAACAATTAACAATCTAGCAGTAGGCAAACAACAAAAGAATACATAGATTTGGACTCTATGCAACAAGTCCGGAAAAAACTTGCAACCAAGATTGAGCAAATCTAAGCACAATGGAATGCCTGATGACAACTGGAAAGCATCCAAGGCTGTGTACTTTTTATTATTAAACAGCAGCTGATTTCTGCTTTTCCATACGCAATATATTGATAGCAGTAAAAGCAAATCTTAGAAGTTAATAGAATCTTAGCTTATAGAGATTTTTCCGGTAGCTTTCTTTAAAAAACCAAGACACCTCTCTTTCTCTCCATGTCAATCCAGCTCTATTTTATATTACATTTTTGCAACCCTAGTTTCCAGAATTCTGCAGATGAATCACATTTGAATAAGACATGCTTAATATCTTCCTCTTCTTTGCTACACAGGCTGCATATAAGTAGATGCTATAGCGCCCAATTTCTGAATTCTTTTCTTGATCGCCACTCTTTTCCTGAGAGACAACCAGCTAATAGAACTCTGCCTTGGATTAGTTCCTAAGCGCCAAATAAGCTTTTACAGTTGACTACCTCCTTTTGGCTTCTTAAAGCTTCCCAAGTGCTCGCCACTGTAAAAGAACCATGTTTTGTTGATCTCCATTTTACAGATTCCTCCACATCACTGTGCAGTATGAAATTTTCCCTGATATACTACTTCCAAAGATGGTCTGTTGTGTCATCAAATGGGTCTGGAAAGTGCCAATTTCCTGCCCTCCAAACCTGGTTAGCTTGAGCACTAGCCTTCGCATCACAATGAGGGATAGAAATTTCAGGAAACTTTTCCAAGAGGGATTCTTGATTGGCTCAAGGATCATGCCAGAAGAAGAACCAAGCACCATTCCTTAAATTGTACTGAAAGAAGCCCTTAACGCTAGTGCTTAACTTGTATAGATGCCTCTAGCACCAAGATGCACCATATGGCAGGTTCCAAGTTATATTATGTATACCTTTCTTTTCTTTTCTTTTCTTTTTTTCATAAAAAGGAGTACAATTAGACAGTGAAATTGACAAAAAGGAAACTTTGATACTGCTGACATGAGAACCTTTTTCGTAAGTGCACTTGGATGGGTATTCTTTTTGGAATTTTAATTATCTGTTCTTGATTTTTCTTTGATTGTCTTGTTAATGGCATTTGCGAGGTTTGTTTCTTTCACCAATTTTTATTTCGGTTTGAATTCAACATGCAATGCATTTTATTTCACCTTTATTCTGACTGGTTAGCTGATATTATTAATTCCAACACGTTATTTATTAATTGCAGTATAATCTTTAGATTTTTATAGTATATATCTTTTGATTTTATTTTAATGGGTGCTGAATTCAATAAAAATATATTTCTACTCTTCGAATAAAAATAACTTATAAATAGTGACAAGTAGGGTAGAATTCAAAGAGATCGGTAAGATTCATTTCTTTAATAAAATTCAAACAAAATTAGGGGGGATTTTAAATTTGGAATCAAAATAAATTAAACTAAAAATCAATTAGAAGCAATAATAAAATTTGAGAAGATAAATCAATATGAGAAAACTCCAACCCAAGGTATAATTTCAGTTTTAATTCATTGAATTGATCATTGATGCAAATATAATTTCCAAATCCATTAATAAACTGGTTATAGTTATTGAGAAGCTCTAACAATTAAATTTTTTTTTAATTTTTTGTTAATTAATGGAAGTCATTTGATTAATTCTCTTATTAAATAAACAACCATAGAAAAGCTTCTAAGATTTAATTTACCAATAGCAATGCAATCTAGAGAAACCCAATTCTAGCCAACAAATACATAAGATGAATTCATTTAAACTAAATCATGTATCCATATAACATGGGTATGTTATTCTACTACTAATCATTAGAATGATTAAACAATTACGGATTTAATATTCTAATTTGGCATAGACTATCTTGATAATTGGATAATAAGTCTTTTTACACAACTAAGAAAATAGAATTCCTAATAAACATAAAAGATACATGAATATTAATAAATTTGAGAAAATAATAAAGAACAATTAAATCTCACAATCCATATAAACTCAAATCTTAATTAATCTTGAGTTGGAAAGAAAAGAGTTCATCCACATATAATTGTTATAGAGAAAATAAAGCAAAGAAGAAAGCTAAAACAATAGAGGAAAGGAAGAAGGAAGAAGAAAACTGTCTGCAACCCCCCTTTTTGCTCTCTAAACTCTAAAACTGTTGATATATCTTCTTAGTCTCTCCAAATGGGAAAACTTGCCCAATAAGAAATAGTAGAATTGTGTCTAAAAAGAGAATCATTCTTTCCTAAAATAATCTTAAGTACTGAGGAGTTTTTAGTAAATAAATACTCTAACAAATAAATTAAAAATCCACATGGCAAATAATATCACTTTAAGTCTCTTTCCACAAATTTAGATTTCTGGAATACGCCGTGGGCACGCTCTACTGAAGAGATTTTCTGCATTCTTTTTTCTCTTTTATCCAAAACTTTCCAAAACATCAATCTTATAAAAACTCATTAAATATCATTATTTTAGCTTCATGTTGCATTAAAACGTTCCGTTTAACATAAAAATCAATAATCACATTTAAAATCCACAATTAAGCATAAATATTCAATAATAACTAAAAAAATATGATAATTAGTATGCATAAAATGCACACTATCATATTTTTTATTTGGTTTTAAGGAATTCAGAGATATTATATATTTTAATTTTTTTAGTTTATTCTTTTAAAAATTTATTTTTAAATTATTTTTAGACATACACACTTAAATTGTCTAAAGAAGATTATTATCCAATGGATACTTTATGAAAAATCTTTTATCTGTTTAGTTTACAAAACTTAATTTAATGTAGATAGCACTAACACAAAATATATATAAACATATCAAACTTAAGAATATACAATTTCAATTTGCTATAAAACAACTTAATACATAAAAGCTTCGAAAATAGATATCAAAATTAAAAATAAATAAATAAAATTTTACAAATCATATACTGCATTTTTGAAAAAACTTTTATATTAGAGATTTTTTAAATTGCTGTATTTTCGAAAAATTACTTAAATCCTCATGACCCTCATCCCTAATTTCAGTGCTAGCAAATCCATTCTCCACCATTTATTGAGACGTTTTCATAAGAATGTAAACACAAAGAATGTAATGTTTATCAACTATGTTGCTTATCAATTCAGGCCGAAGTATTCCCATGATTCTATAACAGTCACCTTCAAGATTTATCAAACGATGTGTCACAAATTGAGAGAACCAAGGTCACAATTAAACTTAATTACAAACCTTCTTTACCTACACTCTAGAGGGACAGCATACTTTCCTGCTGTTTTCCTCCAGTTATACAAGCTGCAAACTGGTAAATAATCAGTTTGTTTTCTTCATTGTTAACTGGTTCTAGTGAACTATAAATCTGCTCCCGAATACATTGCCATTCGGAAAAGTAAATGACAGGAGGTGAAAAGAATCTGTCTGTCGAAATATCCAAAAAAGAAAAATGTTCTTGGAATGCAAGATTCTCTTCTTTTCTCAAGTTTTCAAGACACCGGAACTCTGCTAATTAGTACAACAAGGTCTCTTGTTCACATTCCCAGACAAATTCGCGACATTGATCGTAGTTCCTTGAGGAAGTCCAGTTGAGTTAGCAGCTTCTTGTGCTGCTAATGCTTTCTTGCTAATGATATGATAGATGTCCAACAGAATTGACTGGAAAGCCTTTTCGATATTATGTGCTTCCAGTGCTGAAGTTTCGAGGAACGAAAGGCCTTCCTTTTCGGCTAACATCCGAGCATCTTCTGCTGAAACTGCTCTCAGGTGGTTCAGATCAGATTTATTTCCAGCCATCATTATAACAATGTTGGAATCTGCATGATCTCTTAATTCGCGAAGCCATCTTTGGACATTGTCAAATGTTTGCCTCTTGGTTATGTCATAAACCAAGAGCGCACCCACTGCTCCTCTGTAGTATGCACTTGTTATAGCCCTGTATCGTTCTTGACCAGCTGTGTCCCATATCTGTGCTTTAACTGTTTTCCCTTCTACCTGCATTAAATTAAAATTAACCAAGCTCCATTAGTAAGCGACTACTGTATTCAATTCAACAGGAAGAGCAGGTTCAAGAAAAAGAAGTTCATAAACCAATCAAGAAGGTGATATTTGACAAGTTCAATCAACAATTGCGTCATCTTTCTTCAAAGAATAAAATACAACTAAGGTAATTAAGATTCAGTTTCAATTGCAAGAACTCCCAAGAATTTCTTATGGAACTAGTGCGAGGAAAAATGGTTGCCAAGTCTAATGAGGAAGTAAGATTTGACTCTTCAGAAATAATTTCACTCACAACTATTCTAATGCTGACAAAATCTCTCGACTCTCCTGGAGTCTTGCATTTGAAGTGCTTTTTCGTATTTCAAATCTCAAAATATATCAATCAGCTTGATTCTGATATCTAATTTGTACAATATATACACCTGCTAAAATAACTTTCAAATTTTGTAATTAATTATCAGCAACTACAAAATGCAGACTCCAAGTTATAATGCCATATTCAATGCTGAGATTCATTTTATGATAGAACATATAACAGCATTGACACAGAGAAGCAGGCATGGAATCTAATCTATTTTATTCCTCAAATCTTTCATTCTAATTATTTTCTGATCTTTAAATATAATGAGGATACATATTTCAAATAATAAATTTTAAATAAAAAAATTAAATCTTTGCCATACCCTCGAGACAAAATGTCCTGTTTGGAATAAAGCTTGCAAGAATTTAAAGCAAAATCATGTCTCTTTTGGCACAATTTCATTTCTTTCAAAATGTATTATTTTTACTCAAGTTAAAGTATCGAATTCTAGCAATTTTTAAACACGAGAATTGACTAATAAAAACAAATTAAATTAAATTAAATTCTTGAATTCTGATTTCCAAACACCCTCTAAAAAGTCCCCCCAAAAAAAAAAAAAAAAGAAAATCTCAATTCATGGTTATGAAAAACCAACCTGAAGAGTTCTTGTAGCAAACTCCACACCAATAGTAGACTTGGATTCCAAGCAAAACTCATTTCTAGTAAACCTAGAAAGAATGTTGGATTTACCAACACCTGAATCTCCAATCAATACAATCTTGAACAGATAATCGTATTCATGATCCACCTTGTACGCCATAATTTACTGTGTACTCTTATACTTCTCTCTTTCAACCCTCCAAAACCTATAATATGATCAAATCCATTCAAATTTCACATAACAAAATATGCATCAAAAGTCATTTTGAAAAAAGAAAAAGAAACATAATTACCATAAACACAGTGAATTATGTTAGAAATTAGATTTGAAAATTTCTTGAAACGTTTACGGTGAAGGAGAAGGTTGAGGAGGAAATAATTGAGAAAGAGACTTTTTCTCTTTTCAAAGAGGAGGAAGGAGAGGAAAAACAGAATAACGGACGAAAAGGCATTTAAAACGGCTTTTCATTTGGGTTAAAGAGCGAAATTCATGGAAATTTAAATTTAAATTATTATGTAAATTAGAAAAACAATTACAAAAATTGGCATGTTAATATTACTTTTAATTTTTTAATTCATATATCGTGTATTGTAGTTTATGCATATATCAAAATAATAATATTTTTAACTTTTTTTTTTATTAATTTAGAGGAAAGCTGAATCTTGAATTCAAAATTCAATTGTGGCTTCATAAAACCACTCCCGTTTAGCAAAATGACAATAGTATGTATTTATTAATATTAAATCATTAAAAATAAATTTAAATAATTAAATATGTGCAAAACACTATTTTTCAGATGATGGTTAATTTTTAATCCTCCATATTCATATATGGCATAATTAATATATGTTTTTTCTCATACATGATTAGATGAAGGAATTATTCAAAAATATTCTAAAATTAAAAAAATATATTTTTACTGTATATTTAAAAAAAATATATTATTTTTTTAACCATTTTTCTTAAAAAAAATACGGTGTGTTAGTGTCTCAGTTGTTTTTTTTAATTGTTTTACCAAAAAATCAAAACCATATTTTTAAAAATAAATTAAGAAAATTATATTCTTAATATTTTAATACATTTAAAATAAAAAATAAATTTTAATACCGCAAATTTGATAGAAAATAAAAAAAATGAATATTTTCATTATTTTTCGCAAAATATAAGTGTTTTAAGTTTAGGTCGGACAAAAATGTAAGTCCAAATATTTGGACCGGAATTAAATATAACAAAACAAAAGAGAGGAAACTTACCAGATTCTAAATTGGAAGGACTGACACTTGGGAAACTTGCAAACCAAGGAAAAGACTTTCCTACTTAGGATCTTTCCGGAAAAGGGTGGTTGTCATTTGTCAAACTCCAATATAAAGATGGGAATAAACTTTGGCCAAATTCATCACGAGTTTTGTGAAAATTAATTGTGTTGCTGTGAAGACCCAAAGCTTGTCAATTTTCTTGTTTATTGGTGAGTTCATCCTGTGGCGATTTTCCTTTTCTTGTCAGTGATTTTCTGTCTCTTTTATTTTTCCTTTCTTTGAAAAACTGTTTGCAATCCTACATTATTCTGAAAAGAGTGGTGATATTAGTACTCTTCAAAATGTTTCTAGCAGTAGTGTTATCAATTTTTATAATTATTGCATTGGCATGTCATGGGTCCTCTTAAATTCACAAACAAATTATGATACTATTCTTTACAAATGATACAGAATTGAATGCACATAATTTATATTAGGAGTGCTAGAAACCTTTCGGAGAGTGCCAACATTTATGTCATTATTTACTGCTTGTTAATTAGTATACTAATTGTCTATAATAAGTCGTTTGTTTGTTTTTTTTAATTATTTTCCTTCACTAATCAAGATTTCCTATTTGTTTTAGGACTGGTTCTTCGTTCTTTTTTCTATTAAATTACACAAATTCCTGATAGAAGGAAGGAGATAGACACAATCATGACTGGAGATTTGAAAACAAGTTTTTTCTTTATGCTTTTATGGTCTACGTACCAACAAGTAATTCCATCAATCTTTCAGCACTACATTGAGTCTTTATGGTATAGATTGAATAATTATTTCAAACCAACAATGGAAATAAGATTTGATGAGTTCCCAGATGACGCTCGATTCATACGTAACCATGCTTACGCCGCCATTGAATCATACCTCAGTTCGAAGTTCACTGATCAAGTATCTAGACTCAAAGGTGAGCTTTCCAAGAAAAGTAAATCTCTTTTACTTGCCATGGATGAAAGTGAAGCTGTTGTTGATGTTTTTGATCGGATCAAGGTTAAGTGGATATCAGCTTCTGTTACGCCTAAAACCAAGTCTATTTCTTTCCGTCCTGTTCACTCCAGGAGATATTACGTTCTCATATTTCATCCTAAGTATAGAAGTAAAGTTCTTGATGAGTACTTAAACTATGTGATTGAAGAAGGTAAGGAGGTCGGGGTCAGGAATCGCAAGCGAAAGCTTTACACCAATAATCCAAGTAATGATTGGTGGGACTACAGGTATAATTTATGGAGCCACGTGGTTTTCGAACATCCAGCAAGATTTGAGACACTTGCAATGAATCCAACGAAGAAGCAAGAGCTTATAAATGACCTTATCACATTCACGAATGGAAAGGAGTATTATGCAAAGACTGGTAAAGCTTGGAAGCGTGGCTACCTTCTTTATGGACCGCCTGGAACTGGTAAATCTAGCATGATTGCTGCTATTGCTAATTTCTTGAGCTATAATGTTTATGATATCGAGTTGACAGCAGTTGCTGATAATACTGAGTTAAGAAAGCTTTTGACTGATATATCAAGTAAGTCAGTGGTTGTAATTGAAGATATTGATTGTTCGCTTGATCTTACTGGACAAAGAAAGAAAAAAGATGACAATAAGAAGAAAGATCCATTAGAAAACCTGGAAAAGAATAATGACTCGAATCATCAAGATGATGGTAAGAAAGCAAGGTGACTCTGTCAGGACTATTGAATTTTATTGATGGACTTTGGTCGGCTAGTGGGGGTGAAAGAATCATTATTTTTACCACAAATCATAAGGAAAAACTTGATCCTGCCCTTATACGAAGTGGGAGAATGGATCACCATATTGAATTGTCATATTGTAAAATCGAGGCATTCAAGATTTTAGCCAAGAATTACTTGAATATCGATTCGCATGTTTTGTTCGATAAGATTGGTCAACTGTTAGAAGAAGTGGATATGACTCCTGCTGATGTTGTGGAGTTCTTAATGCCAAAGTCTATAGAAGGAGCTGATGCTGATGGTAACTTGAAGAATTTGATACAAGGTATTGAGAATAAAAGAAAAGAGGAAGCAAAGCAGAAAGCTGAAGCTGAAGCAGAAGCAGCCAAGGAAAAGGCAAATTATCGTGCTTTAAAACTAGCCAGGAGTTTGAAATTGTTCAAGAAAAAAATCTACTAGTAAGCAGTATTTCAAGAGGATTGTAAGGGAACATTTATTATTTTATTAGACTCTAATGAATAAAAAGAATTTGTACCATGTTAACGATCTCATCTTTGCTAGACAAACTGTTATTTAACATAATTCATTGGATTTCTCACTTTCTTCTTTCAGAACTGATCAATTCTTCCAATATTTGATACCGCGGAAACATGAATATGAGCAAAAATTTTATTTATTTATCCGATTATATGTTTTCTAAACCCATCCTTTGAATAAACTCTAAACAATAGGACAAGTATATGGAAATGTTGCAAGTGACATTACTATTAGGCCGTATTAGATGTCGTTAACCATTTATTTTATGACAGTTGGAGGACGTGAACCAGACATACAACAGTAAATCGAGCCCTGGGGTATCGGCCAAAAATCTCGCAAATTGATTTTTTACGTTGCTTCCTCTATCAATTAGATTCTTTATCCATACTTCGATAATTATAATTAACGACGTAACTAAAAGTTTTAGTCAGTAGAAACAGGCTAGATTATAAATATACTTTTATAATGATATTGTTAAAATATCATAGCTTAAAATTATATTTTTTAGTTATATTTCTTTTAAATTATTTCTGAATTAGAATAAATTAATAGGCTTAAAAATAACTTTTTTTTTTCTTAAACTACTCTCGGCTATAACCCACCTAGCCACAAGATAGTTCCGCTCTAATTATAACCCTTTATAAAAAATATAATAAAAATATTTTATCCTGTAATTTTTTTTAATGATAAAGAAAATTAAGTTCTTTATAAAAATAAAATAAAATTAAATCGGTTACAATTTAACTAAAAGAAAAGGTTTAAACACATCCATAATAATCTTTAACAATGAAACCTTTTTATTTTGTTTCAGTAATATCATACTTACTAGATTTTAAAACAATTTCAGCTCTATTCACCATTAAAAATGTAAATAGTATATAACTTTTTATTTTTCTTTATTTTATTTAACTTGAATGAAAGCTGTAAATACTTGATGCTCCTCGTAGTTTGCAATGCAAGAAATCCTTGGCTGCAGTATGCTGTTGTTAGGTCAATGGCATACTTCCATAACATTTTAGAAACAGGCCGGCTTTGCAAGGATTTTCTTTCAGCTGACGGGTTTATCGATGATTTCACAAAATTCTTATGAGGAAATGTCATACATATAATTGTTACTTTTTTTTTCCTTCTATAAAATCCATCTTCTGTGATCCTACTGTTAATCAAGAAAAGAAGAAACTCCGATTGCTCAAATTAAATGGCAACTAAAAGTTATACACTTCCATGGCTTCTTCTTATGAACTTCACCTGTAGTCTTGTTATTAGCTGCCATGGCACATCCGACGGAGATAGGAAGGCATTTCTTTCTTTCTTTCTTTCTTTCTTTCTTTTCTTTTCTTCTTCTTTCTTTGGAAACTATATTTATATGTCTTTCTTAGTTCATGGCATAATTTGGAAAACTTTGTGTCATATATATGTATATATATATATATTTTCGGGGTGAAGCTAGAAGTCAAAATTAAGGGGAGTTAGTTAACAGTTCTATATTATTACTAGTATTATTAGGTAATTTTGGAATGAAACAGGGAGCAAATTTGCTAGTTTTCAAGGGGACAAATTAAATATTTTACATCATTTTCATAACTATGTATGAAATTGCAAGTTGGAATTTATTAGGAGCCCATTAACGGAAAAATAAAAATGTTACAGTGAAGTAATATTGCATAAAACTCGATTGATCACAGTTTTTATTGAAGATAATATTCTCTAAAAACAATAATATTTAACAAAGTGAATTCAGGTATAAGGTACCGTAATTTGACTACGAACCTTTAGTAACACTTTGCAGTTTGCGGATGCAGGCATATATTGTGTACATGGGCGACCGCCCAAAGGGAGATTTTTCAGCATCAGCTTTTCATACCAACATGTTACAAGAATCTCTTGGCAGGTTTACTTTTGAACCATACTTGAGATACTTTAGGGTCTAAAGTATACATAACCATATGAACTTCCTAGATTTTCTTAGAAAAGTAAGTTTTACTTTCTAACTTGAATTGATAATAATTACAGGTTTTCGTGTACCATTTTATTATATAGAGCATATCATTAGCATGATTAAACTTTGAAAATTCTCTTTGCAAAAGAAAAAAAAAAATAATAACTTTAAATTTCTGAAGAGGCCAACTCTGGTTATTGCATATTTCAGTGGTGCATCAGATTTTTTGCTCCGTAGCTACCACAGGAGCTTCAATGGTTTTGTCGCTAAGCTGACTGAAGCAGAGAAGCAGAAACTGGAAGGTGAGTGTAACTGTAAACCACCATTTTCTATATATGTATGTATGTTGAAACAGAAGAACACCTATTTTAGCTTCAGTAATTTAAAAAATTTCATGTACTTTTTGGTACTTTTATACTTTCCAGGCATGGAAGGTGTAGTGTCGGTTTTTCCTAGTCTAAAGAAGGAACTCCACACGACAAGGTCCTGGGATTTCATGGGATTCCCACTTAATGTTAGAAGATCAATTAATGAAAGTGATGTCATTATAGGAATGCTTGACTCAGGAATTTGGCCTGAGTCTGAAAGTTTTAGCGATGAAGGATTTGGTCCACCCCCAGCCAAATGGAAAGGCACTTGCCAAGGATCCTCCAATTTTACTTGCAACAAGTAAACCTCAAGCCCTGTGTATATTTACAAGTTGCAGAAAAGAAAAACAAATATGTGAATTTTTAAAGGATACCTTCTGACACTGCGGTTTTTTTCTTATAGCAAAGTAATTGGAGCTCGATACTACCATAGTGAGGGAGAAATAAGTCCAGGAGAAATCGCTTCGCCAAGAGATTCAGGGGGGCATGGAACTCACACTGCGTCAACAGCAGCAGGAAGCATTGTTCACCAGGCAAGCTTGCTAGGCATTGGTTCAGGGACGGCTCGAGGAGGTCTTCCTTCTGCCCGCATTGCTGTGTACAAGATATGTTGGCATGGTGGCTGTTCAGATGCTGACATTCTTGCAGCATTTGATGATGCTATTGCTGATGGAGTTGATATAATCTCTCTTTCGGTTGGAGGATGGCCTTTAGACTATTTCCAAGACGCAATCGCTATTGGAGCTTTCCATGCTATGAAGAATGGTATCCTCACATCCAATTCTGCTGGTAATTCAGGTCCTTCATCTGAATCAGTTGCAAATTTTGCACCTTGGGCTCTTTCTGTGGCTGCTAGCACCATAGACAGAAAGTTTGTGAGCCAGGTGAAGTTAGGTAATGGAGCAATTTATGAGGTAAGCCTGCACGTCTTTGTTAATGTTTCATTGGAAGAATTGGTGGTTATAGTAGGACTAATTCCCACCTAAAACCTTTTATTCTTCCACTTTAGGGACTTTCCATTCATACTTTTGATCTCGGGAATACTATGTACCCTATCATTTATGGTGGAGATGCACCCAACTTAACAGCAGGAAGTACTTGGTACTTTTCCAGGTAAAAGATATTGAATCCAATATTCTGATTTTGGCAGTTCCTTAATTACAATGACCAAATATTCTAATCCTGGCAACTCCGGTCTCCTTCAAGAATCTTGGAAGTGGAAAAAGAACAAATTACTATTACATTACTGAACATTATATATATAATATACATGTGTGCACTGGACTGCAGATTGTGCTTTGAAGACTCTTTGAACAAGACTTTAGTGGAAGGCAAAATTCTTCTATGTGATGCTCCCGATACTGGAGAGGCAGCGATAGCTGCTGGCGCAGTTGGCTCTATAACGCAAAATGGTTTTTACAAAGATATGGCCCGTGCTTATGCTTTACCGCTTACTGTATTAAGCATGAGTGATGGAGCTGATATTCTGGAATACCTGAAATCCACTAGGTAGGTGTTGTTGACTTTGTGAAGGACTGAATTGCACACGACAAACCTTTTTATTCATAAACATAACTCAAATACAAATACTTGTACTACAATGTTAAACACACCTCACATCACTCTAGCACACACTTACACTCACATATTTCTCATTCATTTCTTTAGATACTCCCAAATTTTCTGTCCACACCCACTTAGTCACACACCTCACCAAATTTGTGGACACTTTCTGCATACACATACAGCCTAGCTCCTTTTATACTTGCACGAAATCGGTACATTGCGGACTTTTACTGGGTTGGTATTTTTTTTTTTAGATAATTCTAGAGAGAATTTTCTAGAATTTTAGAGATAGAAGGAGACAGTGATTTTCAATACTTCTCCTCACTGACTACTCTCTCTTAATATATGTCTACTCACCATACCAAGTTGTGTCTGAAATCTTTGAATTTTGCACTATTGATTCCTTTAGTAAATATATCTGCAACTTGGTCTTCAGTCTTGATATACTTCATCTCTATTTCTCCATGCAAGACTTTTTCTCGTACAAAGTGATAATATACTTCCATATGTTTGGTTCTTGCATGAAACACTCGGTTTTCAGTTAGGTGAATAGTTGACTGATTATCACAATGCAATTGCACCGAGTAATTAATAGCTTGACGAAGATTCCTCATAAGCTGCATCATCCATGTACACTCTTGAGCTACCATAGTTGTTGTCCGGTACTCTGCTTCAGTACTTGACAATGATACTGTAGGTTTTTTTTTGATGCACCAAGAAACATGCCCCGATCCAAAGCAAAACAAATATCCTGTCATTGAATGCCTTGTATGAATCTCCAGCATAGTCCGCATCGCAATACCCGACTACCTCACTTTTTCATTCCTTTTTGTACAGTATAGCATAATTAATGGTACCTCAGACATATCACAAAATTCTCCTTACAGCTTATAGGTGAGGCTTTTTCGGCTTTTGCATAAATCGGTTAACTATACTTATCGTATATGATATATCTGGTCTTGTAAGAGTGAGATAGATAAGACTGCCAACTAACTGCCTATACATTTTAACATCCTCCAAATCCTTTCCCTTGATTGAGGATAACTTTGTATGTGCCTCCACTAGAGTTGAAATAGTCTTGCATTCTGGTATCCTATACTTCTGAAGGAGATCTTTAGTATACTTTTATTGGCACAAGAAGAGTCTAGCCTTGGTTTGCTTCACTTTAAGACCAAGAAAATGCTTTAACTCTTACAAGGCTTTTATTTGAAAGCGTAATGATAAATTGACTTTGATTTGATATATTTATATATCGTCGTCTCATGTAATGATAAGATCATCTACATAAACTAGTATTATGGCCAACTTACCACCTTAAGCTCTTACAATAAATTGGAGTTTGTTGGTGCCATTATATAATCACATTGAATCAGAAACTCTGCTATCTTCCCTTAGCAAGCTCTTGGTGCTTACTTGAATCCATAGATTGCCTTCTTTAGCTTGCATACATAGCTTGGATGAGCGTTGCTCTTAAGCCCTTGAGATTGCTTCATGTATATTTCTTAATCCAATTCTCCGTGCAGAAATGCATTCTTGACATCCATCTGCCAGACTTTCCAATCTTTGCAAGCAGCTAAGGCTTGTAATCTTTGATATTGGACTAAATGTCTCATCATAGTCTAGCCGATATATCTATGAGAATCTTCGAGCCACCAACCGAGCTTTATATCTCTCAATTGATTCGTCAAGATGACTCTTTACTTTATATACCCATTTGCAAGATATCAGCTTCAATTCTTTGGATTTTGGAACTAATTCCCAAGTCTCGTTTTGCTTCAAAGCTTCTATTTCCTTTTCCATAGCCTTTCTCCACTCTTTGCTTGAGAATGCTTCCTCGTATGTTGCAGGCTCTTTTGTTTTGCCATTCTCAACAAGTGCTGCATTAGTATACTTGGGATTTAGTTTGTGTTGCCTTTTTGTCCTTCTTAAGTGTGGCCCAATTTCTTATGTACTTTCGACATCTTGAATTTCTTCAAATTGACTTAGTAATGCTTTTTCTAGTGTTTGATGCACTCTCGTATGCCATAGAGACTTGGCCTTCTCGGGTGACTTGGCCTTTTCAGGTGACTTATCACCAGCTATTTCTGTTTTTGGTTCTACCTCCGGAGTGCTTCCTCTTGTTTCAAATCTTTCTTGTATTTTCTCATTAATTTCTTTTGAGTCTGATAAAACCACTACTTGAGGAGACTACTAGGATGACGCTTCATCAAATATCACATTTCTTGAAGTATGACATCTTTCTGTTGTAGGGTTACAACACTTCCACCCTTTTTCTTGATTATCATAACCCCAAAAAATGCACCTTATTGCTTTTTTATCAAACTTAGTGCGTAAATGATCAAGTATGAAAACATAACATATGCAATGACTTATAGTGGGTCTTATGTTCCATAAATTCTCAAAAGGTGAAATCGATCCAAGCAGCATCTATGGCAACCTATTAATCACGTGCACGACGATCTTCATGCACTCTGCCCAAAAATAAAGGTGCAACGTTCTTTGCATGAAGCATACTTCTGCATATCTCTGCAAGGTGCTATTCTTTCTTTCTGTTGTTCCATTTTGTTGTGGAATGTTATGACACGTCAATTGTCACTGTATCTTACAATCTTGTAGGTACTTCGAAAATTCATATGAAGTATATTCACTTCCATTGTCGGTACGTAGACACAAAATTCTCCAACCAACTTCTTTTTCAATTGTTTCCTTGAATTCCTTAACCTTGCTTAAGGCTTTTGATTTTTCCTTCATAAAGTATAACCATATGTGCCTTGAAAAGTCATCGATGAAGGTTATCATATATCGAAAACCATTGATAGATGGTTGTTTCACAGCTCCAAACACGTATGAATGAAGCAGCTCTAGAGGCTCCTTAGCTCTGTACTTAGAATCATCATAAGGTAATTAGTGTGCTTTCCCATACTGACATCCATTACATACCGTACCCTTTTGAACATCTAGCTAAGGAAGTTCTTTGAGCATGGACTTATCCATCATTTCTTTAAACTTGTGGTAGTTCACGTGTCCTAGCCGTGCAGGCCATAAATCAACTGTCTCACTCCTTCTGGTCTTATCTGCGTAGGTTGTTTATGCTGACATCACATAGACAGACTCTAGCTTTCGTCCCTCCATAAGTGGCCCACTTGTTAGCTTTAGACTTCGATATACTTTCACATCTTTTGGTCCGAACACCACATAGTTCCCCAATGTTGTGAGTTGTGATATTGGTATCAAGTTCCTCTTCGTTCCAGGTACATGAAATGCATTCTCTAATGGCACTTACCTGGAATTATATATGGGCACTATTGTCGTCTTACCAATGTGAGTGATGGGTAACCTTGAGTTGTTTGCAGTGATAACAACTCATCCCTCTTCATACTCTGTCATGCTTGATAATTTTTCTTTATCTCATGTTATGTGATTAGAGCAGCCAGAATCTACTATCCAATCATTATTATAATTGATAGATTTAGCACTCACCATGACAAGTGCTTGCTCCTCTTTTAGCTTAGTCATAATGGAGGATGCAAACTCATTAGAGTTCCAATTACCATTTCTACAATGGCACATGAAGCCTGAAAATCCCATTCATCTTCACTTTCAACTTAAGGTTGAGTGGATATTGCAACATTCCTGTATGCTCTTTTAAATCAAAATCTCGTGCATAATGACCTTGTTTGCCACAGTTATAGCACTGACCATTCTTGCAACGGCTGATTTTGTGTTCTGACTGATATTTGTGGCGAGCTCTCCCTTGTTGCCAGCTCTTTCCTTGATAACGTTTTTGCCATCCTTCATGTTTTATTTTTCCTCCACTTGATCTTGTAGTATAAAGAGCCTTAGGGCTCTCTCCTCTTCCAGTGACTGATACTTTAGACATTTATTTGTCTAAAGCTTCTTAATTTGCTAATATATTTTTCAACTCATTTAAAGATGGCTCCTTAGACCATCCATGAGTTATCGTGACGAGTGCATTAAACTAGGACGTAACCCATGAATTATGATCCTCCTCATTCTTGTCTTCGTAATTTGATTTTGAGGATCTAATTTTGAAATTTCTTGACATAAAATTTTAACTTTAGCAAAGTACTCACTTACCGTCATTTCACGCTGCGAAAATGATAATAGATCGTTCTCGAGTTGTTGTAGCTTGGCATCATTCGTCTAAGCGAATAATCCGGCAAGAGTGTCCCATGCCTTCTTGGATGTTTTTGTATCCATGATGTGTCGTAATAAATCATCCTCCACAGATATTAACAAATCATGCATTGACCTTCTATCTTTTAAGATCATCCTGACTTGTTGTGGATGTTGTCTCACTCCCTCCAAAAATCTCCCATAAATCTTGACCAAGCAAATAAAATTGTATGTGAGTCCTCCAAGTGCTATAATTATTAGAATTAAGTTTTTCAAGGCTACTTACGGAATTGGATATATCCGCCATTATGACTTGATAAGTATTTTTTTTTAATTACTCAAGCAAGCTTAGTCCTAGACCAACAAGCTTCACAGTCCCAGACTGCAAACTAGCGGAGCCTCGACGTAATACAATCCCTGATTGCTTGCTCTTGAAGCACTTAGAAGCCAGTCCCTGACCGCCTGCTCTGGTATCACTTGTTGACTTTATGAAGGACTGAATTGCACACAACAAACCTTTTTATTCATAAATATACTCAAGTACAAATACTTGTACTACAATGTTAAATATACCTCACGTCACTCTAGCACACACTTACACTCACATATTTCTCACTCAGTTCTTTAAACAATCCCAAATTTTCTACCCACACCAACTCAGTCACACACCTCACCAAGTTTGTGGACACTTTCTGCATACACACACAAGGAGCCTAGCTGCTTTTATACTTGCACAAACTCGGTACATTATGGACTTTTACTATATCGGTTTTTTCTTTTTTAGATAATTCTAGAGAGAATCCTCTAGAATCTTAGAGAGAGAGAGAGAGAGAGAGGCGGTGATTTTCAATAGCTGTTGTCTGCAATTATCTTTATATGGTATTTGGTAATTTCTAATAGAGACTAATATGGTTGTAATTGGGTTGCATTTCTTCTGATGTTTCCACAAGTGAACCAACTGCAACAATATTGAAAACCGTCGAATATAAGGATGAATTAGCCCCTGCTGTTTCTACCTTTTCTTCAAGAGGACCTAATCCAGTAACAAGAGACATTATCAAGGTAAATTTAAAAGAAGCTGACCCATTTTTGTTCTTTCTATGTTACAGGCTCTTTCTGCTGTATGTATGACGTCTTAACTATAATTATGCAGCCTGATATAACAGCACCTGGAGTGGACATTTTAGCAGCATGGTCAGGAGCTGGTACTGTGACAGGATCAAAAGCTGATAACAGAATAGTTCCATACAACATAATCTCTGGCACATCCATGTCTTGTCCGCATGCTTCTGCAGCAGCAGCTTATGTCAAGTCATTTCATCCAAAATGGTCTTCTGATGCAATTAAATCTGCTCTGATGACAACAGGTAATTTTCTGTTTAGAGAAAGTACTACTTGCGATATAAACACATAAAGCTTGACAGGATGAATCTGACAATTATTGCTTTTATTCTTATTTTGCAGCTTATCCCATGAATCCTGACACTAACACGGATGTAGAATTTGCTTATGGATCAGGTCATATAAATCCTGTCCAGGCAGCTGACCCTGGATTAGTATATGACGCTGGAGAGACAGATTATGTTAAATTTCTTTGCGGGCAAGGGTATAGCAGTAAACAAATTCAACTTCTTACTGGAGATGATAGCACATGCTCTGAAGCAACTAATGGAACTGTGTGGGATCTGAATTACCCATCTTTTGCTCTATCTACCAAGTACGGCAAATCTATAACTCGTATCTTTCACAGAACTGTCACGAATGTCGGGTCCCCAACATCATTTTACAAGGCAATAATAAATGCTCCATCGGGTCTTAAAATTCAAGTTCAACCAGATATGCTTTCATTCCAATCTCTTGGGCAGCAGCAATGTTTTGTTATGACCGTTGAAGCTACATTGATTAAAACTTTGATCTCTGGTTCTCTAATTTGGGATGACGGGGTGCATCAAGTGAGAAGTCCTATTGTTGCACATGCTACCTATCCCTGATCAATGTTTGGGAATATTGCACTGCAATTTCTCTTGCAGATGAAATGAGCAAATAAACAGAAAGTCGTTTGTATTTAATGCAATACAATTCTGCACTTCTTCTTGTCAAATATAGTACTTACAGTAGTGTGACTTGTCAGGAGTCAATTTCTACATTCTCCTCCCTTTTATTTAAATACAAGAATTTCAGTGGATTGACTTTTCTTGATACTTGAAAGCAAAAGCTACACATTTGTAAACATAAATAAACAAAGACAAGTGAAATCAAATAGAGAAAATAAAAGGCCATACAACGTTATTTAACAATACATTCAATCGATGCTCATCACGCGGTTGCTGGACTACAAATAGTTTCTGAATCAGTTTTACTGAACAAACATGTCAGATTTATGCAATTTTATGCACGGCGGTGAAGATTTGTAATTCATTTAGGAGAGTTGCTTTTCTCTTTAACTAATGACACCAGTTGAAGACTTGCATTATTCACGATATAATTTGCATTTCTAGTTCATTTTTAATACAGATTCAGGACTTGGTAAGAAAATGGAGTAAAATTAGAGAACGTGGGTTATTATCAATTTTCCTTGTCATTTTTCATAACTTAAGCATATTAAAAGGGGGGTGTATCTGGGTTTTGTATCTACAACTTTTTACAGAATAATTTTAATCAAATAGAATATCAGTTTTCTCAAAGAGTTGAAAAACTATAGTTTTTTTGCAAACTTTGATGGTGAATCAATTTTCTCTCGCCATACGCGGTGTGAACTTGTTAAGCATGCCCAGCCCGCCATGGATTCGACATTTTAGCAGCTCCATTTATAGCTACAATTGTAACAGGTACAGCATTGGACCGCACAGTAGTTCCATATAACATAATCATGTAACCCCAGCTCGGTTAACGGGTTTTATTCTGCGACCCTATCTGACGTCCTTACACACATGAGCATGCTGACTACTGGATAGGGAATTTCACTTCATCCGATGCTACATGTGCAATAAATCATCATCCTTTTAGTAGTAGTGCTTATCATTTTTCTATTTAATGTTATTTGCAGCATCTCCTAGTAGTATTTATCAGCACTAATCCTGATGCAGATTTCGCCTCTGGATGAGGACGTATAGATCCTGTAAAGACTATGAACCCTAGTTAAATATATGATGGCGGGGAAATTGACTATGTCAAATTTCTGTGTGGGCGAGGGCAGACCACTAATTGACTGCAACTTATTACTGGAGATAATGGAACATGTTCTGAGGAAACAGATGGGTTGTGGGATCTGAATTACCTTCCTTTCCATGTATCTAGTCAGTATGAACCCATAACTCACGTTTTCACAGGACTGCAACAAATGCTGGATGAAGCAGTATCTTCTTACGAGGCAATTATAGATATTACAGCAGAACTAGATATTCAAATTCAAAACAATTGTGCTTTCCTTTCAGTCTCTTGGGTAGAAGCAGTCTTTCCTTGTGACAGTTGTAGCTACATTGAATAAAATTGCAACCTTCTCAGGCTATTTGGTTTGGGATGATAGAGTGCACCAAGTGGGAATTTATGTTGTAGCATTTGTTATCACCTGATCTCCTTATTCAAAGTTTGAGATTTTCCATTTCTTTGTAAATAGATATGCAAGCCATGTATTAGGTAAACAGGACTCAAAATGACAACTTCTTCTTTAATAATTACAACAATGGAAAAAATAATAATTTAAACATGTTCATATCTCTAGTTGAGGAGAAAAAAGAATGGCCTCTGGTATTGTGTTTGGATCATCAGGATGCTAGAAATGGCATGAAATATCCAACAAATCCAAAAAAACAGGTAATTTTCATTCCAATTTTTCAGTTCCTAACATTTGACAGAAGAGAAAAAGAACTCGTTGGTTTTGTCAATTTTTTGTTTCTAAAGGGAAACAAAGACATCCATTTGCCTCAAGTATATGCTTAAACTAGCATAGCATTTATGTCCGCGCCACCACATGAGGTTAGATTTTATTTAAAATATATATCAAATAATTATATTAAATTTTGATCAAACACTTTTTACTACAATTTTAATATATTTATTGTCAATCGGAAATCAAGTAACAGATATTGTTTGAATCATAAAAATTGCACTCATGGAAGTTTAAATTATAAAAATGTAATTTCTTAAATAAAAGATAGTAGAGAAACATAAAAGAAAAAAATGCCTAAAATATATATGTCCAACTGTAATTTGTAAGGCTGTCTCTTGTAAATATATATGTGTTTTTTAAATAACTTTGATATCAATTTAGAATGTAATGGTACTTGTATGGCCTTAATAGAATCTTCATATATGGCCTGCAATGTATTTTTATTGCTCACCTTTTCTTTGTTCCTAGACTACTCGCTTCATCTTTCAAGAAGAAAACCATTATAAAGCCAAAAGGATGGAATAATCATTGTATAAAATCCAATTTTCAACATTGTATTCAGTAGTATTTTATATATTGTTATAACATTTCATAAACTCTTTTTTGTGTTATATTATAAATACTCGATCAGTAAATAATTGAATTAGAGAGTAGATATATACGTAAAAAATTTAAATAATTGAATTAATGAATAAATATAATTATAACTTGAGGAAGTTTGTGAATTTCCTGGATTGGCATTGTAAGTTCCCTTCTGGAAGGACTTTGTTTTGTTGACGAGCTTAACAATACATGTTTGAGAATCCTATGGAAGCTGAATGTACCTAGTTGACTTTTCTTTTGCTGCTATAAAACTGCTTCAACTTACGTTTTGCGTAAATATAATCCTACAAGAAAGAGCCCACCTTGCTAAAATGGCAACCTGGAATGCTCCCCTTGCCTGGCTTCTCTTTATAAGCCTCTCCTGTTGTCTGATTGTCAGCTGCCATGGCACACCCGATGAAGATCGAAAGGCATTTTAATTATCTCTTTCGAGTCTATGAATTGAGTTCCAATTTATCATGTTTATTTTTTTTTTTTATTGGAAATTATTTGAGCATGTTGAAGCAATTAATATAAGTTGATCAATGTTGATTTTATTGCTTGTAACTAGAAATGCATGATTTTATTCCACAAAAAAAAAAAAAAAAGATCGAGTAAAATATGAAAGATTTATGTTATACTGTACTAAGGCTTGTTAAATTATGGATGCAGGTGTATATTGTGTACATGGGCGACCGTCCAAAGGGCGAATTTAGTGCATCAGCTCTTCATACCAATATGTTACAAGAAGTTGTTGGCAGGTTGATATTTCAATTATATTATATTTAAAAGTTTTGGGTTTATAATAACCTTAGAATGATTTTAAAAAGAATCGACCCTGAATATTGTAGTCCATTAGTGCCTTGATTTGAAATTGAACATCAAATATATAATGCATGCTAGTATGCCATGTCATGCTTAGCAAATTGAGAGATTATCAGGTAAGACAAGTACATTTACCGGTTTTCTCACAAGAAAAGTCTAGGTTCACAACCTACCATTTGTAAGAGTGCAGCTGTAGGCAACAGGACTTGACTAATTACGATTCACTAGCAGATTCCTCGTTGATATGATATTTAGCTAAAGTCTAAGATTTCCACAAGCAAGTTTTAGATGCTATCCCACTAAGGCTAGGATGGAGGTTTCTAGGGGAACCCAAGTTGTGTAATTCATTAGTGACACTAAAAGGGCTAAAATGATCGTAAAAGAAGTAAAATGGCTTCTTTGAAGCTAACTTAGTAAATTGGATTTGCATTTATCAGCGGTGCATCAGCCTATCTGCTCCGCAGCTACCACAGGAGCTTCAATGGTTTTGTTGCTAAGCTGACCAAAGAGGAAAAGCAGAAACTGGCTGGTAGGAGAAACCTCTTCTGTCCTTTTTCTTAAATTAAATTTGTTCATGTTATATTGTAACAGGAAAGAAAGTACCAACGTTACCTTCAGAATTCTGATATAAGTTTCATCTTATTAATTTTTGTATTTATCGTTCTTTCTTTAGGGATGCAAGGTGTAGTGTCAGTATTTCCTAGTCAAAAGAAGAAACTACACACAACAAGGTCTTGGGACTTCATGGGCTTCCCTGTCAATGTTACAAGATCAACTTATGAAGGTGACATCATTATTGGAATGCTTGACACAGGGATTTGGCCTGAATCTCAGAGTTTTAATGATTCAGGATACGGTCCACCCCCTGCCAAATGGAAGGGCACTTGCCAAGAATCCTCCAATTTCACTTGCAATAAGTAAAGCTATACAACCTTATTGCATTAATCTTTAAACTGATGTGCACTTGAAGCCTTATTGCTTGAAGTATCTAACTTCTTTTTATCATTTCTTTATGCACTTGCAGCAAAATAATTGGAGCAAGATACTACCACAGTGATGGAAAAGTAGATCCTAGATTAGAATTTGATTCGCCAAGAGACTCAGAAGGACATGGAACTCATACTGCATCAACAGCAGCAGGGGACATAGTTAGCCAAGCTAGCTTACTAGGCCTTGGATTAGGCACTGCCCGAGGAGGCGTTCCTTCTGCTCGTATTGCTGTTTACAAGATATGCTGGAGTTATGGGTGTACAGATGCTGACATTCTTGCAGCATTTGATGATGCTATTGCTGATGGAGTTGATATAATCTCTCTTTCTGTGGGAGGGTGGCCAATGGACTATTTTGAGGATTCGATTGCAATCGGAGCTTTCCATTCAATGAAGAATGGCATACTTACATCCAATTCTGCTGGTAATGAAGGCCCCGAACCTGAATCAGTCTCAAATTGCTCACCGTGGTCACTTTCTGTGGCCGCGAGCACCATTGATAGAAAGTTTGCAACACCAGTTAAATTAGGCAATGGAGCAGTATATCAGGTAAGGATGAATTTTCCATTCTTCATTAAGTAATTAAACGTTCTTTTGATTAAACCACAAGTATAACATCCTTCCATTGCAGGGAAACTCCATAAATACTTTTGAGCCTGGAAATGCTATGTATCCAATCATCTATGCTGGAGATGCCATGAACGAGACAGCAAGGCATGATTCCAGCTCCAGGTAAAAAAGAACCATAGAAGATGTTGAATTTATGACACCTCAGTTCAACAGTGTTTTAGATCCAAGAAATTAGCAGATTTAAGGAAAAAAAAACGAGATAACAGAAAACTGGAAATATACTGATTCCATTCTGAAATGCAGCTTTTGCAGCCAAGACTCCTTGAACAAGACTTTGGTTAAAGGGAAAATTGTTGTTTGTGATGGTTTCTCTGAGGAGGATGCTGTAGCTATTGGGTTAGCGGGCATAGTAGCGCCAGATGGATATTACACAGATGTTGCCTTCAGCTATATATTGCCAGTTTCCTTGATAAGCACCTACAATCAAACTGATGTCTTGAATTACGTGAACTCAACCAGGTATTTCCGAGATTATCAGCTAACATTTATATTAGCGAGAGCACAGATAAGAGGTGTACAAGTACTAATTCAGTTGTGCCTCTGCATGATTTCACCAGTGAACCAACTGCAACAATCCTCAAGAGTGTTGAAAATAAGGATAAATTAGCTCCATACGTTGTTTCCTTCTCTTCAAGAGGACCTAGTCCAATAACAAAAGACATCCTCAAGGTTAAGCCAAAAGAAGAATTTCTTCATTTTCATTTTCATATCTGCTACTATTTCTCTATTTTTTGACTTTCTTTTCACCTGCAGCCTGACCTGACAGCCCCTGGAGTTGACATTTTAGCAGCATGGTCAGAAGCTACTACTGTGTCAGGATCAAAATGGGACACAAGAGTAGCTCCATATAATATAATCTCTGGAACATCCATGTCTTGTCCACATGCATCTGCTGCCGCTGCTTATGTTAAGTCATTTCACCCAACTTGGTCTCCTTCTGCCATTAAATCTGCTCTTATGACGACAGGTAATTATTTGTTTTGCAGTAGAAAATATCAATTTGACAAGAATTGAATGCTATTCCTTCTTACATTTTAATGTTCTTCGCAGCTTATCCCATGAGTCCTTACAAGAACACCGATCAGGAGTTTGCTTATGGATCAGGTCAAATAAATCCTGTAAAGGCCATGGATCCTGGTTTAGTATATGATGCTGAAGAGATCGATTATGTTAAATTTTTGTGCGGACAAGGGTATAATGCTTCGCAACTTCAGCTTGTGACCGGAGATAATAGCACATGCTCTGTAGAAACAAATGGAACCGTGTGGGATTTAAATTACCCTTCTTTCGCTCTATCTGCCCCGTCAGGACTTTCTGTAACTCGTGTCTTTCACAGAACTGTCACAAATGTTGGATCACCATCAATAAGTTATAATGCAATAACAAGTGCTCCAGCAGGACTTAATATTCAAGTTGAACCAGATGTTATCACCTTCCAGTCTCTCGGAGAAAAACAATCTTTTGTTGTGACAGTTGAAGCTACGTTGCCTGATAAAGATGCAATCTTATCTGGTCTATTGGTTTGGTATGATCAGGTGCATCAAGTGAGAAGTCCAATTGTAGCATTTGCTTTGGATCCTGAACAATAGTCTGGAGTCGCCGTTTCTTTCAAACTAAAATAACAAATAAGCGGGAAGTTTTCTGTTAAAAATGAAATGTACAACTATATGATTGTGGTATCGGATGGTTACAATTATATCCTGTACTTTGATTCCTGTGAAGGACTGTTCAAATAATAAAGCATAGTAAAGGATTTTATTCAAGCTATTTTTCATTTGGCTTGCTTAACTATAAAAATCCGTACTGATAAATCCAGTTTATATTGTACTTGTCCAATAACCATCAAGCTTAAGCCATTAAGCAAAGTCCAAGAATTAGAACGCTGGATCTTCTGGTCGCAGAGGCTTCAATACCACATCAAAGCAAATGTTCTCCCAAAAACTTAAGCTACCAGATGAAGTCTTATAAAGAGTTGTTAATATCTCTAAACATCCTTTGAATGGTATTAGAAAGATATGTATTGGGGTTGACAAAGGACTATAGGCCTGCTAGAATCAGTTTGAACAGTAGATTGGCACAGACAGCTGCATGCAAGTTATATGAGAGCCAAATAGACAGTATTGATTTCATCTTAAAAGTTTCAGGATGCTCAATTCTGAAGTTCTACACAAAGAGCATAAATAGTGCTGCACTTATTCTTTCTGTTTGTGAGAACTTGAATTTGAACCCAATTCCAAGTCCAATTAACCCTAGAAAACGAAGTTGCGTATGCAGTTGCACTGACTCCTATAGCACACATTATCTTACATGCTAACCTCTTTACTTCACTTCTTTTGTTTTGGTGACTTATTCTGCGTAGAACCATCACAAACTATATATATGTAAAAGAGAAATAGTAAATCATTACTACTACTGATTCTTGCAGCCAACCTGGCCTAGCCTGTATTCTTTTACCTTATCATGGACTGAGTTAAGAATTATAAGTACGTTGCCAAATATCAGAATTTACTGCCACACAAGCTAAAACGAAATGTTGAACACATAATTAATAGCTTTTGAGACTTTAAGAGATGGCAACCAAAACAAATAAAGACAAGAACTCAGAACACATACGATTAATTCTTTGGCAACATTCTTAAAAGATCTTTATGTTTTTCCGTTAAAATCCATTAACGTCCGTCTAGTAGAAAGTATTCCATAAAGTATTTGAACTAAAAAACAACTCCATGGGATAACATTGTTATGTGCCGAGTCGGCCGATATATTTACTGAGATAAAAAATAAAAATAAAAAAACTAAAAACACACTGCTAGTTATTCTTTATTCAAGTTCTTTTTACTGAGAAATTGTCATGAATCGGGTTTTCATGTCAACATCTCAATGTAAAATGAACATATCAGAATAAAAAGAAATTATCAAAAACCACCCACTAACAAAGAAGAAAAAAATATATTTTTATTTTTTAATCAAAATTTCACGTGTTTATTTTATATTGATTAGTTATTCCACGTAAGATACTCACGTGAAAAATCGGATTGATTATATTATTTTTTTCATTTTATTCGAGTCAACTATATATATATCAAAGTGAACTATTTCTCTAATAACTGTCTTGTTATAATATAATAACAATAAAGAATATATATATTACTAGTAAGACATTGATTCTATTTCTTTCTTAGTGTTGTTTCCATTCTCTTTATGTGCTAGACGGCAGTTATAATGTCAAAGCCGTCCATAGACGGTTTCCTTAATTGGCCAGCTTGTAGTTCACAATAACATTGTTGATTTTACTACCTATATAATGCCAACTTTGTACCTGTAATTTGCATGAAAAACATCAGCAAGTGACGCTCTAATGGCAAACCAAATTTCATATTTTTCACGGCTTATTCTAATTGCTCTATTAAATAGTCTGCTTATCACCTGCCATGGAATATCATATGATAGAAAGGCAAATAATTTTCTCCATAATCCTCTTTATTATCATTTTATCTTTCTTTTTTTTCTTCGTTTCTCTTCACATATATGTTGAACAATGCGGCCCATTTCTCCATAAAAATGGAGCTCAATGATTTTTTTTTCCATGCCATGCACAAAAGAATGATCTGTAGATACATAAATGCCCGAGTACTGTTAAAATTAATCATTTTGTAAAAGCAGGTGTATATTGTGTACATGGGAGACCATCTGAAGGGTGATATCTCTTCATCATCAGCTCTTCATATCAGCATGCTACAAGAAGTTGTTGGCAGGTTGCTTGAGATTTTAAAAATTTTATTACTAATTATACTCATTTTCAAATAGAACTGGGATTACCAAAGGCTGACTTTTCTAATTTTTGTTTCATAATACAGTGATGGATCAGACTCATTGATCTATAGTTACAAAAGAAGCTTCAACGGTTTTGCTGCAAAGTTGACCAATGAGGAAATGCTTAAACTGGCTGGTGAGCAGATATATTTCTTAGATTACGTTACTGTCAGGATTTTTCTTAATTAAAACCAACGGTTAAGTGGTATCCGGTCAGCTTTATGGGAGGCTCGATTAATCAACATCCCCTGTTGAGTCCAAGGGCCTGTGAATTTAGAAATTCGTTTCAGATTTAGAATACAGGAACACGATTTGGCTGCAACTCCTAATTAATTCTCTTGCAGGCATGGAAGGAGTGGTCTCTGTGTTCCCAAGTGAAAAGAAAAGGCTCCATACGACAAGGTCATGGGACTTCATGAGCTTTTCCAAACATGTTAGAAGAAGTACTGTGCTTGAAAGCAACATCATCATCGGAATGCTTGACACAGGAATTTGGCCAGAGTCTGAAAGTTTTAGTGATGAAGACTTTGGTCCTCCTCCAACCAAATGGAAGGGCATTTGCCAAGAGTCTTCCAATTTCACCTGCAACAAGTAATTAAATCCCATTGTTTACATACATATTCTTAACAGCAGTCCTGAGCATTACGTTTTTCTGCAGTAAAATAATCGGTGCTCGATACTACCGTAGCGATGGATACTTTGGTCCAGATGATATTGTTTCTCCAAGAGATTCAGAAGGCCATGGTAGTCATACTTCATCAGCAGCAGCAGGGAACTTAATTCATCACGCAAGCATGGATGGACTTGGCTCAGGAACTGCTCGTGGAGGAGTTCCGTCTGCGCGAATTGCTGTGTATAAAATTTGTTGGTCTGATGGTTGTTATGATGCTGACATTCTTGCAGCATTTGACGATGCTATTGATGATGGAGTTGATATAATTTCAATTTCTGTTGGAGGTTTTTCTGCAAAAGACTACTTCAATGACTCGATTGCTATTGGAGCTTTCCATGCCATGAAGCATGGCATACTTACATCAGCTTCTGCAGGCAATTCAGGTCCTTATCCTGCAACCATGTCAAATTATGCACCTTGGTTTCTCTCAGTTGCTGCTAGCACCATTGATAGGAAATTCTTCACCAAGGTTAAGTTAGGAAATGGAGACACCTATGAGGTGAGCAATCCTGCTGTATTCCTTTCTTTTATTTTACATCTATTCTAACCTTTAGAGTTGAACATTCATTAATATAATTACAACACTTTTCACCATGTAGGGAGTATCTATAAATACATTCAACCTTAATCATAAAATGTACCCTGTAATTTATGGTGGAAATGCACCAGATATCGATAAAGGATTCAATGAGTCTGTATCCAGGTAAAAAGAAAACAAACCTGCATTCAATGCTCAATGGACGAAGGCATTGTTATAGCTGAAATGAATGTTTAAATGCAGATACTGCATCAAGAATTCCTTGGACAAGACCTTGGTGAAAGGAAAAATTGTCCTTTGTGATTATATAAGTAGTGGAGAGACGCAATTAGTTGCTGAAGCAATTGGTACTATAATGCAAGATGGATATTACCAAGATGCTGCTTACAATTTCCCTTTACCAGCTTCACATTTGAACTTGGATGATGGATTTGAAGTTTCAGAATATGTGAACAGAACTAGGTATCTTATCCTATGCTGCAAATTCTTTTTGATAAATTTTTTAGAGTTCTGTATGGTATTAATTCAGTTGTTTTAATTATTTAACCAACAGAAAACCAACTGCAACAATATTCAAGAGCATTGAGAAAAAGGATAAACTGGCCCCATATGTAGTTTCATTTTCTTCACGAGGACCTAATCCTATAACAAAAGACATTCTTACGGTAAATTAATAGATTTGTCCTCCATATCTCTCTACATTCTACGATATATCCTGTTTGCTTATCTCAACCTTTTGATGCTTTGCAGCCTGATATTGCAGCCCCTGGAATAGACATATTAGCAGCATGGACAGAAGGTAATTCAATAACAGGATTTATTGGGGATGATAGAGTACTTCCATTCAACATAATTTCTGGAACATCCATGGCTTGCCCACATGCAACAGCAGCAGCAGCTTACATTAAGTCATTCAATCCAACATGGTCTCCTGCTGCCCTCAAGTCTGCTCTGATGACAACAGGTAATTCTATATTCATGCATCTCTATCAGATGAAAAATTTATTTTTCAATTTTAAGGTTCAAGCCACTAAAAGATATTATTCTCGCGAATGATTAAATTGGCTCCTGCTGCTTTGAACTCTTAACCTCACATATCCTAAGGACTACTTCAGTTCCACTAAGCAACAAAGCTCATGGGTTCCTCAAGAAATCTCTGATGCTATATATATATATGAAGGATTCTGTTAAGAATGTGCATATGGCATGTACGAGCTCACCGGTGCTTCCTTTTCTCTTCTTCTCCTTGCTGCAGCATTTCCCATGAGTCCTGAAACTAATCCAGAGGCAGAGTTTGCATATGGAGCAGGACATTTAAATCCTGTTAAGGCAATTAACCCTGGTTTAGTATACGATGCTGGAGAGAATCAATTCATACAGTTTTTATGTGGACAAGGATATACGACTAAACAACTACGACTTGTTGCTGGGGACAATAGCAGCTGTTCTAAAGTACCGAAAACAACCTCTTCAGATCTAAACCTGCCTTCTTTCACTTTATCCGCCCTGTCTGGCCAATCTGTCGGTCGTGTCTTTCACAGAACTGTCACCAATGTTGGATCAGCTGTTTCTTCTTACAAGGCCATTGTAAATGCTCCAAAAGGGCTCAAGATCAATGTTACACCTGATGTTCTTTCTTTCAAGAATCTCGGAGAACAGAAGACCTTTATTGTTACTGTAATAGCGAAGATGGGTTATGCTTCAATATCTGGATCTTTGAGTTGGGATGACGGAGAGCATCAAGTTAGAAGCCCTATTCTTGCTTATGTTTCTTCCTGATAATCCTGGATCCTGCCTTGCATAGCGACCTAAGACAAGTAGCACAAGATTATTGAAAAGAACATTTGTCAAATTTTTAAAACTTATGTTTCAGTTGTTTCATTAAAGTGTCATATGGAGTATCTGAAATTCATTCTGTCAGTATATTGAAACAATTCCAGTGAAATAAACTCGACGTTAAAGGATTTTGGCAATATATTCGTCGTTACAGCTTAAATTTTAGTGACAAAAGGTTATCTTGGGACAAATAATTTTGTCCCTTCCGCAGCAAGAAAAAACTACTCGTTAAAAACTCTGAATTAACTGAAATAACCGATTTTTAATTATTTACTCAATTTTATTTTTAATTTTAATATAAATTTTAATTTTTAAAATAATTTTAGGTTCAATTTGATTTGTACGGTTCATTAATTGTAATTTATTTCCTATATGATTTGGTTCGGTTCATATTTATATATAATTTGGTTCAGTTATTTTGATTTATTTTAAAATTTAATTTGGTTCAATTTTAAAATTGGTTCAAATTATTCTACAAATCTGATTCAGTTCGGTTCGGACCGATCGGATGCTCACCCCACGTAGGTGGAAAACATCTTATTAAACGCAACAATAAGAGAATTTTGCTTCCGCTAGCATTTGCAAGCTAAATCCTTCACTGAAAAAATAATCTTGAATATATGATTGATATTATGTATACCCAAGTCACACTGTTGAATGCTACAAATTTTTAATTTTTCATTTTTAATTCTTAAATGTATTTTGAACACAGAGAATGTGTTAAAATTAAAAGACAAGATAAACAATTAATTCTTAATTTTTATGTCTTTCAGGTAAAGTAGTATAACTGAAATAACAATGTCTAAAGTATGAATATACAAGAAAAAGATGATACAATTTATGGGATAGCGTGGTATTGTATGTTAGAATATTGGCACATGCTCGTAACCTTTGTCACAGTACTAAGTAACGAGATTGCCACCTATATATATTCTCCACAATCATAAAAGAAGTTTACATGACTCCAAGAGTATTATTCAACTCATATTGAAAACATTTTGAAAACGAGAACTATAAATTTTATTCTAAGTTTATAAAACAACAAATGCTTTCATCTCTATGTTTCTAAAAGGATAAACACTTTAGTTTCAAGCTTTGCACTAAATTATTTTCATTTTTTTCATACTTGGTTTTATAATTGTCCATTTTCAATCTACCAATTTTTACTCTCCCACAATCAAACAATTATGTTTAGAAACACTTAGTCACTAGAATTTTATACCTAAAGCAGAGAGATTATCAAGAATACTGCTACCTTTTTTTTTATAAACAATGTCAAGAACGTACTTTTGGTTAAACAACAAATGATTAGAGCTACCTTTTGATGGTTTTGTTTGTTGGCGAGCTTAACAGTAGCTCAATCCTACTTGTTGTGCATGTACAGATTTGCCTATCTCTACCGCATATTCTAATGGCTGTCCCTCCACATGGTGGACTCCACGTTATTAAAAAAAAAAAAATTATAACCTGTCTCCAAGTAAATTAGCTTGGAGTGGTTGGAGGTTACTTACCTTCTTGCTTATAAATAGCAAGGAGGTGAATGAAGGAAGCTGTAGCACAAAAATATTAGCTTTAGGCTAATAGGCAAGCTAGAGAAGCGTTTTTTCTAAAGGGTGCCAGAAGTGAGAGAGGTGAGAAATAAAAATAGTGAGATTATTTCGGGTGTGTAGGAAACACTTAAGTGTCATTATTTTGGTGAGATTTCTCTGTAAAAGTACTCTCTTTGTATGCTTGCTATTTTGATAGTGGAAGATTTATTCGGATTTTGTCCCATAGACGTAACCCAGCATTAAGGGTGAACTACGTTAAATTCTTGGTGTCATTTATTATCTAGTTTCTGCCCATCCTTAAATTTATTTTCGACAAAGTAATTCCGTTGCGCCGCCCATCAACTAGTATCAGAGCCATCCTTGAGTATCTATATATATATATCTCTAATTATTGTATGCTCTGCGGTTACCACTAGATAATAGATCCTCCACATCAGAAAATAAGCTAGATATATTTATTTACTCTTTCTTGAAGTGTTGGGCATTTGTCGAAAATATGGAGGCGAAGATGGGCAAGATTGTTAGTTTAAATGGCACGAATTACCGCATATGGAGAAACAAGATGAAGGATCTCCTATTTGTGACGAAGTTGCATTTACCAGTGTTTGCAACAAATAAACCCGAAGAAAAATCGGATGAAGAATGGGCGTTCGAGCATGAGCAGGTGTGTGGTTTCATTCGACAGTTTGTCGAAGATAATGTATACAAACACATCTGTAATGAGACTCACGCACAGACATTATGGAAGAAGCTTGGGGAGCTGTATGCATCGAAAACTGACAACAACAAACTATTTTATCTTGCAAAATTAATGCAGATAAAATATCAGGATGGCATTTCTATAGAAGATCACTTGAATGAAATTCAAGGGATCATGGATCAGTTGTCAAGTATGAGCATAAATTTTGATGTTGAGGTGCTCGCTCTCCTCGTGCTCGCCTCTCTACCAGAGTCTTGGGAGACTTTAAAAATTTCACTAACAAATTCTGCACCAAACGGAGTAGTAACTGTGGAAGCTGTTAAAAGTGGCATCCTGAATGAAGAGAGTAGACGAAGATCACAATGTTCCTCTTAATCACAGCCAGATGTCTTCGTTGCAGAATCTAGAGGGAGGAGTGAAGCTAGGGGTCCAAACCTAAAAACAAAAGCAGAGGAAAGTCAAACAAATATGCTAATACTGAGTGCCATTACTGCAAGAAAAAGGGCCACATCAAAAGATTCTGCCGAAAGTTAAAGAATGACCAAGAAAGGAACAAAGGCAAAGATGTGAAGAAAGATGACAACAGTGATGATGAACAAGCAAATGTTGTCGGGGAATTCAACAGTCCATGATGATGATATTGTCAACCTTGCAATCCATGAGATGAGTTGGGGGATTGACGCTGGTGCTACCATTCATGCTACATCTCAGAAGGAATTCTTCTCATCTTACACATCAGGCGATTTTGGTGATGTAAGAATGGGAAATGAGAATTTTGCTGAAGTCATAGGCAAAGGTGACATCCTTCTAGAAACAAAAAATGGTACGCAACTAGTCTTAAAGGATGTCAGGTATATTCCAGATATGCGCCTGAATTTGATTTCAGCAGGCAAGCTAGATGATGAAGGTTTTTGCAACACCTTCTTCAATGGCCAATGGAAGCTTACCAAAGGTTCATTGGTGGTGGCCAGGGGAAAACGATATTCAAATCTATACATGATGCAGGCAAAGCTCTCCCGTGATAATGTCAATACAGTGGAGAATGATAGTAAAGTTGAGTTGTGGCATAAACGACTCGGTCACATGAGTGAGAAAGGAATGTCGATATTGGCCAAAAGAAATGTGTTACATGGATTGGATCAAGTTCATTTGGAGAAATGTATTGATTGTCTGGCAGGGAAGCAAAATAGAGTTTCTTTCAAAAGTTTCCCTCCTTCTAGAATGAAGAATGTGTTAGATCCGATTCACTCAGATTTGTGTGGACCAATGCCGAAGTCACTTGGTGGTGCTCAATACTTTGTCACTTTCATTGATGATCATTCAAGGAAGACATGGGTGTATACTTTGAAGACAAAGGACCAGGTGTTAGAAGTTTTCAAGCAATTTTTATCTCTGGTGGAGAGACAGAACAGCAAGAAGCTGAAGTGCATCCGTACAGACAATGGTGGAGAGTACATTGGACCATTTGATGCTTATTGCAAAAATAATGGTATTCGGCATCAAACAACACCTCCTAAGACCCGCAGTTGAATGGATTAGCTGAGAGGATGAACAGAACTTTAATGGAGAGAGTTAGATGTTTACTCTCACATGCAAAGTTGCCTAAAATATTTTGGGGTGAAGCTCTACTGGCAGTAGTTTATGTGCTCAAATTTCAACATGTATCCCTCTACAGTCTGATACTCCAGAAAGAGTATGGACGGGAAAGGATGTTTCTTATGGTCACATGCGAGTGTTTGGGTGCAAAGCCTTTTTGCATATTCCCAAAGATGAGAGGACCAAACTTGATGCTAAGACACGAGAGTGCATGTTTGTGCGCTATGGTCAAGATCAGTTTGGCTATAAATTTTACGATCCAGTCCATAAGAGGCTTATCAGAAGCTGTGATGTCGTGTTTGTTGAAAATCAAACTACTAAGGATATTAAAAGGGCTCAGAATGTTTCTGAGCAATCTGATAGAGATTCAACAAACTTGGAATTAATTCCTCCAACAACGGTTCCTAGACAAGTTGGAGATGAAGAAAGCGACCAACCGGAGATAGATGGTCAAAATGCTCCCATTGAGTTTGAACCACGTAATGGTGATGATTATGGTCTTCATCATCATCCACCAGCAGATGTGGGTTCTCCAATTCTATGGAGATCTTGTAGAGTTCGACAATAATCTGCCAGATATCCTAAAGATCAGTATGTGTTATTAACTGACGAGGGAGAACCCGAGAGCTTTGAAGAAGCTATGAATGATGAACACAAGCAGAAATGGATTGAAGCCATGCAAGATGAAATGAGATCTTTGCATGAGAATGATACTTTCAAGCTGGTAAAGTTGCCTAAAGGCAAGATAACTTTGAAAAATAAGTGGGTGTTCAGGGTAAAGAATGAGGAACACGGTCTCCAACCACGATTCAAAGCTAGACTAGTTGTCCAGGGATTCAGCCAAAGGAAAGGGATTGACTTTGATGAGATTTTTTCACCGATGGTGAAAATGACATCCATTCGTACAGTGCCAGGGTTAGCAGCAAGTCTCAACCTGGAGATCGAGCAGATGGATGTAAAGACTGTCTTCCTTCATGGTGATTTAAAGGAAGAGATATACATGGAGCAGCTAGAGGATTTAGAAGAAAATGGGAAAGAGCAATATGTCTGCAAGTTGAAGAAAAGCCTATACGGCTTGAAACAGGCACCGAGACAATGGTATAAGAAGTTTGAGTCAATTATGGGGGAGCAGGGGTATAAAAAGACTACTTCAGACCATTGTGTGTTCGTGTAGAAATTCTCTGATAATGATTTTATTATACTTCTACTCTATGTGGATGACATATTGATCGTTGGTCAAGAATCAACAACTTGAAAAAGCAATTGAGCAAGTCTTTTGCTATGAAAGACTTAGGCTCGGCAAGGCAAATTCTAGGCATCAAGATAACCAGAGATAGAAGCGCCAAGAAATTATGGTTATCACAAGAGAAGTACATTCAGAAAGTACTTCAAAGATTTAACATGGATAAGGCTAAAGCAGTTAGTTATCTCCTCCCTAATCACTTCAGACTGAATTCTGAACAGTTCCCTTCTACTGAGAAAGAGAAGAAGGAGATGAAAAGATTTCCATATGCTTCAGCAGTTGGGAGTCTGATGTATGCCATGGTATGTACACGGCCTGATATTGCTCACTCAGTTGGAGTAGTGAGTCGATTCCTTTCAAATCCTGGAAAAGAACATTGGGCTGCAGTGAAATAGATTCTTAGATACCTTCAAGGTACATCAAGAATGTGTCTATCTTTTGGAGATGGAAAACCTGTGTTAGTTAGCTACACAGATGCAAATATGGCCAGAGATGTTGAGTCGGGAAAGTCCACATCAGGTTATCTGATTTCATTTGCAGGGGGAGCTGTGTCATGGCAGTCTAGACCATAGAAATGTTTTGCGCTCTCAACAATAGAAGCAGAGTTTATTGCAGCAACTGAAGCATGTAAGGAATTGTTATGGATGAAAAAGTTCTTAAGTGAACTTGGTTTCCACCAGACGAAGTATGAGCTGTTTTGTGATAGTCAAAGTGCTATTCACCTCTAGAAGAATTCCTCCTTTCATTTAAGATCTAAACATATCGATGTGAGATATCACTAGATTCGAGATGTATTGGAGATGAAGCTGCTACAGCTGAAATGATCCATACCGATAAAAATGGATCTGATATGTTAACCAAAGCTCTTCCATGAGGAAAGTTTGAATACTGTCGACAAGCAGCTGGAATGGTGGTGCCTCCCATGTAGTCGGGAAGGGGAGATTTGTTGGCGGTCCCTCCACATGGTGGACCCCACGTTATTAAAAAAAAAATTATAACTTGGAGTAACCTCCAAGCAAATTAGCTTAGAGGTTACTCACCTCCTTGCTTATAAATAGCACGGAGGTGAATGAAGGAAGCTGTAGCACAAAAATATTAGCTTTAGGCTAATAGGCAAGCTAGAGAAACATTTTCTCTAAAGGGTGCGAGAAGAGTGAGAGGTGAGAAATAAAAATAGTGAGATTATTTCGGGTGTGTGGGAAACACTTGAGTGTCATTATTTTGGTGAGATTTCTCTGTAAAAGTACTCTCTTTGTATGCCTGCTATTTTGATAGTGGAAGATTTATTCGGATTTTGTACCGTGGACGTAATCCAACATTAAAGGTAAATCACGTTAAATTCTCGGTGTCATTTATTATCTAGTGTCTACCCGTCCTTAATTTTATTTTCAATAAAATAATTGTTTATTGTGTTTAGTCTACTAATTATTAGCTGCCATGGCTCCTTGTCAGAAAAAGGCAAAAGATTATTTTCTCCTGATTATTATCATTTGATGTTTGTCTACGTATAACTAATGACTTGTTTATGTTGTTTTCCTCTTTCCTTTATATATTTCTGGGGCCTATAAGTGCAACCATCCAGTTATTGCATTTTGAACTAGAAGTATATCTTAAATTCACAGAGATAATTTCTTTTAAGGAAAATGCATACATCTAACTCTTGTTTTAGTCTTGAAAGCCTAGATTGTAGGTTTCCATGTGACTGAAACATCCTGGCATTTTATTTTTTTATTAAGATTTTACACATCTTAATACAAAATTACTTTTCTCATTACTACTTCTTATTCAAAAATATTTACTTATCTACTAAATGAATGATACATATTTATTAGTTTCAATGAACGAATATTATGGTATATTCAAACCAGCATTTCTTATATATTCATTAAGTGTATAATTTTGAAATATGGTCTTTTAGTATTTAATACAAAAAGAGGATTATTTTTAATAAGATGTGATTCAATCTCAGCATCCATTCCTAATAACCTCACCTTCATGGCTAGGCCAAGGCATTGGTTCCTTCATTAGCACTTCAACATGGCGTTATGCAGTAGCAAATTGTTCTATGACTTGGCCTAGTATACTTGTTCTATTATTTTGGTAAGCATGCCATATATGATTAGTGGTTATCTGTTAATGCCCATGAAATAGTTAGTGTAGAAAAGTAAAGAACCCATTTCTTCTTGCAAGCATTTAGAGCATTGATTTACATATGCGTGATTAATTAATACTCCATATATTTTTTTGTTAAAACAGGTTTATAGTGTGTACAGAGTGGTTTGTTCCCCTCAGATATTCATGCCAGCATGCTAGAAAAAGTCATTGGCAGGTTTATTTACATTGCTTTAAGAAATGCACTTCAGATTTTGGAAGGAAAATAAAGATTAATATAGAGCCTTTAAAAGGGTATAAAGCATAAATCAGTATAAAAAGAATATATAAAAAAAATAATAATAATAAGAACTAACACTTCTTTTAACATGTCAATATAATCCAATAGATCTTTTGGGATTTACTGAAACTAACTTCTCAGATGGGGTACATTGAACAGTGATGGATCAGATGCATTGATATACAGCTACCAGAGAAGCTTTAATGCTTTTAGCTGCCAAGTTGACCAAGGAGCAAATGCTTAAACTTGCTGATGGGTTGACTTCAATTCCTTCAAGAGATTATGTCAGATTTCAAATGGAAAATGAATCCATGATTTAACTGTAATAATGCTAACTACTCTTGCAGGCATGGTGTCTGTATTCCCAAGTGAAAAGAAACGATTCCATACAACAAGATCATGGGACTTCATGGGCTTCTATAAAAATTCTGAAAGAACTTGCATTGAAAGTAACATCATTGTTGGAGTGCTTGACACAGGAATTTGGCCAGAGTATAAGAGTTTCGATGATAAGAGATTTGGTGCTCCTCCTAAGAAATGGAAGGGCAGTTGCCAAATATCATCTAATTTCACATCCTGCAACAAGTAAATCCCAATTACTGACACGGAGTCTAGCATAGCTTTTTGGCAGATGTGCACAAATGCTGAGACAATAAAAAGAAAACTGTTTGAAAAAGCCACGAAATTAAGCTTTTCTCAGTAGATACTTTTGCCTTCTCAGATTATGTGCACATCTGAGCCAAACTAGACTTAAGTACACATGCATCTTCTGATCAACAGTGTAAATTTCTTAACGGTTAGATCTTTTAATTCAATTGCAGCAAAATAATTGGAGCTCGTTACTACAGAGCCTATGGAAACTTTGGTGAAGATGATTTCCTCTCGCCCAGAGATTCAAGAGGCCATGGTACTCATACTGCACCAACAGCAGCAGGGAACTCGGTTAACAAGGCTAGCTTAGTTGGCCTTGGCTATGGAACTGCTAGAGGAGCGGTTCCCTCTGCTCGCATTGCAGTGTACAAGATTTGTTGGTCTGATGGTTGATATGTTGCTGACATTCTTGCAGCATTCGACGATGCCATTGCTGATGGAGTTGATATAATTTCTCTTTCTGTTGGAAGGTTTTATCCTAAAGATTATTTAAATGATGCAATTGCTATTGGAGCTTTCCATGCAATGAAGAATGGCATACTGAAATCAAATTCTGCAGGAAATTCAGGTTCTGATCCAACAACACTCAGCAATTTCTCACCTTGGTCTCTCACAGTAGCTGCTACCACCATTGATAGGAAATTTCTTACCAAGGTTAAGCTAGGAAATGGAGACACTTGCGAGATGAGCAAACATGCTTGTTCTCCATGATAAAAAAACATCATTTAAACAACGCCTTTAAGTATCATTAACCATAATTATGTACTATTTTCCATGTAGGGAATCTCTGTAAATACTTTTGACCTCAACAATAAGATGTACCCTGTAATCTATGGTGGAAATGCCCCAAATAGAAAAGAAGGATTCAGTGAGTCCACATCCAGGTAAAAGGAAAGACAATATATGTTGATCCTATAACAATGCTAGATTAAAAAATGTACTTACGTTTTAATTTAGTTGATGTATCGCTGAAAACATTGTTATATCAGAGAATGAATGATTAAATGCAGGTACTGCCTCCAGGACTCCTTAGACAAGACTTTGGTGAAAGGAAAAATTGTTCTTTGTGATTCAATAAATAATGGAGAGGCAGCAACAGCTGCTGAAGCAGTTGGCACCATGATGCAAGATGGATATTTCAGAGATACAACCTTTGTTTTTCCTTTACCAGCTTCCCACTCTAGCTCAACTGATGGAAGCGATGTTTCAGAATATGTGAACAAAACCAGGTAACTGCCTGGACCAACAAAGTTCACTGCTGAAAGTACAGTTGTAAGGTGTTTTGCCCTTTTTCTATTTTCTGACCCTTGATTTTGCCAAACTATGATACGTTAGAAAACCAACTGCAACAATATTCAGGAGCGCTGCAAGAACTGATAAATTAGCCCCAATGTAGCTTCATTTTCTTCAAGGGGGCCTAATCCTTTAACAAGCGACATTCTCAAGGTAAACTGAACGGCTATCTAGCAATTTCTTACAATAATAAAGAATACATAGTCTAATTCTTCAATTCAATGAACTCTAATTCTTTAATTCGAGGAACTTGTTTATTTATTTTAACTCCTTATTCTGGTGCAGCCCGATCTTGCAGCGCCTGGAGTGGACATTTTAGCAGCGTGGACAAGGTAGCACTGTAACCAAACTATTAGGGGATAAAAGAATATCTCCATATAACATAATCTCAGGAACATCAATTGCTTGGCCACATGCAACTGGGGCAGCAGCTTATGTCAAGTCATTTCACCCAAAATGGTCTCCAGCTGCCAACAGGTAATTAACCTTATTGCAGGTGAAGGACTCAAATCCAACACAATGTACTTAATCCCTCTATCTCTTCTTTCTACAGCTTATATCATGAACGGTGAAACTAATTCGGATGCTGAGTTTGCATATGGAGCAGGACATATAAATCCTAGGGCAGCTACTGACCCTGGTTTAATATATGATGCTAGAGAAGTTGAGTATGTTAAATTTTTATTTGGCCAAGGGTATCGTACTAAACAACTAAGACTTGTCACTGGAGACAATAACAGCTGTTCTAAAGACAGACAGTCTACTGTTTGGGATCTAAACTACCCTTCTTTCACTCTATCTGCTCAATCTGGCCAATCTGTAACTCGTGTATTTCACAGAACTGTCACCAATGTTGGAAAGGCTAAATCCACTTATCATGCAATTGTAGAAGCTCCAAACTGGCTCAAGATCCAAGTCAGACCTGAAGTCCTTTCTTTTAAATCTCTCGGGGAAAAGAAATCTTTTGTTGTTACTGTAACAGCAAAGATGGGTTATAGTTTACTGTCTGGCTCTTTGACCTGGGAAGACAGCGAATATCTGCATCATGTGAGGAGCCCTATTGTTGCACACTTTTTTTCTTAATGTTCTTGATCCTTGCATAGTTGGCATCAGATAACTAGCAGAAGATTTAGAGTTCATGCATTAGCATATTTCATCATTTTCTGTTATCAAATTTTCATTAATTTCGCATGAATAAATATCTCTCCCTGGTCAGTGTTTCAACTATTATGATGAATAATCCCAGCTTGTCTTTACCAATTGTCATAAAATAAAGGGATTGTACCATTTAGCTTTAGCACAGTGGAACTAGAATCATGAACTATGAGATTGTAACTTTGAACCCCAGTTTAACTCAATGGTACTGGAATCACCCACTATGAGATTAAGAGTTTGAATCTCAATCGGATCCATGAACCGAAAAAGAAAAAAGATTATATTAAACTCTCCCCAGACATTGGGATAGAAATGCAGAACCTAAATCGATATGTAATAATCACATCTGCCACCCTTTATATGTGAGAACTTATATATCAGACACATATCAGGACAGGGAGCCAACCCTGCTACAAGGTCCATTATAGAACTTAGCAGCATTATAACAATTAAACATTCAATAAAAGGCAAAACTAGGGAAAATGTGAAGAAAACTGTTGAGCTCCTAATTGATGTCACATACAAAAGGCAACAATTACATAGTAACAAAACTAATAAATTAGATAGTAACAAAGCAAGAAGTATGCAGAGTGCCTACAGGAGGAAAAACAGTATCTGGCTTGGCATTGCACAAGGTTTTGTTTGATGGCTTTAGCCAAAAAGATGTAACAAGCCATATAAATTGGCAGGCTAAAGTGCCAATTTCTATCCTGAACTTGTGTAAGATGGATAATTAGCTCAAAATTATACCCTTTCTACTAAATTAATTCATAACTTCTATAATGTGGCTAATTAGGCCTAGTTTCAATAAAATTATCTGTGTAATGAAGAAAATTGGACTTAATTAGCGACACGGTAAAAATTAGGTATGGCCAGTAAATAAGTTTTGAGATTAATTGACCATCACCTCAAGACTTGCAATTAGTCCTCTTTTAGGAAAAACGTTTGGACAGCAAGATCATTTGTGTTTCTACGGTTACAGGTTATAAAGCAACATAATGAAGACTGCAAAAGATTTAAGATTCATGGGAGTATTATCTCAAACATTGATGCAACTTGGATCAATTTTTAGCCTTAGCTGTGATGGTTTAATTGTTAAATGATTCATTCCAACCCCATAAATATACTTCATTCTAGATGTATAAATTTGTTTTATATATGTTCTTATAGTGGAGTTTCTTGTTTTTTTCTTTTGTTTTCATTTTTACAGCTTTAGTCTCCAATTTGAAAAAAAAGAAAAAGAAAATCATAACACAGTGATCAGTGCAGCTCTTAAAATTAACCTGCAGATTTAGCGACGAGATGTCAGGTTTCAGCGATGAAAAGCGAGGTTAGTAGAAATCAATCAGTGATCCTACTCACGATGCCTCATTACACCGACGTTTTACAGGCCAATTGAATTTCCCTCGTCGCTTTGTCTCGAAGGTGGATATACTGATTGTATTAGTGACGCTCCGGAAAACTTCGGTAAGACATTACTGACGCTAAAATGTATCCCTCGTGTAATTTACAGAAATCGAGACTTTTAACAGTAAAATATATTTTATCACAATTTGTAATCACATATCTTTTTTTGTCTGAAAAAAAATTTACATACTTAAAATTGTCAAATAAGAAAATTATATGGCATTTTTATGTACTTATTATTCCTATTTGTAAATAAACATATAAAGATATTGAAACGAAACTACAACACTTTAAAATTTACTTTTAAATTGATAATTCATTTTCTTTTCATTGATACTAATATATAGTTTTTTTTTTGTTAATTAATAATTTAATAATTAATTGTCAAAAATAATCTTCATTGATTGATATAAGTATCATCACATAATCTTCATGGCTTGCGGTCTATTCAACTCTTTCAATAGAGATTATTTTTATAAATAATACAGTAAAATGAGTTAAATTACTATAAAATCCAATTTGCCCTAACACCAAATTCACAATTATGACTTTTGCTTTCTTGGCACCACCAATTATTTCAGTCTTAAACTATCTACCAAATGGCACAAAAAGAATTATTCTTGTGATGAGGTCCAATTCTTCTTTCAGATCTTCTGCTAAATAGCCAAGAAACACATAAGAAAAGTACCCTTAGGTAAAAAGTAAGAAAAAGTGAAAATTCCAAACAACAAAAATTGAATTTGGTTACCTGTATTTGGGTTCTAGTCAAAATGACACATTTGAGATCTTGAATTTACTTCTGTTGATTTTTCTTTTGGCGACACTTGTTTTGTATATTTAACAAATTGCTATTTGGGTTCCCCCCCGTAAAAGAAGTTCAATTATTTTGGACCAAGTTGGGCACAAAATAGTACTTCTTTTCCATGGCTTGACTAAAGTGAAGATTCCATAGTTTCTTTTATCAAACGCGTTACATGCGTCTTTATAATTCATAACTGTCACTCATTTGTGATTATTCTAGAAAATATATTCAATAGTTAATTTGCACTTGAAATTTCATATTCAAATCTTAATTCAATTTTTATATTCAAATATTCAATGGTTAGTCTGTATTTTTAAATTCTTGAGCTTTTCAGTTTTATTTTATTGAGTTCTTTAATTTCTATTTTATTTTATTGAGTTCTTATATTTTAAACAAAAATAAAAGTATAAGAGCTCAGTAAAATAAACAAAAATATTATGAAATATGTATAAAAAAAATTTAATAAAATAAAAAATAATGTTAAACATTTTATTGAATATGTATAATTCATTTTTGGGATTATCTATCTAATGCATCAAAAAATGTTAAACACCAAATTAAATTATGCTTCTCAAGATCATAATATAGAAATACTTTCGCCTCAAATTAATAGCATCCAATATCATATCAAATCATATATGTTTTTTGTATGGTTGTGATAACATTTGAGTAATTTGTTATGTTAGCTTTTATATGTATTATTAATATAGAAATCAACAAGAAAAAATAAAATAAGAATTTTATAATTCTTTCATTAAAAATAAAATCATTTCAAAAACTAATTAGATTGTAAAAGTAATATTTGGCAAGAACTGATCTTTCAATGAGTTCCACAGTATCTAATAAACAGAGTTGTAAAAGGTAAAGAATTCCAACAGCTAATTAATGCTGTTATTCTCAAGTTTTGAAAACAAAATTCCAATCATCCAATGCAATAGCAAGAGAACAAAATGGCAAGAAGCTTCTAAAATTCTATAAACATGTGAAACTGAGATTTCAATCGACACAAATATTTCCCTTTGTTCACATGAATATAAACAAGAAAATAATAATAATATTCACACTCGTGAATTAAGAAAATATAATTAGCAGCAAATTATTGGCTGTGTATATTCATGATTTACTTTTCAATAGAATGGACTTACCAAATAAAAACTCCTTAATCAAGAAAATTAGAGAAGTTCTCACTCTTTGCTTTGGCCCACCAACAAATGACTTGAGCCATATGGAAACGCGTTTGCCTTTCATATTTTCAGCAAGTGATGTATTTTTCTGGCTTTTACTTATATAAATACTTTCCATAAGCATCTTAGAACCGTATCATAATTTATCTCATTTCTTTAGCAAATATATATATATATATATATATATATATATATATATATAGAGAGAGAGAGAGAGAGAGATTTGTGAGAATATCATAATTTAGTTACTTGCTGTAATGGCTGTGCCCAAGGGTTTTTTAGCTTGTCTCTTGCTACTAATGATTGCTGCCATGTTTCATCAATCCCCAAGAGGTGGAGAAGCCAGAACATTAACACTCAAACAAGGTAATTTACAGACTATCTCTAACTCTTCCTGTGTTATTCATGCAAATAGGTTAGTGATTGTTTAGAAGCCACATGGGATAATTACAGGAAATACAAAGAAGTTCTTTGCCACCCTAGGATTGGAATGCAAGTGCTGCGATGGTGCTCATGGTGAATGCAGAAGCTCATGGGAGTCCTCCTGTCCCAAGCTCCAATGCCATCCATGGAAAGCTCACTAATTTTGTTGGTGTAGTTTCGTCTCCTGCCGTGGTGTGCACGCATGGTTTTTAGCTTTTATTTATAAAATAAATGAATAATTCTGAGCAATATTATACATGTGTAATTACGATAATAACTTATAATTTTTATACATACTGTTATCACGTTTTTAATTATACAATTAGAATTGTAAAATTCACCAAGCGAATCTTGTTTGATAGGCTTAATGTATTGTAATATCAACTCTTTAGATCCTCTTGTTGAAGCATAATAAAGAATATGATAGAGTGTCCACCGCTTTGGCAAAATCTTTTTGTATTAAAGTAAATTCTAGTGGCTAAATAAGAGATCAACCAATCCAACTTAAGTTCTTTTCATTATTATTAATTACTGTCGAAATGTAAACACAAACCTTTCTGCTTAAGCAATGTGTACAATTTGGCTACTTTCTTGAAGCAAGTGTGTCCTAAAAGAAATGCTAGTAAAGAAGTGTACGTCTTCATTCTTGATTTTTTTGCTAACATAACAATGATTCTTAGTTACATCATCAGCAATTTAAAAAGCTATAAGAACAAGAAAACCATTAGCCAACACTTGTGCAATTTCAGTTTCTAACTAAAGTGAGGAAGATCTCGAGTACAAGATTAATTTCACAAGTTCACTTCTCTAGTCCTTTATTCAGTCTCGAATTATTTATTATATAAATTTATTTTATATTGATAAAATTTAGAATAGTTATCCTGCAAATAAATATTTAAGATTGATTATTATATTTAATTGCTAATACAAATCGACAGCTTGACTGTGGATGACCTCTAGTGAAATCAGAACCTGGTTTAAGTCTTCATTTGATTGTTATAATGTGTAAGGTCAATTCCATCATTTGGCTATTTAATTAATATTTAAATTTATTATTATCTAACATCGTATCAATGAGATATTAAGAATCTTTTCTAATTTAATTAAGGTCTCGAGTTCAAATCTTAGATATATAGTTGCATTAAAATTCTTGAAGTAGTGTTTTATTATTCGCACAATACTATCCGACACGTTCGGTCCAAATTGCTCTAAATTAATATATTAAAGAGAATATTTGAATTTATTATTAAGGTAGAATTGTTAAGTAATTTTTTTTTTAATTGTTGAAAACCCTAACCTACTTGGATTTCAAATCATGTGCCTGCCTAATTGGATTTCACTTTGTTTCTTACTTGTAGGTGAAAGAATACACATATGTATGAAGAAAGTTGAATTCTAATATAATTTGAATTGACTGCACCTAATCCAACGGTAACTAGGATCTTTGAAATTAGTTTCATTAAGGAGTATTCTTTTTCTTTTTCTTTTTCTTTTTCATGTTCAAACCAATAACAACTCTCATCTTTTTCATTGAATTAATAATAAATTAATCAACGGACACTTTTTTTCTTCTTCCTTATAGTAAATGTTTATTATTTCTTTTTGTGTTGTAGCAATATTCTTATTAATTTTGAGATGTATATACTAACATGTCTATATTGTTTGCGATTGTTTATAATGAAGTTCAGTTTAAAAAATAATGGTTTTTCATATCTTATAATTATGCAGTTTCTATTTTCTAACTTCAATGTAATTCAGCTATATAATTATAAAATAATATAAAAAAATATTATATTATATCATTAGCCTTTAGAAATTATTAAAATGAGATTTATAAAAGTCATGAACCATAAAAAGAAAATGTGATTTTTCTTATCAGTATACTATATATATTATATTTATTAGAAGAATGTGCTGCTTCAATAATTAATAATGTGAAATTTATTTTATATTTTGAAAACTAAAATAATCAAGACGGAAAATTTTTATATAGGCTTGGTGTATACACCATAATTAATAAAAGAGTGACGTATATGTATGAGTATTTTATATTTTGATATTAGATGATTGGCACATACTTCATTATTTAAAACTAATAAATATATATCAATTATTTATCAATTTAGTGTATAAGTAGGGACATACACTAAGTATATATAAGAATTTTTTAATCAAAACTTCAACGTGCAACACAACTGCACAATGCATGTAAAATAAAAATTGAAAAAAAAAAAAACACCTAAAGAAACAAACAAACATATAAATAGCATCCATTCTTTTACTTTTGTATTTCTTTTCCTTATAGGGCTGTAGTTTCCAAATCTATCATAGAATATAATGAAGATACCTTGCCGTATCTTACTAAACCCTTCTTTATATAGCCCCTCAGAATTTCTTCTTAGAATATATCCTTAAAGAATTTCAATATGCCTTATTTTTCAAAAAAAAAAAAACGAAAATAAGTGTAGGAGAATACATCAACTTCAAATAAAAACTTTTTTTATTAGATATATGATTTTCGGAGGAAAGGTTCTCAAACCGGAGAGCTCGCGACGTTGTATAAAAACTCAATTCGTAAAAGTTCAAGTACTATTACAAAATTTATATTTATTTGTCTTAATTCTTATTTATCTGATGTGATATATAATATTTTTATTATATCGTCCAGAAATTGTTTTCTATAAAAAAATTATGTAATGCCATATAGGTAAAGATTAAAACAAGTAAAGGTAGAATATTTAACATATAACTTAATAAATTCATATAATTTATATTATTTATTAAGATTGTTAAGCAAATTAATCATTTATTATATATAGTTGTAGTATTCTTTTAATAAATTAAAAAAGATTTGATTACCATAAGAAAATAAAGAAAAAAAAAATCATTATTCTAAATATTGAGATAGATAATTATGAACAAGGAAAAGGAAAATATTAACCTAAAGATTTCAATGTCTTTGTGAAGTGCATATAACATCGCTGAGAAGACTATGCTAATACATAGATATATACGTGGGGTTAGTTATAGGAAAGTTATAAATTTAGTATTTTAATTTTTCTATTTTTCTATTTTGATGTTTAAATTATTTTTTTTATTAAATTAAATGTTTGAATTTATTTAAAAAAAGATAATATAGTGTCTTTGATTGGTTTTATAAGTTAAAACTTTTACCTTACTTATTTTAAATAATAAATTCACTTAAATATTATCTTTTAAAATCATTTAATAAGGTGAATATTTAATTTCCTTATAAAGAGAGTATAAATCATTAAATGAATGTATTAACATGGATTTATTTACTTATATCAAGTTTTATTGACCACATTTTTAGAAAAATTGATAGACTGTTTTTACTAAAAATTGATTTTTTAGTGAAAACTTTATTTTTGGTAGAATTATAGATTATCATTATAATAATTAAAAGTGAGTTTATTTCCATAATATAAAGCACTAAAGGTCATAATATTTTTCTTATATAAAAAATTATTTACATGAAGAGAAAGTAATGAGAGTAGCAATTTACATTGTGAAAATAACATTTACCATTATAATTAAAACTACATGTTATAAAATATGCCATATGCTATAGTGAAAAATATGAACAAATTTTACCAAAGAATTTCTCCAAGGAAACATATTAATTACTAAAATAATCTATTCAATTAAAACTCTGAAGTTTATTCAAAAAATAAAACTAATTAAGCCTAAAATATCACTTCTCAATTGGATTACTATTATTATTTCTTTTTCACATTTTTGTTCTTGAAACTTCTTAAAAAATCTATTTCACATTTTTGTTCTTGAAACTTCTTAAAAAATCTAAGGATGCAGAAAATTTGTAACTTTAATTAATGTCAACCGAAATGAACTGACCCTGAATATACCATCAATTGAAAACTTGATTTATGCAAGTTATTTTGTAAAATAAGCCACGTGAAAATTATTTAATATATAGTCAAATTGGTTGATATTCCAGAACCCATCATAAAAAGCTATATATATATATATATATATATATATATATAATGGTTCTTTACTTTCTTGCAATTTGACCCAGTTGCTATTCAAGAATATTTATCTACCTTCTCTTGTCAAAGATAGCAATAGATTCAAATACCAGTCTATTCCTTTTTGTTAATGTAATGTATTTAATTTTATGTACATTTTCATTAATCTGCCTCTCAAATGAGTTTGAAATTATGTGCATTTTAATTGATCCACTTCCTAGATGAGTCCAAAAGCATCATAATTAATCTCGCACGCCAAGTTTATACATTTAATAAATTTTTCTGAATATTGAGTATGATTGTCAAATATTGAGCAGAAAATAATGATATATGATTAATTCTATTTATTCCTTTGCTTATACCTCTCTAATGAGTTTATATATATATATATATATATATATATATATATACATTTCGATTAATTTACTTTATCAAATAAATCTAAAGTATAATCTCATATTTAGTTTATACATATGATAATTATTCTTTTATTAAAAGTTTAATGGATTGTAATTAGGTAACAAAAACAGTCGTTGTTTACATTTATTATAAAATAATAAAATTTTCACAAATATTGACTAAAAAGTTCAAATTAAATACTTCATGGGGGAAAATGTTAATTAGACCAAACCCTAGGTTACAAATCCATTAACCGATTGGACTAATGATGGTGGTTTCTGCCATGGCATGAAGATTTGTAACCAGCCCTAGTTCAACAACTTCTAGATATCACCATTTTTCAGCCATCGTTTTCCAAATCTCCATTCATTTTCTCTCTATTTTTTATGCACATTTTAATTACCAAGGATTTCAGTGGGTAAAATTCCCAATAAAAGACAGCCATAAATTGGTTCTTGACCAATTTGTTCATGCTTTATAACCAAAAGGTTCAAAGCAACAGTTGACATCTCGACTTGTATTATTACTTTTAGATTGGTAAAGAATGTATTCCTTCAATTAATTTGTGCAAATTGTAACAAATCTTCAGAAATTTTTCTATACCTTCAGAATATATCTAATAACAGATCTTCTATCTGTTAGTATCTATTGCTTTAATAGGTTTTTTCTAAATTTGGAAAATATTTATCTGTAATTTCTTTAATTCCTTCTTTTAAGATTGGAACATATTTATCTATAAAATTAAAATTCAAGACAGCATATCTCCTAAATATTAACTAATTTACCAGTATTATCTTAAGTGACTTGTGCCCTTTTAGAAACTCTACATAATATATCTAATAAATAATGATTCTTCACCTAATGGATGAAGCATGGTTACCCATAAAAAAAAAAAGAATTAATGAAATAAGAGAAACCCTTTTTATTCCATAATCTCAAACTATAATCTAAAAGAATAATCTAAAGAAGAAGAAAAATCTTAAAACAAAGCAGAATGTGAAGAAGCAAAAACATGAGCTGGGGAGGCAAAAGGGAATTTATGAAAAGTAAAAAAAATACAAAGGATTTGGACAAATGGTATTAAAAAAACAAGAGCCAAGATAAGAGAGGCCTGCCTAGAAAGCACTTATATGTGACACTTTAATTAAGCTAAAGCTAATATGCTTTAGAATTTAGAAACACTTATCCTAAGCTATCCAAAAGGAACCTCAAGGAATGATATCCAACATAATTCTTAATTCTTAAAAAACCATATACGGACCGTATCATCATCACCACCACATATTCATTTTTATATGCTTTTTTTCTCACTAGTCAAAGATCTTAGAATTGGTTTTCACATAACAAACTCAAATTAAATGTGACCCAATTTTACTTATCACAAAATCATAGGTCTTTGGTATTTTATAAAATAAAAAAAGAAAATCCCACTAAAGCAAAGTGGTCACCATATCTTAACAATGACACCATTGATGTGGCAATTAACCAATCCCTGTAATTCTCTTGCTGCTTTTGGCAATATGATTTCGTTGTCTCTTGCAAATATAGGGATGATCGACTACATTCAATTTGAGTTGATCTAGTGCAAATGTCATAAGTTTTTATTTCAATTTTTTGTTAAAAGAAAATCACTCAAGAAAAATATATCTTCAAAGCTTGAACATCGAGTTTATTAATTATAAGACATACGCTTAATTATTAATTTGTAGATAAATATATATTTTTAAATGTCTATACAATAAAAAAAACCAAAATAAAAGTAGAAGAAAGAGAGGAAGATATGGATCAGTGCATTATCATCTTGCTAATATGTGTGGTTTCTTTTTAAAAGAAAAGAAAGAAAGAAAACAGAACCTTATCAAGAAATCTTATGTTCATCTCTATTCCTATTTTCATCAAAACTAATTTGTGTTCTTTGTCTGTATCAAAAGTGCCAAACGTTTATTAATCAAAAAGAGCCTGATAATCATTTCAAGATTAGGATCATTGTTATCTTGAATCCCATGCGAAACCATCATTTTAAATATCAACTCTCTTTGTTTCTTTTTTTTTTTTTTTTGTTTGTTTAGCCACAAGAGAAGATAATAATGAGAAGATTTAAATATCAACTCCACCCTCCTATATATATGTTATCTTTACTGTGCCAACAGTAGTAAAAAGCAAATTAATCAACTTTGAATCTCTTTATTCGCTATCAATAAATATTGAGGTTACATTCTTAGTACTTTAGGTTTTAAGTGCATTCTTTCTAATTCATGGCCTAAGTTGAGTTAAGAATCCATTATTATTGATTTTGACTCTCAAATTAAGAGGCCTGTACTGATGTTCTGTCTTTGTATGGATTAAAAAAAAAGGGCAAAATTAAGCTCGGTCAATTTTGAAGGCATGACCTGAACCGAGGTGATAGGATTGGATCCAAAGGACAAAGCTCTTATCTAACTGCAGCTTTTTTGGCAGACAGAATGGGTTCTTACATCCAAGAAACAGGTCTAATAAATGCACACATGTATCTGAATGTACCTGAGGAATACTACCTTATTAGATCGAAACTACTATTCGTGAAGAATCATTGAATTTTCTTTACTGATATTATATATATATATATATATATATATATACACACTGCAAATTGCTCAGTACATTGAACGCTATAAGCATTGAACAAAGGCATGAGAACGCATGTGAATACATACTGTCTGTTCCTTGGAAAAGGAAAAACATATATTCCACCATTCATTCTTGAAAAGATTTGAATGTAAGATTTAAGCTATAATATACATCTCTCCATTGCATGGTATATTAGTATCTTTACTGGTTTCAGTGAGCGAGTGAAGAAGAAATTATATATATATATATATATATAGACACACATATTATTATCTCAAATGAAGGGGTCAACTATATTTGGTGTAGAAGGCATATCCCAAGAAACCACAACTTGGGCCAACGACCTTATCCATTTATCTTCATGCAAGAAAGTAACAGCAAAAGAAAACAGAAAGAAAGTCAAAGATATGGGCATGGAGGACACATGGCAATAAGGGGTTGGGGCTGGCATGATGTCCACTTGCACATAAAATAGTGAACCCATGTGTCAAAAGAAGGGCTATGAATTCCCCCGCCGGTAGCTCAATTTAAGAATTTTAGTAATTTTTATAGACAACAATTAGATGAATGCAGCCATTGAAGTGATAATATATTCATTAAACATAATTATTCAATTAAGTAATCATTCATAAGAAGATATATATATATTATATATAAAATTGAATTCCTTTAGAAAAAATATAAATTAATGGAAGTGTTGTAAAATTGGGCCAAACATTACCTAAGAAAGAGGCACATGGGTTGATGCAGGGTGCAGAGAGAGAGAGAGGTAGAATCCAAAGAGAGCGTCTTTTGGGGCTTATAAATAGCAGAGACCGTTTGGTCTTTCTTACAATATCTCCACAAACTGCAATCTTCACGTGCTCTCTGCTTCTCTTATTAATATCATCGATCTGCTTTGGTCTATTTGTTAATTGTTCCTTTTTTTTTTTTTTCTTTTTTACTATCCAAAAATCTTACTCATCCTTCCGTCAATCTATCTGTTGCCTTGCTGCTACCTCTTTTTTGTTTCCTTAGTGTCTTCTTTTGGGGGTCAGGAAGGTAGTTATAGCTATAAATATACATATATCCATCAAAGAGGATTACAGTTTTGTTAGTTGGTTGATAAAGAAAGGTTAAGGTTTTTTTTTTTTTTTGGTAGTTATTATTACTAACATGGAGAACAAGAGGCAGACTGGTGCTTCTTCTTTGGATCATCTTTTTGGTCCTAAAGACTCTTCTTCTTCTTCTTCATCATCATCGAGTGTTTTTGGCTCTATTTTCTCTCCTCCATCAATGGTACTAATTGTGCTTAATTTTCTTTATTTGACACCTTTCTGGATACCCATTTGGGTGACTCTGTGTGTATGTTATAGTAATGGTTGGTGGGGATTCTTGGTATGGATAAAGATAATAGCTTTCTGTATTGGCTTTCATGGGGATTGTATAGCCCAAAAGAAAAAAGGAAAAGAAAAAAAAGAAAAAAGTTCCCAAGACAAAAGAAAAGATAGGGTGGTTAGTTAGTTAAGAAAAGATATGGGGATGAAGTTAGAGTAAATATGGATTAGGGATGATGGTCATCTAGGTTTTCTAAATGAGGTTGAACTCTTTTCAGATAAATGGATAATATTAATTATGAGCTTAGAGATATATCTTTTATGATCTTACTTTGGTTAAATACTCAAAATTATTTTGCAAACATACTTGACTACTTGTTGTCATAATATATATACTCAGATACAGTCTTGAGGCTTATGTAATGTTACCAATAGACAGAGTTGACTAATTGGGATGTTGATATATACAGGAGACAGTTTGCATTTGGAATTTGGAATTTGGAATAATTTATTTATAACTGGACCACCCTTTACTTCTCATTGTGCTTTGATATTTATTATATCATCTTGCATGCATCTTTCTAACTTATAGAAGAAATGAGAACACCATGTCTAGTGATATCTTATTGCAAAGTTGATTAACTGTTGTTGTTATAATTTTAGGGGATGGGTAGGGACTCTGCTGGAATTATGGGAAATCAAGCTGGGAATAGCAAGTATGGGATTCCAGGTATGCTAAAACAAAGAAGAAGAAAAAAAATTAATTAAACTTGATTAGTAATGATATGAACTTAATCCACTCTCCCACTACTACTTCAGTTATGTTGCTTAATATAAGATTAATTACCATAATGTTTGTTGGGGGTGGGAGGGTATTTTAAACTTGGACTTTATCAAATTGAAATATGTATTTTCCACCAGGAATTGTTCATCTGATTAATTATGTGTTACATTTCTGGATAAAATATGTATTAGCTAGAAAAAGTATGATTAAAAAATCTGTTTTGCATGCACTTTCTATCATTAAGTGGAAATTATTTTCATCAAAGTGTGATTTTTACATAAATATAATTAGTTGAGTTGTCTTCAGATAATGTCACTCAAAGCAATAAGGGAAGTAACAGTGGCATCATGGGAAAAGATTCGAGTTCTTTCTATCAAAATGAAACAGCAGAACCCTGTTATTTTAGCTCATCAATCTATTATGGTGGCCAAGAAAATTATTCTCCAAGGACCAGGAACTCAGAATCTCATGTTGTAAGTGACCTATTATGTACTCAAAGAAAAATATATATATAATATATATATATACACACAGCACTTGAGGCGAGTCAGGTTTTCTTATCACTGATAAACATTTGTGGGAATATTATGGTACAAGAAACTGAATTTTTTTTTTAATCTTTTTTCTGAATCAATAGTTCAAGAAAGATGATAAAAAAGATGATCCAAATGGCAACAGTTCAAACAGTGCTTCACGAGGAAATTGGTGGCAGGGTTCTCTCTATTACTAGCAACATCCCTCCCCTCATAAAAATGCAAACTTAGCATCTATAAGCTAAGGTTTGTCATTTCTTTTCAAGAATTATTAGTGGATACTTTTCTATCAGAAAATCTCTTCTTTGCCTTTAATCCATCATTCAACTTACTGAAGTTTTAAATTTTGTTTACTGTGATACAGGAATGATGGCTATAATCTAACCACATACCATGGAAATAAAGCTGATAGTATGTTGGAGTATAATATGGCAGTAGCTAAAAGCAATTTGTGTTGGTAGAGTTGGGTTCCATTTGTCCCAATTACTAGTCTTACACATGAGCTGATATATATATATATATATATATATATATATATATATATATATATGCTGTTATAGGAGTTGATGTTTTCTTGTATACCAAGTTAATTTTCTTTTGCACAGCTAACCTAATCCTACATGTACTATGAACAATGATCTCTGCGCTTATCTTTTAAGTTTTGAACCTTACATTTTATGTCTTTGAGGAACTGTTATACTTGCCAACACTATCTAGTCTTGCACACGACTGTGCAAGCAGAAACCAGATCGTACCTTCTGCAAGATGGATCTTCAGAGAGTAATATTAATCATCCCCTCAATTAATTAATTAATTCCATTTTGTTGAAATGGGTAAAAGAGCGATTTTGAATGTGATCCTGAAAAAACGATAATGAGCATCTCAAAACATCACCTACAAATCCTTAATTGGAAAATACATACTACTTTAGCAGCCATATTAGGAGTATTATGCGTTGCTCTTTATCTTAAGGTTCCAGGCTGTCGGGTTGGCTTGGCATTTAGCAGTTTTAGATTAATTCACATAGGACAGAAGCCATAAAAGCTAAGAAAAGAAGCACAACTAGCAGTCAGAAAAGGACATTAAGCATTAAAAGTTTATTTATTATCAGATGCTTAGATATCACAGTACATTCAGAAGCTAGAATTAACTAGCTACAAGAATGTAGACTCCAGCAGATCAGTAGAAGTACAGTAAAGGGGAGCCATGACTGATGTTGCTCTTCAAGGCAATGTATAAGCTGCAAGATAAAAGGGCAAATTTAAGGAGTTGAAAATTGATGTTAGTTATGGCTCATAATAAGATTTGAAACAGTGAAAAAGTAAATGAAGTGAAACAGTAAGTCAATTCATAAATATACCTCCACACTTGTAACCCACAGGACGATTAGCAATGTTGCATCTTTTGGGAATGGTAATTGCATTCTCTGGCTGGACTCCAGAACTCTTAGCTGTGTTAGAAAGCATAACAGCACAAAGGCAGGGTGGGTTCTGGCCCATTTTCTTCACCTGAGCACAGCACTGAGAAGAAACTGGAGAAGTTGTGTCTTGTGCTGCTGATGCACAAGGTGCTAGCTTGAAAGCTTCCATGTCAGGAGTGGTGGATCTCCCACATTCACCAGCCCCATCGACTCGATTAAACCCAGCAACGCCGAGAAGCACAAGAAACATAACAAAGCAAAGAGACTTCATTGGAACTGCCATTTCTACACTGCAATGCCTCAACAGATCTCTTCAAAGGATTTTATACTGAAACAAGTGAAAGGTGATTACACGTGCCTTCCATTAATCATAGTGGAAGTAGCACTATTAGAACCATAGTTAATTGTGTTTATTGCAACAAAAGTGATTACACCTACTCCTTCCATGATAGATTACAAAAAATAACTGACTGTCTCAAGCTAAAGACGGCTAGTGCTCACTAAAGTCTCTGTCCATTCAATTATTATTTACATACTCGAAGGAGAAAAGAAGAACTTCCTATGAAAAGTTGACAGCATAGCAAAGCATACACTCTACCTACAACAACAAGCCCAACCACCAAAGCCTCAATTAGCTCTCCGTTTACTCTTGTCATGCTGCATTAAGCAGCAGGGGACCAAGCCTAGCTTAGCTTGCCAAAATATAACACCTGAACAAATACCATCCGCCCAGAAGGGATAGTCCTATGATAGCATATGTTCACAGAATTATGCAATATACTCTCCTTTTGCATCCACTTCCTTATCCCCCAAAAATATCTATCCCTTTACCCTGATTTAATGGTATTCATTCCTCTCCGACAAAGGGATCCAGTGCAAGAAACAGATGAGAATATATGCTACTTGCAGCAGAAAGGAAGGAGATGAATGAGTGGTGTTTGTCCAACTTCATTTCAATTTGCAAGATCTCAGGGCAATCCAAACTAAATAACTAATTCCAAGTGAGAATGAACTAATGACCACCCCACAGAATCTAGAGTCAATTTCAGAATAAACAGACAACAGAACCACACAACAGAATGAGTGCAGACAACCATGAAGAGCATAAGGGGAGACCTGGTTAGAAGAAAGCAGATTAGGAGAGGACAGTTGTTCTTTTATTAGTTTTTTTTTTTTTTTCTTTTTGGCACTTAACTCGTAGAACCTCATTGCAAGCTAGATGGTGTTATCATAAAATCATACCAAAAGCAAGGTGCCCCCTGCAATTTTATTCCTCCACTCTATGCCCTCATCTTCACATATCTAAGAGCACACCCATTGTATTCTTTTGAATATCCATCATTCTACCACGGAAACCAGCTTGAGATCTAAATGTTGATGCAAAGTTACTTCTAACACTCGAGTAATGTGTGACCTTTCACACTCCTGAGCAGCAGTTTCTTTGTTCTGTTCCAGCACATCCAAACCATTTTTGCTGAAAATTTCAGACAATGAATCCCTCATCTCCTAATCCATTACATTGTCACAGAATTTCCATCCATCATCAAGCACCAGTTACTAATTAATATCAGTTATTAAACACAAACTTTTTCATCCATTAATCACAATTACAATTAACATATCCTACCCTCTTCTCTGCCACACCGCATAACCCCACTTACGAATTTTCCTAGTATAACCCACTAATCTATCATACTTCAAAAACCAACTCCCACATTAAAATATCACTTTTTCTTCTTTCCACTAAACCACTAATAATTTCCCAACATTCATATAAGTGCAACCATGTTCTAACTCCCACCCAAATGCTATTAAAATTCTATCCATCTTAATGGTTTTAGCTCAGCAGCACTAGTCGCTTTCAGACTATGAAATCTAGAATTCAAACCCAAAGCCCAATTATGATAAAATTAAAAACAAAAACAAATAAATAACTCACTATATATACATTTAAAAATACGAAAATAAATAAAAAGAAACGAAAAAGTCACTTTCATTTTTAACATCATCGCATTAATAGGATCCTTATGTAGCATACAACGCTAGAAAATACATCAAATTTATCATTGGGATCTAACAATCTGCAAGATCCCACAATTATATTTCAACAAATCAAATATTCTAACAATTAAAAAACAATTTATCGAGTAAAAGCATACAAAACAATACAAACATAAATAAGAAGTCCAATAGGCACAAATATTACAAGAGGAACAACAGCAGCTAAAGTATGTCCACTTCCACAACTCAAGCTCCCAAGCTTAAACTGAACAACATTAATCAAAGCCAACATCAAAAACACACACCCACAAACAGACCCAATACCCGAAACCAACAACCCGACCCGTACCAAATCCTTGTTGATATGGGTCCAAAATTCAGGCACGTGAAAATTAGGGGATTTAGTGATTCGGAAAGCTTGTTTGAGGGCCAGAGCGAGCAAGCTAGAAAAAAGAAAGGAACTGAAAGAGTAGACGTGGAAGGCGACGAGGTTTTCGACGACGGAGCGTGAGGCGGCGCATGGGGAGGTGGGGTCGGTGATGAAGGAGCTATTTGGGTCGGATGGGTTCCAGGTTAGGCCGAGAAAGACGGCGAGTGTGAATAGGGAATTGACATTCACTATTCCGTCTAATGCGGTGATGTGGATGCTGGTCGTCATTGGAATTTGTGATTTGCGAATTGATCAGACGGTGGTGGCGGTGGAGTAGAGAGCTTTTGAGTTTTTATTTATGTAATTAGTGCTTTTTTTGAACTTTTGCAGGAAATGAGTAGGAAAGTGGCGAAAGTGAACCGCGGTGGAGTGTGTAATACGCTTGCGTTTTAACTTTAATAATTGCTAAAAATAAAAAAAGCAAATACAAAACTGAAAAAAGAATTACGCCGTTGCCGGGGATCGAACCCGGGTCACTCGCGTGACAGGCGGGAATACTCACCACTATACTACAACGACTTGTTTGGAGAGAGAGCGAAGCCGTATTAAATATAAAAAAATCTGATTCCACATAAGACACACATTTTAAAGATATTATTATAAAATAAAAAGTTAAAATCTCTCATTTATAATGAAAATTATTGTAAGTTTTTAACATTTCTTATTTTAAGAATTCTAATTTGATGAGAGATTTTACAAATTTATAATTTATATTATTCTTTTATGCAAATGATAATTTTAAGCAATTCTAGAAAATTTACTAGATCTCCCATTAAATATTTTCAAAACAACATATAATTATAATTTATGAATATATTAATTTGTTGTATTTTAAATTTATAAACTAAAGGATAAAATTAGAATTAATTTTTTTTCAATAAATTTATTATAAATCATTACTGAATAATATATGACTAATGTTTTAATTAGAAAATTATTTTTTATCCTAAAATGGGGAACATTTTAAATAAATAAATTTAGTTGGTTTAATATCGGTAAAAGTATATTACAAATAGTAAACAAATTTCTAATTAAATAATGATACTTATTCTATAAAATAACACTATTTTTTCCATTGACAAATAACAGTTTACTTTAATATTATTTTATATAAATTAATTAATATATAAGTTAATTCATTAATAGTAAAATTGATATATTGATTAATTAATTACTAAAATTACTCTATCATGTAAAAATAGTTAACAATACTTAACACAAAGGTTTTAGTAAATCTGCTTATTTCTTATCCATATTTATATATATATATATTTCTACATTAAAATTATTAAAAATTTGATGGGAGTGATTTAATAAGTGTGTACTTTACTTCTCCCGTCTCATTTTGATAATATTTTCTCCTTTTTAATCCCTCCTAATATATAGTTGACTTTTTTATTATTAATTTAATAGCTAATTGTTTGAAATGCCTTTCATTAATTATTGCGAACTGCATTAACAAAGTGAAAGTAATGTTATTCATTAGTTTATACTCAACTATATATTTGATATCAGTAATACGCAAAGCTAGAATTAATCAAATCGGGCATTTGGTCTAGTGGTATGATTCTCGCTTAGGGTGCGAGAGGTCCCGAGTTCAATTCTCGGAATGCCCCTTTCTTAGTTTTAATTTTTTCCTTTAAAATTTGCAGCATGATGTCCTCAGCCACGCAAGACCAGAACACAAAAGAAAATAAATCATTGCTCCTGGCTTACTATAAAAACCAAAATAAACATTGAATTAAGATATTAGACAACAATAATTGGTTTACATCATAAGCTTTTCTATCATAAATAAATCCTAATTCTCAAACTCTATGTATTCATTTTTTTTTCTCCAATCTCTCTCAGCTTTTCACTTTTCAAGTTACAGTATATTTCAGAGCAGTTTGATATGGTTTAGCCGTCCCATTATCAATCCCTCGACCTTCTGTGCCACCAATATTGGAATTTGGACATGACCCTTCAGTTGAATTGCCACATATCCTTGGTTTTGAGTCAACGCCAAGATAATTCGTCAACACTCTTTTCACTCCGAAGCCGCGACGATGAGGCTTGTTGCTGTTGTTGGTGGCGGCGGTGGCAGCGTTAGGGAGAAATGGAGTTCTTTCTCCCCTCGCCGGACTAATAAGGGGTGCAGGCGAAAAGCTTGGTGTACTAAATGTTGTTCTGTATGGAGTGCCTGAGACAGGCACAGAGTAAGGGATCGTAACCTTCTTGTGAGCAATCACGCTGACTGTGGAAACTTGTAATTTATCTGAATGTTTAGTCAAGTCATCCACATATAGCAAGTCATCAATACGAGCTACAATGTTGAATGCCAAACTCTCTAGGATTCTTGAATAGCTTTCAAGAATAGATTTTCCAACATCCTGAAAAAAAATTGAAGACAAATTTTAGTTAACTTGAAACATTTCTTGAATAGCTTTCAAGAATAGATTTTCCAACATCCTGAAAAAAAATTGAAGACAAATTTTAGTTAACTTGAAACATAATGCAGGACTAATAACTGGTGTAGAAGAGAAATCCAACCTTGTTGAATTGGATTTTGCTGGTATCCAATGTGGTCTGACTTAGACTAGGGAACCGCTGCTTCAGGGAAAGCAGGAGGCTTTCTGCTCTTTCTGCAAGCAGTTCCCTCTTATCTCCATCAACCATGAAATCCTTGACCATATCCCATGATGACCTTGCAGTGGACCGGTTTGGATAAACTTGAGGTTTTGAATGAGCTCTTCTACGCCATACATATATAGCAGATTCCACACGGTTTGCAGTATCTAGAGCAACATGTTCAGTTGATAGGTCCAGGAAATCCAGCAGGCACTCTGAAGAGAACTGATCTGATGTAATATACCGGTATATAAGGTCCCCTAGACAGGCTCTCCCATTCTGACAACAAATTAAAAGAAATGAAATTCATGATATAACATATCGTGATAAATTTATGAAAAATACAAGAAATTTGGTTCAATGGACCAACCTTGGGAAGTGTTTCCAAGTATGAGTAAGGAACATCCATTTCAGCCAAAGCAATGCTGTTGATTGCCATTGCAGCTTTTAATATTTGATTTGTGCATTCACGAGTGTGGTTCAATTGCTTTCTTGATTTATCACTAAGACCACCAGCAGGGAGACGGGGTACAGGAAGCCACCACTTCTCCTCTTGCCTCTGGATTGCTTTGCGAAAAGAGGTTGATCCATCTGCATCTGGGGCTACAATCCCTTGATCAACATACCAAAACTCTGTGTCCGCAAAACTATCTAATATTTCCTGCATCGACAAACCTTCAGAATGACTAATTCAGTTCAAAATTAACCAAAAGTTAACCTGCAATGCTATATCTTACAAGAAGCATATTGTCCAGTTTTCGCAGTGCTGGGAGATTGATGAAAAGATCTGATCTTGGCCTGCAAGTCATCACCTACCGAGAAAGAAAAGGAAATTGTTAACTTCATGAAAAAGAACGGAAAGCCAAGGAAAGGAAAAACAAGTGGGTTCCCATAAGCAAATCCATTCACTAAAAGTGTCTTTATTTTTTCAATAAGATTGCTGTGTGCTCATACTAATACAGCAAGCCAGTATAGCTTTCTTCATTTGGTTATGGCTTACAATAGAAAAGGCGCACTTGGGACTAGCATAAATCCTTAAAATGAAAGCTAAAAAGAGAGATGGATAAATATTTTCCTGAAGCATACGTGAACCCAACAGCCAAATTGCTAAGTTGATCTGCATCCGCAGGTGCACCAAGACTCCTCAGGTTACAAATTTGAAAATCTATTAATTCTTTTCTTTATTTTCTCATCAAGACAAAAGAAAAGGGAACTGTACGGATTACACTTGTCATAATTTGTATGGTTCTAAATTAAATTGGTTCTCAGTTCAAAAAGGAAAAAGAAATAGTAGAATGGGAGTAGAATTAGGCATACCTCAAGCTTACTACCATCAGGAAATGTTTGCCAAGAAGGTATTAACTCCACAATGTGATCACCAACACAAAGAAGCCATTCCATTTCTCTTCTCCACATTGATTTCTTCTCAGAGGGCAACGGCTCCAGTCTCCACAGTTGCCCAAAGACAGTAACTAGATATTGCATAACCAAAGATTAAATTACAAACCAATGAGAAAAGAAAAGAAGAAGAAACAGGACACATAAACAGAAAGAAAAAAAACGTACCACAAAGATTGGTAATGGCATTTGAAATAGCCAAAGCTGTGCAAACCCCTTTACCAGACCCTGACATGTCTTCACCAAGTAGCAATTTTGCAAATCTCTCCTTCATCATATCAATTTCTACACAGAATTTGTTTTTTTTACAATAACGAGGAAAAATCAGCTAACAGCCAAAAAAGTCACAAAATGTGTGTAACCATGATCTTAGTAGAAATGTAAATTTGAAATTTTAACCTTCAAGGTGCAAACTTTATCTTATTTTTAAATTTCAAGCACAAAGCTTTTAGAAAGAAAAAGAAAAAAGTACCAACCCGAAATCTTTGTGCTAAGCTGTTTGAACTTGGAATCATCTAAATGAGTAGAATCTTTATTTTCATTTCCAGTAGAACCCAGTAAGCTTTTTTTACACTCTCCAGCTTTCCTTATAGGCCAGCCTAAAGGAGACTGTGAAACTAAATCACGCCCATTACCAGTTTTCACTTCCTCGGAAGAAGTAGCCTCAGAACTAGAGCTGCTAGTGCTGCTATTGCTATCTCTTGACTCGGTCCCAGACTCAGTTACTGACTCGGACCCATTTTTCCTCTTCTCAAATCCTCCTCCTTTAACAGCAGCACCACCGCTGTTACCACCACTCTTTTTCACACTACTCTCCATTTCTTTGATTAAAAATGTTCGAAATTTTTATGGAACCCAAAAGCTTAGATTCTTGAAAGATTCACTAAAAACATGTTCTTGAAACTCATAGATACTGAATAAATGATAACCCCAAAAGCTTAAAGAGGTTTTTGAAGTGGGTCATGGTTAGATTCAGGCTACTATTGATAGTAAAGGGAAATGATGAAAGCTTTGGTTTCTCTATATAAGAAACATGTTCACTTGAAATTTGATTTTTGAAGGTTGAAAATTAAAACGGTAACTGCCAATGAGCACATGGACATTAGCTAACGTCTCTCTTTGTTTTCACTTTTCTTTCTTTCTTTATCTCTTCTCTCTCTCTCTCTCGCTATCACTCTCTGTGTAGAGAATACGTTTAAAATAATATTAAAATACTAAAGATCCGATAACTTTGGGCGGACGGATATGTCAATGAATCTAAAATTACCACTTTACCCCGGTAATTTATCCCGTCACATTTTAAAAGGATAATTAAAGGTCTTTATTACCTAATATTAATTAAAATATTATTAAAAAAATTTGTATAACGAAGCTTCTTAATTAGTAGAAAAACTCAAATTCTTTTAGCTTTTAATCGATTAAAAAAAAGCTACTATATTTATTATATAAAATTAATCTTTATTTTTTTATATATACTACACGTGAATCGTTTTTAAAATTAAAGTGTAATGAGTTTAATTATTAATTTTATTAAATTTTACTTTAATATATTTCAGACTTAATCAAAATATACATTGAAAAAAACAAGTTAGTCTTTCTAAAAAAAGTTCACATATTAAAAGTTTCTAATTTTGATTGGAAAATATTGTAATTGTGATGTATTTTATGTTACTAAGTGCATGTTCAGTAGAAAAGAGAAAAAAAAAAGTGCTATGCATTGGCTTTGGGTCCATAAAATATGTAGTTATAGTATGTATTTAATGGGATGAGATTTAGTTGAAATTAATTCAATATCAATCGGTTCACCTATACAACACGGTACATTATTCACTAAAATAGAAATCTATAAAATACATGGGTTAGGTTGAGAGTTGATACGAATTTAAGGTGGGTTGATTACTTGGATTTTCATTTAATATTTCTATCTAGCCAATTAATTAACATTCAATATATATATATATAAAAGAACACAAAATTCTATAAAATTATGTAAACAAATATAAGAAAAATTAAACGGACCATCAAAAAATAAAATATCATTAATATTTTGAGTTTCCAACAACATGTTCTATTGTGGCTTTTTACACCTTCACTAAAAGTTGAAAAAGGCGAACATAAAATCCGAGCCATAAATTTGAACAAAATTCGATAATATTTATAATATTAAAATAATTTTTAATTTTTAAGTTAGATTGAGTTAATCACCAAAATATGTTGATATAATAACTTTCGGACATTAAATTTTGGGACTATTATATAGATAGCAAACAAATATGAATCTAAACTAAGCAAAAGAAAAATTCCATAAGACAAAGTGGAAATCAAGAAAAAAACAAAAACAGAAGGAAAATGAACAGGATAGAACAGACGAGAAAAATTTGCCCACAGCAATAGAAGAAGGGGCGCAACCAGAAGTTCAAAAGAGAGGGACTAAAAAATAAAAGTTAAAAGGGACCAAAATGAAAAGAAAAACAAAAATATATGTGGCATTTCTTCAACCTCTAGCTGCCTAAGAGGGAGTGAGACGAGCAAGGAGAGAGAGTCAATCTTAATTTCAGTGATAATAGGAAGGAAAGAAACATAATCACATGTGCTTCTTAATTCATCCATTTCGGCCCCACTAGGCTATTGATCTTTTACTTCCAGCATCGTATCTATTGATTCAATTTGACATTGCCTTTTAATGTCGCATTCAATTTTTCGGACATTAAGGATTTTAATAAAATCTTATATTTAAGCCCTGACAATTTTGACATTGACCTCGAATGGGTCTTCAAATAAAATTTTAAAACTTTAAAAATTGAAGGGCAAAAATGAAAAAAATTATGAGATTGAAAATTTGTATAAAAAGTGAAAAAATTAAAAATTAGAGGTTAAATTGATAAAAAGAATTCGAAATATGCATTGTTTGGACGATAAAATTTTCAAAGAAGGCCAAGACATAAATTATTTTGGAGAGGAAGCCAACCTAATGTTTAGCCAAATTTCTCCTATTTTCTCGGCCAAAATCCGACAATGTACGGTAATGTTTGAGAAATAAAGTTTTGGGTTTAATTAGTTTATTTGACCCCTGAACTTATAATTAAGACTCAAATCGTCCCAAAATAAATTATTTAAGAAAGTGAATTCCATATACATTTTGGGACAAGTAAGCTACATAAAAAAAAAAAAGATATAAAACAATATTAATTTTAGTTTTCTTTTTCTTTTTTCCATCTTTAACCTTTATTCTTTTTTTTTTCTTTTATGTCTTGATTAAAAAGCAAATTTCTCAAGAAAATGAAAATTCACAACTGTGTAAACCTATAAAAAATAAAGATCATAAATAAATTGACTCATAACTTCCAAGTATACAAGGAAAAATGAAAAAAAAAAGATTATTTGAATATTTTCAGTGTATTATATATAATCATTCGCTACGCGACACATATTAGTATTTTATATTTAAAAATAAAAAGTAATATATATTTTAATTTTTATAATTACTTTATATATATTACTCATCAGTAAATAAATATAATAGGTTTTGGAATAGATAACACAAAATCTTTTACGAAAATAAAACCACAAATTAATGTATACAATTGGAACATTGAGAAAAATGTACCTATTCATAAGTCTGAAGTCTGAACAAATTGGTCCAGTCTAACATAGTATGATAACTAAAATCTATTTTGCATTATAGATGTATTCATACAAATTTAAATATTAATTACATTTAAGTCATGAGGCTATAAAGATTATAGGTGTTTTAATTGTTTCTTATATATTTTTATATATCTGGGGAATTTGACTCTAAAAACCAATAGTTAAATGTTCTTCGAACCACTTGGCTGGTCCGGAGCCATTGCAGGCAGACCCACCAAGTCTAGTCTAGACACAAATTCACTGAAAAAGAAACAAATACAAAATAGCTAATTTGCATGCAATTATGGGGACATGATGATCTAGTCATGAGTAGTAAATTGTGCTCATAAATAAAAGAAAGAAATTTCCTCCCTACGGTTCAAAATATGTATTCGAATCAAAACTAATAAGGGGTAATTATAATTACCTTTTTTATATCTAAAAGTTATATTTTTTAAATTTTTATTTGAAAATTTATATTAAAATTTCTCTAATAGATTATTTGTTAACTATATTTGATTTTATATTATTTATCTTCTAACTTTTAGTATAATATACAAATTACTTCTTAATATTAATTTTTTTCACCTATTTCACCTAAAGTTAAGACAGTTAAAATATTAAATTAATAAAAATTTTAATTTAATTATTAAATATTTTACTTATTTTAGTTTTTAGCATAATTTAATTTTAATACTTATAATTAATAAAATATTAAAAATTTATATAATTTAACTTTAAATAATTAAAATATATTTTATTTTTATTATTAATTTTTACATTAAAATTTTAGTTTTGATAATAAATTTAATAATCAAATTATATTATTTTATAAATTTATTTTATTAATTATATTAAATTTTAAAATGAAATATGATTTTAGTATAATAATAAAATATAGAATATATCAAAATCAATGGATAAACAATATAAAATCAAACTTAGTTAATGATTATTTAATAAAAGATTAGATAGAAAAACTTTTTAGTATAAAAATATAAAATGAAATAATAAAAAATTAATAACTTTTAAATACTAAAAAGTAAGTAGTATAATATGGCAAATACATTAGCAAATAGTAGTTATCCCAATTGATTAATATAGCCAAAAAGATTCAAAGTAAATTTAAACTGCAAATAATAGCGAGACCCTTAAACTGTTTATATTTGTCCTGCTTTTCTATTTATATGGTTTTAATGGTTTAGTCCTGCTTTTTGATATTCACTCATGTACTTCTTTATATTATATAATTTAAAATAAATTTGTTCATTTTTTATTTCAAATTATATATGGAGCCAAATCTAAATATTAAAAAAAAAGAAAATAAAAGTTAGATTTGTCTATATTAGATTTGAATTTTTAGGTTTGTGAACTCCGGTTTTTGTTTCCTCGTACATTTTATTTTTGTTAGTTTTTCATTTATTTATTAATATTAAATAATTAAAATTATAGCTATCAATATTTACTTTATATTTATTAGTAATTATTTGTGCACTTTTCTTTTACTTAGATAGAAAATTAACTTTTCTTTCTTGATTGATTTTGTTTTAACTTCAAAAATTTAATTTTTAATTTATCACACAGTCAATAGAGAGCAAAATATGCAATAAAATTAATCATCTTTTTGCTCATTATAAATATAATAAAATTTTAATCGATATTGATAAGTGACAAGAAAATAGACCCAAACTTTAAATTGTCAAATTCTCACATGTAGGAGGAATTGATTTATTTTAACTTTTATATATTATTATCAAGTTATATAAGAAAAGAAATCATAATTATTTAATTATTTTTTTTCAAATACTAAGTAGTAGTATAACAAAATGAAGATGTCGATCCTTTATCTCACTTTCTTCTACCATTGCCCTAAATTAGAAGCTTTGCCACTTTAAAAGAAATAGACAAGAAAAAGAAAAGAAAAAAAGAGAGAGAGAAGATAAGATAAGGATGTTATGAGCCAAGGGCTATATAGTAATTTTATCCTTTTCCAAAAGGAAATGGATTTGGTGGGATAGCCGGTTGAGGGATATAGCTAGGAATGTGCTTTTTGATGTCTCCCATGCATAGAATAAGACCTTTTCCTATATTAAATATATAATTTTATCATTAATTAAATTGATTTTTATTATCTTTTACTATTAAATAATATATGATTTATTAAAATTTGAAAGAATGTATCATAAAATAACCTTACCGGAAATATAAATATGAACAAATAAATTATTTATATCTTTAATCAGCTCTTTATTTTATTTTTTTATGAGTATTTTTTTGTAAAATTTATGAAAATTAAAGAAATTTGCTAAAAATATCTGCGGTCAAATTTAAACATGATGACTTGAATGTAATAAACAGAAAATGAAAATTTATGAGTTGAGTTAAATATGATTAGCTAGAATGCATATTCTTTTTTGTATTCGAGTTTAAATTTTTTAAATAATTAGAACTAATTGATGAATTTTAATTCTGTAAGGATTAGGATTAAATAATATTAGACTTGTAACAATTGAAAATTATATATTAGTTGATTATAATTTATTCTTTTAAATATAAAATAACTTTTTATTTTAATTGAATAAATTGAAAAGTATGTTTTTATCAGTTTTTTCTTTTATACTAAGGACGAGAAATACTCCAAAAAAAGAGAACCAATAAGTCGTAAACTATACAATAGGAAATAATCATATACACTTATTATAAAAGTAAAAATTCACCTAATACATAAAAAATAACTAAAACTAAAGACTTTTCAAGTATATGTTTTTCACAAATGTATTCTGTTAAATACTTATATATGAAATATTGATTAACAAACAAATTTAATCTCGAGAAGTATTTTATTTGCTATTTCATAAACTATATGCAAAAGAAAAATACCATTTAATTTCCTTCTTTAAAATATTATTTAGGAACATCCACAAATTTAGCCTTATAATGAGCATATATATCTTAATTTGAAAAAGTTTAGAATTTGTCATACTTTATTCATTTTTATTCAAAAGATTATTTATGGATCATTAATATTATTTTATTGCAAGACTAATAATCATATGTTCGAAAAACACAAAAGAAAGAACATATTAGTAATTTTTTTTTCATATTCCTAGGCAGTTTACTTCATCGAAAATTATGGTATTTGATTAATAGTTAGGAGAATTTTTGTTTAGATTTGATGTATGTATTATATATATATCAAATCGATAGATAATTGATATATATTCATTAATTTTAGTTAATGAAATATATGTCAATCATCTAATACCAAAATGTAAGGTACTTATACATATATGTCACCTTCTTATTAATTGTAATGTATACATCAAATATAAATAAAATTTTTTTCAGTTAGTTAAATAAAGCTATTTTAGAAATCAACATCAATATTTAGATTACTGCTATTAAAACTTTCTCTTAATAAAATTCACAACTATTGAGTTGGATTTTTTTAGAGACATGGGGACAATGTTAAAGATTGGTAGAATCCATTATCTTTTTTTTTTCCTTAGTAAATTTTAAATTTTTAAGAGCTAAAGAGATTTTAGATGACATAATACAAAATAGGTATCTTAATTAGAATTATTGGACCATTAATAAAATTATTATTTACCATGAAAGCAAAGACTTTCCACTGTCACAAGTCTATCTAAGGGACAGTCCAAATTAAAATGCAACAGATTTTCATGTGACATGCGTTTAGCTGAATTTCATGTGATTTCTGATGAAGACATTTAAAAATATAATATAAACTTAGAGAAGTTGCTGCTGAGCTTTCAATATGAGGTACGGACTTTCTTGTGGAATGAACCTCTTGGTATTGTTATTTAAATAATGATAAAATCCTGTATACAATCTTCTACATTCCAATAATTTATAATAAAATTCTGTACGTCGTTGTTTCCTATTTGTTTAGGATATATATTCTTCTAGAGATAAATATAAAGAAAGTATTATTTGATTTCATTATTTGATAAATTAAAATATTATTTTTTAACCGTTAAATCAATTTAATCATATCAATAACTTTTTAAAATTTAATTTAATGGTCAAATTTGTTAAATTCTAAATTTAAATTATTTAATATAAATAATATAATAATAATAATTAATTAAAATAAAAATAATTGCATCCTTATAAATCAAAAAATTTTAAATATTTGTGCAAGTTCCCCACCTTTTTCAGCTTCCTAACTGCAAAAGCTAAAGGGCAAAAGACCCACAATGGCTAGCTACTTGAGAAAAACTGAAAATTAAAAGCCACCGATTGCTTTACAGCATTTTTCTGATGGCAGAAACAGCAAGCAAGCAAGCATTGACTTTTTATATGAACCTATGATTTCCTGTAACTTTTCCCCAAGTTTTATCATCTGAAATTTCAGGACCCGCCTTTCCAATTCAACTTACTTCCATAAGAACAACCTGTCAACTTATTATTATAACAATGTAGTTTTCCTTATTACTAGTCCAGAATGTCGTAGCTTTGAACTTTATGCATCTTCACTCTCCAGCAGGAATGGAAATGGGTCGGGAATTTTGGATATCTCGAGTTTGAAAATTATATAATTCTATTTGTCTGGATTTAGATTTAATTTAAATTTATCCATAACGGATTTGAAGAAAATTTGAGTTTATGTTTATTGGCCTTGTGCACTTATTTAATACTAATATTTTATTTTTATATTTTTTTAATTTAGATTTTATAAATTTTTTATTTATATTTTTAGTACTTTTTTATTCATTATAATATATTAATATTTATACATTATACAAATTTATTAAGCATGCATTTTTTTTATTATTCAATTTTGTTTATATTTTTAATAAGTATCTATCATCCAGTTTAAGTACGAATAAAATATAATTAGATTTAAGTATGTTCAAATAGTATACAGGTACTATTAATTTGATTTGAAATGGATACAAATAATAAATTTCAATTCTTAGATGATTTTGAATACTCTTATTTAAGTCTGATAATTTTTTACAGGACTTGATTAAATGGGTTTGGATTCCCGTCTATGGTAATTTTTTACTACGACATGACACGTAGTTAAACATGTTTGAGTTTAGAATAAATGGGTTCAGATTCTCGTTTATAGCATATAAATAAACTAGGTTTAAAACGGATTGACATGTCTAATCCACGAGTAACATGAATAAATACGTTTATTTAAACATGCACATAAATTAATATGTATATACAATATGTATAAACACCTTTATTCTATCTATTCATATATTTATATAAATAATCTTATCACTTATAAAGATATAATTGAATTTTAAAATAAAAACTTAAATTTAAATTATTTTATAATTAAATAAATATATCTTTTGAAATTATAACAGTTAGTTTTTTTATTTAAAAATATATTTTAAGAAATAAAATTTATTAAAAAGATTATACGGATCAATCCGTTTAACCTAGTTAATAAACGTGTCTATATTTGGATTTGATGTTTTAACAAAATTAATTAAATAAGTCGTTAATTCTTTTCATATTATATATATATATATATATTTCGACACGACAAACGATTAGACATGACACAATACAAATGTCAGCTTTACGCTTATTGAGTAGATATCTAATTTGTGTGACTCCTAGTCTCTAAGGCACAAAATTCACTTGTTAATGAATATATGGATATAAAGTCAAATATTAATTAAGTCATTGCATTAATAGTTTTGTGGTCTATCAATATCATAATAATGGTTAACCAAACTATTTTGCATACAATATTTTGACGGTAATAACCACTATCAGAAATCATGCTTTTAATACCTATATTTGCATATTACTATTTTTGTTTTTAAAAGTATATATATACATTTATATAAAAGAAATTTTCATTTTAAAGAAAATGAAACTATTAGAGATTGAAATTTAAAGTCCCAAAATATTATGCATTATAAAAAAAGATATTCGACTGATAAGCTAATAACAAAAAGCAAGAAACTTTAAATGAAATGTTTTGGTGAAGAAGATGAAAAGGGAAAAAGTGAAGAAAAAGGGAAAGACAACAAGTGGAAATGGGTTCCTTTTGAGCATATGGAAAAAACGAAGTAGGGAATGTGTGTGCACTCTTTCATTTGCCATTTCTTTGCCTTACTTTCCAAAAGGGTTAAGATTCCTACTTTAACTACTTTCTCTATGTTCTCTCCCTTTTTGCTTAACCACTTTTGCAGTTTGCTTGTTTAAAATTCTCTGATGAGAAATTAGGCAATTGGATGGATGGCTAACCTTCTTGCATGGCCCATTTTAATGGCTAGACAAAAAAAAAAAAAAAAAAGGGTTGGCATAGGCAGGAAACTACAAGGGAAGTTTTGAACTTTTGGGAAAATTGAATTAAACTTATTCAGAAAAATTTCAAGCATCATTTTCTTTAGTTGAAAGGGCATCAATAGTAATGTTATCCATATAGTTATTATCATTGTAAGAAAAGCTCTTGGATTTTTACATAATTACTTAACGGAATAATATAATTTAAATGAAAGGAAAAATTAAAATGCACAAAATTTAACTTATAGTATTGTATGAATATAAGATAAAATACCCACCATAGTTAGCTTATGTGGTTAACCACAAAGTACAATTAGGGAACTGAAAGATATGAGTTTGATTTTCATCTCCTCCAATAAACTTGTATAAACTATAAAGTGTTAACCTCAATTATTTTGCATTCAAGTAGAATGCTTTGATGATGGATCGTTGGACCATTTTTTTTTCCTAAATTCTGAAATAAGATATTTAATTTATATTTTAACCAGTAATTATTTTTATGATTATAAAATAAGAAAAATGAAAGTGATATTATCTGTCTTACGGTGTATTACACTATATATAAGAGGATTTAGGTTAGTGTGGTATCCATTCTGAAATAAAATATTTAATTTATATTTTAATCAGTAATTATTTTTATAATTTAAAAATAAGAATTATGTCTATTACATATATATATATATATATATATATATATATATATATATAACTTTCACTGCATGCTATAAGGAGAGAGTGACAAAATGACCGTTATATGTATGTGCACTCCAAATTCAAATCTTTTTTTTGGTTTAATGCTTCAACACACCGACCATAGCCAAAGCCAAAATTTTGAATTTGAAATTGAGAAAGCATTTCTTGACCTAAAAAAGAAATGAGATCCTCCTGATGTAAAAGTTCAGAAATAAATGTTTAATTTGTACAGCTTTGTTGTGGTCAAAAAAATTGTGTCATGTTTCTATTTTTGCTGAAGATTAGGTATCACATTCACAGGCTTTGACCTCAACTCGTATAGTTTTAAGTTTATTAATAATAATAACTATATGGCATGGACCACCGTCTGACCGGCGTTTGTTTCGCTGGTGGCTTTCTTTATGTGTATCTCCTATTTCATACCTTGTGAAAGAGATAAAATCCAAGGGCCTCCTCCTATTCCAGTTTAACAAAAAACAAATGAAAATTATGGAGAGAGATATCCTCTCACTTTCATTTTTCTTTCCCTCTTTTGGTAAGAATAAAAATATGAGAAATTCCCATGTTTTTTTTTTTTTTTTAATCAAGTTTGCAGTTTTTTAAATATGAAATATAAAAATCCGGTCTTTAGCTTTTAAAAAAAATAATTATAATTTCTACTGATTTTCTATTGTTTTAGTAAAACAACAAAAAAAACAGTAGCATCATAAATGATTTTTTTGTATATTTTTAAAAGAATTTAAAAGGTATTATTTGTGCTCAAAATAGGAAAACGGGTCAGGCCCAAAAACCTTCAAAAGTCCAATACATAACATTATTCAACCCATTTATATTTTTGTGATATTTGTGGAGTCATGAAATTGTAAGGAGTTAGAAGGGAGAAAGGAAGCGGGTTGATTGGAGAGGTAAGAAAAAAAACCTGACAACTAAATATGATAGGCTGCACCGGTATTTTTTTTATAATGTAATAATAATATTAAAAATATAATTAAAATAAATTTTAACTAAAAAATAACTTAATAATTAATATAATGACTATACAAAATCTGATGATTTATTTAGCTATTGGAGCGAGTGATAATATTTCTCTAATATGAGCTTTGATGCTCTTGTGACTAAAATAAATAGCAAATAAAATAATTTTTAATCCTTTTTATATGTAGATCGAATAATTAAAAGAAATAAGTTATTTTTTACAAAATAAATAGAACCTTACAGATTTCATGTTTATCTTATGAGATCATACTATAGCAATATATGCAATTGTTGAATAATAATTATAGATAATTATTGGTATCACGAGATAATTTGCTGGTCAACACTAAATTACTTACAAAATAAAAAGAAAATAGAAATGAATGAGACTATATGCCTAAAAACTACTCTAATAGTTGAAGACAATAAGTATTTAGACTAAAAAAGTTATAATGTTATTACCTTGAATGGATAATGTCCCTGTAGTATTTATAGGACTTGGCTGGAGGATTATAGAGATTATGTCCATGGCGATAGGAAGCATGACTTTTTGTATTACCAGAGGTCGAAAATGGAAGAGTATTTAGTGCAGATGGCAGGTCGTTAAACTCTCGTGAAATTATCAATATGACGAGTTATATCAATAATGATAAGTTTGATTCAATTTTTATTATTAAATTTAGTATATCTTTTTTAATTTTTTAATTTCAGCATCATATATTAATATTAATTTTATTTTTATTTTTAATTAAATTATCTATTAATTTTACTAACTATAGTGCAGTGTGCACTTTGAGGAAAAATAAAAAAATAATCAACATTCTATTACTAAAAATTAAATTTTTAATTTTTTAATTTAAATATTTTTACTAATTTTATATACTTAAATAATGAAGTCTTTTGTAATAGGAGTGGTGACCCATTTTATCTTTTTATTTATTGTTAGAGTTTATATTATAAATAAATTGAATTAATAATTTCGTTGAATACTAGAATTAAAAATAATATTAATATTAAAAATTTTAAATTTAAAAATTAAATGATAAACTTAATAACAAATATAAAGTTCTTTCAACGATTAAGCTTATTCTAATCAATATCATTAAATAATTGTATTGAAATAACTTCTTTTGACATCATTTGATTTAAATTTGGTTCTGTCCAAAAAGCAAATTTGGCAACCTCAATCAAAGGGCCGCCTAGAAGCCCAAAAAGGAAAGGAAAAACAAGAGATGTTCACCTCGCCACCGCAAGCTAGCCATTTGACAGCGAACTACTAGCAATCAACGCAACAAACCAGGACCCAATTGTCTCTTAACAGCATTTAATACATTATATTAATTCTTGCTTTTCCTTTTTCTTTTTTCTTTTTTTCTTTTCGAAGATAAACAGGATAATCATCAAGAAAACTTCATTTAAGAAAAAAAAAAAAAAAAAACACGAATCAAAGCAATTTAACAGCTGAATCAGACTTTCTGATTTCTCCGACAAAGTTTGAACTACTTCAATACCTTCCATTCTTCTTCTCCAAAGGTATTCTCTTTCTCTCGCTTTTTTTTTTTTTTCTATAAGGGTATCCATGCCTTGCACCTTTACATACTTGTATGTATGTTTCTTAATGTATATATGTAAAGAACTAATCTTTGGACTATTCTGCATAAGGAAATTATTAGTCTTTTTTTTTTTTTTTTGCATAATCTTGTTGGCGTACATAGCTTCTAAGTTATCTTTTCTGGTTTTGAAAGTTCCTCAGATTAGTTGAATAGGGATTGATCAATTACTATAGTAGTTCATGCTAGATCGTTAATTGAGTTGTTATATATAAATTAATTGAGGGGTTGTTAATGCTTTTGGATCATTATTTCCTTGAAATCTTCGGATGTAGTATGGTTGTTTAAGTGTGGGGCTGGAACTCATTTATCAGTCCGTTGACCTTTTTTGCATGCTGTTTCGATGTACATTACCTCTGTACTCTTGCAAGCGATTTAATTTCGATTTAAAACTGTGTAGTCATGACAATTTTGGATTTTGATATGAAACCTTTTCATGATATTGCAATTTGATTATAAAGAAACAGTAGGGGAATTTGATGCAAGCATGAGATGTTCCAGTCTTGGTTTGTTTGGATCTATTTTATTCTACAACTTGTATAAGCTGAGTTGAGGTTTTGCAGCTCTTGAGACCTATCAATTGTGATTGCTATGTGGTCAAACTAGCATATTATTGCTATTTGTTTAACGTGGAGGATTCAGAATCTTAGCTATACTTTCTTTTTCATAGTTATTGGTGGAAAGTTTATCTGTTGTATGTTTAATCTGCGACAGGTGAGAGTGTTTATGCTCTTGGAGCACTTTTGAAGGACCTGAAGAGAAAGCTGATTGAGCATATTTACTAAGCAAACTGAAGCTATGATTGAGGGTTAACATTATTGTTTAATTACATTTTTAATTTGGTTGCTGATGTGGCCATTATATTTTCTATTAAGCAAGATTTTTAACGTGGAAGAAGAAGCAGAAGAAAATGTAAATGGTTCAGATGGAGATAATATAAATGCAAGAGAATGTCTCCCTTGTGAGCCATCATCAAGTAGTAGAAAATGCCAAGATGGAGTCTTGGGAGGTTCGCACTTTGTAGAAGTAAGGACACAATGACTTTATGCTTCTCATTTTCTAAGGGTTGATGAAATAGTGGTGCAATGGAATAAATTTGCTAATCATCTATATCTTCCGCAAAAGTTTTTCATTAACTTTTCTAATTTGAATCCATCAAGTGTCTTGGTGCATCATAGGTTCCACATGTTAGCCAGCTGCACTCTTGGGATTGTGGCCTTGCTTGTGTTCTAATGGCTTTGAATACTATTGGCATTAACAATTGCAGTATCCAGGCTTTGGCAGAATTATGCAGTACAACTAGGTATATTGTGCTTCCCAAATCAGAAATTAGATTAATTTTATCTTCTGGAAGTAATTTTCAGGATTTCATTTAGCTTACTTGTGCAGTGCTTTTCTGTTGGAGCTACTGTTAAGAAATACACCTTCTTGAATATGCTAATTGGAGGCTATTATTTGAATATAAGTATGATAGACCCTAGTCATAAAAACTCAAAACAGTGAATCAAAAGTTTCAAGCTGCTTCTTACAACAGCTCTAACAGCAGTATAAATAATACAAACTTCAATGCCCAAAGAGGCTAATAAAGATAAAAAAAAAACTCTGTTGTCCATGGGGAAGTCATCTTGGGAAGATAATCAAGGTCTAACTGAGGTCAGCATGGAATGCTGATGATACGTGACAATCTTGTCGATTTGCTACCAGATTTTGTTGGTTTAGTAGTTATGCTGCATGATATAGCCTTTTACTTCTGTTATGATGTCTATTGAGTATTGCATCTGAGCGCACAAATAAATCAGTTTGTTGGTTGTCCTAAGAGTTGGTCTGAAAAACTTGTACGAATCTTACTATTGACATCCTGTTTGCAGCATATGGACCGTTGATCTGGCATATTTACTGCAGAAATTTTCTGTTAGGTTTTCCTACTTCACAGTAACACTTGGAGCAAATCCAAATTACTCTGCTGAGACATTTTACAAGGTAATATCCTATCTTTATGACCTTTTGTTTTTCTTTTTTTCCTTCTTACAGCTTACTCAGTAGCATTGTTATTTCTCATCTGTTGTTGACTTGTTGCAAATTGACTGGATATTAACTTGTTGACAGGCATCTTCTTTTGTCTAATAGTATGAGATTTATTATTAATGCTCAGTTGACTCAGTACCAAATGTCTTACTACACATTATAGTGTAATAGCACCTTCCACTTACACGCAGGCACATGTATGTGATGCTGTCTTTCAATATGCTATATTGCATGTATGAGTATGTCACCCCTCTGCTAGCAATAGCAGGCACTCAAAAAAGAAATTAGAATGTTACCTTAATTGCTTTAGGGGTTTTACCAATCTCAAGATGTTTATATCATTTATTGAACTTGCTTTCATACTTAATTTTTCTCCTAACAGGTAACATTTCTTTTTTTGCAGGAACAACTGCCTACTGATCTAGTGCGAGTAGACAGGCTCTTTCAAAAAGCACGGGAAAAGGGAATTAATATACAGGTATATGACATTCATCCAGAAGAACGAGTCAGATTAATATGTCATAGCTTTGTAGAATGTTTTACCATTTTAAAAGTTCGTTGCGACACAAGTGCGTTTTTTCAGTAAATAATGTGAATGCTGCATGATGGATAACTATAATACCAGCTCCTGCATTAGTGCAATTTAAGCAAATGAATCAACACTTTGTTTTTCGTTACAAATTATTTTTAGATTCTTTGAGATCATTGAAATTTAGTATAGATTTTTAGCTCGTTGCTAATATGATTGCTGAAACAGTAGGGCTCATGGAAGAGTAGTCAGAGAAAGTAAATATCCCTCGCAGACGGCCCTTGATTTGTGCTGTATATTTTATGTTCCCCTTCACAAATTTTATAGGATCACCTCTTTCATAGCATAGTCATATATTCCCATTGTTGATGAAGATTAAAACATCAAGCTAAAAGGATCTTAAAGCTCTGATACCAAACTGGTGCAGTATTGATCTGTTATATGGGTAAATTTATGGAAAATAGAGAAGTTAAAGGCTGAAATCAGATGTTTATCATAGAATTTCATATTTTAAATGTTAATGAGCAAAATAAAGATAGAAAAACTTCTAAGAATCACACCTAGAAGCTTTTCAGAATCACACACCTAGGGAAGAATTGATTCACACAATTCAAAATAGCAACATAGCTATGATTTTAATTAAACTCTCAACTAAAATTACAAGCTTAAATGCTTACAGGAGTAACTAATCCTAAAACCTAAAGGCTTTAGACTGCTAATCCTAATCCCAATCCTAGTAGAATTAGTAACTCTATACTAGGAAAATTATATACCAAAGCTAACTAGGAAAGACTTGAGATAATAACTCCTAGAAAAGAACTATAGTTCCAGCAAAGCTGAAAATCACAGAAATGCTTTTCAGGCATTGAAATTGTAAATATTTAGACAAAATTTTAAACTTTTTGATTCTTGGAATTTTCTTTTTCTTGATGTATTTCTTTTCTGTATTAGTTACTTATATAGGTTAAGTTTGTGAACCTTCCCCTTTTACAGTGCAGGTCAATAAACGAAAAAGAAATTTCTCTTTTCATCTTGTCAGGAAAATACATTGCAGTTGCTTTGGTTGACCAGTATAAACTGAGGTATAAATCTTCTGTATTATCTTGCATCTGATTTCTTTTTTTCAAGCGACTTCTTATATTGTAACAACAGCCCGAGATTAACTATTTCGGTAAACTTTCATGTCAGTCGGTCTTGGGTGGAGGATGTTATATTATCAGGCCTGAAAGACAGCAAATCTAGCTACACCGGTGAGCGACAGCAATTTCTCTTCTTTCCTATGTTTGCCTACTGAATATTCATTTGCATATGTTCTAATCAATCACTTCTAGTCGTCAATAATTTCATCAAAAGTAAATGCTGGAAAGATTATTTTCTTGGACTTGTCTATTCGTGGCAGAATTTGGCTTATACAAGATCTTTATGTCTTATTAGGTCACTATGTTGTGATATGTGGCTACGATGCTAATGCGGACGAGTTTGAGATTCGAGATCCTGCCAGTTCTAGGTATCTCCTTGTGTGGACCGACTTTTAAAAATCAACCTTACAAAATTTAACATTTTGCTGCACTTTCTGAAAATCAACATTTCCCCAACTACTGTTCTTTTAGCAACTTGTGCTTTAATTTTTTGGTGGAAGAATGAAGTTTTGGAATTAATGCAGGATAAGTGAGAGAATCTCATCAAAATGCCTAGAAGAAGCGCGCAAATCCTTTGGTACTGATGAAGATCTTCTCCTGGTAACCTAACTTAATTGACTTTATCTCTTGTATGTGTATGGCATCAGAATTTGCAATTCTTTTAAAGATAAGTGTCAAATGCATATTTGGACATTTAAACCTCGGCCGTTTGATCACTTTTAACATTTTAACTTTTCATGCAATTCAATAGACATTTTAACTTGTTTTTTCTTTAATATTTTAAATAATATGCGACTTTATTTAACATGTCCATATATATTGTGTTTAGGTGTTTAAAAAAAAAAATTAAATGTTTGTTAGAATAAAATGAGAGTTAAAGGTGTTTAAATATTTACAAACATGAAGTTTCAGCTGTCTGCTAAATTAAATTAAGAGTTGAAGTTACTAAATTATCAAAATTCAGGTGTCAACTGCATTCTATTACTGAAGATAAAAGACTATCATCTGATTATTATCTGATCAAATAAAAAAGTTTTCAGAAGAGAAAAACTTGGGCCTGGAAGAAGTGGCTATACTCTAGCAAATACTTGCTACCTTGGTCACTGATCAAAAACTATTTTTAGTTATTTTTTGTATTTAATCTCTGAAAATCCAAGTTGATTGAGTGCGTTCGCTCTCATGGTAGAATAACTATATGTCCAGTCATGTACGTAAAGGAGGCATTTACCTCCTTTGCAGGCATGATCCCAGTTATGATTTGGTCGTAACCTAATGATAGAAAGAAGTTGAATGACCCACTTATTCATCTTCTAACTATCACTTTCTGTTTGTAATTTGTCTATGCAGATATCTCTAGAGAAGAGCAATGAGCAACAAAACAGTTCTTCTGGGCAATACTTTCCACTTGTAAATATTTTCGGACATTGTAGTACTTAACTCCAAGCTAAGCTTAATGATAGTTGGTTGCATGATTCTTTAGCATGTATATTACAACAGTTGTGCATAATATGCGTGTAAAGTATTTCTAGTTTTAGCTTGTGGTTACACCAATCTGTTCATAAATAGTTTACGCAGCCGTACTTCATAATTGTACATTATCAAGTAACATGTAACAGGATGAAAGTTTTTATTTTTAACGTCTATGGTTCTATTTTCAAACAGTGTAAACTTCTGGACCTCAAGATTATTCTTGATGCTGGGGGTTCGGTTCTGTTCTGTTATGTTCTGTTCTTCCCCCAAGTTTGGCTAATGGTTGACGGCCCTGTTGGTCATTTTCAGCTTTTGTCCGGACTCCTTCCATTCCATCGCACTAAATTTTGATTCAGTGAGCTCATGCGCACACATAAATGAATGCCTGCAGCTGGGCATCTCTCCCATTGAATGAGCTCGAACGTTCCAAATTTTCAAGAAGGGTGGTTATTATTTATTATTAAATAGCAAGGGGAGGAGAGTAGGGTTTTTACGGTCGATTTTTAGGTCATGAATTTGGACCTGGGTTGTTAAATATTGCTTCTGGACAGTCAAAAGCCTAGAATAGAAACCAGATATAATTTTCATGAGGACTTCAGCTATGAAGTGAATGATGGCCTTTAAATTTTCTCTGTGTGCATTTATTTTACTAGCAAACTCTGCAAAGCCCGTGACAGGATTAAATGCATCATTTTGCACATATCTGCAACTGCCAAGTTTGTGTACCAAATCTGACTTCAACTGATTGAGATTCACACGTGTCCTGGATGTGGAACGGAGGGTTTTATTTATAGCCCTTGCAAATTGCAAAAGGAAAACATGAAACATTCATTCAAATGGGTCGCCTCTCTCTTCATGAACTGGGACACATTGATGAGTTTGAGGAGTTGAAGATTTTCAGGCCATGAATCCTCTTCCGATCTTGAAAAACAGTGACATCTGATTTGTTCTTTCTTGAACCGCCTTCAAAGATTAATTTTGGCGTCACTGATTAGAATAAGGGACTCTTACATAATTCACCTCTTAAATGAAACTCAGGATTCTACGTTCCTAGGGATTTTAATGTATTACAGGGTTTGAACAGTTCATCAATTTTATCTTATTTCTATCAAATCAAACATTAAATTTGTCCAAATTTACGAATCTCTCAGTGTCTCTGCAACCCTTAATTTAGTGCATTACGAACTAAGGACTCCACAGTGACACTGAAATATTAAATATCAACAACTAGGATTTGCCCATCTCTGATTAGTAATTATGAATTGTACTGATGTTAGCTAAAGTTCAGTAACATTGGGACTCTAAACATTAATATTTGAGACTTTCTTATATTTTGTGTGATTATTGATATATAGGTTACTAGTAAATAGTATTTTATATATGAGTATTTTAGTGTTTAAAATTATTTATTAACTTATATAAAATTAAATAATCTTGACTTATTTTTTAAAAAATTATAAATGAACTAAAGTTTTATTTTAATTAATATATACATTTATCACCGGAATAAATCTATAAATAAAAGTTTTAGATTATCACTCGACATAAAAACAACTCTATATCAACATCGATAAATAATTTGAAATAATCTCTAAATTCTGTGTAGTAACCCAATTTTCAAGCCAATATGAGTTTATTAATTATAAAAAGAAAAGGGAAGGGGTGATATAGCAAGAACATGGAAGAGGGAATCAAGTCAAAAGTGAAGGTGGATACAAAGAAGCAAAAAGAGTGGGGAAGACAAGTTCCAAGAATCTCCAGAAACAAGGCCATCCGACAGACACACAAACTCCCTTTCTTTCTTTTTTTTTTCCATAGAACAATGTAAACATGTCTCTCCATACACTGACCCCATACCTTGTTCTATATTCATGTCTAATACCACCTAGTTATTGCATCATTATTTGTTCTTATCTGTTTCCCTTTTCTCTGTGTTTCTACCACTTTCTATCTTGCCAATCACAATAAATAATTAAAAACAAAATTGTTTCTATTCTTTTTAATATTATACCAAACATGGGTCAAACTGAAAACAAACACAGTGACAGTGCTATATAAATATAATAAGCTATTATTCCTTAATAAATCTTTTCTATGCAAATGGTATTGACATGAATGGAACAATCTTTTGCCTTTTTCTTTTCATCTTCAAAGCGTTCCTTTTGAGGTAGTGCAATGCAATTGGGATTTTTCTTTTAATTAGAGATCTTATATGGTCATATATCATTGGGGGTCAGTCATGGAATCTAAACCTGAAATTAGGCAAAGTGAGAACTGAAATGATAAAAATATTTTCTATATATATTAAATAAGTACAATTAGAACTTCATAATTATATTCAGGGAGAGAAGAATCCAACTAAGACTTTCCATATAAGTACAAGAACTAACACAACTTATACATACTGCAAAACAGATTATGGATTGCGTTTCTGTCAGTTCCCTCAGGATTTATTTTCTATTGATAATTCTTTTGTTATTGTTTTTATTTTACAGAGGAATGTGAAAAGGTTCTTTGGGTTATGGAGTTAATAATCCACTATAATTATTTAATCTTAAGAAGAGAATGATGCAATGGGAGTATTATGCTGTATAATCAAACTCTAATTTTCTATATTTCAATTTTAATTTAGTTATTAAATTTTTACTTTTATTTCATTTCAATTATTCAACTTTAATCATATTTTATTTACATTATACTTTGGTCACCTCTATCAAAAGAGTAATTAGAACAACTAAATGCAATATTTCAATTCCTAAATGAGTAAACTGTAATTCGTATTAAAATTAACTTAAAATTAGGTTCAAAATATAATTATCTCAAGAAAAAGAGCAGAGACAATCATTTGGTGGTATAGCATAAAGCAAAGTTTATGTTTCCACAATGCTCCATTCTCTCACATACTTACTCCCTACTAAGAACAAACCCAATTCGAATAAAATTCTTTGCCATATAAATTTTATCACAAAATAGTTAAGAAAGAAAAGAAAGCATGTGGATCCATTTCTAATTGTAGTGCCCATGACAAGTACAAGACAACATTCACAAAAACTATAATAAAAACTATACATGATGTATAATTTAGAAGCACATAACTTAGTGTTACAAAAGGGTGGGACATTTGATCTATCATTCTCCTAAATTATGGGACTTTGTCTTGTGGGTTTTTTTTAAAAAAAATTTTCTTTTTAAGATTTAGGTCTAAGTCCATTGGAGATTAGGGTACTTCTCTCTCTCTCTATTAGATTTTTGTACATTTTCTATTTCTTGTTTCCCTCTCACAAGCCAACCAAATCTGCCAAAGATGAGAACCATTTTCTGTTTTGGCATTTGGCAAGACATGTTCATTGTGTATGGTCCTAAATCTAATTGGGGTCTAGCTCTAGGGTGATTAATTTAAAATCTGTTAGTCACATGGGCAAGATTAATATGCAATTCATAAATTACCTTCATTGCATTTTATGCAATTTTCAGGAATCTTGGCTAAAAGAAGAGGGGGGGGAACTATTTCTATTATTAAACTATAAATGTGACAATATGAACTTTCATTTGATTCATTCACAATACACAAAAAGGGCATTCCAAGCTTTCATGATTTTTAATTAGTTTTGGGATGATTATCTAGTGCCTGGAGATGTTCTCCTGATTTAAATCTATAATTTCTGTATCATAAAACGAGCAACTTTATATAATGCAATAAAATAACATTTATTTTCAGTATAATTTGGAAAAAGAATTTAATTGCATATTTGACATGAACAAATATTTAAGGTAACCGTCCAAATGATATCGTACTATGCATGCCTAGAGATTTTATAAAAGAAAAACAGTTTGTTTCTAAATCTCTAAAATGAGTGGTATTGTGACTGAATTAATTTCCTTTTTCCTTATATCAAAAGAATTTTCTTTTCCCTCATTTACTTTCCGAATTATGAGTGTTATATAATGATCATTAGTTCTATATTTCAGTAAAAATTTGTTTCAATCATTTAACTTTAATTATATTTTAATTTAGTCATCTCACAAATGAAAGATTAATATTTGGAATAACAGACAATAAAAAAAATAATTAAATAGGAGAAACATGACATGTAAATCTTCTTATTGACAAGTAACTAAAATTGTAACTAATTAAATTAAATGATTAATATAAATTAAATTAGAGTTTTATAATAAAATAAAAATAAAATTCAGTGGCTATTTATTTTATTATTGTCTCTCGTGAACAAAGCTGAAGTGGCTTTTCTATCTTCCAAATTTCTTGTCATTGTTGATGCTATAGTTTTCTTTGTTCCTAAGTAGTGTTGTTGTTCTATCCTTTCCCTTCTCTTATTTGGTTTAATTATGATATTCTTTGAATATTAATGTTTCCTTTTTCTTTTTCTATTTTTTTCTTTTGCTTTTTATCTTTAAATCATTCTAGAAATTTTTGGCATGCCTCTTTTTATATATATATATATATATATCCAGTAGACCCATAGATCATGGAACAAATAGGGTGGGTAGGCCCAACCACCACACTACACATATAGACGCGACCCCCCTCGTTACCATACGTGTGACTCTCACCGCATACGGCTCGCACAAAGACTCCTAAATCCATCCTGAGCCTTTTCTTCCACCTCTCCTCTCCAATTCTCGATCAAACTTGCATTCCCCAGGCGCTATTAAATAAAATGGGAGTCTTTCCTTCGCCTATCGTATGTATCGGCTTGGCTTCGTCCCGAACCAAGGAGGCATTCTGGCGGGCGCGTGCGTGTAGGAAGTCCGACCACTACATAAGCTAAAACTAAAAAACTACAACTACAAGCTAAGCCGGAAGCGACTCGCTTCTATTCTCGTTGGGATATATATATATATATATATATATATATTCATTTTAAATTTTTTTAATATATATACTTAAATTTTGACATATACAATTTTTATTTTGACATATAGAATTCAAATTTATATCTAGTTTTATAATTTTTTCTATTAATTTATTGATTAATAAATTACATTTCTAATCAAATATCGGCTTTAATTAAGAAATTTTTTTTATTATATTAAAAGAATAACTTACTTACAGCGATTAAATAAAAAAAATTAATTTGATAGAACTCAATTAACTAATATATTTTCACTTATATATATAAATAATTAATTTTTATGGAGGTTATTGTTTTTAAAATAAATAATAAAAAATTTATTTTCTTAAAATGTCAAATACTTTTAATTTTAACTTTTAGAAATAATTTTATAAAAATTCAATTTTCTTTTAAAATATCTTTTCTGTGAAATAAAATATATATCCAACTATTATCTAAAAAATAATAGGAGGGAGAAAATAAAAATCTTAGTAAAAGATAATGATTGAGAAAACTCAAGAGAGAGTATTAGAGTTTTATTTAACTTTTAGACATTATGTTACTTGTTTTCCCTTTGGGTCTTTTTCTGTATGAAAGAGTTCTCAGTGTTTCCATACTCTTTTTGTAAAACAAAATTATGATTATTAAATCTTAAACTAACAAATACAATATCTAAAGAAATAAATAAAGTTGCCTTAATCTCTAAAATGATAGAATTAGAGCACTTCTTTCAATATTTTGACCATTGACCACTTCAATTGGACTCACTTGTAGGACAAAGATAGTCTATGGTATACAATACACAAATATAACCTAAAATACAATGGTATCCAATGCATGTGTTAGTGGGAGCCACAATCCCAACTCCATAAAGATTTTGAAATCAGGTGGCAAAATCAGAAAAAATCTGAAAGACAAAATTATGGCCAAGGTACAATTGAAATTACTTATCATGGCCCATTCCAACTTGTGAAAAATCAATCAAACAAGAGGGGGGGGAAAAAGATTACCTGCTGTGGATTTGATATAAGATGTTGAATTTACTATGGGTCCCCAATAAAATGAATAAGGATACCTAGGAAACCCACAAAAGTCATTTGGTTGGGAAAGGGAAGGTGACCTAACTAAATTTTTTGCCAGAGCAGAAGTAGAGAGTACACATGAAATATTTGGGGACTATAATGGAAAGTAACTTGACACCTACTCAAAAGTTAATTTTGTAAGGTCCCAATCACCATTATCAACTCCTATACTCCCCTCTTCTAACATGACTAAATGAGTAATTTTTGAGAAACTATTTGAAGAAATTTGTATTTTTATAATGAATTTGACCTCTTTTATATTGTGTTTGGTTGAAATTTATTGTAAATATAAAATTTATGTATTTTGAATGAAATAAAAGTTAATTTAGAATTCTATATATTTAAATTTGTAGAGAATTAATTATAATTAAATTAAATTCTATCAAAATAGGTAAAATTTGTAAATGAATTATACATTAGTTTGTCAATGTATTCTACAACACTAAATATCTTCTTTAACTTTATCATTTCTATTTTACTTTATTTCTCATATATTTTTACTAAATTAAATGAATTTCTTAATGGATTTCAATTAAATATTAACATTAATGAATTTAATTAATCCCTATTAAGAAAGAAAAAATGGAAAAGAAAAAGAAAGAATTAAACATTTCCAAATAGGAAAGAATTATGAAAGTTGAGAGTAATTGAGTTATTCAAATTATATGTACCTAATATGATGTATTTCAGACTCTTATATGGGATCTTAAAGTCTTATTGATCTACACGGAGATATTATAAAGAAAATTCTAAATCCCTCTAAGATCATTTTTTTTCTTGTTAAATATGTATCTCGTTCTCGGATAAAATCTAACCAAAGTCAATCCTCCTAAAATTTAGATTTAGTTACTCAGCTATATAAATTTAAAATAATTTGATCGGCTATCAAGTGTTAAGCTCAAAATTGATATTAACACACAAACAGAAGTGAAAATACTTCGATACTTTATTATGCAGAATTGGCTTAGTTAATTAGCCATAAGAAGAAGACTAGGTCTTCTATACAAGATACTAGCAGTTAGTTACGGGAGATAAAAACAAATCATAAAAATAGAACAACTAATAGACTCCTAAAAACTAGGAGATTATTTATAACTTAAAGACTTAATCAAGCCTAACAATGCCTCTTGTAAACTGAATGCAGTAGCAATCAGTTTAACCTTTCACACACTCCTAACTTGTCACACAACTTTGTAAAAGCTTATAGCCGTAAAGGCTTGGTCATGACGTTTGCAATTTGGTCTTTTGTGCCACAATGAACCAGCTTGACAACTCCTTCCTTTGTAAGATCCCTCAGAAAATGAAACCTGATGTCAATGTGTTTGCTTCGACTATGAAGTACAGGATTCTTTGACAATTTGATTGCTGAATTATTATCACACATGATTGTAGTGCATATTGGCTTCTCCAACCCGAATTTCTCCAAGATTCTTCTCATCCAAACACACTGACATGCACAGGAGGCTGCTGCAATGAATTTAGCTTCTGTTGTGGATAATGTCCCAACAGGTTATTTCTTGGATGCCCATGATACAACTCCACCATTCAAAAGAAATACATACCCACTTGTGCTCCTTCTATCATCCACATCGCTTGCGTAATCGCTGTCTGTATAGGCAGTTAACTCTTCAACCATTCCCTTCTTGTAGAACAAACCAAATGACATGGTACCCTTCAAATAACGCAGTACTCTTTTTGCGGCCTGCATATGCTGCTCAGTAGGGTCTGCCATATACCTGCTAAGTAGACACACAACATACATTAAATCTGGCTTTGTAGCTGTGATATACGTCAGACTCCCAATCAGGTATTTGTACAACGTTGCATCCACTTTAGCTCCTTCACCTTCCTTGGAAAGTTTTGATCCCGGCACAATTAGGTTTTTTACTGCATTGCCACTGTGCAAATTAAACCTCTTCAAAAGTTCCCCAGCATACCTCTTTTGATTAATAAAAATCCCTTTAGCTCCTTGCATGACTTCGACATTAAGAAAGTACTTCATTCTTCCCAAGTCAGTCATGTCGAACTCCTCTTTCATGGACGATTTGAATTTTACAAGCATAATATTATCATTCCAAGTAAATATCAAGTCGTCTACATATAAAAAGACAATGAGAATTTTGTTACCTTCTCCTGTTCTGACAAATAGTGTATGCTCGTATTCACACTTCAAAAATCCTTCCTTAGAGAAGTATGCCTCAATTCTGCTATACCATGCGCGTGGTGCCTACTTTAATCCGTATAAAGCCTTGCTGAGTTTATATACTTTATTATCCTCTCCCTTTTGAATGTACCCCTGTGGCTGCTCAATATAGACATCTTCACATAGCTCACCATGTAAAAATGCGCTTTTTACATCGAGCTGATAAACCCACCATCCTTTCTGCGCAGCCAAGGCTAAAAGTATGCGTATTGTATCCCATCTTGCTACTGGTGCGAATACTTCATTGTAGTCCGCTGCTTATTGCTGCGCATAGCCCTTGGCTACAAGCCGGGCTTTGTGCTTGTCTACTTCACCTCTTTCATTTAATTTAGTCTTATATACCCACTTGATGCCAATTTTCTTTGCTCATGTAGGTAAATATGTAAGACACCATGTCTTATTTCTTTCTATTGCTTCCAATTTAGATTCCATTGCTTTCCTCCATTTTTTCATCTCCCTCAGCCTCTTCGAATGTGGTTGGATCCTCAAGACTAGCATACATGACCAGATTACTGGTTTCTTCTTCTTCTGAGAGTCCCTTCCCAGTTTTGTAGTCCTGTAAATAAGAGGGTGCTTTTTGAACCCTGGTGTTTCTTTCTCGTTCTTCATCAGCATCTCTTAGTGCTTCTTGCTCTAGATCAGTTGCACCGGGCTCTTTATCACATCCTTCCCAGATCAACTGTTCATCACTAGTCTCTCCGATTGCTTTCTCCCACACACAACCTCTTTCTTCCTCAAATACAACATCAAGACTCATCACTACTGTTTCCATAATTGGATTAAATAGTCGATATGCTTTTGACTCATTATACAATTAATACACAAGTAACACTCTTGTCATCCAACTTCTTCCTTCTCTGGTCTGGAACGTGCACATGAGCCAAACAGCCAAACACTCTGAAATAGTCTACATTTGGTTGCACTCCACTCCACATCTCCTCAAGTGTCTTCTCCTTTATCACAGAAGTCGGACTCTTGTTTAACACATCCACTGCCCATCTAGCTGCTTCTGGCCAAAACCTCTTAGGAACTTCTTTGTCATTCAGAATGCATCGCACCATATTCATGATGGTACGATTTTTGCATTCGGCTACTCCATTCTGCTGTGGTATGAATGCTGTTGTGAGTTACCTGCTTATGCCTGTTTCCTCACAAAATATTTTAAACTCATTTAAAGTTAAATTCTCCTCCTTTGTTAGTCCGCAAGCAACCCTATGTTTCTCCAGCCTCTTTCTCGACTTGACTTTGGAATTTCTTGAATAGATTAAAGGTATCAGATTTGTTTGATAAGAAATAGATCCATACCTTTCTGCTATAGTCGCCAATGAAGGTAAGTTTGTATTTCTTATCACTGTTTGAGCCAGGGGTTATCGGACCACATAAGTCTGAATGTACCAGCTGTAACCTTCTTGATGCACTCGGGATGGTCTCTCGATGTTGTTTCCCAATTAAACAACTGGTGCATGTTGCTGCTGTTGTGCCTTTTAAAATTGGCATCCTTCTCACCATGTTTTGATATTTCAAGGTTCTTAAACCTTTATAGCTCAAGTGCCCGTACCTATGATGCCAAAGTCTGAACTCATCTTCTGTCGTAGTTTGTAGGCACTTTGACTCTCCAATTGCTGCTTCTGATTTGTTTGCAATTAACATGAACATTCGATTTGTTGTCATCCATCTTTGCATTATCAGACCCTTCTTTGGATGAAACAACTTGCATATTCCATGTTGTATTAGGATAGTAACTCCTCTTTCTCGGAGTTGTCCTATACTGAGTAAATTACTTCTCAAATCAGGCACAAAAAAGACATCAGTGACAGTATGAGTTACCCCATCTATTTTCAGACGTATGTTCCCTTTCCCCATCACTTTCATCCGAGAGTCATTCCCCACCTTCACGGAGTGACGAAAATCTTCATAAAAATCTGAGAACCATAGCTTGCTGCCGCACATATGGTTGTTGCACCCTGAATCTAAAAACCATAATTCTTCCTTCTTTGCATTGTTTGTCTCTACAAACGCCATGAGCAGCATCTCATCCTCCTCCTCTATCTCGGCATAGTTAGCCTTTCGATCCCGTTCTGGACATTTGTATTGAAAATGTCCAAGTTGATGGCATTTAAAGCACTCAATTACCGCTTTGTTCAGTGGCCTTCCTCTGCCTCTCCCTCTTCCTCGACCTTGCATTCCTCTGCCTCTGCTTCCACGATCTTCATGAGTAACCTTCAACACCTGCTCTTCTCCACCATTGACAGATTTTTTAAAATTCTGCTCATGGACTAGCAATGAGCTTTGTAGAGCATCAACTCAGAGACTATCAATATCTTTAACTCCTCAATTGAACAAACAATGTAATGGAAGTTCTCAATTAAGGTGCGTAGAATTTGATCCACGATCTTGACGTCTGCCATATCTTCTCCACAGTTCCTCATGTCATTAGCCACTACCATTACTCTTACAAAATAGTCTGAGACAGATTCTTCACTCTTCATGTCAAGCAATTCAAAGTTCCTTCGTAAAGTCTGCAACTAGGCACGTTGCACTCTTGCGTTTCCTTGATATTTGATCTTCATTGAGTCCCATAATTGCTTGGAGGTCTCCTTCAAAGTAATTGTCTTGAGAATGGTCTTATCGATTGAGCTAAAAAGATAATTCTTTGCTTTCAGATCCTTCAATCTTGCTTCGTCAAGAGTCTTTCTTTGTGCATCAGACAATGTTTCATAGTCTCCATCAAATTTGGGAATGCACGACGGAGCAAAATTGCTTAATTCTGCCATCTTGTTTGATAACTCTCCATGATTCACTCGTGTTTCCCTCTGCAATTTTACTCAAGTTTCTCTCCCTGATTCACTCGTGTTTCCCTCACCCCAGATCAGTCTTCTTTGACAGCTCTGATACCAGATTTGTTAAGGTTAAAACTGATATTAACACACAAATAGAAGTGAAAATACTTTGATGCTTTATTATGCAGAATTGGCTTAGTTAATTAGCCATAAGAAGGAGACTCCATACAAGATACTAGTAGTTAGTTACGGAAGATAAAAACAAACCATAAAAATAGAACAACTAATAGACTCATAAAAATTAGGAGATTATTTATATCTTAAAGACTTAATCAGGCGAATAATTTAGTAAAAGAATAACTATCATATATTATATAAATAAATTTTAAGTCATTCTAATATACTATAAGTATAGGGTACCATGATATTATTTTAATTTTAATAATTTATTAATATAATTAATATTAAATTAATCAATTATATATAGTGATCAATTAAATATATTATTTTTATTTATTAAGAATATTTATTTATTTCTAGAATTTAATTAGTAGTATTTGACAATTATAAAATTTCATTATAGAATTTTAACTCATATAAATAATTAAGAATCATATATAAACACATTGACAATCTATACATATAAAATAGATAAATTATTTAAAATAATATTAATTAATAGTCTAAAATAAAATAAAAAATAGATTTATAATAATAGTCATAATCGATATCTAGCAAAACCCATCAATTTCAGGGATCCGAACTTCATATGGATTTTAAAAGAAAAAAGATTGTGAAGATTCACTTTGAGAATGAATGCTGTACACCTGAGGAACTGTGATTTTGACAATCAATGTTCACAACATTTAGAACACTAGTTAAGCAGGAAAATATCAACCACAGATGCCATGATCGAGGCTTTGGGCATATTTAGTTACCATGATGGAGTTCACCTAATCTAATTTGGAGGTTATTCGAAAGTTAATTTAAGCATCTAACAGCCTCTTGCATATGATGGTTGATATTGGCATCATTCAACATAATATATTAAGATTGTACCATAGAAAATATATTGTTAAATAGGTTTAACTATTTCTATAAAAAAAAACCTTATAATTTCTGTATTCTTTATTAATTTTAGTAAAATAAATAAATTTAATTTGAATATTATATTTTAACAGTAATTTCAATTTTATTATCCCATAAAATTATCAATTAAATGTGCTCACATACCCTGAATTCTGATGGTAAAAAAAAATTGAAATAATGATTTCACTATTAAAATATTTTATTTAAATATATAAAACTAATAGATAAACATTTAAAATTTAATTATATAATTTTAGTAACGTAACGGTTCAATGATTTTCTTTTATTGCCACCGGAATTTATATAAATGATGATTAGTAGACCCTAACCCTAATGAAGCATGATACAGCTTTGCATACAGAGTTAACATGTAGCAGCCGCCAGTCAATAATAGTAGCTCTCATAGGCTAATAATTTGCTTCTTAAGCACTTTAAACTGCAAAAACTCCGGCTGTGATTTTGAACGTGTTATTAGAATAAAATATTTCAATATCAAAATATTCCACTATTCTATTTCGGACTATTTCAGTTATATATGTAAGTTAATTCTAAATTATTAAAATATAATATTATAAAAATATTGTTTATAATCTAATTAAATAGTATATTGGAAAGCAATAAGTACATATATATCTAACTTTTCATTATCATAGAATTATAATAATGAAAATTTTTTTATAATACAACCGGTTAAATTATAAAATATTATTTTATCGAAAAAATTATAAAAATCAAAATTTCATAAGTTTTAAGTTATTATTAAATAATATAGATTAGATCATAAAAAATTATTAATTAGTAAAAAGAAAATATGGTTAAACTATAGAGTGCTAGATGAGGTGATAGGTAAAGATAAATAGATGATTATTTGAAATCTTAGATTTCAATTTGTTTTTATTGATAGAGAAAAAATAATTTTATTGTGTTAGGGTTAAGTGTTACCGAATTATTTAATTCAATTCAGTAATATATATTTTTCTATAAAATTACTTCATTTCGGACTATTTCATTAATCTCGACTGAAATGATAATTTTTATCCAATCACAGTTATTCCTGTCCAAAATAGTTAAAATTTTAACTAATATAGAATACAAAATATTTTATTTTATTTTTTAATAAAATAAGATATCTCGATCCTTCGAAACGAAACGGAACATAATCGATAAGCTTAGATTGAAAGATGCAACAATAATACTGTATCATTCTCTAATGTTTGATCACCTTCCTAATTTATATCTTTATTTTATACTTGAAATTCTGGTTCGGCCCCTACCACAGAGATGGAGAATAAGCTGGAAGACTAAATCCTGACCGTCGAGTTCAAATTTTGAATGGCCCACTTAAAATCCCCGTCTTATTATAAAGATAAAGAGAAACGAAGAAGGAATGACAGTGACTTATATAGGATGTGGCGTCTCAAAAGATATTTTGAAAGTGACATATGATATTTCTTTTTCTCTTTTCATCTTTCGGCGGGAAATTCAAAACATTTTTGCGGGAAAATCAAGCAAACCCAAAGCAGATAGTCGCACGCCGCTACTTTTCTTTTTCTCCCTTAAAACAATATTAAATTTTAAAAGCAAATAGTGGAAATTTATTTAATAAATAAGACATAAATAACTAAATAATAAAAAAAAACAAAAACTTTGAATAGCCAGAAAACTGAAGAGGTTAGTTTTTGCAGGCTGGTTGGCCAGCAGACCAATGGCCGTCCCCACCGCCTTCCACTTCCAAATACTGCTCCTGTCTTCATCTGTTCAACGCCTCAACGCGCACCATGCAGAGTGCGTGCATTTTGGCACTATCTACACTTGCGCCATGGATTACAATATAAAATTCAGCTTTTTTAATTAAAATATTAATTTAGTATTAATAAAAGAATAAAATTAATTTACACTCACATATCTAATACAATACATATATCAATTTGAATATATTTTAAACTTTTAAGATTAATTTTTAAAAAATTAATTAAGAAAATTAATATGTATTTCGAAAAATTACATAGAAATAAGGTTTTAAAATGTACTTGAAATTGTTATTAGTACTGGAGAAGCAAATCTAATGTTTTATTCAATATATTGATTTTTAAAATCTTTATAAGCAGTCTCTAAATTATACTTTTAAAAAAATTATCAATTTATTTACTTTTCTAAAAAATAATTTATGTTAAAAATTAAAGCTAAACAATCTCTTAGTCAGTCGAACTATTTGCTTCTCTTCTATTGTGATTGAAGAAAGAGTTTTTTTTCTTTATTTTTTTAACTATAATGAAATCATTTCACTTAACTTACGAGATAAAGATTAACATCATAAAATATTATTGTATTGATAACTTTAATAATCTAATCTGCAATTCTTATAAGGACTATTTTTCATTCAAAAAGTGAGACTCACGAATTACCTCATCTTATTTGAAATAAATTGTTAATTCGATTGCATCGCATAGGGTTAGTGTTTTATTATTGATAAAGAAATCTACTGTGACCAAGTTTAAAATCTCCAAAAACCATTCATTCTTTATAATTCTTACAAGGCAAATCCACAACAATTTTGTTAAAGCTTCTATTCAATAAAATATGTATAAAGATTATGTGTTTAGTTCAAATTTATTAAGAAATTTATTTAATTTGAAAAAAAAATTATGTTATATTTAGTTAAAATTTATAAAAAAATTAATTTGTTCTAAAAAAAGATATGAAAAAATAAAATTGAAATAATAAAGTTGAAAGATATAATTTGGTGTTATAAAATATATTGACTTACTAATATAGAATTCATTTGAAAATTTTACCAATTTTATTAAAATTTAGTTTAGCTATAATCAATGCTATACAAATTTAATTATACAGAATACTTAATTAGTTTTTACTCAATTATACAGAATACTAAATTAGTTTTTATAAATTCTTATGAGTTTCAATCAAACACTATGTTAGAGATCAAATAAAATAAAAGAAAATATAGTTCAAAAAGATACCTTAATATAATGAAATATATTAACTCATTAATGTATAATTTATTTAAAAAATTTATATTTTCTGTTAAAATTTAGTTTAGTTATAACCAATTTCATATAAATATAATTACTTTGAATTATAAATTAATTTTCACTCTATTAAATAATTTTTAAATAAATTTTATAGATTTTAACTAAAGATAGTATAATAAAAAATTAAAATTAATTTTAATAGAACTTCATTAGATATGTGTTTGAGATTATTTTTTTTGAGTATTAAAAATATATATTTAAATTTTGTTGATTTAATGCATTAATTTTTATAAAATATTTTTCTTAAGTTTATTTTATTTCTAAAAGAAAAAATCAGTTAACTTATTATTTTGAAAATTCAAGAAACAAAATATAATAAAAATCTTGCATGATAAACCAGCCTAAGAGCGAAAAAGATGAGCACAAATAAGTCGTGCGGTGAAGAATGATTAGACACGCACACTTGGTTGAGTGTGGACGAAGACACATTCATCGCCCTACATTTTGGTCATCATCCCTCCAATAAATGAACTAACACTGGCACAATTCCGGCCTACACTTTCATATATGCATTTCTTAAATTTAAAAAGTATAATATATATTTCTACCATTTTCATATCAGTGGTGGTTTTTTTTTTTTTTGTTATTCTATATTTAATTAATTTTAATAAATAAAAATATTATTATTATTATTTACTTTTGAGAATTTTTATGGTTCTTTATTTATGGAATTTAATGAATTCTTCGTCTATAATACAAGAATTCAGCAAAATAATAATGAAATTTAGTGATAGAGAATTTAGGATACAACAACGGTATAATAAGCATTATAAAGATTTTAATTCTTTTAACAGCTCTTATCTTATCGTTAGAGAATGATGTGATAGATGCCAAATTATAGCATCACTATTTTAAAAGGTTTAATTGTTATAAATTAAACGTTTAATCTTTCATTTTTAAAATTTTATTTAATTATTTTAAAATTTTAAAATAAATATTTATTTTTAATTATGTTTAATAATATTTTTCTGATAAATTTTTTAAAATTTACAATAAAAAATAATATAGAAAATCAATTATATTTATTAAAATAATAATAATTATAGATCAATAAAAATAATTTATTCTAAAGCTAAGAATATGACCATTAAATTCTCATATATGATTTAAATGTAATAATTTATTTTATTAACTCATAACAGAATTGATTAGCCATGTTATATTATTACTGAAAAATATTTTAAAAAATAAACTAAAAATATATATATTTATTTTAAATTTTTTAAATTATCAAAAATATACAATTTAGAATTTAATTAATAAATAGATCTTTAAAAATACTTTTACTTTTTTTAGTTTTAGTTATATATTTAATTAGTAATAAATTAATTTATTTTTTAAATTTTACTAGCTGTTTTTACCTTTCATGCCCTTATTCATTTAGCAACAAATTAAAAACATAAATCTTTTGTTTCAAATTTTGAAATAAAATCACAGTCTAATTTTTTATTTTTCACTTATTTATTATTTTAGCAATGAGCTTTTATACATTGTTAAATCTAGTTTTTATATATATAAATATTCTTTTCGTCATTTTTATTATACCATTTGTTTCTTTGCCCATTTTCTCTCCTTTTATTTTATTTTATTTATTCTCTTTCATTTAATTTGTATTCTCTATGATTTCCTACTTCCTTCTTCTTTACATTTATTTCTTTATTATTTTTATTTTCTTCTACTTTTTATTTCTCTCATTTTATTTTCTTTTATTTTTCTGTATCATTCCTCTGTCTATCTTTCTTCTCCATACTACAATACGTGAAGCAATTTAATATTGGTCCTGCCATCGGTCCTCTGTTTTTTGTTGGACCAATGTCAGTTGGGCTTGAATTATTTATATATTTATTCGTACATCTAAATATTTTTTATATTTATTAAATAAAAAAATATAAATTAGAACTTATGTAGATTAAAATTATTTAATGTCTTAAATGACTATCGATCGCTGCTTAAAACATTTAATCAAATGCTATAATATAATAATTAGCAAATAAATTACTCTCCAATAGCTTTGTTAAATCCTCATTTTAGGTTGGGTTTGTTTTGTTGAGAAGATGTTTTGTTATCATTTGAATGGAGTTGTGTAGGGAAGGTTAAATTTGGTAATATAAAATTAATTGTACATCACAGTAATACGCTGCGTATCTATTAATAAGTGTGTTTAGACTAAATTTGATTATTTGAATTTATGTTTTATTTTGGTTATTTACCTTTTTATTTGCAAGAGATGTTGCAAAATACTTTTATATTGTGGGTCTAGTTTTTGTTTTGGAATGCGTAATGCAGAAAGACGTGTTGACAGTGTTTATTATTTTAACGGTAAATGTATTAGAGAAGACGGAAAGTTATGGACTATTTATCTACCAGAATAAAGTATGCATATAATCAAGGCGAATTGAGCTTTTAAATACTTAGGCTTGTATTTGAGTTTAATAGATATTAATATTTTTAAATTTAAAATGAGCTCATTTTAATTATTTAAATTTTAAATTTAATTTAAAATTGACTCGTAATTAATTTGATTATGAATTCAAACTTGAACTCGTATTCAAATTTGAATTTATGTATTATATGATTAAATTTAAATTTAAATTTAATTTCAAACTCATATTATATTTGGTTGAAGTCAACTTATAAAATTTATTTATAAATTTAAAATTTATGAGAATAAATTTAAATTTAAATTTTAATATAATTAAATTTATGTAATTAAATTAAATTTTAATAAAATAGATAGAATCTTTAAATAAATTATATTGTAGTAAATTAATATATTTTATAATATCAAAATATTTATTTTATCTATATGTTTTTATTTTATTTTTTATATATTTTTTTCTTCTCAAATTAATAAATTTCATTTAAATATAGCATAATAATTAAACTCCAACTGAAATAAAGTACACAATAAAAGGCAATAACGACAATAGCAAATTAGAATACAATAAATTTCATACTTTATAATATTGCCATCACTAATGGGAGAACTATTTTAAAATTTAAATCGTTATAGAAAAAAAAATTATCATATATTCACTTTCTTTAAGTTAAAGAATCCGCATTAATAATTTTTATACATGTATATATTTTAGGAAATATTTATTCAATTTAATTTATTAAATCGCATAAATTTATGATAAAAGACAATTTTTTTAAATAGAGATAAAGATAAAAAATTTAAAACAGAAATTAAAAATAAAAATCAAATAAAAGATGTTGTTAAATTATAAACAAACTTGATTTACTAGTTAATTTTTGAGTTTATAAATTATAAATTTTTAAACAAGTCGATTTATAAATTTATTTATCAATTCAAAAATTTAAATAAATTAAATATTTTTTAAATACAAGCTCAATTCAATATTAAATAGAATTATAACCCAAATTCGACTCATTTTAACTTAACAAATAAACTATAAATAATTTTTAATGGATTGCCAAAAAACTTAGCTTTTGTGCAGCTCTAGACTAAAGCCTAGTGTTTGTTTGCAAAGAAAATATTGCGTTCCTTCAAATCTCTTCTGCTTTCTTATTTTAAATGTATTTTAATATTATGATATCAAAATAATAAAAAATGGAAATACAGACACCGGCTGCTGATGTAATATTTCTATAAGTGTATATATTTTTAATATTTTACTGATTTAATAATCATCAGTAGTGATGGATATACATCAAAACGACATTCCACGTCAAATCACCAGACACATCAAAATCAAAAATCGAAGTTTTCAACTTTTTTTTTTATTGAACAACTTTGATTTATAAATATTTTCCCGGTATTTTTTACCAAACGGTGACGTCCCTTTCGGCTGGTGAGTCACGTCCCCACTGCGTACGTATCCCTTCTTTCGCTTCCCTCTTGAAATTTCCTAAAACAATGTTTTTGCCTTTTATATATTAATTTTTGTTGTGTTTTTTATTAATTCTTTTTTTATCATTATATCTGTCACCCTTTTGGCGGGAAGTTTTATCAATTCGACTTAATGGTGCTCGTTGCGTCCGGCCCTTAGATTGGCATAGCCGAGCCCCACGAACCTAACGCCCGTTACGAGTTCTAACGCATAAAGGATAATAATAATAATATATTATTTATTATATTTATATGTATAAGTACATGAATTCATTATTATGTATAGGTGTATTTACTAGTTTAAATTAATAGAGTTATTATAAAAATATAATAATTATATTTCAAATTTAGATTTATTTGACAAGCTTAAAAAATAAAAATAAGGATAATGTTTTTAATCTATTCAAACAAAATAAAATTAATAATTTTAATATTTTTATTTCCATCAAAATTATAAAAATATATATATATATATATAATAATATATTTTAACTCACTAAAATAAAAAAATCACCGTTAAAATAATTATATTTTATATTTTCAGTGTTAATTGTTAATATCTACGATTTCTTTATTTTATATCATAATTTATATTTTCATGTAATTTTATTAATTTTGAATTTATAATTATATATATTTTTATTTTTAGTTGATTTATCTTATATTCATTGAGATAAATATCTTAATCAAATCAGCTTATTATATTTTTTTAATCAATATTTTTCCAGTTGGTGTAATTAATTTTTTATTTTAAATTTTAAATTTTAGAATGAAGAAAAAAAATAATAAGAAAATGATGTTAATTTTTTACCCTTAAAAATGAAAATAAATTGAAAAATTGAAAAATTGAAAAAATTTATATTCTGTTAATTCCTCCTCAAAATAGAATAAGTAAATAAAAAAAAAGAGAGAATAGTACCTAAACTATAATGAAATAATTACTTGCCTTTTCTAAGTATTTAAACACCATTTATCCTAACAAATGAAATAAAAAAATACATAAGATTTAGTCTACTCTACTTTTTCATATTTTCGTTATCCAAATATGAAACAAAAAATGAAAATTCTTTTGGTTTTTTTCTAGTTTTATTTTATTTTCTTCCTGAAAAAACAAAAGGATTAAAAAAGTACAAAAGCAAACTCTAACAATAATAAGCTGAGTTTGTGAAACTCTAATTATGGTGCATTATTGGAATAACAATCAAATATTTTATTTAAAAGAACTTTAAAAATGAAAGAAGAAAATCAGAAGATAACAGCCGTTAGAAAAGGGGGGGAGGGTTGAGAGAGAGAGAGAAAAAAAGACAAACGACAGTTAAGCTGCCGAATCTGTACTGTTGCCACGTCATCGAAGATTCAGATTCCCAGGTAACCCAAAAGATATTGCACGGAGGGTAAATTCTTTGATTACAGGACAAATCACGGGGTTTCTATGACACCTGGTTTTAAGCTGTGACCATACACACAGTAACAGTATTAATTTAAGCTGCCTTTTTCTCACAAATTTTTGGCCAAAGTTTCTCCAAAAAACAAAATTTTTGGCCCAAGAAAGCTGTCATTTTTACTAATTAAAATTTGGCTTTATTATATATATATATTAGATAACTTTTATTAGTTTATATAAAATTTCTATTAATAATATTACATAAAAGGACTAAATATATAAATGACTTTCTAAATTTATTTAATTTTTCTATTGGACTCCCAAACTCAATTTGATTCAATTGAAATTTTCAAATTTATGTTATTATTTTTAATTTTTTCCGTCACGGACGTTACGCGCGTGTATTTTATGTCATCTAAAAAGTGCATAAATTCGAATAAAATAATAATATTTAAAATATAAAATAATAGCTAAATATGTAAAAAGCATCTTGAAGTTGTTTTATTTTTGCAATTGCCCTTTGAACTCAACTCTAATTCAATTGGATCTCTCAACTTTACGAGTTATTATTTTTAATTTTTTCAATCATAGACGTTATACGCATATATTTTATGCCATCTATAAAATATATAAATTTAAATAAAATAATAATATTTATATTATAAAATAAGTAAAAATATAAAATGAGAAAAAAAATTAAAACAGTAAAGATTAGTTCTTAAACAAAATTCATTATTTTTTTATCACCGGTTATATATTTTCTTACTACAGTTATTGATTATGTCTATTAGCATAAAAAAGAATCTTTAATGGCAGAAAATACGAAGAATTATAAAAGTTTATTTTAGTCTTTTAAAAATTATTTTATTATTTTATTTAATAAAATTTTAAAAAATAATTTTAATATACAATAAATAACATATTAAAACTAATAGAACAATTTTTTCACAAGAGATTAATCCAACACACTTAACTTCCATTTATGAAGGGTTTAAATAACAATTTATGAAGTTTATATGCCCTATTGAAGTAAAGTTAAATTTAGAGGATATTTATAAAAATAGAATAAATTTTAAAATTCAATCATGTATTTTATCTATTATAAATAACGTTATTGTGAGAATATTAATTTTTTATATTACCATTAGTGAAGAGTTAAAAATAATAATTTATAAAATTAAAAAATTAAACAAAACTAAAATTGAATTTAAAAAGCGAATTATAAATACCTACAAATTGAGTGACTATTTATGTATTTTGCCTGTGTAAAAGGCATGCTACATTGAAGACGGTGAAGCTTTCTAGGATTTCCTCTTTCTTCTTGACAATAAAATAACATTATGTAACTGAGTTAATTTTTCTTTTAAATATTCAGTTGGAATGAATGAATGAATGAATTTTTAAATGGAATTATAGGCTAAATTTCTTTGAATCTATGGAAAATGGTTGCGATGAGTTAATGCATACTTTGGCTCTTTAAACTTTTAGAAATAGTTTCTGGCCATTTAAATTTTCATTTAGCCCTTATAACCATATTAACTAATTTTTTTGAAAAATATATATTTTATTTTGATGTTATTAGGAACCCGTATAAGATAAATGCTATAACATAGAATTTATTTTTACATATGTTAAATAAATTACAATAAAATGTATAAATAATCTCTTGAATTTTTTAAAAATAGTTACTTAACCATTGAAACTTTTATTTTATCCATATAGCCACTTGAACTAGTTCTTTTAGAATCATAAATCTCCTTATATTTAGATGCCATCAGCTTTGGTTGGCAGATATTAAATGCGAGTGATTATGTGATGCATAAATCATATTTAATAAAAAAATTTATAAAAAATTATAACTTAGAGAGTAGATATGTTTAAAATAATAATAAAGTTTTATAATTAATATAAAAAGTATAAATTTATTGATGATGAGAAGTAAAAATTTAAATTTAGAGATTTAGTATTCTAAAAAGTATTATTTTAATTTTTTAGCTTATTTTTCAGTATTCTTTTAATACATTTATAAGTCATTTCAATGTTAAAGTGTTTGTTTTCCATGCGTTCCCAGAAACAATAAAATAAAACTTATGTGGTCCAAAAGAACTAGTTCAAATAGCTATAAGAACCAAACAAAAATTTAAATAATTAAGTAATTAAATGATTATACATACATATATAAGTTAGTAAAAAATGACTTATGTGATCCAAAAGAACAAATTTAGATGACTATAAAAATCAAACAAAATTTTAAATAACTAAATGATTATTCTCGGCCATTTAAAATTGCTTGAAAAAATAAGAGATTATATGAAATAAGAGCTTCTCAATTTGGATAATGTTTTTATTTTATTTTATTTATTTATTAGAGATTCAATAAGCCGTACGCTATGCATTAAAAAATAATTATCTTTTTACATTCGTTATAAAATTAAAATTATCTGATGGGAACTAAAGGGAGTGAGCAATTGAAAGAAATATTTGATGTGATTATGTTGACACCTGTTTTTGGATCATGGAAATTATAAAGTTCATTGCAATAAAACTTTGCTCCATAACCTACCACATCATGATGCTTGCAACAATCACGCCATTATTCTTCACAAAGGAAAATTCAGAAACAAAATGAAAAGCAAAAGTGTGTGTCTATATATATATATATATATATATATATATATATTTATTTATTTATTTATTTATTCATTTTCTATCTTATGATGACAAGACCGAATTAGTCACTTTCATTATGTGACTTTTTTTTTGTAAATAAATAGCTTTTTACCGATTAAGTAGCGTGCGAATTAGTTAACTAGTATTTTATTTAGTCAATAATTTATGGAGCTATATTATCAGTGGCTAAATATAGGATAGTCATTTTCTAATAATATATTCTCATTATAAAAATAATATAGTTCAAGTAATATTAATATATGATTGAAGGGAAAGACTCGAATCAAAATCTTATTAATTTTCATTTACAAGAATACCAATTATATTTTATAATCGTCTTATTTAAAGAAATAGAACCATGCATTATCTATTTCATTTACCAAAACACCTCAATTGAGCTATTTGTAGAACTATTCTAAATTTGGGTTCATAATTCACAATATATTTGGCCTTATATCGAACCAAAAAATTGTTATTCCAAGTTAATCAATGTATATTAACAATACAAGTGATTTTTTTTAAAAAAAAATTGCAAAAAAAGAAAAGGAAAGAAGAAAGTTCATCCTTAAAGTTGTAAGTACGAACTCTAATCTTTAAATAGATTTTTAATCACGAGTAATTAGTGGTAATAAATAACTCAATTTATACAACTATTATGTTTAATAAATAATGTTATATTCAATGTATAATTAATTTTATCTAAAGGTAATATGATAGGCCAAGTAGAACTAAGAAAATCCTTCATCTCCCTCCCTTTAGGTGTCTAGCTATTGACTGTGTGATGCAAAAATGATAAAATGTTTTCCAATGGGTACTAGGTCTCACTCAGTAAAAAGATTAAGGTAAAAGTTAGAATAAGAAAACAATTGACATTTTGGATGGAAGTTTTTGACCATGATGGGGAAGGAAAACTGAAGCAAGAATGATTGTGTGGACAACAAATAATGCAATACAAGAGCTAATGATTATGTCCATGCTTTAATCAGTGAGACAGTGTTAATTAAAGCATCGGTTTAAGGACCCAGAATGTGCTCCTATTTGTTCGCTATTATGCAATCAAAATAATCAGAAAAAAGGTCCCTTCCATGCTCTAATCATCCCATTCATGTCCAACACAGCATGCATCTTTTCTTAATTTTCCTTCATATTATATAACATCATGTATATAAACATACATCATGAAATTTTTGATTTTGGATATTGTCTATACATATAATCCAAATATGCATTTTGCAAATTATATCATTTAGAATTATAATTAATATATATATATATATATATATGTTCATTCATTATTTATTTTTATTTATATGTAGTCTATAATTATTTATTCATGTAATATCTATTTTCATTCGAATATTAAATAAATTTTATAGATATAAATTAAAATATTTTATGTAATTGCCTTAATCTATATTTTGTTTAGAGTTTGATTTTTTCATTTATCATCATTATCCTCAATCTTGATTATGATTCCAATTTGGGATGATAATTAGATGGGTTTTCCCTCTTCAATTATCCTAGTTGGTTCATGATATTGACACCATACCATTTCTAGCCAATATATAGTGGCATAGTTGACCTACCCACATGTAATTTTTGCATGATTGGACTAACCACATCGAGTCATTTCAATTGGTTTACTCTTAAACGATTGATACAAACCTTAAGAATTAAAAGGAGCGCCAAGTATTTAAACCCGTATGCTCCATTTCATTGATTTTTCCTAATGAAACCTGAGTAGGATGGTGCCTTTTGACTTTGAAACCATGCCAAAGGAGCACCATAGATAGATTTTGGAGTCCAAATAAAGAAGTCAGTAAATTAAATCTCATAGAGTTCAATTTCCGTATATAAAAATATTTTCTAGGATTAAATAAAATGCTAACTTTATCTTTTAGGCTCAAATTTATAATTTTAAAGTTATGAGATTTCACTACTTAGAGCAGTTAACTCGAGTTTGATTAATTGACAAAGATCAAATAGTAAACACTAAACTAAAATTAATTAATTTACATTTGATTGAATAATCTAATGTTTAAATTATCCGTTATATTATATTATACTTTTTTTTATCTGATCGCATAAATAGATCATTGGCTTTAAAACTAAAAAGTTGATAAATAATGAATACAGATTATTTAGTTTGAATTTCAAAATTCGAGCACAATATATTTTTAAAATGAAAAGTAAATCTACTTACTAGTCAAGGTGGGTCTAATAAAAGTATATCTTAATTTTAGAGTGATAACAAAGACATGCTTAAACATGTAGTGGGTTAATAAACTAATTTCGCATGATTGTGTGAATGCATGAGATTATAGCAGTGGGACCAATGCTAATTATGATAAACAAAGTGAAATTAATTAGAACTAAAATGGTACCATTATTCCTTTTGTTTTTCCTTTTAAATCTAAACAGTGATCGAGACCTTCAGAAAAGATCACACATACATTTGGTATGATTTTATTAATGAACAAAATGCTCATTTTCGCCCTTGCAATTGCAATGCGGTGCCAAAAAAGTGTCAAAATGAGCTTTTGGACCATTCAAGTCCATAAGCTGTCATTTTCTGTTCAACTATCTCCCAATTCTTATGTAATAGAAAAAAGGGTATCTGTTCTATAATGTTTTAATGATGATTTTTTATTTTACAAATAACAAAGAGAATTGTAAAATCAGAAAAAAGACATGCAAAAAAGCCGGATATTGAATATCAAAAAGAATATTTTTAGAAAAATTTTAAATTTTACTTTTATTATTCTTTTAAATTTAAATGCATAAAAAATGACAATTTGTGAGATTAATAAATGAATTAAAACCCATTTTTGCATATATTTCTTAAACCCACGTTCCAAGTTGAGGGCCAAAATTTATCAAATATTATTTCTCTGCCGATGGGACCATCACATAGAATGTTAATTATAACAAATGATGCTACAAATTAGGTTGATGATAATGTAAATTCAGGTAAAAAGAAATATAAATTTGAACCCAAACAACGGTAAAATTGATGTCTCCTTTATCCTATTTCTGACATTACTTCTTTTATTTTCTTTTCCATGATTATAATTTATGCTAATTTCTTCCTCATTATATGAATTATAAAGAATTTCATATATCATTCAATAGAGTTAGTCCAATTGACGAGAGAATATTTATTTTTCTGATTAACTTAAATATTATTTTTTAGAGATTATTCCAAATATTTACTTATGAATACATTGGGTAAATATAAGAATGCCTCTTTAAAATTATTAGAATATTAAATAATCAGATACCAACATTCTATAAATCAACGAAAAAATAAAATATCTAGTATTTAGAGTTACTCGGAAAAAAATATTCAAATATCAAACATAAAAAAATAAGATAAAAAGAAAATTATTAAATAGCGAAGTTCTAAATCTATAATAAAAATATTAAATTTCGACAATTAAAATAAATTACATGAAAGTTTTTTTTTTTTAAAACAGTCTCATCAATTAACGATTTAATTATGATTTCCGTAGCAAGGCTCATATTCAAATGCAAGTTCTTTTTATAATGAATTAAATAAATAAGAACATCGAGCAATATTTTAATTTGATCAAGAGTCTTTTTCTTTTAATTTATAATTCAAAAGAATAAAAATAAAAGTAAAAACAAAAACATTAACACTAGATAACCCGAACCTGCATGTATCATTATTTTAGGAGGGACAAGTGAAGCTCATATATTTGGCTACAATGACATCGCCATCTCCTTTTCTTCATTTTTTTTATATGTATTAATTGACATATTGATAGACTTATCTAACTATTTATAATTCTTAAAATTTGAATAAAATAAATTATGTATTGAACATTAAAAAAACTTATATAGTAATTTTTAATTTTCATACCATGTAAGTAAAAATTAATTATGAGCATTGATATCTATATTTTAATAAAAATATTTTAGATATTTATTATTAAACTAATAATTAAAGTAAGAAAATAATTTACATTTCTAAAAGAACTAAGAAAGTCTATTAAAATTGAATAGAAGAAGTAAAAGACAACAATACCCTTCTAACCTCACTCTTGTTATGTACAACAAATGGAAGGAGAGGAGACACCACTAATATCATATTAACCAAATATCTATTTTAATGAAAAACACTCATTTAACCACATACCACTAGCTATTTACTAATTCCACATACCATATTAAACTTCTATTTCTTACTTTATTAAAATATATTATTTTTAAGATAAATTTAGTGTTTTGATTAATTTGATAAAAGATTGATTACATTGAAATCAATATATGTAGTTTATATAAAAGCTAAATAATTTTATATAATATAATTTATTTTCTTTTCTAATTAAATTTAAAATTTAAATTTTCTATATAATAAATCATATTTAGTAATTTTTATTTAAAATCTAATTTAAATTATGAAAATACTTATTTTTTAAAAAATGGAGTTTCCAATTTAAATTCTCTGGATTAAATGAATTTTTATTTTTATATAATAAAAATAAAAAACTACTATTTATTAGATAGTTTATGGTATAAAAAATTATTATATAGACCTAATTTATCGTGTTATTAAAAAAGACTCGTCTAATAAAATAATAATATTTAATATTTTAAAATTAATAAAAAAAGTAAAGAAAATAAATTTTTATTCATTTGATGAATGAAGTTTATATAATATGTAATCTTTCAGTGAAATTTCTATAAATAAAAAATTTTCATAATAATAAAATGAGGAATACACTCATTTAGTGATGGAATAATTTTTCTCAGATTTTATTTGAACTCAAGTAGCCTAAAAATTCAAACTCCCCAGTGTTGCCAATTATGTTATTACTAATAAAGGCAAAAATAACAACCCAACATTAGCACATAATAAAGTATGAATTAGTGTAATTATAGACAAATGGCAGGTAGGTTACATAGAAGGACAAATGTTTCCAACCACTGGGACCATGCCTCCAGTTGTTCTCAATCTCTCTCTCTCTCTCTCTCTTCACTTAAATAACATTTTGCTACAATTCATTTATTTTTGAATTTTCTTTTTGAATCTTGTCTCAATTAGACCCTGAAACCTTAATAAAAGCAGGTTGTCTTCCACATTCTCTACTTCCAAACTCTCTCTCTTTTCTTTTTCTTTTTATTTTATTTTTTCTTACTTTCCCTTTTTTTGTTGGGCCCCTCCAAGTCCTGCAAAAACCTAGCAAAGCAGCAAAATCTCATTATTAAATCTTCCTCTACCAGCAACTCTCATTTCCCATCTCCTCTTCTTTCTTTTTCTTTCATGCCCTCTTTTATTTTCTTGCATAAACTCACTCTTCCAAGTTAAGTTTCTTGTTTTTTTTTTTCGGGTTTTTTTTTTGTTCTTCTATAGAGATATTATGATGGCCACTGCTTCTGGGTCTTCGAAAGAAAAAGAATCTTGGTTGCCAACTGAGTTTCTTTCTATGGAAAAAGAAAACTTTAACAAGAACGATTTCTCTGAGTTCAAGAAATCCAGTTTTACTTTCCCAACTGAGTTCCCTTACGAGTTTGACTCTTTTGGCTGTTCCCCTACTTCTTTAAGCTCACCAGATGAGTCTGTTATCGGTTCTACCGAGACAGAAAGCAGCGACGAAGATGATTTTCTTGCTGGGTTAACTCGGAGACTCACTCAGCAGCTCACTGTTCAACCTGAGGTAAAAAAATAAAAATAAATACCCACTTGCTTCTTTTTCTTTTTTTCTTGTGTTCTTGAAATGCGTTAAAGTAGGTTTTGACGTTTTCTTTTCTCTTTTTCTTAAAAAAGAAATGGGTTATGGCCGGGTCACCAGAGTCTACACTGAGCGGAATCGGAAGCTGGTCGGTTTCAAGTAACGGGAGTCCAAACGGAGTGTTGTCACCGCCAACAACCCCTTTCGGAGTGAAAAATGATACATGGGATCTGATTTATGCAGCTGCTGGTCAAGTTGCTAGGTTAAAGATGAGTAATGAAGGCAGCAAGTGCAATAACTTCCAAGAAAGGGGTTCCCTGGGTTCTTTCAGGACTCAAAATCAAGAAACTGAACTTAAAAATCAGACCCATGCTGGGTTTTACTCTAGCCAGAGCTTTGGTCACTCAGTATCACAAATGAATCAGGTAATACATATTTATCGGGGTCAAAAAAATGTTTTATTTTAGCAATCTTGAGTGTTTGGTTACCAAGAAGTTGAACTTGAAAATGAGAGGTTCTGTTAAAAGAAGCAAAATATTTTAATGCAAGTAATTATAAAGTGGGTTCTGGTTTCTGTTTGTGTGGGCTAATGGGTATTTCTTGGTTTGTTGCAGTATCAGTGTCAAGTGAGGCAGGAAGAAATGCTAAAGCAACAGTGTCCTTCAGTTTGGGGAAGGCAGCACGCGAAAGTTGGCTACCAGGCTCATCCACAACACCAGCACCAACACCCCCACAACCACACTCAGGCACAGAGCCAGTCTCACTACCACCACCATCATCAACAGCAGCAGATCCAGAGTAGAGGCAGAAGTGTTGTTGGGTGTGAAAATGGTGTTGGATGTGTGCGTCCTTTGGGTTTACCTCAGTCTGCTTGGCCACCTCTACAAGTTCAATCAAATCAGCACCAAAATTATCAACAACATCACCACTCTGGTTCAGGCATGAGAGCTGTTTTGCTTGGTGGATCTAATAGCGTTAATAATAAAAAAGAATGTGCTGGTACTGGTGTTTTCTTGCCTCGTCGATATGGCAACAACAGCCCCTCTGAATCCAAGAAAAAGTCCGGTATAAAACAGTTACTGAACCATCTCTTTTTATTCTTGTTTGTGACCCTATGTAAAAATTATCTAATTGCTCTTTTCTTTCTTCAGCTTGCTCAACAGTTCTTCTCCCAGCAAAGGTTGTTCAAGCTTTAAATTTAAACTTTGAAGACATGAATGGCCATGCTCAACCGCGTTCAAACACTGGCTTTGCCTCTGATTATGGTAAAGAACTTAAAATTTCAGCATTTAAAATCATGGGTTTTCCTTAAACTTCTGTTCTGTATGAACTGAACATAATTTCTTTGAGAACTAATATCGGGCTGTCGTTTTTCTGTACCAGATATGTTGATGGCAAGAAGGAATGCCATATTAGCACAGCAGAAGAGAAATTTACGCCATGATGGAGTGGTCCTGAATCATGAAGTGCGGTTGCCTCAAGAATGGACATACTGAGCCCAAGAACTATTATTATTATTATTAGTGTTTGTTTTTTTTGGATAAAGAAATTTAAGCATAGTATAGAAGGTAGAGAGAAGTATCTAAATAGGGTTTTCATGGTATTTTGGTTTTTTTACTATAGGTTTAAAGGAATTCAAGAAAGCAGAAATAAGAAAAATTCCTGGGTTTTTTTTGGGAAAGTTTGCAGATGAAAGGAAAGCGAATAGTAGAAGTAGCTGTAGTAGAAGTAGCAGCAGAAGGGTTTTTAGTATTTTTATTGTAATAAGTGGGTTAATTATTGTGTTTATGAAATATGGTTCTTCCAGAAGGGAGCATGGGCTGAAATTGAAAGTCTTCTCTGTTTTGAATTTTGGGGTACTCCAATCTATGTTTTTGTTTTATTTAATTAGGGAAAGGTTAGGCTTTGCTAGGAGGGAGGTTGTGAAAATTGATGCAATACACAACCTTCTTCTATCTTATGCTCCTCCTGTACTTGGAAGTTCAAATTCTAATAAGAAAATGGTTATTTTATTTTATTCTTTAGGTTCCATTGAATGTCTCTGTTTTGTCTTTGCTTAAACTCTCTTCAAAAAATTCTTGTGCAAAATTGGATATCTGAACACAGAAAAGTGTACCCTCTTTGCCTTTTTGTTGATGTTTTGTTCATTTATATAATCCTTTGAACTTTGAAACTTTGGCACACAGTAAATTCTGTAATTGGGGTTAACTCACATTCAAGCTAAAACTGGTTTTTTGAGTGCCAATTTGAAAGAGAAGAGAATGTGGGGCAAGGATAGAGTTGGACTAAAGTTGAAAGCATAATTTGGATTAACATTATGGTTTGGTTTGTCTTTTATTTTATCTAATATCTAACCTGGCCTATCAATTAAGTTGGATGGAGACTGTTTATATTTTGCACTTTCAAAGTAAAGGGAGCTTTTAATGGGGACGGCAAATCTTATAGACTAAGACTGCTTTATTTTACATAAGCTGAACTATTATAAAATAAAGAAAAAGGAGACAGAAAAAAGAGAAACATGCAAGGGATTGGATTGGAGGAAAAAATTGCTTCAGCGTGAAGCAGCAGTAATTGGGAGGGGATGATGTACCAGCAGCACTAGTGCTATGCAGCTATTACATAGAATTCGATTATATTTATTCTCCCTAATAATCCCTATCTATTTAACACAAATGCTCAGGCAAAATAATGCATCAAAAGAAAATGCCTAATTTTGGTTTAATGTCTTTCAACGTCAAGCAAAATTCAAATCCATTCCATTATTTTAACCTAAGGAAGAATGAAGATCGAAATTCCATTTATTCAAAATATGTACACAAACCAATCAATAAAACAAAGAAAAGCTTTCATGAACTAAATTATTTCAAAAAATTATCAAGTACCATAGCATGACAATAATTCTATTATTTATGAACATAACGCCCAATATGCAAAGCTACAAATCTAAAGACAAAAGAAAACAAGAAAAAGAAAAATAAATAAATAGAAGAAAGAAAAAATAACGTGCAATCCACATGAACATACGTGGAGTTCCACAAAGGCAAAAATGTCCATTTCTTTTGCTTAATCCATCTCTCTTCCTCTTGCTTTGGACCACACACACCACCGGCCTGCCAAGAAAAACCCAGCTACAACCTCACAACTCAACTGTATTAACGAATTATTAAATCTTCTCTTACCAGCAAAACCCACTTCATTTCCCTCTCTCTCTCTCCCTCTCCTCCTACTTGTACTATATATTACTCAAAACATATACTCTTGTCTGTTATATATTAATCATGTCTGCCTCCGTTCAAGATTTAGAATCTCTGCTTCCATCTCAGTTTCTTGACTTGAGTACGATTGTTGGCACAGAGTGTAGTGAAGAGGATGATTTCTTGTACTGCTTGACACTTGCTGCCGATACCAAGGTATTGGCACTTGATATTTAAAGTTTAGTTTTGTGTTTTTTCTTTTTTGATGAAATCAAGACTTGGGTTTGATTTAATTTTTTTGTTTAATCCAATAGAAGAATTGGGTAATGGGTGGATCGCCAGAATCTGTACTGGGCGGAATCGGAAGTTGGTCGTTGTCGCCTCCAACGACTCCGTTTGGGACTAGAAATGATACATGGGATGATCCATTTTATACAGTTGCTGATCATATTGCGAGGTTAAAGATAAACAAGAACTGTAACTGTCGGGATCAGAAGGGATTGCTGCGTCCTGCAAGGATCCAGAATCAAGAAACAGTAGTGAGAAATCAAAGTTTTGGTCACAGTTCTTGGCAGTTAAATCAGGTAATCAGGAAAGGGCAACCTCTGTTTGGTTGTCTAGAAAGAGAAGTAAAATAAGAATCTTTATCTAGCTAAGAAGAAAGCAGGGGATCGTATGAGTATGTTTGGCTTTTAAGGGCTAATGGGACTTATTGGCTCTCTGTTGTTGTTTTGCAGTACCAGCAGCAGCATCAAGTGAAGCTAAACCACAAGTGCTCTTCAGTTTGGGGAAAGCAGCAAGCAAAGGCAACTGGCTGGCATGTTCACCCCCAGCCCCACAACCAACAAATCCAGAGCAGAGGAACAAGTAATGTAGGGCGTCCTCTAGGTCTGCCTCAGTCTTCTTGGCCACCTCTGCAACCAAATAATAAACACCATCAACAGTCTAGTGCAGGCACCAGAGCTCTTTCGGTCAATGGAACTGGTGTTAAACGAGAGTGCGTTGGCACTGGGGTTTTCTTGCCTCGCAGATATGGCAATGACACCACTGATCACAGAAAGACATCCGGTATAGCTAGTGCTGTAGTCTCTTTTGGGGAATCTCTGGTTTTACTTGACATAACAATTTTGTATTAACATTCGATCTTCTTGTATCATGATCAGCTTGCATTTCAGTTCTGCATACAGCAAAGCATGTCGATGCTCTGAAATTGAACCTTGAGGACGTGAACATGCAGGGCAATCCCCAATCACGTTTTAACATTGATCTTGCCTCTGATTACGGTAAGCATGTCCTTAATTTAGAGTAGTTAATTTATTTATTACTATTAACTACTCGTCATAAAATCTAACCAATACAAATTCAATTCTTGACAAATAATACCATTAGTGTAATATTTTCTTTAAAGAATCAAAATTAAATATATAAAAAGAAGTAAGCTTAATCGAGTTAGACGAATATATTTCAAAGACTTTCTCTCGTAAATCTTTTTTTTTTTTAACTTAAAAAAGAGCTAATTAGTATTTGATTTGGGATATTATGTCCAATTCTTGTGATTAACTAGCTATAGATTTATATCGTTTGAAAGCAATGAGTATGACTTTGGTCACCGGGGGGTTGTTTTGCAGATGCTTGGATAGCAAAAAGAAATACCCTTTTGGCCCAGCAAAAGAGGAAGTTAAATCCTGATCAATGTGTACTCACTCATGAAATACAATTGCCTCAAGAGTGGATATATTGATCAATAAGTGACTCCAAGAATACAAGAAAGGAAGTTTAGAGGAAGAAGATTCTATAGACTCTTAGTAATGTTGATTAATTTAATTTTCCAAGTAGGAATTTCAAGAGTGTTAGCTTACAGCAAAGCAATAAGAAAGTCCTGGTTTTTTTCATGGGATTAATTTGCTTCAGTTTTCAAGAAAATATAGGAAGATAAGTGGCAATAGAGTGAGAGTTTGGATTTCTTTTTTTCTTTTTTGTAAGAGTAGTACTAATAAGTGGGTTATGTTGTCAAAGTATTCTTTCAATGATTTCTTAATGATATTTATTAGGGAGGATTTATATTTTTAATAGGTAAAAATGAGATTATAATGTATTAACTTTAACATTAAAAATGAAATGAAATTATTTATTTACATGCTTTTATGTAAAACCGGGGTCAATCCTAAATAATATTCTTGTGCAATGTTAAAATGAGATTATATTTAATTTGGTATTGAAAAAAATTAAAATATTTTATTAAATTAGATTAAAAATTAAAGTGATTATATATTCAAATTTGTGTTTAAATAAACATTATCCCTTTCAAATTCTAAAATGTATGCTGAGTGTACACTTGTCGAGCTCCAATTTGTCCTTTAATAGCCATCCGTACTGATAAAACAGTACGTAATATTTTAAGCGCTTGAATATATGAATTTTGCTGACTTTTCTTTAACATTATTATTCCAAATTCCTAAATAAGTGAAACGAGTGTTGAAATAAGTATATAGGATCTTTATACAACATAATTGTAGTTTCTGGACTTAACAAAACAAACTTCAAATTTCAGGGGGCTGAAAATGGTTTTGCCTTTAAAAGATCTAAATTGAGCAAAGACTTCATGGTATCATTCAGTTTAAACTAATAGGTCCACAGTGATGAAGGAAATTTCCCACACTAAAATATCACTGTACTTCTTTAAGATTGGGTAGTAGCCTCGTGGCTACAAAAATCTCAAACTCGTTTAAAATATAATTACTTAGATTTTATTAAATTAATATAAAAAATTTAATTTTATTATCTATATTTATTTTAAATCTGGTTAGTACTACTTATATATTATTTAAATTCATCCAAATCCGATATTTTATATTTATAGATGTATTTAAGTGTATTAATCAGATAATAAAATCCTATCTATTAACAATTTATTTATATTAATAGGTGAGGGAACAAAATTAGTGTCTGCTTAATAAATTTATATCATATAAAAATATTAATAAAATAAAAAAACAGCAATTAAATTAATAGAAAAATATATTAAAATAAAAAGTACTAATTCGATGAAGAAAAAAATTAATAAATTAATTAAATAAAAATAAAATAAAATATTAAAATTAAATAGATACCTTTCACTTGGAAGTATAAAACTCAAATACTATCCAAACTATTATGGATATAAAAAATTAAAGATAAACCCATTCTAAATCTGATTATCTATTTCTAAAATCCGTTATATTAGAATCGGACGTTCAAAAATACTCGAGCAATTACCATCCCTACTCTCATGTATTAAGGGCATCTCAAGTTCAACACTTGTTTCTCTTCTTCCCAATTGTAATAGTCCAAAAGACACTACTAATATTACTTTATTGAAGAAAGCTAAAGGGGAAAAAGGAAAAAAAAAAAAAGGTGAAGAGATGTGTTGGGGGAGAGGGAAATTGCTTCAGCTTGAAGGGGTGGAAAATGCTGTGGTGGGGAATTGGGGATAGTGATATTGAATTTTGTAATTGTAGGGACCCATATGCATGCAATTGGGTCATTTTCCATCATCTTTAGTTACTAACTATTATATATTTTCCCGCCTATTCTTTGTCAAAAAGAAACTTATAGACATCTTTGGTTATTGTGATTTGGTGCTCTGTGAACTCAAAAACTTGTCTTATTTTGATTTTAGTGCAAACATTGCCAATACATTACTTCCTTCATCCCATTTTAATTGTTCTTTTTCATATTTATATGTCTCAAAAATATAATTTACTTTTTAATTATTAATTTAATAATATAATAATTCAAGCTATTTTCCATTAATATTTGGTTTCTTAATTATGAAGGCAGGTAGCCTGACAATGATATTTTCAAAAGAAAAATTAATTAACAATAATAATTAAAAAAATTAAAATTCTTAATATGCATAAATTAAAAGAGGAAAAAAATGGTACAAAAGGAGTAAAAGAATTTCTAAAGTAATTATTATCAATTATATAATTGTAATTATAAAAAGATTAAATATGGATCATATATTATCAATTAAAGATAATTCAATTGAAAATTTTTATTTAAAATTATCGGAAAATATGAATTTCGATTTATCTTTTGATAAAATGCACCGCACAACTTTTAAGTTTTTAATTATTTATTTATTTATTAAATGGTAAAAAAAGACAACTTCTTCATGCAACCTTACACGTCCCCAGCATGTGGGGTGAGTTGGCTTGAAGACATTAAAAAGAAAAATACAAAAGAAAAAAAGATCAAAGTTTCGTCTTTTCTCGGAATTTATTACTCTTATAGTGGCATTCTTTCCACATAGTTTCAAATTTTTAAAATTTAAATTAGAAGATACCCTGTTTTTAGTGGCTTCCAATTTTTGTCCATACCAATAAGACAACTTCTAATCTATTTCTTCACCTCAGCCATACATAATACAGTCTTTTGGTCCATTTTAAAGACTATATGCAACAATTAATAATTAATATAAGACCCAACCCATTTTAAATAAATTTTAATAAGACAATCTAGTAAATTTAAATGCTATATGTTTAAAAAAAGATAGTCCCACTATTACTTATAATCATCTAAGTAATAAATTAATATTTAACTAAATGACCTCTTATAATAGGTGACTTTTACATGCATCAGTGCCACAACTGCATTGTAGAAAAGCCCTAGTTTATATTCTTCCTATCAAATATATTCAAAAGAAAAAAAAAATCATTCTGATTATTGCATGAAATAAATCAAATCCAAAAGAATTATGTTAATTAAATTAGTGGAAGTGGAAGTAAAATAGTAATATAACAAAATCAGACACTTATTTAAGAAAAATATTTGGGTTTGTAGGAGGACATAGGAGCAAATCTTTCTTTTTTGCACCAGTAATTATGGTGGGATATTCCAATTTCTACACTAAACAAATTGATCAATTCAAGCACTACCCTAATCATCAATTATTGTAAGATAAGAACCCCATATAATAAAAAATCTATTAATCAAAACCAAGTTTAGCTGGGAGAGGGACATCAACTTTAGTGGATATCACTTAATGTACAAGTTTGAATTTGAAAATAAAAATAAAAAAACTAGTGAGAGTAGGTGGAGAAAAGGCAAGTCCCATGATTGTGCTTACAATTCAAAATTTCAAGTCAGCAAAACAAAGAGAGAGAGCCTTTATTTGCTTTCCAAGAAATATAGATGTCTCCATGCATAAAATGAAATTGGATTGCAAGCAAGCAATCAAGAAAACTGCATGCATTCAGGGGTACTCAAAATTTAAGCTTTATGCAATTACAAAGTTACATTTGATTTCTTTCTTGTGAGTTGTTTAACCATAGTGATTTTCATTTTCCCTTCCTATAATCAAATATTTTAAGAAATTAGAAACTATAGCAATTGCTAATTAGATGCATAGTAGACCCTCTTATATATATATATATATATATATATATATAAAATATTTAATGAATTAATAATTTCAAAGCTTTGAGTATATTGGTGGATAACTATTTTAAATTATATCGATCATTATAGATTTAATAGATTAATATTTTTTTTAATCCATCAAATATATTACTTGCAGTTAATCTCCTAAAATTAGAAATTATAAGCTCTCTTCTTTATCCTTTAATTTGAAATCAGTCTGATTTAAGCTTCATAGTTCGTTAATCGTTGCTATTTTCAGTTGAAAATGATTTGAAAGAGTTAAATGATGCTCTAATGATGGGTTTACTGGAATATTGATGGGTGGCTTAAACTATATTATTTTTATTTTTATTTATTTTCTTAAAATGAAAAAGTGAAGCTTAATTGTAATGTAACTTAATATACCAGGAACACAACAATAAATTAAGGGAATGAGATGAATGATTAGATTGCTAATTTCATGGTTTACATCTTTAATTTTAAATTAGCTGATAAAATAACTAATAAGTGAAGATAATGGATCTTGAAACATACCTGTTTGATGATACTGGGTTATGCATGTGAGCAAGTCAAATCATGCTGTTTTAAGATTATAAACTTAATGATAATAATAATAAAAAAAGCATAAGATTAGGTAATGGTTTAAATATTAATTATTATGGAAAAGAAATTATGAATCAGATTAATACAGCTGCAGTGGACAAAACCAATATAGGGGGTCCATACTTATGTGTTGAATGATGCTTCAGAGCATGCTTAACAGTAATCATGTGATTTCTTCTTTTTGCAAGTAATTATGTTTGCAAAAAAAGAAAAAAAGAAAAAAAATAAACAATTAGGAAACCTAAATCAGAGGCCTTTATTAATTAGAAGCTACTTTTATAAAATTAAGCAAAGTATGCTATATTTTAAAAATAAAAAAGATGCATGGATTGAAATCTTATAAAAATATTAACAACAATCAACAGAAGATTGACAGGGAAAAAGAACACATGAATGGCAATGGCTTATGATCATTGAAAATCAAATGATGCAATTTTATGCAGATACCAAGCTTAATTAATAAAACTATTTGGCATAATGTCATTGTTTGACCAAATTTTGGACCGTCATTGTGTAGCTCAAGGGAGTGGTCAAGAAAAAACAACAAATTAATTTTTGTTTATAAACTAGGTGAAAAATAAAAATAAAATAATAATAAAGAAATTAGTGAGAGGTGAAGTACATTGTGTAGGCCGTAAACCAATATATGTTTTTTATCGACTCAATAAAGATTTATTTAAATTCGTTTAATAATACTTATTTAAAAAATAAGTCCTAAAATGAGGCAATTTGTTAATAGATCGGTGAGCAATCTCGCTAGTTTAATATTTAATTGAGAATTTTTTTATATTTTTTTATGCACTATAAATATAAAAATATCTATTCAAATTTATTATTAAAATAAATATAAATTTTCTATTTTTTTGATATTTTTACAATAAATATTTTGTTCTTAAATAAATAAATTAATCAATCTTAATTTATAATTAGTATTTATTACTCATTTACATTCAAACAAGTTTCTAAAGGGGTGTTTAATTCAAAGATCTGATGGAATCAATAGCTGTTTCTCACCGAACAACTATATTAAAATATTTAGTAAAAATTTAAAAAATAACAGCTGATAGCTGATTTAGTCCTAATCAGGTGTTGATATATTAATTCTATTTTAAAATTTTTTCTTATTAGCTGTTAGTTGATAAATTTTATTTATTTATTTAGATGTTATTATTTTTATTATAAATTATTAATAATATTTATTTTAAATTGATTCTATATAATTAAATTTTTATATTTAAAAATAAATAATTATAATATTTAAAATTATTTGTATTTAAAATTAAGAATTTTTATTAGTAGAATCTAAATTTAAATTTTATTTTTAAAATAACTTTTATAAATAAATAAAATTAAATTAAAAATATTAATTATAATATTTTTAATTATTATAAATTATTTTTATTCATTTATATTATTAAATAATAATATAAATAATAATAAAATATATCTAACATACTAACAATAATTGCTGATAAAATTCCACTAAACAGTTTAATTTATTAGTTATCTTAACCAAATATCTAATATCAGCTGAATCAAATAAATAAGGTGAAGCTAGCAATGACAAGTCTTCTCTCTTATTATGAATTCAATTTTGGTAATTTTGATTGATTGAAATAGGGCCTTTACCATATTGTCCAGATCAGCGCTTTAGTGCTTTCCTTCATGGGCTGAGGAAGTGAGTGGACTTAGAAAGTTTGGTGCTTCAGGCACTATACCACCTCAATTGAATTCATTAGTAGCTTTCACCTCAATTGAATTCATTAGTAGCCTTTCTTTGGTGTGGTACCGACTAAGCTTCAAATCATGGGTTCAATTGAAGCCTTATCTTTTAAAGAAGACCCATCTGGTGTTTCTGAATCTATTTGCTCTTTCGATTTGTTTGGTGACAGAGAGCTTTCTTTCTTTTCTGTGAAATCATTTGGGAATCCTGCTAACTTGAATAGCACATTCGGTCAAAATTGAGCAAATTATGAACACTATCATAAAAATTGAAAGGAATGCTAATATTCTTGTCCATAGACATTAAAAATGCCATCTACCCAATAATAGTCAAAGTTTATTATTACATTTCAAATCACAACTCCATGGAAAAATGAACCCACAAATCCCATTACACAGTATCCATGACATTAACACATCTAATATGATCATATGTTGAACTTATTATTAGATGGGTCTAATACCCATCTTTTAGACTGACCATAACACACACCACTCACAGAAATTGCCATTGATTATATAGACTATATATAATATATTTAACCAGAGATATCAATGGCCTTCACATCAGGTTTCTTGACCTCCTCTTTAGGAACAGTAACAGTCAAAACTCCATTCTCCATGCTAGCTTTAACCTGATCAATCTTAGCGTTATCTGGCAATCTAAACCTTCTCATAAACTTCCCACTTGATCTTTCAACTCTATGCCACTTATCGTTCTTCTCTTCCTTCTCTTTGCTTCTTTCACCACTTATTTGCAAAACCTTACCTTCCTCTATCTCCACCTTCACTTCTTCTTTCTTTAGCCCTGGGAGATCAGCCTTGAAAACATGAGCTTCAGGTGTTTCTTTCCAGTCCATGCGTGTGTTCGCGAACGCCGATGTCTCGTTGGCGATTTCAGACCGAGGAGTTGCTAGGGCTGTGCTTGTAAATGGGAAGTCATGGAAAGGGTCCCAGATATCAAGAGAGAATGGGTCGAAGATGTTGGTTCTTCGGCCACCAAAAATGCTGCTCGGAACAAGAGACATTTTCTTTCAGGGCCGTTGGTGTTTTTGAGATTGGGTTGTGGATGCGTGTGTTTCTTTAATTTGCTTGGAATGGCTACTTATTTATTGTGCTTTGAAGGATTGAACATACAGGTATTTATAGGAGAAGAAAAGGGTGTTCTTCAATTGCTGAGTACTTCTCTTGCAGTGAGTTCTTGATGCTTCAAGAAGATGGAGACAGGTGATCTTTCTGGAATGTGAAAGAAATTCTTGGACAGGCACAGGTACATGCGCATGCAAAGACGGGCTTTATTTATCGGTTTATTAATAGGTTCCTATACTAATTTTTTAATACATAAAATTTAGACAATTTAATTATATAATCTTATAGTTTTTCTATTTTTATTTAATAAACAAAGAGATAATAAATCTGAATTTATTTTATTAAAATACTTATAAATTTTAACCCTACAATCATTTAAAATTCGAATATAAAATATTTAACCATTTACAGAAGAAGTTGTATTATGTTTGCATATTTAAGTGTGGGTTCCCTGGTGGAAGAGATTTGGTAGGACCAAGAGAATACGTGTGCACTATTGAGTGGGAAAGTGTTGTTTTTTGGTTGCATAATAAAGCCGAAAGGTCTCAAACCTTCCACTGTCTTCTACAAGAATATTATGGCATTCTTTTTCTTGGGAAGAATGAAAAGAATTCTTTTTTTATTTTTTATTTTTTTTTAAGACTTTGTTCTGTGCATTCGTAAATAAAAGAAAAAAATTAAATGTTTTTTGGAGTATGAACTGAAAATATTTATAGATTAGTGAAAATTGACACTAGATTAGATTAGTATTTACAGGACTCCAAATTGATTAAGGAAATGGTAACTAATTAAGATCTTACTTAATTTTATTTGATTATTTTTTCCCACAAGAATTATTGATTGAATGATGTTTTTGTACATTGAATTGAAAATAAAATATTTGAATATACTGACTGTAATAGATTGATGAACATATAAAAAGAGACATAAACAAAGCTTAAAAATGGAAAAAAAATAAAAGATTAAAAACCCCAAACAAATTTGAACAGAAATGAAATCCAATTACGAATATCCTTTATCACAAATTAACAAACAAAATTATATAAAAACCACATAATCTCACATAAAAACCACAATTATTGTTGTAGTTGTAGTAGTTAGGTTTAGAGTAGTAGTAGTATAGTCGACCCACTCGTATAATTAATATACCAGGTCAGTAAAGAATTTATTAAATATTAAAATTATTCATTTATTAAGTTTATAAAAATTAAAAATTATATAAAGCTAGAGTTTTCGACCAACAAGTCATTGGCATTCAAAAAAAAAATGCTCTAAATTAATTTCACAATAATAGCACTTTTTCTTAATAGAAAATATAATTTTCTATTTGATAATTTTTAAAATCTCAAATTTACTATTAAGCATTAAAATAATAAACATTAATATTCCTTTTGATTGAAAATTATTGAAATATTTATTTTATTTACAAATGAATTGATATATTTTTTTGTGTTAAATAATAACTATAGAATTCAATCCAGATGAGTTAATATTGTATTTGATTAATATACAATTAAAAAATAATTTATAGATATAGAAAATAGGAGAGATAATTAAATAAATTAATGCCATCAAATATATTATTTTCATAGTATGAAATTCCTATTGAAATGTTACCTTTTCTTTTTTAGAAGTTAAAGTAGTATCTTGATATTCAATTTTATTTGAAGGCTGCATGATATCTGAGGTACACCCTACATCTAACGCTTATGTGTATCTATACATCTTGAGAAATAATGTCTCCTTATTTTTAACACATTAATATTGTATTTATTATATAATAAATTATTAAAAAAATTTACAAGTTAAATTTTAAATTCTTATTTATAATCAAAATAATAAAAATAACTGAATAAATTACTAATTCTACAATAAAAAAATATTTATTTAAATTTGAGAAATATAATATAATTAATAAAAAATATTATATATATATATAATATTATATGTTTTATATTTTATTACAAGTTAATTGAGATATATTTTTATATTTAAAATTAATATATGTGTGCATCGATACGGTATATACCAAGCTTTGTGAGACTCTGCCGCTGCCTCCTGTACAGTCCATCTTGATGTTTTTGATGTCTAGCCGCCAGTGGCCAGTCTCAATGTTTAGGCCACCTACTACCATTCTCACTGGAAAGTAATATTTTTCAATACATGAGAAAGATATTTAACGCCCAACTCTGTAAGCCATATGTACCACCCACTTCAACACTTCCTTTACTCAGAGATGGAGCAGTGCTCAATTCCTCCTCCTCCTCCTCATGTGTTAATCTTTCCTGCCCTAGGCCAAGGCCATGTAAACTCCATGCTTAAACTAGCTGAGCTTTTAGCCCTTGCCGGTCTAAAGGTTACCTTCCTAAATTTCGAGTATATCCATGAAAATCTATTTCGTTGTTCAGATGTTCAAGCTCGTTTTGACAAATATCCTGGATTCCAGTTCAAAACCATACCAAATTGTTGGCCACCAGGTCGCCGACCTGGAAATACATCAGATACGTTGAGACAGTTATTAGAGACAATGAAAATGCAGAGCACGCCAATTTTCCAGAAGATTGTAGTAGAGTGTAACATTGCTGCACCAATTAATTGTATCATCGGAGATATGTTAATGGGATTTGTCTATGATGTTGCCAGTGAGGTTGGGATTCCAGCTATTCAATTTCATACCATTAGTCCTTGTTCAGTCTGGACGTATCTTTCTATTCCTGACGTTCTTGAAGCACAAGAACTTCCTGTCAAAGGTATATCACTGTAACATCCTCATTATTTGTATTGCTACCTGAACCTAGTATAGAAATTTAAACTTTTTCTCCCCAATACACTCTGTCAAGTTTGGTAGTGAATTACGCCTTATACAATCTTTTTCAAGTTGAATATCTATAGTAGGAATTTTCTCAATATTTCACATTGACTCCTATTCTGAAGTTGAGATTTACATTTAGTACGGGATTAATTAGCTTCATTGATAAGAATTAAATACCTATGTATTTAATTAGGTTCTCATTGAGGTCCAAATTTCACAGTTGGTAACCTCATTTTTTTGGAAACACTTATAGTGTGATGCCTGAAGAGGGCTTTGTTTTCAATTTGAAGGAAAAGAAGATATGGATCGATTGATAACAAAAGTACCAGGCATGGAAAACTTTCTCAGGCGTCGAGATCTTCCAAATTTTTGCCAAGAAGCTTCAGATCCTAGCCTCTTAATCATCACAAAGGAGATGAGAGAATCCCAAGCACTCATCCTCAACACATTTGAAGAACTAGATAAAGAAATACTTGCACAAATTCGCACTCACTACCCAAAAACCTACACCATTGGACCCCTCCACATGCTCTTGAAATCAAGACTAACAAGCATCAAGAAGCATGCAACCTCCAACAGTATCGTGGAAATGGATAGAAGCTGTATAAATTGGTTGGATAAGCAACCAAAGCGTTCTGTGCTCTTCGTGAGCTTTGGTAGTACTACATTAATGACAAGAGACCAAATGATGGAATTCTGGCATGGTATTGTTAATAGCAAGATAATGTTTTTGTGGGTTCTAAGGCCTCAGTCTATCACTGCTAAAGATGGTGATGATCTTGAAAGATTTCTTGATGAGTTTGAGGTTGGGCCTAAGGAAAGTGGGTATATTGTGAGATGGGCACCTCAGGAAGAGGTTTTAGGGCACAAGGCAACTGGTGGATTTTTGACACATAGTGGATGGAACTCAACTTTGGAAAGTATAGCCGCTGGTGTGCCTATGATTTGTTGGCCTTATTTTGGTGATCAGCAAGTGAACAGTAGGTTTGTGAGTGAGGTTTGGAAGGTGGGCTTGGACATGAAGGATGTGTGTGACAGAGAGATTGTTGAGAAGATGGTGATTGATCTGATGGTGAATAGGAGGGAGGAGTTTGTGAGATCATCGACTAGGATGACAGAAGCGGCAAAAAACAGTGTGAAAGATGGTGGATCTTCTTCTTGTAATTTGGAAAGTTTGATGAAAGATATAAGGTTGATGAACATGCACTGACACCGTAAATTACCACAAATGTGTTCACAATTCCTGTGTACTTTGTCGCTTACTTTTATTTACACTCTCTAGATTATAATTTCTTGCTATTAGCTTGAATTATTTATCTCGTTTATTTTCTTTTAAACTTTAATCTTTTCTTTTATCAATCTTCTTTGTTATTATTGTTATTCTTTCATATAATTAGTCAATAGAATTTAAAAATTTATCTCTATTGGTTATAAAAGTGAAACAAATATGAAAATTCATGTATTAGATGGGTAGAATCTAAATCTTAAAATATAATTAAAATTTAGTACAAAATTATGATTTTTCTTGTTATTAGCCTTAATTTGATTAAAAGAAAAGTTCAAAATCAGATCTATTTAATTTGAAGGAAATTAGCAGCAGTTTATGTGATTTCTAACAAGAAGGGAAAGAAATGTCATATGAAGGAAACTATGTGCAGCCTGCTATTCCACGTTTTGATGGTCAGTATGACCATTGGAGCATGTTGATGGAGAATTTCCTGCGTTCTAAAGAATATTGGCAAGTTGTTGAAAATGGTGTTGAAACAACTAAGCCCGATGTAGTACTCACGGAGCAATAATAGAAGGAGCTGAAGTTGAAAGATTTGAAAGCCAAAAATTATTTGTTTCAGGCCATCGATTGCTCTATTGTGGAAACAATTCTTTGTAAGGAAACTTGCAAAGATATCTGGGATTCAATGAAGAAGAAATATCAAGGCTTTACTAGAACAAAGTGAGCACAACTTCAAACCTTGAGAAAGGAATTTGAGACTCTACAAATGAAAAGTGATGAGTTTGTGACTACTTACTTTGCAAAGACCATGATAGTAGCGAATAAAATGTGATTCCATGGTGAAAGGATGGATGCAGTGGTTATAGTAGAGAAGATTTTGCGTTCTTTGTCAACAAAGTACAATTATGTTGTTTGTTCTATAGAAGAACCCAAAGATGTTGACACACTCTCCCTAGTTGAACTCCAAAGCTCTCTATTGGTTCATGAGCAGAATATGAATCGAGATACTCCTGCAGACGAGCAAGCTTTAAAGGCTTCTATGTCTATTCCTTCCTCAAATTCAAGAGGAAGAGGTAGAGGCAAAGGGAAAGGGCGTGGAAGAGGCAGAGGAAGAGGAGATCAAAACAATAGCAATGGCAATGACAGTCACTCGCAAGGTCGAGGTAGAGGAGGACGAGACCAACAATTTGATAAATCCAAGATTGAGTGCTTTTGATATCATAAATTTGGGCATTATCGTTCTGAATGCTATACTAAGCTTTCTCATGATAAAGTAAAGGAAGAAATATCAAATTTTATTGAAAAGCAAGAAGCAGAAACGTTGTTAATGGCTGTTCAAAGTAGCAGGGAACCTGAACCAAATATCTGGTATGTGGACACGGGCTGCAGCAATCACATGAGTGGAAGTAAGTCTTCTTTCTCTTTTCTAAATGAAGATTTTCATTCAACTGTTAGTTTTGGTGATTCTTCTACTGTAGAAGTGATGGGTAAAGGGGACATTAAAAAAAAAACCAAGAATGGTTTTGTGGAAACAATATCTAATGTTTTACATGTTTCTGACTTGAAAAGTAATTTATTGAGTGCTGGTCAATTACAAGAAAAGGGTTATGTCATCATTATTAAACAAGGTGCTTGTGAAATTTATGATCCAATTAGAGGTGCTATTGCTGTTATACAAATGAGTTCCAACAGACTGTTTCCATTGAAGATTCAAACAATTCAGTCTTGTTTGGCTACTGAAATCAAAGACTCTTCTTGGTTAGGGCATTTTCGTTATGGCCATTTCAGTTTTGGTGGACTAAAAACTCTCAACCAGAAGACCCATGGTGACAGGACTTCCTCAAATAGCAGCCCCTTCCTAAGTATGTGAAGATTGTGTTGTTGGCAAAGAACACCGTTCCCAATTTCCTAAAAACAAATCATGGAGAGCAAAAGAGTTGTTAGAACTGGTGCATTCAGATATATGTAGTCCAATCGGCCCATCTTCTAATGGAGGTAAAAGTTATCTAATTACTTTCATTGATAATTTTTCAAGGAAAACTTGGGTGTATTTTTTATAAGAAAAATCTGAAACATTTGGGATGTTTAAGTTTTTTAAAGCTCAAGTTGAAAATGAGACTGGAAAAAATATTAAAACTCTACGCACTGATCGAGATGGTGAGTATTGCTCAAAAGACTTTGAGGATTTTTATCTAGAGTATGGGATACGAAGAGAACTAACAGCAACCTATACACCGCAATAAAATGGTGTGTCAGAAAGAAAGAACATAACAATTCTCAATATGGTGCAGAGTTTATTAGCACAAAGAAGGGTTCCAAAGCAGTTTTGGCCAGAAGCAATAAACTGGAGTGTGCATATTTTGAATAGAAGTCCAATATTTGCTGTTCAAAATATAACACCAGAAGAGGCTTGGAGCGGGAGAGAACCAGATGTGGGTCATTTTCGCATTTTTGGATGCATCGCTTTTGCTCATGTCCCTGATAAGAAGAGAAAAAACTTGATGATAAAGCTGAAAAATGTGTTTTTGTTGGCATAAGTGAAACTTCTAAAGCTTACAAATTGTTTTATCCTTGTACAAAAAGGATTATAACTAGCAGGGATGTAGTTTTTGATGAAGAAAACACTTGGGAATGGAATAGGCAGCAGCCTACCCAAGTCTTGCTTGATGAAAATGATGAGCAAGAGCGAGTTTCGGCTCCTTCACTTTCTGAAAGTTCCCTACGAAGATCTCCTACAACAACTGACACTTCACCAATAAACAATGATGATGAAGAGAATCAAACACAATCTCGAATTAGAAGAAGACCAACTTGGATGGAAGATTTTGAGGTAATTGGAATTTCTGATCCAATTACTCATTTTGCTTTGTTTTTAGATTGTGATCCTACCACTTTTGAAAGTGTTGTCAAAGAAGAAAAGTCGAGAAAAGCCATGAATGATGAAATTGATGCCATTGAAAGAAATAATACATGAGAGTTATGTGATCTTCCGAAAGGACATAAAACCATTAGTGTAAAATGGATTTTTAAAATAAAGCTTAAAGAAAATGGTGAGGTTGACAAGTATAAGACGCGTTTGGTGGCAAAGGGATACAAGCAACAATATGGGATTAATTATACAGAAGTGTTTTCTCCAGTTGCAAGACATGATACAATCAGAATAGTGGTTGCTTTAGCAGCTCAAAAATCTTGGCCTATCTTTCAACTAGATGTCAAATCAGCATTTTTACATGGTCACTTGAAGGAGCAGGTCTTTGTTGAGCAACCGCCAGGTTTTGTTAAACATGAAAGTGAGCATAAAGTGTACAAATTGAAAAAAAGCCTTTTACAGACTGAAACAGGCTCCACGGGCATGATGTAGTCGCATTGAAGCTTATTTTCTTAAACTGGTTTTACAAAGTGCCCTTATGAGCACTCTCTCTTTGTTAAAATTGGAGATGAAGGTAAAATGCTCATTGTTTGCTTATATGTTGATGATCTCATTTTTTCTGGAAATTGCAATGTCATGTTTAGAGACTTTAAGAAGTCTATGATGGTTGAATTTGAAATGACTGATCTTGGTATGATGCATTATATAGAAAATTAAAACATAACATAATATATATTTAAAGAAATCATATATATATATATATATATATATATATATATATATATATATATATAGAAAGAGAGAAATATTTTTTAAAACTGATCTTAAAAAATATGTAATTTATTACAATAAAAAATTTATTCCTATTTATAATTAGTTTAAATATATAAATATTATTTCTATATAAAATATTATTATAGAAAATTTTTATTATAGTATTAAAATTTCTAAAAAATACTATATTAAAAATTTAAGACACGGTAATAACTCTAAGTAATAGATTATTATATCAAAACATTAATATTTTTATTTTATTTTAAAACTTTTACTGTAGCATAGTATTTTTTTTTGAAAAGATATATAATTAGAATAGATAAACTTTTCAAAATATGACCTAACAAGTTTATTATTACATTTCCATGGAAAATGAACCCATAAATCCCATTACATAGAATCCATGACATTAACACATCTAATATCATCATATTTATTATTAGATGGGTCTAATACCCATCTTTTAGATTGACCATAACACACACTAGTCACAGAAATTGCCATTGATTATATAGACTATATATAATATATTTAGCCAGAGATATCAATGGCCTTCACATCAGGTTTCTTGACCTCCTCTTTAGGAACAGTAACAGTCAAAACTCCATTCTCCATGCTCGCTTTAACCTGATCAATCTTAGCGTTATCTGGCAATCTAAACCTTCTCATAAACTTCCCACTTGATCTTTCCACTCTATGCCACTTATCGTTCTTCTCTTCCTTCTCCTTGCTTCTTTCACCCCTTATTTGCAAAACCTTACCTTCCTCTATCTCCGCCTTCACTTCTTCTTTCTTTAGCCCTGGGAGATCAGCCTTGAAAACATGAGCTTCAGGTGTTTCTTTCCAGTTCATGCGTGTGTTCGCGAACGCGGATGTCTCATTGGCGATTTCAGACCGAGGAGTTGCTAGGGCTGTGCTTGTAAATGGGAAGTCATGGAAAGGGTCCCAGATATCAAGAGAGAATGGGTCGAAGATGTTGGTTCTTCGGCCACCAAAAATGCTGCTCGGAACAAGAGACATTTTCTTTCAGGGCCGTTGGTGTTTTTGAGATTGGGTTGTGGATGCGTGTGTTTCTTTAATTTGCTTGGAATGGCTACTTATTTCTCGTGCTTTGAAGGATTGAACATACAGGTATTTATAGGAGAAGAAAAGGGTGTTCTTCAATTGCTGAGTACTTCTCTTGCAGTGAGTTCTTGATGCTTCAAGAAGATGGAGACATGTGATCTTTCTGGAATGGGAAAGAAATTCCTGGACAGGCACAGATAGATGCGCATGCAAAGACTGGCTTTATTTATCGGTTAATTAATAGATTCCTATACTAATTTTTTAATACATAAATTTAGACAATTTAATTATATAATCTATAGTTTTTATATATTTATATAATAAACAAAGTGATATATAAATCTGAATTTATTTTATTAAGATATTTATAAATTTTAACCATACTCATAAATAGTCTTCTGTAGAACTCATATCAAAAGCTAGTTCAAAAGAAGATGGTGTCTAGTCCACTTATATATATTATAACATCCTAGTAACCAAGCGATATGAGATAAATATAACTTTTAACATCCTCTCTCAAGTTTAGCGTGACATGCAAATAGGCCGGAACCAAACCCACCATCACACACAAAATACTAGCTCTGCTATCATGATAAATTAGCTCTGCTACAAAATTCTTTTTCTATTTTTTAAGACTTTATTGCGTGCGTTCATAAATAAAAGAAAAATATTAAATATTTTTTGGAGTATAAACTGAAAACTATTTATTCACTAGACATCATTTATAGATTAGTGAAGTTGACATTAGATTAGATTAGTATTTACAGGACTCCAAATTGATTAAGGAAATGGTAACTAATTAAGATTTTACTTAATTTTATTTCATTATTTTTTCCCACAAGAATTACTGATTGAATGATGTTTTTGTACATTGAATTGAAAATATAATATTTGAATATACTGACTGTAATAGATTGATGAACATGTAAAAAGAGACATAAACAAAGCTTAAAAATGGAAAAAAAATAAAAGATTAAAAACCCCAAACAAATTTGAACAGAAATGAAATCCAATTACGAATATCCTTTATCACAAATTAACAAACAAAATTATATAAAAACCACATAATCTCACATAAAAACCACAATTATTGTTGTAGTTGTAGTAGTTAGGTTTAGAGTAGTAGTAGTATAGTCGACCCACTCGTATAATTAATATACCAGGTCAGTAAAGAATTTATTAAATATTAAAATTATTCATTTATTAAGTTTATAAAAATTAAAAATTATATAAAGCTAGAGTTTTCGACCAACAAGTCATTGGCATTCAAAAAAAAATGCTCTAAATTAATTTCACAATAATAGCACTTTTTCTTAATAGAAAATATAATTTTCTATTTGATAATTTTTAAAATCTCAAATTTACTATTAAGCATTAAAATAATAAACATTAATATTCCTTTTGATTGAAAATTATTGAAATATTTATTTTATTTACAAATGAATTGATATATTTTTTTGTGTTAAATAATAACTGTAGAATTCAATCCAGATGAGTTAATATTGTATTTGATTAATATACAATTAAAAAATAATTTATAGATATAGAAAATAGGAGAGATAATTAAATAAATTAATGCCATCAAATATATTATTTTCATAGTATGAAATTTCTATTGAAGTGTTACCTTTTCTGTTTTAGAAGTTAGTAGGGCTGAGCATAGATCTCGGTGATTCCCGCCCAAACCGAATAACCGTACAGAAAAATACTAGAACTGAAATAACCGAAATTCTTTATAACCAAATTGAACTGATCCGAAATTCTATTACGGTATAGTACTGGTTCTTTAGTAAAAACCGTATCAGAACCGATCCGAACCAAACCGTAGGAACGAATTTTTTACATATATTTATTAATAATTATTTATATTATATAAATAATACCTATTAAAAATAACTATAATTGTAAAATACTTTATACTACATACAAAAATTATTTTATATTTATCATTTTGTATAATTCAAGCAATTATTATTGAAATAAAAAAATACTACATATTTAAAATAACTATAATATTATAATGTACTTTATAATCTATAAAAAAAAATATAAGTTATATATTAATATATTATAGTATACTGATACTAACATATATATTTTAATACTAAATTTATAATTTACTATCTACTAACTTAATCCTAATGCCTTTTCTTACCACATACTATAAGCATACACCTAACAATTTGAACACACCGTCTTCCTATTTAGAATACACCGCTGCACCTTCTATTTTGCAATTCAGAAAGACAAAATCCTTAAGGCAAAATTTCTGGATAGAAAATCAAAAGGAAGAAGGAAGAAATTTACTCGCGTAGACGTCTTCCTCTTTAGAACACACTGACGCACCTCTCAATTTTCAATTCAGAAAGAAAAAATCCCTAAGACAAATTTCTAGATAGAAAATCAAAAGGAAGAAGGAAGAAATTGGCTCCCCTAGACGTCTTCCTCTTTAGCGCAACGCATAATTGGCTCGCAAAAATGCAAAAGCAAGAATTGGCTCGCGTAGACGTCTTCCTCTTTAGCGCTCTCTCTTCCCATAACTGTGTCGTCGTTGTTCAGTCCCAGATATTTTTCTTTTCTTTTTTACTTTTTTATTTTTATTTTTGATGGGTAGATTGTTGATTGCAACTGTAAAAAATATTTTATTTTAATGATTGCCATCTGCAAAATATTTTTATGCTAGCAGTAATATATATTTTAATAGTTTGTATTTGAACATTAAATGAATTGTTATACTTACAAGTGATTGAATTGCAAAACAGGTTGTTAAGATTGTGATTGCAATTTTAATTCAGATTTTCATGCTACTTTCTTTAGGTTGGTAATCATATTTTCTCTAAATGTATTTGATTAAAAATGAGATTAAAGTTGTATTTTTAAAATTTTTTAGAACCGAAAATAGCACAGAACCGAACTGTATTTAACCATAAAAATTGGTACAATACGGTACGGATCCTTTTATATTTGGTACGGTACTAGTACCTTCAATTTTAAAAGAACCGAGGTTTGGTATGGTACTGGTGATTTATAGATAACGGAATTGGACCGATCCGTGCTCAGTCCTAGAAGTTAGTATAGTTAGGATAAATTTTTAATGAATTGATGAGTTGAAATTATGAATAAACTTTTATTTTAACTGAATACATAAATTTTGAATTTGAAAAATAATTTCATAAAATTATTCATTTCAACTAGATAAAATATAAAGGAAAATGATATAAAAATAATTAGCATTTTACTCTCTAATAATTAATAATTATAAAGTTTTTTTTTAAAATTTTCAATTAATTATTAAATAATTTAATTAATAATTACCCAAATAAATTCAAAATTGATTTCTCAATCTTTTTAATTAATTGAATTATTAATTTATTAAATTAAATGTAAGAAGTCCACTGTAGTTAGGTTTAGAGGAATAGTAGTAATAGTAATAGCAGTTTGATTTAGATTAATTTGTGCTAAACTATTTATTGTGTTCGATTTATTGCTTATGTGAAATTGTACTATACACATTATTAAAATTAAATGAATTTTCAATCGGTACTATTGATATTCCAATATCAAAATGAAAAAATATCAAATGAAAACATAAAGTAAAGATTATTGATGTGTCAAAAGTAGTACTCGCAAGTGTACGAATCAAATGGTAGTTCGGGTAAGCTCACCACAAGGTCGATCTCATAAAGAATTGTAGAGCATATATTATAAAGACCAACTATCATACAAATTACTGAAAGTAAATATAATATGAACTATATGATAAAATAGCATTTAGTCTAGCTTTTACTTAGTAATCCCCTTAATTCCCTTAAGCCCTAATTTAACAATGAGATGGTGATGTGCCTTTTCCTTAAGTTACTCAAGCTAATGATGCAACTTAGGTTTCTTATACCAATATAAATTAAAGTAAAGATGATGTTTCTAATACTTTTAACCTAAAGATTTTCATAACATATATTACTGCTAAATTGATATGATGGTCAATCAATAATAATAGATGAAAGTAATGAACATATGAAGGAATCATTCATTAAACTCAAAATATATAAAGTTCATATATAAGTAAAAAGTCAAACTAAACACTTATGAGACTTAGGCTAACATAGTTAATCCAACGATCATTGTAATTAAATAGAAAGATTTAAAATTCATAAAACAGAAAACTAAAACTCCCAGTTCAAAGGCTCTTCAAGGAATGAAGAAGATTGATCCTCTTTCTCCACATCTTTGAAAAGCTTTTCTGATTCTTCAAAGAATAATGCAACACAAGCTAACAAGATGTCAAAGATGATGAACTCTAGAATTTTTTGCAGAGAATAATAGAATCCTTCTCTAGAGAGATTCAGTAGCCGAAGAACTCCCTGTTCTAATTCACCTGTACTCCTTGTAGAGATTCCCTTTTTTAGAGTTCTTTTCTCAACACACAACTCTTATAGTTTATCTCTTATTGTCCTAAACAAACTAAATAACTCAAATGATAATTATCCACTAATTACATAATAATTATTTAAATTCTTTTTTTTGGGTCTTTAATACAATTAACGCCCATTAGTGTACTTTTAGCTCAAATTCTCCTCTTTTGTATTATTTCCTGAATTTAGAAAAAAAAAAACTAAAATGAGGTAAAACACATCTTTATACCATATTATATATAAAAACAAATCATTAAAACTCTAAAATACCCTTAAATATCTATATACAATTTAGATTGATCAATTGTGTATAAATCTAATTATATATTATATTTAAATGGAATGAATTTATATTAAATTTAAATATAAAATTTAGTTTAATTTTTAACTTTTCATAAAATATCCTTCATATAGAATATGTCGTAAATTTTACTTTTTGCATCAGAAAAGTAGCAGTTAAATTAGAAAGACAAAGAAAAATAGAGAAGAAAAAGAAAAAGAAAAACCTATTTGAACTAAGAGTATCTTTGCCATTACGGGTGCAAACGAGTTAATTGTATTTATTGAGTTAATTTGAGCTAAATCTCCTATTGAAATCCCGTTTTCTTCTTTTGTAATAAAAGAAAGACTCTAATTATGAACCATTTACTTGGAAGTTGCTTTTTTATTGTTTAATTGAAGTTAACACGTGTCCTTTTGTATCTTGATTCCTTTCTGTTGAGACCTGTCTTGTGGCTCCAAAGTAGTATCTTGATCTCCAAGTTTGTTTGAAGGCTGCATGATATCTGAGGTACACCCTACATCTAATGCTCTATACATCTTGAGAAGTAATGTCTCCTTATTTTTAACACATTAATATTGTATTATAAATAATAAAAAAATTTACAAGTTAAATTTTATATTTTTACTTATAATTAAAATAATAAAAAAAAACTGAATAAATTACTAATTTTACAATAAAAGACATTTATTTAAATTTGAAAAATATAATATAATTAATAAAAAAAATATATATATATATATATATATATAATTATAAATTAATGCATACATATTTTTTATTTAAAATTAATAAATATATATTAATTATTTATTGCCGTGAGTGGCCGGTCTCAATGTTCAGCCGCCTATTACCATTCTCTCTGAAAAGTAGTTAATGTAATATTTTTCAATACATGAGAAAGATATTTAACGCCCAACTCTGTAAGCCATATGTACCACCCACTTCAACACTTCCTTTACTCAGAGATGGAGCAGTGCTCAATTCCTCCTCCTCCTCCTCATGTGTTAATCTTTCCTGCCCCAGGCCAAGGCCATGTAAACTCCATGCTTAAACTAGCTGAGCTTTTAGCCCTTGCCGGTTTAAAGATTACCTTCCTAAATTTCGAGTATATCCATGAAAATCTATTTCGTTGTTCAGATGTTCAAGCTCGTTTTGACAAATATCCTGGATTCCAATTCAAAACCATACCAAATTGTTGGCCGGAAGGACGCCGAATTGGAAATACATCAGATACGTTGAGGGAGTTATTAGAGGCAATGAAAATGCAGAGCAAGCCGATTTTCAAGAAGATTCTGGTTGAGTGTAACATTACTGCACCAATTAATTGTATAATCGGAGATATGTTAATGGGATTTGTCTATGATGTTGCCAGTGAGGTTGGAATTCCAGCTATTCAATTTCATACCATTAGTGCTTGTTCGGTCTTGACGTTTCTTTCAATTCCTGACGTTCTTGCAGCTCAAGAACTTCCTGTCAAAGGTATATCACTGCAACATCCTCATTATTTGTATTACTACCTGAATATAGCTAGACCTAGTATAGATTTTCAAACTTTTTCTCTCCAATACACATTGTTAATTTTGGTAGTGAGTTTACGCCTTATACAATCGTTTTGAAGTTGAATATATCTATAATAGGAATTTTCTCAATATTTAACATTTTTTATTCCTATTCTGAAGTTGAGATTTTACATTTATTACTGGATTAGCTTCATTGGTAAGGTATTTAATTAGATTATTGAGGTCCAAATTTCACACTGGTAAGCTCATTTTTTTGGAAAACAATTACTAGTGTGATGAGTGCTGTTTTCATTTTGAAGGAAAAGAAGATATGGACCAATTGATAACAAAAGTACCAGGCATGGAAAACTTTCTCCGGCGCAGAGATCTTCCAGATTTCTGCCAAGAAGCTTCAGATCCTAGCCTCTTGATCATCACAAAGGAGATGAGAGAATCCCAAGCACTCATCCTCAACACATTTGAAGAACTAGATAAAGAAATACTTGCACAAATTCGCACTCACTACCCAAAAACATACACCATTGGACCCCTCCACATGCTCTTGAAATCAAGACTAACAAGCATCAAGAAGCAGGAACTATATACAACCTCCAACAGTATCGTGGAAGTGGATAGAAGCTGTATAAATTGGTTGGATAAGCAACCAAAGCGTTCTGTGCTCTTCGTAAGCTTTGGTAGTACTACATTAATGACAAGAGACCAAATGATGGAATTCTGGCATGGTATTGTTAATAGCAAGATAAGGTTTTTGTGGGTTCTAAGGCCTCAGTCTATCACTGCTAAAGATGGTGATGATCTTGAAAGATTTCTTGATGAGTTTGAGGTTGGACCTAAGGAAAGTGGGTATATTGTGAGATGGGCACCTCAGGAAGAGGTTTTAGGGCACAAGGCAACTGGTGGATTTTTGACACATAGTGGATGGAACTCAACTTTGGAAAGTATAGCCGCTGGTGTGCCTATGATTTGTTGGCCTTATTATGGTGATCAGCAAGTGAACAGCAGGTTTGTGAGTGCGGTTTGGAAGGTGGGCTTGGACATGAAGGATGTGTGCGACAGAGAAATTGTTGAGAAGATGGTGATTGATCTGATGGTGAATAGGAAGGAGGAGTTTGTGGGTTCATCGACTAGGATGGCAGAAGCAGCAAAAAACAGTGTCAAAGATGGTGGATCTTCTTTCTGTAATTTGGAGAGTTTGATAAAAGATATAAGGTTGATGAGCATGTAGTGGCACCTTAAATTACAACAACCATTGGCTCACATGAGTTCACGAATCCTGTAATTTTATTTTCAAGCATTTAATATGGTTAATTTCACAAGTGGTAGCCTACTTTATGGGTTAATTTTATTTTCACTCTCCTGATATTAAATTGTTGGTATTTGTTTAAACTATTTATCTCGTTATTCTTAGTTTTGCCACCAAGACAATCCATATACTTTAATAAATACTAGTTTGGTTTTCAACTTCTAATGTGAAATATAAATTGTGTATAACCGAACCAAACATGGATTTGGAGGAGAAGCAGAGTCAGTTTTAGGAGGGCACCTCATAAACTTGGCAAGACGGAAGACTGTTGATTGTGTCATTACATCAATTTTCTGTACAAATTAATAAATGAGGTGGGTCAAGTTTATTTTACATTTTTCTTTCTTGGATTTCCTGAACTGATACTTTTAACTTTATTCATATTATGAATTGAATGTCTCTGAAGGCAAAATCTTCATTATCTTCTGCTTTGGTTCTCAAATCTTTCTATTTTCTTTTAACTACTATGGATTCTTTATATATAATATTTGATAAATCAATAATTTTATTAGTTTTTAAATTTCCAAAAATTTGCTTTATTTCTCAGTAAACAATTAGTAAGTCTATTATTCAATAATAAGCAAAAAAATATGTACTTATTATTTAATTTTTTAATTTATAATCCATCAAATATATTAATTATAAAGAGTTTTATTTTTATAATTAATTTAATAAAATCCAAAACAATATCATGTTTTATCTAAGATGAAAAGTCATACTTTATATCAGAGTTACATGTATATAACAACAGAACCATTTTTTTTTTTTCTCTAAGAAATTGTTCGTAGTCACAGTCACCAATTGCAATCCAATTTTTGGACTTTTCATCACATTCTCATTCTCATGCCCACCACTCATTTCTAATGCTCAAGAGTCACAGGCACAGCCAATAGGAAACTCAAGTCATAAATTTGAACAGAGAGGTAGAAAGAATTACCAAGAAACAATAAATTTCCAGAATTCAGTATCTAAAGCAAGATCATCAGAGAAATGTTAATGGTATAATCTTTAAGCAGTTCCAAGCAAAAAAAATGAGAGACAATAGGCCAACTCCTATTCCTCCTCATGTACTAATTTTCCCTTTTCCAGCTCTAGGCCATGTCAATTAGCTTTCTCAACTCACAATACAACCATTAGCGTCCACTTCACTACACAAATTAACATTGAATAACGATATCCTCTTATCCAATTCAAGATGATATCTTGGGGTCATTCATTCCTAGTTGTTGCTAATGCATTTGACATCCCCTTAATTTCCTTTTTCGTACTATTTGTGCTTGTTGCTTTTGGGTTTATTTCTCTCTTCACTAAGGCCACTGAATTTCCAACCACACGTATCAGTATTTTGCTTTTGGATAAATGTGTAAGTGCCATTTTCTGTTTGTTTGCTGGGAAAAATCGACATATTTTAATGCTCTGCAGTAAAAACTTACTCATTGTTCAGTTAACAAGGTCAGGTTCGTACAGGTTTTGATTTGTCAAACTGAATTCACTAGACTTGGTATCAGTCTGTATCACAGTTTGAATTCTCAATTCATCATTTCTTTTTCTATTTAATGCTCCAGAATTAATTCTTTCCAACTCAAAAAACACAATTTAGTAATGAAATTCTATTTTATTATTATTCAAATACTATAACTATACAATAAAAACTATATAATAATACTATAATTATATACTATATAACTGTATCATGGTCTTATTTTAATTTTAGATGGTATTGTTTTATATTTTATTTAGAATTTTTTTTTTTTCATTTTTATAACACTTCAGCACTAATAAAACTATTTTAGTAAAATCATCTCTATTCTTAGCAATTGTGCCTTTCTTACGGATCAATGACAACTCCAGCATTGTTATCATATCGTTACCAAATTTGAATTCTTTACAAGTGTGTCCAATTACAACTCTAATTACTTTTAATCTCTCTAGAGGTGAATTTGGTGCCGCTTTCTTGATCATCACAACAATAATGTCACCAATATGAACATATTGGATTTGTGTGATTATAGGGAAATCTGACCCATCTTATGTTGTCTCCATGCATGGCTAAGCTAGAAATAGAAATAAAGCAAAATGTATCTTTTAACATTTAGATTTTTTAATTTTATTTATTAAATATTTTTATTTTTATTGAGGACTTGATAATTTTTAATTAAAATAAAAATAAAAGTATTAAAAACTCAATAAGATAAATAAATTTTTCATAAAACATGTATGTAATATTCTTATAAATTAAATATGAAAATAAAAAAAATCAAAAGATTTATAAAATAAAACTAAAAAGTTTGTAACCTTAATAATAAATTTTACCTAGAAATAAAAAGGGGTTTAACCAAGAGGTCATATAAGTTTGTAGACTTCTATGATAGACCTTCAAAGAATATTTTTAGAAAGTTAGGTTGGAATTCTGACGGTCGTTTTATGTATAAGACCCACATCACATTAATGTATGGTGTTCATAAAATTTGTCTTTTATGATAATGTATACTAACCGCCACCACTACTAATTATATGTCTCATGAAATAAATAGCTACAATAAATCTTTCTCTTATATATTATTCAAATTTACTATACATTATATATCTATTATGAATTTTTTAATTATTATTAAATTTTAAAATTATTAATAAAATGATAGTATTAAGTGCTATTAAATAAAATTATTGTATTCTAATTTACTATAATACCCATATCACATTAATGCATGGTGTTCACAAAATTCGTCTTTTATGATAACATATACTAACTGGCACCACTACTCATGAAATAAATAGCTACAATAAATTTTTCTCTTATCTATATATATATATACTGTAATTTACTATATACTATATATCTATTATAAATTTTTTAATTATTTTTTATAACTATCATATTTTAAAATTATTAAATAAAATGATAGTATTAAGTGTTATTAAATAAAACAATAACTAAGTAAAGTTATTTTCTATAATATAATTTTTTTATTAAAATAAGATACATTCAGTCTGAAAATCTATATCATAAACTTATCAATAATTATGCATTGACACAATCATATTGTTAATACAGAAAGTTTATTTCTATTTATAACTAGTTTAAAATGGAATCATAACTTTTAATAATTATATAAATATTATTTCTATATAAAATATTATTATAGAAAGGTTTAACTGTAATATTAAAAATTTTAAAAAATATTATGTTAAAAATTTAAGACGCGTTAATAATTCTAAGCAATAAATTATTATTATCAAAACATGAATATTTTTTATTTATTTTAAAACTTTTACTGTAGCATAGTATTTTTTTTGGAAAATATTTTATAATTAGAATAGATAAACTTTTCAAAATGTGACCTAAAAAGTTTGTAACTTATTGCATTATGTCGAACTCATCGGTGTGGCTAAGCTTTCTTGCTCCGAGACGAATCTGCCAGTTAGCTGACTGCTATAAGTGCGTTTCTATTGTTCAGAAAAGAAATAAAAAAGAAGTTGGTTGATGTTGTTTCAGTATTTAAATGTTACCTAAACATGGTCCATACTGGCAAGAGCAAAGACGCACTGAATGAGGTAATTGCACAAGGCATTTCATTTTCTGATTGTAAACATAGAGAGAGACTGACGCTGAAATGAAAACATGTGCTCCTTTGTAAGTTTGTATAATCAGTCTCATCATCCCGTACCATTTACATTGGCTTTCACTAAATAACTGAAATTTTTAAATTTAAATTTTAAGAAAAAAATATTCTTTTGGAAGTATTCGAGATTTCGATTTAATTGAATTTTTCTGTTTAGTTTCGAAATTGATGCTATAATAATAGATTTGAATTCAGTCCAAACTAGGTATGATTCTATAAATATTATATAATAGAATAAAACTTATATAATCATATTTTGCTACTACCGATCCCGTCCGCCCTCTCCTAATATTTTTTAGAGAGGAGAAATGACTGAAATTACAACGGGACAACCTGTTGATGGGTCACCCCACAAAGATCATGATCAAGCCAAAGGCCAAGCCCATTGGGAGGATAATTAATTGAATGATAATCTAACTGTAAGGAATTTGTAGCAATCCAATCAGCAGCAAAATTTGATTCTCTGTACTCATGGGAGACGATGACATCCCAATCTCTCACCATCAAGTTTCTGATTTCAAGAACTAAAGGTCATTTGCAGTAGCAATAAGCTGGTCACCTTGTATCAGTTGGATCACGCAACGACTATCAGATTCTATAAGCAATTGCCGAATTCCCAGGTCTCATGCAAGGAGCAGACCTTTTAGAACACCCTACAACTCAGCCCTTTTAGTAGAACAACACACCTCAACGCTCTCCCCTAATTTTTAGTTCAGAACGAATCTCATCATTTCATTGTATTTATTGCCATTGCCAAGATTTTGGTAATTTGACGTATCCACGAGGCAATATCTTTCTAATTTGCATATAAGTTAGTTTGCCATATAAGAGATTAATCACCTGCAACAGGCAGTAAGACAGGTATCCATCCATTTAAAATTATCTAAATTTAAATTCAATTAAAATGTACATATGCAAATTCATCCAATTCTTCTAAAAGTTACTTTTATCATTTGTACTTGTCTCATAAAAGTAGTTAGACACTATATGAATCCGCTTAAACTTATTTAATATATAATTCTTAAAATAAATTTTATAGATATTTAATTGAATAGTAGGCATCTTACCAATTTATAAGACTGTTTAGACAATTAACTAGACATACATTTATTTAATCAATTTACAAAAATATTATTCTAGAATAAATTAACAAGTATTAATGAAAAGATAAATAAAAAAATAAAAAATTACAAAATAAATAGACATAAGATGCTCTAAACTCAAATTTAATATATAATCAGATTCGTCTAGCTAATATCTGAAAGATTAATTTCAAATTTGATATAAATATTAAAATTTAAAATTAAATTCATTCTAATAGAGTTATAACTGCCCAATTTAGTCCCATTAAAATTTGGATAGAGCAAATATCTGAAGAAAAAATCCCGTGCCGTTGCCATCTCCAAGTCAAAATTTATTTTCTTTAGAGAAATTTTTTTTTTGCTTAGGATTGATGTATGTCTCTACTTATGCACCAAATCGATAGATTATTAAGATATGTTTATTAATTTTAAATGATAGAGGAAGTATGAATCATTTAATATTAAAATATAAAAATATTCATATATACTTGTTAATCTCCTATTTATTAAAGTGTCAAAATTTCTGACCACCGGTCCATTATCTAATGATTATCCTATTAGTGATTTGAAGTGAAGTAAGACCGACAAAATAACGAATAAAAGGAATATACTTATTATACATCCAGATTAGATGAGAGAGAGAGAGAGAGATCGAAATTGGTTAGACATATACTTTCACCTATAAATTTAGGAATAAATTTGAATTTGGGCATTAATTTTGTTATTTAAATTCAATTTGTTCATTTATTAGATTTATAAATTTTTTAATTTAAATTTCTATATATCTAGTTCAAATTAAACTTATTTTAAAGAAAAATAAAAAAGTGAGAGTATAATTCTTTTTTAAAATAAAAAATAAAAAATTTATACTAATATTGTAAAAAAATAATAAAAATATTAAAAAGTAGTAATATTTATTTATTTATTTATTTTATTTTATTTAAAAATTAATATATATATTTTAATTTAAAAATTTAATTTAATGTGAAAAATTTAATATCTTTTTTTTTATATCTACACTTTTTCTAAAGAGTACACAACTTACTCTATTATTTTTATAAAAAAAGAGTTAATTTAAATTAAATATATCAAAATTAAAATTAAAATATCTATAAATTTAAAAAATAATTAAATTAAATCTGAATAATAAAATTTTAATTTATTACATACTTTAACTTCTATATTTGAGGCTTTATATGCATCCTTATTTAAGCAATTGGAATCTCATCTATTTCCTTGTTTTGTAAATTTTGAATTTATGTTAATTATAATCCTATCAAGAAAAATGATCTTACTATTTTAATTGGTAATTAATAAACCAAACACATTATATCTTTAAAAGTATACTTCCTCTGTTCTATAGAATTGATTTTTTTAAATTAATTTTTTTATTATTTATAGTTTTTATATACAATATTACCCAATTTAATCTAATTTAATTTATTAAATATTTTTTTAATTTACATGAAATACTAAAAAAAGTAACTAATATAGAAGAGAGGAAGTAATTAAACATCACCAGCACGGAGCCCTGAACTCGACGAGTCCAGACATATCATTTTCCCAGTAGTTTTATGGTTGGGACGAATCAAGGCGGAGAAGGTCGGCGGCTCCAATGAAATTTCGTCTCTTATAAAGGCCTCACCGGCAACAATCACGTATGAAATTCCAGCTACGAGCTCCTGAAAGTAAAGGCGAGCTCTGGTGGGGTGGTGACGACTCGCACAGACGACTACTTTGGTCATGATGATGAAGGCAAGTGGCTGCAAGCAGAGGCCATGGATGATACAAGGATAACGTGATTTAGTAATTTTTTACATCACAATATTTATCTTCCTTTGTCTAATAATAAACTATATTTTGGACTGATATCATGGTCTGTCTAATTTTATCGGATCAAAACATATATTATAATATAAAATAACAATTTAAATATATTTTTCTAATTAATTATATTAAAATATTAAACTCAAATATAAATATTTATATTTATTAGATAAATTATAAAATCTGATATCTATATTTTGGACTGATATCATGGTCTGACGTGTAATTATAAGTTAATTAATGGCAATAAAAATGTAGATAACATTACATTGAAGCTGTAAACCTTAGTATTTTACTGAGAGAGCACATGTTAGGTTTAGGTGTATGTTCCCATGTCACATGGCCCAATGCGTACGTATTTTAATCTGTAGATGAAAGTTGTTCCCAATGTGTTTTCAGGAGTTGATTTATTGTTACAGCAGCACTTCAGAGATCCACACTTGAGAGCATATTAACATGGCAGATTTAGCTTCTAGCAAAAGCCATGGCCCCTGAGGAAATAGTTGCCTTTACAATAGGAAAGCAAGAGATCCTCCAGCAACTGGGGGTGACAAGGGCCACAGCACCCTCTTTAAAAAGATTTTTATTGCATCAAGAATAAAAATCAAAATCAAAAGATAACTGAATACATATGAGAAAATGAATTTTACTCTTCATACAATATACACAGTCTTTATCAGTGTCAATTGGAGAAGAAAAATGAAATGCAGAGATTATAAACATCAAATGTGTTGATGGAAAAAGCCCTATGGAGAAATGGTGTGATTATTGTATTTTCTCTTACAACATCTGAAAAGATTACTCAAATTTGAGTCTCTACCCATCAATTAATTTTATAATGAGCAGATTTATTTTTGTCTTAACAATGAGCAAAACTGTCTTATTCTAGTACAAGCATAATGAAATTCATGTTCTAAAAGAAAGAACAATGATGCATATCACAACATGCATACAAAGACCAAGACCCCATGGATAGGCCTAAAGATAGTTTGCACATTGAATGTCTCATCTCCTAATAAACTTAGCTGACTAATAGAAAGGTGTTCTACTGACTCTGAAAAATTACAGACTCAAAAGAAAAAATATGAGCAACTAAGCTATCCAAAGATTGGCATGAAGAGCCACCTTGGCACAAAGAAAGCTTTGCCTTCTCTTTCAGGCACTCGATTCTGTTTCTAATCTCTTCTCCTCCTTTCTCTGCCATTAATCTTTTGATGATCCTCTCTACTTTCCCTCTGTCTATTCCATTCTCTAAATGCAACCCAATTCTCCATACATCACTAACATATCTCGCATTGACTTTTTGGTCTGTGAAGCAAGGCATAGATATCATTGGAACCCCTTCACAGATACTCTCCAATGTAGAATTCCAACTATTATGAGTCCAAAATGCACCTATTGCTTGATGAGCTAGCACTTCTAGTTGAGGTGCCCATTTGATAATCTGCCCTCTATCTTTGACCTCCTCTAGGAACCCAAAAGGCAGTGGTTCAAGCCATTCCTTGCCGCGGACTAATCCAATCCTAAGCACCCACAAGAAGGGCTGCTTGCTGTTGGCTAGCCCCCATGCTATCTCCGAAAGCTCAGTGTCATTTATGGCAGCAATACTACCAAAGCTTACATATATTACCGATTTTGGTGTTTGTTTGTCCAGCCAGGAAATGCAACTTTCATCTTGTACTAACAGGCTACTTGAAGAGGGTAGTGAGCACTTATGGAAAGGTCCTATTGGGAATATTGGGATGTGAAATTCCTCCCTAAGTGAAGCTAATGCAAGTTGCTCAAGATCTTCATAGGTGTTCATTATCAGTCCTGAAGATGCCCTGGTTTCATTCACCATGTTCACTACTAATTGGTATAGATCTTCTTGGTGGCATGTGTTGATCACTGGGATGTCCTTCACTTTAAGCGGAGGAAACTCTTTCACTGGCTCTTCCAATTTAGACTCTGTTTGCAAAGCGTAAGTTGATTAGTTCAATCTGTACATATAACTATTAGTTGAAGGAAGTGAAAAGAAGACTGTATACCTTGAATAGGAAGGTAACCTTTTTCCCTTAGAAATGGGAAGGCGGCGAAAACAACAAAAGATGAAGCACCACCAGTCCTCAACACAATTCTTGGAAGCTTGAGGCTATTAGCAACAGCTTGTGTGAAGTGAAAGATAGCATCTGAGATTAAGCAAGCAACAGCCTCTTGTGATACATCAGATAACAAACTAGACAAGCAATTGCGAAAAGGCGCAATGCATTTGATGTTAAGAAGTGAAAGTAGATCTAAGACATCTGTTGTTGAGGATTCAGTTTCAGTCAGGTTTTCTTGAAGGAAATGGAAGGTGAAGTGGGGATATTTTGAAGGGTCTGGGGAGTTGAAATTCGTATGGATTATGGTGATAGAGAAACCTTTAGAATGGAGGATATTTGCAAGTTGAAGCATAGGGTTAATGTGCCCTTGCAGTGGTAATGGAAAGAGAACTAATCGCTTACCATTTCTTTGCATCATTGTTATGAGCTTCTTTCAAGTTCAAAAGAGTCTTTTGCTTGGGTACATTGTTCCTGACCTTGAATTACATGGGGTTATGCCAAGGTTCTCAAATCCGGCTCCACCGTCTATATGCGGTAAAGCCAGAAGAAAAAGAAAAAAAAAAAACCAGAACGATCAAAACTTGAAGCATAATTTAATTAAAATATAATGAATTGTAAATAATATATAAAATATATAAAGAATTTACTAAATAGAAGTAATATGGTAGTTTTACTGATTGCTGTGTCATTACCAATAAATCTGTCTCATATGATATTATCGGTTCACCCCAATGAATTTAATATAAATTATTTTTCAAAAATGAGTTTTTCATAACTAAAATCATAAAATCAAGCAGTCTATTGATTCACAAGTAATGAAATGTGAGCTAAGTAACCGGTCTAGTTGGAGTATGAAAACCATGACCATACTCACTTTTTCAGGTTGATTCATTAGGTTGGATTATTAGTAGTTCAAAAACAATCCAGTATGGATGAATCAACATGTTCTGTTTGCATGGAGCTAGTTAATTAAATTCAATTAAGAGCACATCTGAGCCGACAAGTTATAGCAGCTCTCGAACTATGATCAGCTGAAAAGGGGTCACTGACAGTTGAGCAGTGGTTGTGTCAATAAAACAAGTTGCAGTATTCTAGAACATGTAGTTTTCTGGTCCTTAAAAGACTTATCAACTAAAGATAGGGTTGCTTTGGACCACTTTAATTGGCACCTAATCTAACCATGCTGCAATCAAAAGGTTCACAACTGAACCCCAGGACAATTGAATGGGAACAGTATTGACCATGCTTGTAAACAACCTAGCCACCATCACCCTCTTATAAGTTGTGCCTATTGCTAGATAATATGGATTCTTAGGAAGCAAGTATTCAAGCACATAGTCTGCTTCAAATCCATAAAAATTCACATAGTAGTGATCAACAACGCCTCGACAGCTTTTGCCCATATCAGTTATATTGAAAATTCCTTTACGTGCTTACTTCAATAGTACAATCTAATTCTATTATGTTGTTAACATTGAATAATTTATACTCTATTTCCTTTTCAGCTTCATAATTTTCAGTAGTGAATTATGATTTCAAGCCTTTGCATATGCAGCTGTTGTTTTTCAGTATTGTTGTGTTTTTCTTTTTCATTTTTTTTTTGTTCTGTAGAATATGAGAAGTAATTCCTGTGGCATGGCGATGAACTTATTTGGTGCAATTTTACAAGCTTTTGTTTGTATTGACAAGGTTTTGGACAACAATTGCATATGTACCAAAATGGCCATGGTTCTGGACTTGTTTGTCCGAGTTACTTTCTTTGTTTTCAAGTAATGCTTTTTCTTTTTCTTTTTGTAGTATAGTAGTGTGTTTTAACTGGTTGTTTATCTGAATTACTTCTTTATCTTGGTATTGTGTTCATATGCCAAATTAACTACGTTCAATTATAAAACTCCTGCTCGATTTCGGTACTGTCTATGTATGCATAAATTTGTACTTTTTTGGTTAATGTTTTATGATAGTCATACGTTTGAGATATAAATTTTAAATAAAATTCTTCTTAAACATTATCCATTTTTCATTGTTGAAGTTATTCTGCTTCACCAGGTTAACAAAACATTCTTTTCTTTTTCATTAATTTTTAATGAAAATGGATATGCATTACCGAATACCCAGAGCCGATGTGCTTGCTCTATTGCATCCATGCTAACTACCCAGACAATAAAATTCCATCTGAAAAGAATCCCGCCAAAACCTCAGAAATATCAAGATCAAGACCTCAGAAATACAACTAGAGTAGCTATGGGCCTCCAAGCCTTGACGGTGCAGGACATTGTCAAAACTGGTGTAGCTTCAAGAAAACATGGGCACCTGCAATATCACGTAGCGAAACAAAGCATGGACATCAATGTTTTTGTCCCTGAGTCTAAAGTAAACACAAGTATTATCATCTACGTTAGATTAGTTGACCGCAACATTTCAGACCTTTATTACTCAACAGCAATTCAATTCATTTCCTATTTGTTCAACTAAAATCCTGAAACTACATAGGAACAGGAATCTCAATACAAGTTTATTTCTACGAGTGTTTTGTAAGCTAATCTAACTTGTAGAACGTGGTAAACATCAAATAAGAAGCAATCATACAGTCCATTCAGTTGTTATATATAAGTCCTAACTTTAATACAGATGAAAACCTTACAAAAGTGGTACCTTTTTCAAAATTGGTTTGCAGAGAGAACAAAACAGGTACCTCCTAGTGGAAGATGGACCATGGATGCCTGCATATATCAACTATAACTTATCAGTTAGCTATTGAACCCTCAAAATAGGACATAAGAGTGACGTAAAATTAAAAAGAGGAAACTTATAACTTTAGCATAAAGTTCAGTTCTTAGGAGAACAGACCAGGCCACCAATCTTTCTAGTAGAGGTCTCATAAACTATTGGCCGTGATTTCTCTACAGAAAGCCGCATTGTTATTTCTAGTGGCCATGTCTCATAAACTTGTTTATGTTCAATGTATAGAAATCACATAAGAAACATGCATGCACAAGAACTATGTTTGGCATGACTGCTAAATCATGTAATAGAATAAAAATTATAAATAAAAATTATTATTATTTTATTCTTATACTCTGTACTAATGTGATTTAATCATAATTTTTATTTTAATATTTAATTCTTTTATGATAATTAGTATATAAATATGGTAAAATAAATAATTTAAATATATTATCAAAGTTATTAATTTTTTAAATATTTATAAGGTCTGCTCCAATCATAAGTCTAATTTGGTCATTAATTACCAAAATTTAATTATTATATTTTCATATTATCATATAAATAAAAAATCATACTAAAATTAAATTTCTTTTTATGTTTAAGTTGAACACCATATGATATGTTTGTATAATCTTAATCATTAATTTAAAATTAACGGTGATATTTATTGTTTAATAAAAAATTATCTATTTTTAGATTTTAAATTTAAATTTTTATTAAAATTTTAACTGTTTAATTTAATTTATAAATTATAAAAATATCTATTTTTAATTTAAATATGAGAAAATTTTAATTTAATATTAAAATTAGAAAAAGAAAATAGAGGTTTGACTCCCCGCTCCCACTCCCGCAACCATCGACCCATTACCCTTCTCGACACCGGTAGTGGAATTTTGATCATATTTTAATCATATTTACAGAAAGGATTTAAAAGCCAAGAGCGTATTTAATTATTGTAAATTATTTCTTTTTCCTCTTTAATGGAATGAAGGGACCTTTCTGCAGGGGAGTTGCTGACGTGCCTTCATCTGATGACATGTCATTGTCTAATCGAATGAATGAGTTCTTAAGGGATGCCAGCATGTGAAGCCACGAACCAACTCCATTGCCATTTGGCCATACCTTAAGACCCCACAAGATTAAGACCTGTGAAGACGTGTAAGCGAACGCTGAAACAGTATTCAGGCAAAAGACACGTAAGTTTCTGAGCTCATCTGAGATCGCAAGACCCAGACTTATCCAGGATAATCTTGAAAGCACCATACTCTTCCCTTGTGGCTTCTGTCCTTATATACACACACACACGCACAAAAGGAGAACAAGGAAAGAATCAAGAAACGTGAAAAGCTCTTAAACCTTGTTTCAATTCAAGTATTCATCAAGAATGGCTCTAAGCATTGGAGGCAGAAGGAGCAACATCTTCGATCCTTTCTCACTAGACATCTGGGATCCGTTTGAGGGCTTCCCTCTATTCACCGGAACTGTGGCCAATGTCCCATCAACTCAGCGCGAGACAGCCGCGATGGCCACCACACGGGTGGATTGGAGAGAGACTCCAGAGGCTCACAAATTCACTGTTGATCTTCCAGGATTAAAGAAAGAGGAAGTGAAAGTGGAAGTTGAGGATGGAAGGGTACTCCAAATCAGTGGAGAGAGGAGCAGAGAGCAAGAGGACAAGGATGATAAGTGGCATCGAGTTGAGAGAAGCAGTGGCAAGTTCCTGAGGAGGTTCAGGTTGCCAGAGAATGCAAAGATGGATGAAATCAAAGCTACTATGGAGAACGGTGTGCTTAATGTTATTGTGCCTAAGGAGGAGCCAAAGAAACCTGAGATTAAGTCTATTGAGATCAGTACTTCTCGCTCCCAGGACCCAACTCATACTTGAACAAATTATTGGGACTTGTAATGATCTATAAATGGGTGTCAGTATGTATAATATGGTACTAGTTCAAGCTTTCTGCTTGAGACATATGTATGCTTCTTTTTTTTCTTCTTTTTGGCTTTCTGCAGGTTTCTTTTGTGAGTACTCTGTGCTATATGTAATAGTAAGATATGAATAAATACAATCCTTTTGTCTGTATGTTCTTATTGATCATGATTATGCATGTAAAAACAGATTTGGTGCATTTATTAGAATGTTCCAAGTAGGTAACTTGTGGAAAATCATGTGATCTTTGTTCCTTTCATTTGGTGATCCTGATTAATGTTGAGAAAAAGCAGAGAGGATATTAAATAAAAAGCTCGACCTTACAAGCTTTATAATTATATTTTACCTAATTAACTCAAATCCAGAAGGACCTCATGAGTAGGTGAGGTAAATATATGATATCATATTTACAAAATGGGGAAAACAAATTTACAAGAAGTTCAATATTCATCAAGGTCTTCATCGTCACTATTATCCGAATCATCAACATCGATGGCAACAACCTTGGATGAACTAATCCTAGTAGAAGTTGATCTCATCTTCAATGGTAATTTTGCATTACCAGTAACAACATAACTTTCTTCTCCGTCTTTCTTCAAGTCACTAGGGGGCAAAAAGCAATCCATAGACAGCCCTTTTATGTTAAAGTCAACTTCTTCAATAGTCCAGACTTCTTCCATTCTTGTTCTTGAATGGCTTTCTGAGTTCTCACCAAACCTAAACAATGAAACTGAGGTTCTGCCCCCATGTGCGATGTTAATGCCATCAATAGTCCTATAATCATGAATTGTGGACTCCATTGATGTCTCCCAGAAAATGCTGTCATTTCCTGAAGCTTTAATTCTCAAAAGATGAGAGTCTTCTAACTGGACTAACAGGCCAGTTCTTTGACTGAAGTAACCCCAAACTGTGTGCCTTATCATTTCTACATTGCTTGTGCTTCTTGCTCTTAGTGATGAGGTTTCAGCTTCAAGTTTTAATATGAAACAATCCTCACCGTTGATCGCCTTTTCACCAGCGCAAATGGAGTTGGAGAATAAGTTAGCTGTGGACTTTGGATCAAGACCCTGTTGAATTTGATTCAGGCTTATTACAACTTTCTTTAAAAATGGAGAAAGAAATTATAAGTCTATTTATTTGGACTATGAATGCTAATTCTGCTTTTCCAAAAGGATGAATGCTTTTTCTCCAAGTAAATTTAATAAAAACAGTTTATAAAATAAACACTCAGCATAAATCTCAAATACCCTCTAAATGGTTCAGGAATTTAATAAAAACAGTTTATAAAATAAACACTCAGCATAAATCTCAAATACCCTCTAAATGGTTCAGGATTATGTATGTTTATGCAACTCTAGACCTTGAAGATGCCTCCATTAAAGAAGGCCTGATCAAATAAGATTTTCAAAAGGCTTGATCAATAAAATTTTCAACTTTATTGAGATTTTGTATTTTGATATTTTTGTTTTGATTAATAGTTTAATTTAATTATAAAAAATAAAATATAAATTAAACAGCTCAATAAAACAAAACCAATTAGTACCTTAATGATGCATTTTAGCTAACAGGCCTGACTTATTGGGTTTTAATTTTGCTAGAGCCAATAAGAACCACCAAATATGTTGAATTTTTATGAGCTATTTTTGACTGTATCAAGATTGTTGACTTATATAATCAAGATCAACAACTTAGTGGGCAAGGGCAAATTTACAACCCGATAATCTTGGTGCCCAGGTCCCACAGTAATATTACTTGATTAAGATCAATGTGGAATTCATACCCCATTCCCTTCCTCCCTCCTCTAAAGAAAATTTGCAAAGATCTCAAATTAGTGAATGTTTTTCAAGGACTTGTCTAATAATTTATCATAATAATCACATTATCGTAATGCAAAGTTTTCAGGATTTCAAATAGATTTACCTGAAGAAAACGGCGGAGGGGCCTGGGTGGGCCTCTAGAAGCATGGGAATGGTGCCAAGGGGTCTGCCTCCAAGCAACCTTGCCATCACTACCAGCACTAATTTTGCAGCCAGAAACCACTAACTCTAAGCACCACAAGTCAGGCCTTTTCTGCCATAGAACGAAACCTCCCATCTCTCCACCTCCATTTCTCATGTTCTTTACTTTCAACACCTTATTGTTTAAGCTCCCTTCTCCTGCACAAAATTCTGATGCCGCCATTCTCACCTTTCCCATTGCATACATGCTGTCTACTGAATTCAATGCCCCCTCCCCTCCAACTGCTGCTATATATTGTTGCACTATGTATTTCGCCATTGATGCCTCCTGCAAACGCAAAATCAACAGGAGAAGATAAATATGTAAGTTCACTGACTCCCACCAATATAAAAGAATAAATTCCCAACCCTGAAATGATACTGGAGGGTCGCCCAATGGCTGTAAGATCAATCAGACTAGAATTTGAACTAATCTCACACTGCTGTAAACCACTACAGTGAGCTAAATATATGCATTAAATGATTAGGAGGTGAATTGGTACCACTTACAATAGGTTCGTCTTTCATATTACGATTGATGAACTGATGATCACAACGAATAGGAAGAGGGATCAAAGGAGCACCAACAACACCAAGCAAGAGCTGGATCTCTGTATTCTTACCACCAAATAAATTAGCAATGGATTTATCTGTCTGCGGTCTTATCCAAGCTTTCATATTCTGCCATGACCTGTTCCCATTCTTGTTAGAACCAAACATCTCCTCTGGGATTGGAACCTCAAGGACTGTGTCCAACCCATCTTCTCTATCAAAATTAGGACAAAGTTTCCTCATCAGAAACCAAAAAAGAAAAGAAAAGATTCACTTTCTTGATGTTCCTGGCACGGAAAGATTCAAAAGAGATTTGGGTTCTCTTTTCTCGCTTCTAAGTTTGAGAGGTTTTGAGTAGAAAAGAAAAGAGAGAAAAGACTTGGATTGAAAGGCAGAGAGAGAGAGATGCGTTTGTAGTATAAGTGTATTCTGTGTTTTGGCAGCTACAGGGACAAGAAAAAAAAAAAAGAAAAACATATTACGTACCAACCGACCATTAGCCACTCTTCTAACGTGGTATACTTTCTGTAATGTCGTGTTTGCACGCTTTCATCTCTAATTTCTTATATAACAAATAGGATTTTGGTCATAATTAATGTTTATTTTATAGATTAATGCATGATTATCAAATCAAGCTGGTCTAATTAATGCTTATTTGGTGGTTTAAGGGTTTGCAAGAACTTAAAAATTTCTTTTGGCTTTTTGGGTACAAAATATTATTTTTCATTTTAATTTATTTTTATACCCTCTCCAACGACTTCTCTATTTTTAATTAATTAATCACACCAAACCATCCATTGAAATTTCTGCTTAAGAAAATTTGTGTAATTTTGGCATAAATGTCGCTTTTTAATTTGAATTCTAGAATGTCGTTTTGTGTTCTTTTTGATATATAGTCTTCAAGGACCTTGACATTTTTCCCCCCTTTTACATACTTTTTCTCTTTTTTTTTTGCTAAGTGAACGTAGGTCAAATAATTAATTATATAGTATTTATAGCAATTCTTTAGGGAAATATATTATATATACTATAAGCAGTTGATTTTTCAATTAAATTCATTGGGTTCTTATGGTAGGTTTAAATAATTTTCATACTAAAAGTACAACTTTTTCAAGGATTTAGAGATAAGAGCATTTGATATTTGAACCAAATTCTTGAAAAATAATGTGAATGGGATATGTCTTGCATTACTGTAATTATCAACACAATCTAAATGGATTACAGATATATAATATGCTAAAGCAGTTTTTTTTTTTTTTTGGTTTTCTTCTTAATTTCACTGTATATCCCAACTTTACTGTATTTGTAAGCCTTCACTGATATGGATCAATAGTTGCTTAGAGTCTAGAAATCTTATTGCCAGAAAAATATACTATAAAAAGAATATAAATTTTCTTTTTTAAGTAAGTTTCCTTATTTGAAGCAATTAATTGGAATCGATTCATGATGTCTACCAGCTACCACCTGATTGCTGATGAAAAATAAAACAAGAAAAATTACTATAGTTGGAAATATTCATTTAGTAAACATTTGAGTTTTTTCTTTGCTTCTGATAGTGAAAAATGTAAACGACATATTAATATATATACATATCTACGTATAATCATATTCAAGTTCATTTCATATTTCAAAGTAGATTTCGAGTTTAATACTCGCCTTTTTCCCTCCCCAATAGTTGTAAGTACCGCCTATTGACAGCAGTATTTCTAACACTAAATCCTCCTAATACTTTAGAATCAATCAAATTGGATAAGAAGTAATGATTTGTATTCTGATCAGCACTAAAAAAATGTCATGAAACATGAAATGTGCTGGAGCAAGCGACTGACAAATTAATTGAGATTGGAAGCAATGTTGGTTAATAAGACAATCGATCAAAAATTTGTATGTCTCATTTGCCGTGCCTTATTAGCTGGTTTTTCTTTTTCTTTCTAAATTATACTCAAGAACTAATTGAAATTGCATTTGAGAATATTGATACATAATCTTTGGTTGGACCAAGACAGCAAGAATATTTTTTAAGATTTTTCATAGGAAAATCCAAAGATTAATATTGTGAGCCTTGAAAATAATGTATCCAATTATGTTGTGCACGTTCTTGCAAAACTTAATAATACAATCTTAGATTACCTTTGATTCAAAAGGTGGCAAGTATAGGTATCATTCGCGAAGACATTCTATGTATCAGAAAAGCTCATATTATTAAGCTTCTATTTTCTTATTATTTTTAGTTCCTTATAGAATTATGTAATTATGACCTACGTAATCCAAAACAAATAATAATGTAGGAAAAACCCATCAGGTTCCTTTATTTCTTTTTAGGCACCAGGTTCTTAAAGAATGTCTGTATTTTATTAGATCCTTAATCTATTTTTCTTTTCTCAATCTCCATTTCCAATATTATATATAATTTGTTATGAGAAGACATCCAGTTTATTAGACATGATTGACAGTAAATTTTACATTACTAAGTTTAATCCTTGTAGCTGAAGGTAGATTTATGTTAGTAGATTGTCCATTAGTGTCCCACATGTAACATGTAAACAGATTATTCCTTTGGGGCCATAATAATTAATGTGATAAAACAATGTATATGCACTAATTAAAAGTTTCAGAAATGATATGGGTTCTTGCTTTGTGATGTTTGTTCCCCCATGTTTCAGCAGATCTAGCACATGTCTACTCAGAAACTGTCAATCTTCTTTATGAGTAAAGTTATCAACTCATCTTATCTATTGTTATTAATCAAATTCAGTATTTATTCCTCATATCTGAATTCCACAACAAAGGTAGATATTGTTTTAACATAAGATAAGTATTAGTCTAATAGTAAAATAAGAATCACTTTGAACTAAATCACCTAAAAGCAGATTGAAGTATAATAAAATGGTAAATATCTATTTGAATTTAACTAAGATTTTGAGTTTGAGCTCTAAAAGTATTTCTAACGTACTCCTTATATATGTCAAACTTTTTATTTTAAAAAGCTCTGTTATAAAATAAGATTTCAATGTACTATTTATTCTTTAAATATAAAGTAGAGAGTTAATTTGACTCTCTACATACGAAGAGCCAAACTTCACTCTTTACTCTATATTTAGTAAATGCACTATGAATTTTCATGCATTTGACTTGATTGGTATTTATAATTCTTATTTTTTATTAGTAAATTTTTTTTTTAAAAAAGAAAAAAATTAAAACTATTAATATTTATAAAAATAAAATAAGGTATGGAATAAAATATAAAGAGTCTATTGGACCTAAATAAAATATTTTACTCTTTATATGTTAATATTCCTTAAAATGCTATTTATAATAGAAATTATGCTCTTTAAAATAAAGAACATCATTGAGATGCTTTAAATATGTAATTGTGTTAAAAATCTTCAAAAAAAATATTTTATTATTTCAAAAAAATATTTTACTATTTGACACGCTTTAAATTAATTTTAAATAAAAAAATAAAAATAAGTATCATATTTAAAGGAAAATATTTTTTTATCGATAAATTCTAAATGAGTAACCTCAATGTAAATTTTTAAGTTTTAACACTATCAAAATTTAAATAAACAAAACTAAAATCATTAGTTTAGTGGTCCTCCTATGAGAAAAGTAATAAATTCTGTTTATTAATTTAATTTAATTTGTCTTGACGTTATTTTGATATATTGTTTTTCTTTTGAAAAGAGGAAAAAGAAACTACAAAAAAATAGAATCTCTAGATTTTGAGGCAAAATAGTATAATAATAATTGGAGATCAATCTCATATAAATTATAGCGGATCACACTTCATCACTTTGTTTCCTTCTTGATGATTGAATAGGTAGCCACATGAATAAGTGTGATTGTGTATGAAGAAAAGGGTACAAAACTATTTGTCCTTTCATAAACTCCAAAAGCCACATAAATATTTTAGATTTTGCAATCAATAATACCTCAATTGCATAAATCTGTGATTACTTTATACTTTTGTTTCTTAACATACATAAATAATTTTATTTTAAATAGTGGAATATATGTTAATCGAGACAGTATCTCTTTTTATATAATTTTAAAATTTATTTTATCAGCTTTATGTATTCACAATTAAATTTTAAAAGTATGTTCATTAAAAATAAATAATTTCTCACTAAAAGCATCAAAATCGCTTGATACAATAAAAATAATATTAAAAAGATCACTCTAATTTATATATTAATCAAAAACCATATTTTCTCAATTAATGTTAAAATTATATCAATATATTTACACAAAATATACAGAGATGTGTGTTGAATGATTATATATATCAAGAAATATATAAATAACATAAAAATAAATTAAAATATTTATCAAATTAAATTAAAAAGTTAACGTATTAAATTAAATATCATTATGAACTCTATTCATGAGCATAGCACGCGCCTCCACTCGTGCACCCTTTTATAATGATACCGAATTATTTGCTTAATTATTATTTATATTATTCTATTATCTATGGAAGAGGTATCCCATGAACATGTGAATTATGAGTGACCACCCACTTAACATCTAAGATTAATATAACCACAATGCAACCAAAAACATATTAATTTAAAATAAGAAAGAAAATGATTTGATAATAAATAGATACGAACAAACCAAACTTCAACCCATATTTAAAGAAAATAAAAGACACTGTAACACCTTTATAATATGAGATAAAAATGTCTCACTAATTTAATTCATACAAATGGAATTTGATTCAAATTTACTGCCTTACAGCTATTGTCCTGTAAAAGAATATGGACTGCCTTTACACACCAACTTGAAATTGACATTATTTATTTCAGTTAACTGATTCCGATTGATTTCCAACTTAATAATTAACCATATTATTTTGTATTTATTTATTTATTGGGCTGACCATATTTTAAAGAGAAGTAGGTAACCTTAATAACAAACAGCCATGGAGTTGTTTTCCAACTAGATGAAATAGCAAGTGCATTTCCCACTTTGGACCTTTCTAATCAATTCCAATAATTAAGGAGTGACTCCCTAAAGCAGCCAGGTCCCATGCCCATGTTAGCTACTTTATATCATAAAGAAGCATTCTCAATAAGAAAAAAGAAGAAGAAGAAGAAATGCACCATTTTTATCATTGAAATTCAATGGGGTACACATCTCTTGATCCCTATAGAATATTTGTACATATATTCTATCATTACATAGATTCGATTGTCAAGATTTTTTATTTGATATATTGGGGGTTTATATACACCAAATAATTAACGGATTTTGGTCTGCTCAGGTCCACCCTTTTGCTTTTATAATATCACCACTGTACTTAATGGGACACCACCTGTGTTTTCTTTTTCTTTTTCTTTTCTTGGTTTTCAGTCTCATCACCGAATATTATTATGTAATTTTTACGCCTGTTTACTCACCTGAATGATATTATTTCATGGAAGCAGTTATTAGTACGTGTGGAAATTCCAGGATAATTTCTCCAGTTTCTATTGGTTGAATTGAAAGGAAGGAAAGAGATTAGCATGGATGTGAAATTTAGCCAATAATTTCTCCTAATATGGTAAAAAGAACTCAGCATGATAGCTCATGGCAATGAAAGCATATTCAGGGTGCTCATGATTTCATCTAACTTTCTTTTACTTTTTTAACTAAAAAAGAAAACATTGTATCCAACCCTTTACGAGAGGTTATTTAAAAAATATTTGTTGAAAGCCGAGTGTTGGTCTGAGTGGCTAAGAGAGTTAGTTTCTCTATAGCAGTCCGAGTTTGATGCATGTAAGCCGACGTGGGAAGTGCATTCATAGTATTATCTATGAAAGACTGAGTAAATAAATAAGATAATAAAAATGTCATTTAATTTTATTAAAGTTCTAAATTTTAGATTAAAACTCTTCGGATAGTATTTTACCACTATAAATATCTTATCTATCACGCTATAAATTAATTCTAATTATATATGCATCGAAAAAGATAAAAAAGCGCAACCTCTCCTTTTTAAAAATGCAACTGTTAGAATAATTTTTTTTTTAAAATGTAATTTAATTCTTTTTAATTAACAAAAGATTAAATCCTTTTTATAATAAAAATATATTTGATGAACTGCACCTACAATTTTATTATTATCCTGACGATAGATATATATCTCAACTTAATTAAAATATTACTTAAACTGTTTCAAAAATAAAATTAGAACATAATTTTGGGATCCACATTTTCATTTTGTTTCCAAAAATGAACTAATGATAAGAGACTAGGTTCAAGCTGTATAAGTCCTTAGAAAAAAAAAAAAAAAGACCTTTACAAAATTGACAGGCGACCCTGTTGATAGATTGCTCATTTCGTTCTCATGTTTGAGACGAAAGAATTTGAGTGATGAGCTTATAAGCATCAGGAATGACAAAGGAACTATGGATATAGAAGGATTGAATTACTGGTTATCAGCATTGACTTATAATTCATGATGATTGAGACTCATAATTTCATTATCAGGGGGGCTCTTTCTTGGTTACTAGTTCTATACTATCAGAGAATATAGACACAAAAGAAAAATGCAAAACCACACAGAAGCTTTCAGATTTTTTTATCGGAAATGGACAGATTTTCAGAAAATGAGAAGACAAGCGTTGTGTTGCGAATGCTAAAAGCAAAAGGTTGTACTAGTAGAGGAAACATTCTCTGGTTGTGCGACTAACATCATCGCTAACAAAGAACAGGTTACAGAATGTTGTCTTCGAGCTCTGATACTAATATAAACAGAACATAGATAGGGGAATAACTTTCTTTATCAATTGGCAGAGAGTTGGTACCTGCATATGCACTCAGCCATGGTACTTGGCATCTCTTCAATCATCGAATTCAAGAAAATCACAGTGCTCAAATGCATGACTATGAAGGTACATTGAAGTGAAAGAGCCAAGAGATGACAAAGGCAAAGACCATACATGCTAGCAAGAAATTCAGGAATCGGTGGCCCTGCCAGAAGTGTCGCGTCTCTGCTGTGTGTACTGATGGAACTGCGGTTGCTACTGCAGCTTCATTGGCTTCATTCCACTGCTCTACCAATTCAACCTCATTTGGACCAGTAACATTTCGGGCAACTGATCCGCAAATCTCACAGGTTCTGCAAGCCAACAATAAAATCACTTCTAAAATTCGATTAATAATACACTAACATCCTGATATATATTTTGTTCTGAATCACCATGCATAAATCAATCATATGCCTAGTATGATCCATATAAGTCGGGAAGACTATATTTCCTTTTCCAAACACGAGGTAAAGACAACAATAATTATGTACTATGTGCACTAATTAGCATCCTCCAAATTGTTCAAGTCAAAAGAGAAACAAAAATGTACCATGTGCACTATTAGCACCCTGCAATTGAGTCAGAAAAACAAAAACCAAAATGTAAGGCAAACTTGGTGCAAAAGTAACTATTCCCACAGATCAATACTGTTAAACATCAAACATGTTTCGCCGGACAACAAACAAAAACCATAGACAATAATAGTAATGGTTCTCGTTGATCAGTATGGAGAGTAATTTCCATTTTATTGTCAAAGAATGAAAAATCAAAGTTGCAAACAGAATTCCCAATCTTGTCAGTTTTAGTTCATCCTAAATTTAGATGGAAACTAAAAGTCAATGCCCTTTATGGTCTGCAGAGCAATACCTGGACTTGATCCATCACTTGACCATTTTTCCAAGAATTGGCAGCTTCCAAGGCATTTTGCACTTGGTTACCTAATTGACATACTATTTCAATGGTCCATGCTCCCCAATAACCATTGACATTAAAACTTAAGAAAAACCAAAATAATCTGAAACTGTCATGCATCAGTGCTCCATTTACTTCATAGAAAGGTATCCTCAACAACTATAACTAATTACTTCATCCTCTTCAACATCTATGCATTTTAATATTCAATATTGAAGCTGTTACTTTACCAGGGACAAATGTATTGAGGCAATTTTGAGTTCCGAAACATGCAAATTGACTCATAATATAGATTTATATCAGTAGAGAAATGACCTGAGATGAAAGATTTACAGTTGTTGAAAGATGGAACCAAGTCTAGTAAGAGCAATCTAGAAAACAAGGATGGTAGAATCAAACAGGAAGAAGACAACATGATGGCAGTTAAAAAGATAGGCCTAGAGGGGACCAAAAAATTGCTACAACCTTAGGCAGGTGTCTTCTAGGCTGGTGATAATCAAAACTTAACATTTATATGTAATGAGTGATTTGTGCACAGCATACACAACCTACACAATGTAGTAAGAAACCACATGGAGAAACTGATATTCTGCCTCTAATAACTAAAATTCTAAACAATGACAGGGAAAATGATATTAAAAGTTAAATTTTGTAGACCAACTTTTCCATGGCAACTACCCAGGGTGTTGAACACCTGTTTCTGCATTTGAAATCAATATTCATGGATGTTCAATTTTGACTGTACATGGTGTGCATTTTCCTTTTTCCAGCACTACATGGCAGCTCAATCTTAATTCCTCAAAAAGGATTTGCTGGCAAGAGCAATGGATTGCCTGCTGTATAACACATGAAAATGCACAGGGTGAGTCTGTATGCTCCAATTAAGAATTTCAAGATATAAAGGTGGATGAATGTTCATTCCCCATCTTCCCTATGTAGAGATTTTTCCTAATGCATAAAGGTTTTTGAATGGTAGACTGTTTTCCAGTTATACAATACAGTTGCAGGACCAAAACTTAATACTCTTATAGAACTCAGAAACCGATAATAGACCAGAAAGGAAGCCAGTTGGATGGTTTATAAGTAAAGATACCTGAAAACTAAACCCCAAAAGCAAATCTACTTTCCCAGGAATTCCATAAAGGATGTCCTCGAATAAAATATACGGTAATTCCAGAATATAGCAGACATAAGAAATTTCTGTAAAGTAGATACCAAGCACACCATGGGAATCACGTATTGTACATGCAGTCAAACATAAAAAGCCTCATTAAGTAAATTTATGAACTAATATATGTTTCCTTCATATGTATTCCAAGAGACAATATTGTTACAATGGAATTTGAATGTAAATCATCAAAAGCTCTATAAGTTAATGATAACAATTGTTTAAATGGGAAAAGGTAATTTAAGTGGAGACGCTGATACAATATGTTAGGACTACAATACTGGTGGAAATCTTGAAACAGATATGGTCAATTGACTAAGGCCACCCAACTAAACTTTTCTTTCTTTGAATACAGTGTCAATAATCCGCTTTAGTTAGTCTTCATAAGCCATCAATGTCATAAGACAGCAATATTTGAGATGCCATCAATTTAGACAACATGACAAATTGGAAGGGGGTACCTGACTTTCTCATATGCAAGCATTTTTAAACTACTGAGTGCCAAACAAATATATTGATGATTGATCCAATTCTTGCAAACTGAAAAATAAAATTTGATTCCATACTCTTCGTTTATATTGGAAACATCTGCAAGTGGAAAGTATATTAACCTAGAAATAAACATCCTTCCAATTATATACTCCAACTTGATTCAAAAGAAATACTGAAATTATATAGGACAAAGGGACACATTTGTTTTGACAACAAAAGAAAGCAGATAATTGAAAGAACATTTGCATAATTGGTATATCAGTAGGAAATTTGGTGGTTGCATTTTTTGCTAAACTGATTTTACATTCATTGTTTTTACTCTATAGAAGTGGATTTTATTCTAAACTTAGTTTCTATTAACTAGAGAGAGTTCACATGTTTCTTGCAACAACATGATCCTCATTGCACGATTTTCACTATATCGTTCCAGAATTTTATGCTAAACAAATATACCTTTAGCAACAAACTTCAAAAACAACTTCAGACAACAACCAACTAAGACACCATGGAGCTTATTTATAACAGCAATCAACAATCAACTCTTTCTTTATTATTATGGCTTCAATTATTTCACCTAATATGACATTATTCGATTTGTCATAGTCGCTTTCTATCCTTAAATTTGTTAGCAGTAGCATCATATTGCCTTGTCAGAAAATATACAAAGCCAGTTTAAAATTGAAGGCAAGAGTAGCAATACTCCTGCCTACAAATAGAATTGACTCTCTTGTTTGTCTCTACTGCCGACGTTAAAACGTCTGAGAACATTTAAATATATAAAACACCGAGAACCAACAAGTTGACATCTATGTTTGCCAGATTAGTAGCATACTTTACTAAGAGTCGTGATAGATACACACAAAAAAAAAAGGTACCAAATGCCAAGAATAGAAACAAATTGGTAACTAACTCAACAACTACAACAAAAGTAAAAGGTCAGTTCTTTTCCTCATTTAGATACTTACTTGTTTCCCTTAATCTTGAACCAAGCTTCTGCGCACTGCCTGTGAGCAGCAGCGAGATCATCTTTACAAGAACAACCCAACTCAATAGGCATACCACCATCTTGATTTCCAGCATCTAAACTAAGATGACAAATCCTGCAATCTCTTTCAACCTTTGACAAATGTACCTTAATCTCAGTCATCCCACACTCCAGATCCGCCTCAGACACAGAGGATCTACTCTCTTTCGCAATCTCACTGCTCGAGCCAGACTCACTTGAAGAGCTTCTTTGCTCTTCATCGTCTGACTGATGGTGATGACTGCTACTTCCCTCTATATCAGCATCATCAATATTAACAACATGGGGTTTTTGTAGAACATGGGATTTTTGTAAAGTTTCCATTTTTTAAGACCCAGATAGCGAATCTTCATGTAATAACTATGAGACAGAGATCACAAATACCCAATCAAAAGATTTAATCTTTAAGCTATCTCATAATCTTTGATAAGGAACTAGGAAACAGTATTTGAGTTCATCACAGTACTGTAGTGTGAGAGGTGCTCTCTGCCTCACCTCTCTTTCTCTCTCACTATAGTGTGTCAGATTTGGAACATAACTTATGCAGTAAAAGAGAGAAAGATCAACAAAGAAAATACAGTATTATGCAGAGTGTAGAAGAGATAATAACAATGGAGATTCTGTTTCCTTTCTTTTTCTTATTTGCTGTTTTTGAGTGTAAAGCGCTGCCCTTTAGTATTTGTTTAGTATTATATTAATTGGGTTAGTGCAAAGGAAAGGATACGTGTGCAGCTAAAATGATTGAGAGGAAGAGAAAATTGCTTTAAAAAAATGAAGGATTTGGAAGATGTTGTGATGTTGAAGTGACCTATTAAACTGTTATTTTTCCTCAGACAGCATAGGATAATGTAAGTGCCAAAAGCAGATTTTAATTTGTCTTCTTCAGTCTTTCCTTTTTCTTTTTTATACTTTATTTATTTTTTTGGATTGATGATACTCTATCTTTAATTGCATCATGGGACTTGCACTCTTTCTTTGAGGAGGTAATTCCTCTTTCTAAGCTTTAAAAGGCCGATGATGTCCTTCCCCTTTTGGGTACAAATTATGTTTGCAAAAGGGTAAAATGGACATTTTCACATAATCATGTGCTTTTATGAGGGTTGCTTCTTGTTTGTTTGTTTCCTCTCTTTATGTAAAGGAGAGGTGTGGCAGATCACAGCAGCTTCATGATTGAACATGATAATATTTTGATGTCTAACTTTAGATTTTACCTTGTGTAATTAAGGCATTGTCTTAAGTTTAACCCTTTTGGTCAAAGTTGTAATAAGGAGACAGCCAGGGGACCAATTGGCCATCCTTCTGGGATAGAAAGATCTTTTACCAATTCTTGAGACTCCAGAGATCCCAACCACACAACTCTTGTAAATTTGCAAAGGGAATAATAAACAAAATCAAATTATCAAAAGAGCCCGGTTCTTTGGATTCTTAAGGAATCTTGAACTACGATCAGAAAAATAGTGGGTCTACGTATGTATGAGTAATTGTATATCTTGATCTAAGTTTCGACAATGTATATCCTTTTTGTTAGGTTTATCCGTTTAATGTTTCGTATAATTTATTTATTTATTTATTAATAGAAAGCCTAATTAGCCGTAAATTATATAAAAAGATATAATTATTTATTTACATTTGCTATAAAAATAAAAACTCATCTCACATAATGGAGAGATTTCAAAACAAAAGCTCTTACTACTCGAGCTAAACCTCAAATGTTTTCATAAACTTATTTATCCATGGATAATAATAAAAATTAATCATAAATAAAATCCTAATTTGAAGTGTATGATGCTAAAATTTAAGTGAAATTTATTTAAGCTTATCTTAGCTCTAGTCATTTGAAATAGATATTTATTTATATAGTATCTTAGCTAGTGCAGAAATGTTGCTGATTTAAAAAAAAAAAAATTTAGTAAACTATCTTATATTTCAATATTTTTTTGTTTTAAAATTTATAATTTACTTTTTGTCATTATGTGGATATTGATCATTAACAAATAACGGTCAAATTGCATAACACTGTTAACAAGTGCTGAAGTGTCAGTTGGAAGAACATTGGTTATTGTGTGCCATGTCAAAATTTGTTAATGTTATTATATAATTTGATCGTTATTTATTAACAGTTATATCCATAGAGTATTAAAATAAAAAAATAAAAAAGTAAATTACAGCAAAATACATTAAATCAAAATGATAGTCTAATGAAGTTTTCCTTTTTTGTTTTTTAATAGATTGGACTGTTTATATAGGACGTCTATATATCTCTATATTCATCAAAATATATTATTCTCACCATTTCATATTAATTGATTTTTTAATATTTTATTTAAATTAAAAAATGTTTAATAAACTTTATAAAAAATAATTAAATAAAGTCTAATTTATTTTCTATAGATATTTATTAAATTTATTATATTATTCTATAAACTTATAAAATCTTGTAAAACTAATTATAAATAAGGTTAACATAAGGATAAAATATAAAAGAAAAAAAAATATTACGTTGAATATATAAAAAAACAAATAATTTAATTTTTTTTGTTTGAAAAGAAAATAATTAGTATAGAATAGAAGGAGAATAAATTAAATTTCTCATTTTTAAATATAGTTTAAATGACAATTTGACCCTTAAATTTATGAAATCTGGATAATCACCTTCAAAAAACCCTGAGTTGGAATTGCTCTAAAAAAAACCTGAAGCAAATTTTCAGGCCACTAGGAAGATTATAAGCACTAAATGGGCTAACAAGTGCCTCTGAATGAGGAAGTGAAGATTGGCTATAGGTTCAGCAGCATAAAGAAACCCTATTTGCTCGAGGGAATATTGTTGTTCTGAGCATTCTCTTCTTGTTGGCAAGATGGTCTGATCACCCTTGATGATGTGTCTTTCATTTGGGGGCTTGAATGAATTAGCATCATAACTGACACTGTTCTTCTGATGATGCCTTTGTTTCATCATGGCTACTGTCTTTCATTGCATGCCTATGTCCTGTTCTCAAACTCCCTTGCTTCCATGTATTTGTGCCTTGGAGTAGAACAACAAAACCAGCCCATGCCGGTTCAGTTCTGATTCCTCAACTGGCTGGTTCAGTTCCGATTCCTAAGAGCTGCATGCCCTTTTGGTTAAGTCTATAAAATGGACTGCTCATTGGCCCTTATGTCACAAGTTTGGTTTCCAAGATTTTGTATGATGGCAAATGAATATGAAGTTGGTATGATTACATCAAGAGATATGATCTCTCGTTTCATATAACCATTCTGATAACTTCTTTGGCTTTCCACATCAAAATGTTGAACAACTGATACTTCTTTACTGTAAATATCTGTAACACTGACTTCAGGTGATGCAGAAATATTATCAAACAGTGGAGTCTCAGTTACTGTCTTTCTTATGCAGTTGAGCAATTTTCTTTTTTCTTTTTGATATTCAGTGCTTAACTTTTTGTGAGTTTGACTAATATTAATTCAAGTAGTTTAAAACGTGTTCTCTTATATCAGACTAAACCTTTCAGATTGTATTTGTACATTTCTTAATCCTCCTATCGTTTATAATGTTATCTAATGGTAACAGTAGTGCCTGGAGGTTCATGAGGAGTACACCAAGCAGCACCTCTTTATTACAAGCTGATTCCACTAAACCCTCCCTAACCTAATACCTTTAGCAACCTGCATTGAAATGTACCAATTTGCATTTGAACTGATGGTTAGTATATAGTATGGGACAAGAAAGGTATGTCCCTCACACCTCTACTGCAATTATCAATTCACTAACTATTATACTCATAGTGCAAACCAATAATAATGTAATGGAATGATATTCATGCTCAAGTTAAAGCAATGCAAGTCCTCGTGATTATTTAAACTGAAAACCGAATGCCTAAATATCACTTAAAGGAGTAAATTTGTTAATCCAGTATTTTTAAGGTTTTTTTTACAAAAGTACTGTCTTTTTTTTTTAACAATTCTTTTAAAAAAAAATTGTTTATACAGTTTTTTTTTAACTGTACTATCACATCCTATTTTTAATTGGTATTGTTTAAATATATTTTTATTACTGTTAAATAATTTTTTTAATTTTATATTAATTATATCTTCATGTATTTTAAACTATATTTTAGTATATTTTTGATATATTATAGTCTTTTTTAATATACGTATTTATATATCATCAAAACACACTAGTTATTGTACATATATTATTTAATTCATAAATACCAAACATAAAAATATAATATAAAAGATATTAAATCTTGCTCATTTGGCTGATTTGATAGTATTATAGTTAAATTAAGATCATTTTAATATTTTATAGATATACTTTTAATACTTTCTTTTGGACGAAATTTAAAAGAAATTATAATAATATAAATTAAAATAATAAATTTTCAGTATTTTTAGGTACATTTTTAGTATTTTTTATAAAATCTAAAAAAAATACATATATTTATATATAATAAAACTAAATTCATAATAATACAAATTAAAAATAATATCATTATGGTATTTTTTAGATATATTTTTAATATCTTTTATCAGACAAAATTTTTAATAAAAATTTATAATTATACAAGTTAAATAAATAAACTTTCGATATCTTTTAAATGTATTTTTAGTATTTTTTCTAATAAAATTTTAAAAAATAAAAAAGATATAAAATGAAAAAATAAATTCATAATAATACAAATTAAAAATAATATATTTTCAGTATTTTTTTAGTTATACTATTGATTCTTTTATAATAAATTAAAAAAAAATTGTAGTAAAAATATACTGAAGAAAAATTATAAAGAACTTAATTTTTTTTTAACAAAAATCATGCACCATGAAATTTCTTCTATTTTTAAATGGTATTTAAGAGTCACTAACCCATGGAAGAGAAGGTTCTGTGCACATGTCCACTAACCCAAGTATACAGTAGGCCTTTTCAAAAATTAAGTTTGGCCCAATAACAGATTTTCTGAAATATTTTGGTCTACTAGGTTTTAGAAATTAGCCCTGGTTCATTGCAGCCCAACTCGTAGTTCATCATGAACGAACCCAATGGTAAAACCCAGCGTGCTAAAGAGAATAGACATATTTAAAGTTTTTGGATAACATTTACCAACTTGTATAAACTGTAATGAATTAATAAATAATACAAAATCTAATGTTGTTAATAATTCGCACATATTTCATATTTTATTATTAATAATTATATTTTACTCATTTATTAACTTCATCCGCAGATAAAACATACTTATAGAGTAAATATTTTACAAAAGTTTTTATTTATGAAAGTATTGCATAATAAATATGTAGTTGATTCAATTTTATGGAAGCTGTTTGTTACTGGGATCACTATCTCTTTAAGTAATGAACTAATTTCTCTTTTCTTTATTGGAAAATTCAAAGTAATGAATCTAAAAATTTTAAAAAATATTTTGCCACCCGTAAAGATTCTACTGGACATACTCTATATTAACTCTAAATATATATATAAAATTCAAAATGATGTAGTATCTTTTCTATTATTTGTGTTTTGTATCATCAACTAGAGTTTGCTTCTAGGATATTAATTATGTATATATTTACTCAAAAATTATTTTTTTTAAGTTCCAACTCGAGAAAGATCCTAATTGAGCTGGGACATATAATACATGGGATGACAATGGATAGGATACTCGTCTATTTAGAAATATCTGAATCCGAACCCAATTAATATACAAATAAATCTGTTTAAGAAATTGTCTTTATTGTTCGAACCAGTCCCAAATTCGAATAAAAATACATGCATACTACTCGAATCCTATTAAAACCCGTTTAAATGAAATAATTATTAAATATATTTATTAATATTTAAATGGATAGCGAGTACCATATCCGTTTATATAAACATTCGGATAATTGAATGAGTACCTGGTTATCAAACCTATTTATAATAATTAAATTCTAAAATATACTAAAAAATATGATTATAAACTAATTAAAATTTAAATATTCAATATTAAATATTTAATATATTAATACAATCCAAAAATAAACTTAGTAAAATTTAAAATAAAATATAATATATAATATAATAAATTTTAATATAATTAGATTCGGGCAATGGATATCCGCGGTTCAAATTTAAATCCGACTTGAACCCGATTCGTATAGAAAAATTAAATTCTAATTCCATCCCATATCCATTTATTATTATCCGAATTCATCCTGTTAGGATTAGGTCGGATCGGTTACTCGAAAATACCCATCCGGCTGCCATATATAGGGACAATAATGAAAAACATGGACAAAACATATGCTTGCTAGGGCAAGGAATTATGGGTGTGTTTTTTTCTAACCTAAATTTTTATTTTATATTATTTTTTTATTTTTTTAAAAATCACTCTTATAAAAATTAGATAAAGTGATTCTTTCCCACAAACAAATTTGAAAAAAAAAGTCGGTTTATAAAAAAAAATTAAAAAAAATATCCAAAACTTCTTTTTCAACCCTCAAGAGCGTAGTAATTAATAATGAAAATGTATTGATTACACTGTTTGGTTGATTATGCCGCTCTTTTAAGTGTTTGCCTGAAAAAAGAATAAGGTTACATGCATGGATTCCGAGATCTTGGTTTGCTTTAATAAAGCCTTGTTTTGATGCCTTGCTTGCCAAAGATGCCCATATGCTAAAACGTGTTACCAAATCTTTTCAACTCTCTAGTTATATATTATTAGCTAATGGAAAAGAAGTAATTAATGGGTATGCCATATATAGTACCATTCATTCATTTCCTGTCACTGCCTTTCCTTTTCATTTTTCTTTGTCTAAAAAAAAGTGTAGTGGCAATCTTATCTCCATTAACATAAATGCCCGGACATGCAATTGTGGGAGTCTCTTTCAATTGAAAGAAGGAACAAGATTGGACTTAGCCTAAAAACTTATCTTACTCAAGCTGCTGAGTTGTTATATTGTTTTCTTTGTCCCATCATTCACGGAATATGCTCATTAATTTTGATTGTTCCTCTTAACCACCTGCTTAATTAGAAATTCTTACGATAACAATCACATGTACTCATCTACCTATAAATTCCATGTCAAACATCCAAACTTCTTTTACCCTATTATAAATATAGAATTAATATATATGCCACCTTCTGAATTTGATATTGATTAGTCATTTTATCTTTTGTTTTTCTATAAAAACTATTTAGCAACCTCAATTATAACTTATAAATATATTTTTACTTTGTCGGACATATGATCCATTTTATTCTTGCTTATGCGAGCAAGTGACTCATTATTTTCTTTCCCTTTTCTTGAACTTTTTTCTTTCATTTATATTGTTTTGAACTTAAGAGTAACAAAATAAATTTGAATGGCCCAAACTAATATAACAAAATTATATTTAAATCCCGTTTAGATAAATTATTTTTTTTATATTAAATAATTTTAATTTTAATTTTAAGCTAGTTTCATTTTTTTATTTATATAAATTAAATGTAACTAAAATATAACACGGATTAATGAAAAATTTATTTTTTCTCCGATCTTGCCAACAAAGCAAAAATTTATTTATAAGTTACAGCTTACCCAAATTGAAATAGCTAAATGGTTTCTATGGAAGAATAGAGGGTAAAATGATCGATCATACCAAATTCAGGAAGCCATGAATGTATTAAGTCTATAAATATACATATTTACAAATTTATATTATTTTTTAAATATCTTTGGTACGCATTTTTTAAATTACACTATCAATATATTTGTTAAAAATAATATTGATTTCACGGTACGTATGCACTCTAAATTGCACGGTTAATATATTTCTTTTAAAGCGTGTTTTTTAATTATGTAATAGAAAAAGGTATGCACCCAGTTCATGTACCAGCTCCAAATCATTTTTCATCTCTTATCATTGTCTAAATTAATTAGAGATTGTCTGTGTGTTGAAGCATCTCATATGGACTACAAAGAACAATATCCTATCGCAACTAAGTGGTCCAAGGCTAGCTAGAGTTCCTCTTCGTTCTCGATCAAAATCTTTTGTTCGTCCAATCTTTTGTACAAGCTTTTTGTGGCAATGTGAAGCACATAATTTCTTTTAAAATGAAAGAAGGAGATCAAAAGGCAAAGAAAGAGATATCGAAAGGAACTCACCATTTTCGAAATAACCAGGTAAGTTAGAGAGAAGCAGAACTATGTAATAAAACACTAAAAAGAGATCATGTGCATGCTTTCAAACCAACCAAAGTGCATGGTCCAACTTCTTCTATACCCAAAATAAAAGGACCACACCTCACATTATATCAAGATTAGGCGCATCAAAGGGCCAATTATCACCTTTTTATGGACAACCATGAATGTCCCCCAATGTGTTTGTGATGGCTAAATGGGGTGCTAACAGTAAAATCTTATGGCTCACAATATCTCTCTTTAGCATGACTAAGATTTGCACAATCCTTAAAGTGAAAGCAGCAGCATGCACCAGAAGAGAGTTCCAGAAACCCAGTGGCTAGGAAGGCTGTCTTTTGTGTGGCAAACTCAAGGACTTGCACTTACACTATCCATGGCTAAATTAGATGAATGTGAAGAGAAGGTAATGGAACGAGAAGAGATAATTGTCCTCTTGTTATGTTTTTGAAAGGAAATTACTCAAGTAAAGGTTAGGTAGAGAAAATGAAGAAATGTATTGTTCTTTTTCTTTTTCTTTTTACTGGATGCATCAGAAGAGAACAAAATTAAATTGTAAGAGATATATAGATCTTTATTGTTTAATCTATATATAAAAATTGTGATACTGTGGAAAATTGAATGTAGAAGAACTGAGATTTTATTGATTAATAATGGTTTGGAATTCTAAATTACAAAAGAAATATGTATTCTGTTATATACACTTATAGACTAACGGTAATTTTCTGTGTAGGGAAAGGTAGAAGCAGCCTTTTTCCCTTAGGGGAGAGGTGTTGCTCCTTTTCCCTAACTAGGCCTGTGATGATCTTGATATCTCAGGCCTTGACCAACAGTCAAAGACTGTTGGTCTTTAATGTCGGTCTTTGCCTGCTGAGTTTTGCAGGTATTGTATGATTTGGGTGCTTCAACACTCCCCCTCAAGGTGGGTTCGAATAAATTGATAGAACCCATCTTGCTAAGAAGTCTTTGGTGGCTTGCTTTGTCTAGGGCCTTGGTGAAGACGTCTGCCAGTTGTTCGTGGCTTCTGACAAACGGGGTTGTGATTTCTCCTGACTGGAATTTTTTTCTTATGAAGTGGCAGTCAACTTCAATATGTTTAGTCCTTTCATGAAACACTGGGTTTGATGCTATGTGTCTGGTTGCTTGATTGTCACAGTACATCTCCATTGGATCCTTGCACTTTACTCCCATGTCAGTGAGCACTTGCTTAATCTAAATAAGCTTGCTAGCTGTTGATGTCATGGCTCGGTACTCAGCTTCAGCACTGGATCTTACTGTTACTGATTATTTTTTGCTTTTCCACGTTACCAAATTTCTTCCTACAAAGACACAGAACCTAGAGGTTGATTTTCTGTCGCAACTGCCTGCCCAATCTGCATCGGAGAAACCAGCAATGGTGTTAGCATTATTATTATTCTTCATCAAAATACCTTGGCCTGGAGTACCCTTGAGATATCTTAGGATTCACGACCGCATCCGGGGTGGGAAGTCACGGGAGCATGCATAAATTGGCTAATCATGCTTACGGCATAGCTAATATCAGGCCTGGTGACAGTTAGGTAGATTAATTTTCCTACCAACCGCTGGTAGTGACCTATGTCACTTAAAGGGTCGCCATCCTCTAGATTGAGATGGGTTTTCATTTCCATTGGAGTATCTATAGGCTTGGCTCCTATTTTTCCTGTTTCTTGCAGAAGATCCAAGATATACTTTCTTTGAGATAGGAATAGTCCTTTATGAGATTTGGCTATTTCTATTCCGAGAAAGTAAGTTAGTTGACTGAGATCCTTGATATCAAATTCTTTCTTTAGAGCTTGTTTTACTACCTCAATCTCCTCATTACTATTTTCTGTAATAATAATAATATCATCCACATATACTAAAATAATTATGGTGTGAGTGTGAGTGTGTTTAAGAAACATAGAAGAGTCAGAGGTACACTTGCTGAAATTAATTTTTAAGAGAAACTGACTAAGCTTGGCATACCATGCTCTCGGTGATTGTTTCAGCCCGTAGATTGCCTTTTTTAATTTACATACCAGGGAAGGCTTAGAGGCTAATGTATGGCCTGGTGGAAGTTTTATGTATACCTCTTCGGCTAGAGACCCTTGAAGAAATGCATTCTTGACATCCATCTGAAATAAGCTCCACCCTGAGTTAGTAGTAATAGACAATAAAATACGAACTGTGCTCATTTTAGTTACTGGAGCAAAGGTCTCCTGGTAATCTACACCATAAGTTTGGGTAAAACCCTTTGCTACTAGCCGGGCTTTGTACCTTTCAATGGTACCATCATGCTTGTATTTGATCTTATTTACCCATTTACAGCCAACTGATTTTTTATTTGATGGTAGGGTAACAAGATCCCATGTTTCATTTTTCTCCAGAGCCTGGAGTTCCTCTTGCATAGCCTTACACCAATTAGGATTGGTGTTAGCGTCATAGAAGGAGGTGGGCTCTGTGTGTGATGTGAGAGTGTTTAAATAAGCTTTGTAGGAAGGTGATACTGAAATATAACTGATATAGTGATGAATGGGATATAATACCGAATTGGACACATAATCCTTTAGCCGAGTAGGAGGTCTGGTAGGTCTAGTGGATCTCCGCAGGGCAAGTTCTTCTATTGGTGACTCATGATTTTCCCCTGAAGAAGTTGCCATGGGGATGGAAGTATCTCCCCCTGAAGGGTTAGGGCCGATGACAGGCATATGCGTGCGCTCCTGTGCAGAGAGAGTGTCCTGAAGTATGCTGTCAAAAAAGAAAAAGTTAGAGGGAAACAGGTCAGTTGGGGGTGCTGTGGGAAGAGAGGGATCATTAGGAAAGTAAGGGATGGTTTCGTTAAAGGTCACATCTCGGAAAATGTATGATTTGTAAGTAGTAGGATCATAACATTTGTAGCCCTTTTTTTTCTAAGGAGTATCCAAGGAAGATGGTTTTGACACAACTTTTTTCCAGTTTATGGTGACGTCTAATGTGGACAAAGGCAGTGCAGCCAAATACCCGAATATGACCTAGATCGATTTTTCTTTGTTTGAGGAGTTCTAGGGGGCTAAGGTTGTTAAGAACGGAGCTGGGAAGCCGATTGATGAGATAGGCTGCAGTGAGGAGGGCATCCGACCAAAAAATGTGGGGAACATTATTTTGAAAAAGGAGAGTACGAGTAACCTCAAGAAGATGTCTATTTTTCCTTTCTGAAACCCCATTCTGTTCAGGGGTATAGATGCAGGTAGTTTGGTGCAGAATACCTTTTTGGAAAAAAAATTCAGAAATTTTTTTGTTGATGTATTCAGTACCATTGTCTGAACGAAAGATTTTAATTTTGGCATTGTACTGATTTTTAATAAAGGTATAAAAATTGAGAAAACATGTAAAAACATCATTTTTCCCTTTTAATAAATAGACCCAAGTAATTCGAGAGTAATCGTCAATAAAAGTAACAAAATAGTGAAAGTGATTATAGGAGGTGACGGGAGCGGGTCCCCAAACATCAGAGTGGATTAAATCAAATAATTTTTCTGATTTAGTAGACGACGATGGAAAAAGTAATCTAGTGTGCTTGGAAAATTTACAAACATCACAACAGCTGGAGTCTATTTTAAGATGGAAAAGGTGATTCAAAATTTTATCTGACGGATGCCCAAACCGCCGATGCATCAACAGGCCTTGGTTGGAAAGTTCGGTTGTGTCAGACTCTGACTGGGAGTGGTAAGATAGTATAGGCCATTGTGAAGATATCCTTCACCAATCGTCTTCCCGGTAATTCGATCCTGAAAAGTCACAGCAGATGGTGAGAAAATAACGTTGTAATTTAAAGTCTGAGTTATTTTACCAACAGATAATAAATTCGATTTAAAATTAGGTAAGAGAAAGATATTTGGTATAGGGTGATTCAAAAGGTTGGAGGAGCCAAAACCAGAAATTTCGGCTCGATCCCCATTGGCAATGATCACATGTTGGAAATTCACAGGAGTAAAATTGTGCAACTGTGTCGAATCCCAAGTCATGTGGTCGGTCGCCCCAGTATCAATGATCCAATCAGAATATGCAGGTAAAAAATCTGTGTAATTGTGAGATACTAAACCTGACCCACGGGATTGTTGAGATTGTAACATGGACTGGAGCTGAGAAATTAGGTGTGAGAGTTGGGAATTATCAACTAGGTCGGATCCGGGTTGTATTGGCTCGGCCAAGAGGTCTGGTTTAATTTGGACTAGCCCGGGAGTTATTCTTTGGACTGGACTGGACTAGACCAATGGTTCTTTGTTGGGTTGGGCGAGCGAGTTGGGTGGCCAATCTTTAAGTCGGACGTCGGGTCGGATCGGGGCAAACAAATTTGACCCATTAATGAGTCCCCCCGACCCGACAAGTGTGTCATAACCCGTAGGGTTAAACACACTTAATCCCACGACGCCGCCCACTCTATTCTCCCATCTCCTTTCTTCTTTCTCGCGCCGCCCTCTCCCTCGCTCACCTCGGTGCTGCACCGGCCGGAGGTTAGGGTGCAGGTGCCAACAACGAACGGCGGTGTGACCCTGCTTGTTGCAGTGGTGACACCGCTCGAGGTTGATGGGCATCCCCCTGCCTCGGGCTTGGTCTCCTGAGAGTGCAGTGAAGGCTCAACCTTCATTCTCTTCGGGGTTCGATGCTCCCATGGTAATACGTCGAGTTTCTTCTTGTTAAACGAGTGCTATGACGGCGTCGAGCGAAGGGAGGCTGCTTGAGAGAAGTATTTGGGACCAGAGAGCTTCATAGCTCGTATCGAGCCCGCCGAGGTAAGTGTACACTAAGTCCTGTTCCTGTCGCTTGCGTGCTTGATCGGGGTCTATTGTGGGTGGGAGGTAACTCTGTAATTCCTCCCACCGGGTTAGTACTTCGATCGCGTAGCTTGCGCTGGACCTGGTTCCTTTCTTGATGTGTGCTAATTCTTGTTTTAGACTGAAAATGTGTGCGAAGTTGTGCTCTTGTCCATACAGGTTTCTCATCTTCTCCCACACAGCCTTTGATGATGCCAGAAGCATATATAGTCTGGCAATCTGAGGCTCCATCTTGTTGGTAATGAGGGACATGACCAAATGGTCGTTTGTCTGCCATTCTTCGATGGTTTCAATCTCCTCTTTTGTTGGTTGGTTTGGATTTTGTATTGTTGGCTTGGTTAGGGTTCCTGTGATGAACCCTAACTTTTTCCTGCCACTCAAGCCAATGTAAACTGCTCTTGACCACTCGAAATAATTCTGATTTCCCTTTAACATAATGTTTGTGAGTTTGGTGAGATCATTTTGTGACATGATGAAAGAAAAAATTTCTGATTGTTGGGTAGATGATGACAGGATCAATCCCGCTCTGATACCATGTGGAAAATTGAATGTAGAAGAACTGAGATTTTATTGATTAATAATGGTTTGAAATTCTAAATTACAAAAGAAATGTATATTCTGTTATATACACTTATAGATTAACGGTAATTTTCTGTGTAGGGAAAGGTAGAAGCAGCCTTTTTCCTTTAGGGGAGAGGTGTTGCTCCTTTTTCCCTAACTAGGCCTGTGATGATCTTAATATCTGAGGCCTTAACCAACAGTCAAAGACTGTTGGTCTTTAATGTCGGTCTTTACCTGTTGAGTTTTACAGGTATTGTATGATTTGGGTGCTTCAACAGATACATAATATTCTTTAATATGTGTCATTATTTTGAGGCAATTCTTGATAGAGCAAACCCAGTAAAGAAAAACGATAATATTTTGAAGTAATAAGAATGATAAACCAAGAGAAAATTGGTGTCACCTTGAGGTATAATACCTACAAGTCTATGGAATTCTTGAGTGAAGAGGATAAACATGACATACAGGGGAATTCAGTGAGTTATATTTACTTATTTAGTTTGACAGAGGGAAGAGGAAGGATAGGAATTAATAAATCTAAAAGATATCCTTTTGGAAGTTTAATGAGATGGAAAAACAAAAGATAACTAATAAAAATCATAATAATCATATTATACCCTTAATTCTTATTATCCTTTATAATTCTTTAAAATTTGCAAACATATCATTATCACAAAGAAGAAAAGAACTTCCAAAAATAAGAATATGTTTTGAACCTTGTATTTCTTTTCTTTTCACCAATCAATTAACTCATATCTTTCTTTAAATTCCTAGACTGCTAAAAAAGAAAAACAGAAACAAAAACATATAGAAGTGGAATAATGCCACAGGCAAAGCATGGCCCAAACAAAATACAAGTCACAGTCAGAAAATTTAGTCATGTAACCAATTAAAGGGAAGTTTTGTATACAATAATAATACCGTTAATCCTCGACATCTGATGAGACATTTCGTGACCCACTTCTCTTACACACCTGATTGAAAGCTATAGAAAGTCACTCCAAACAATTTAGGAGTAGGGCAGAGTTTGTGGGGTAAAGTCTTCTGCTGTCCTCAGTACTTATTGAATTGTCCTTTATGAGACCCCTCCCCTACTTCACTCCATGTGACACTGAACATTCATCTTCTGTGTTTCCTTTGAAATCTGTCATTGACATCTTTAGGGTTTCAACTTCTACATTAAGATCCTAGCTAGGGCATCTTTCTTTTTCTATAACAAGAAGGCATAATTTCAAATGTGTTTCTGTTCTCGGATCTACTTGAACCACTTCGTAGTCAATTAATCGAAACTTTAACTTCAAACTGATTTGAAAAAAGTTACTGAAATTATTTATATGGTACTAGAGCCGTCTTGAGAAAAAATATACCTATGTTCCTTTTTATTTTTATTAACTGAATTACCTAGTTGCTACATTATTTATGTCCTTTTGATGCAAGACGTCAAGCAGTGTGGTATACAAATCTGAACACAGATTGGCCACTGTAGTGTACCACATATAGATTAGATTAGTGGGTATTACTTTAGATGGTCCCAAGAAAGTTTTGTATACATCTTCATCACTTAGCTGCACAAGTTATTGCAACACATGATTTCATTAACTTTTTTTCTCTTTTGATTTTCAGTTGTAAAAGGGTCACTTTTTTTTTTTTTGGGTTCAAGATACCAGGAAGATAAGGTCTGGACATTTGCAGGTTAAAAAGTTTAGTACTCCCAGACTATATACACTTACAATTTGAAATCAAAATTGACTGCAAAAGCTATACAAAGATGTGTACATATGTATATAGCATTCATATGTAAACTTATATCTATGTTATTATTTAGTTCTTGTCGTCAGCTCTTGATTCAAGTGAAGAGACAGAGCACTAAAAATCTCATTGCCAATGTAATAAAAGAATGATGCCAGAAGTTTTGTGGTCCATGGCTTTGAAACATGTAATGAAGCAAAATAGTCGTAAGAAGAGGGTAAGCAACTGTAGGACCACCAAATGATAATATATCAAATGATACAAAAGCAAGAAACCAAAAAAAAAAAAAAAAAAATTGAAAAAGAAAAAGGAAACAATGATAAGAAAATACAATTTATCATCAATATTATACATGTGACTACCCCTCCCCTCCATCCATTTATGATGCAAAAGAAAAATTATGATCAATCCAAAAAAAAAAAAGATAATCAATTGCTTAGAAAACAAAAAAAAATCAAGATATGATATTTACAGGTATGTATATTGTTGTTCAATTAAAATTATCGAGAGAAAAAATTATATATATTTTAAATATTCACTATCTATTTGAATTTTACCAAAAATTAACCGACCCTAAATATTAAGTTGCTGAATTTTAATAAATGCTAAAGTAGAATTGTAATTGGTTGATTTATTATGTTATAAAATTGAATTTAACATTTTGTATAAATAGGTGAAAATTAAACTGACAAGTGAAAAGAAGCTGAAAATTTTGGGATTTATTTTATAAAAGACTCAAGAAAACAAAGAGGTAAAAGATAAATAGGTAATTTATCATGAGGAGTTGAGCATCCACACTAAGGTGAAGAGTCAATTTTCTAACACTGAATCCAAACAAGAAAGGAACTGTATGTGGAAGTTGGCATATATAGAAAAGGAAAAAAGACTGTGAAATCCCCATGTGTAGAAAGTAATGACTTATGATACATAAGGCTCTATCTCTATACTTGCTGCAAAATGGCAGGATTTTTCCATGAAGGTCCCTGTGCTCTACCAGATGGGTAACAAGAACTGGAAGGATATAATATTCATGTCTTACAAAGAAGGGACACTGAATTCTCTGTGACGTATACAGCCCAAAGATGCAACCAAAAATCATTGCTGTATCAGACACAACCAGCCAGCCAAATTTTTTACATGTGTATATCAGAGAGAGTAAAAAATATATGTATATATATTTGTGGTGGGTGTGGGGTCTGTAGAGCACCATAGAAAGCCTGCACTGTGCTAATGGTCCATTTATGCTTCATTAGTGTGGACAAGATCTAGCACCATATATCATAAATCTGAAGTGGTCAACTAGGAAACCTTATTAGAGATGTGGCTACATTGCTTCCATCCAATGGTTGAGATGGGTTGTTGAGACTGCTATGCAGCTAGGTAATTAAGCACTAGTTTGTGATTTTCATTAGTCAGAAACATTTCTTTTCAAGTCATGGGTTATTTGTATGAAGGGAATGATAGTTTTCAGTGTGCGCATGGAAAACACATAAATAGAAATCATGTAAGAATTAATAGAAGTTCTGAAACTAGCTGGTTTCTCTTACTGTCTAGTTAGAAACTAACAGGATATCACATATCCTAGGTTAAGGATAAGTTAAACTGTGTAGAAGTTTCCAATAAGCATGCATGCATTTTTATGACATCTATATGGCAAAGAGGTTTTCTGCAATTGTGATATAATATTCTGAACCGAACCAGTTTTATTGCAAGTAAAGGAAGTTAAAAATCGAGACTGATCTTTGACCGAATCAAGATGAATCACCAGATGAAACCGGATTATGTTTTTCTCAATAACCGAATCCTGAAAAAAAATCAAACCGCAAATAGAAAAAAGAGATACCAAAGTGGCCCAAACACCACTATATCATATATATATATGGTGGTCGGTTGAGATAGGTAGACAAGAAATCGTTGATCAGTTCATAGGTTGCTGGGTTGACACAAAAGGGACAAAGAAATTATAAAAGGCTCTCTCAAAGTGGCAAATAACTTTAGAAACCTTAAACCCTATATCAGTTTTTCATAGCCGTTATTAGATTTATCATCAATGCATTGTTTTGAATGAGTCATTTGCAAGAGCTTAATTTAAATGAAGTCTTGCAGAATTATGTCAATCTTAATATGATTTTATTGCTTTTCAAAAAATGTTTTTTTTTTTATTTTTATTTTTATTTTTAAGTTGAAAAGAATCGAATTCTCCCAATTAATTGCCGGGGGATCATTCTGACTCTGCTTATTTAATATCCTGTCAAGGGAGATTTTCACGACTCTATTGGATAGTAAACTGTAGGACTTTTCTCTCCTTTTTCATGTATTTTCTTTTTAGTGGTAAATATTGATCGCACCATGAAATTTTGTTACTTACAATAAGGATATTTAGTGCTTTATATTTTTTTTAATTTTAATTTGAATGATAATATTTGATTATTTTCTTTTTTTACATGATTTTATAAATTGATCATGATGTAATTAATTTTCATAAGAAATCTCTTTAAGGGTTAATATTCCTAAAATCTTAGTTTGCTTGAGTTGAGGTCAATATGACATATTACTTATCTAATTCGTCTCCAATGCATAATTTTTCATGTGAAAATCTTTTAATCTCAATATGAATATTTCTCTTTTAACCAAATAAACGAAAAATAAATCTAGTAAAATGGACAAACCGGTGTCCCATAATACCCACCAAGAAAGAGTTTCGGATATGTGATTGATGAGTAAACTCTCCCAAAATGATCATTCTTGATAAATATGAAATCTTCTTAAAAAGAATAATAAGATCAAAGTTTAGAAATTAAATTTCAAAAATCGAAAATCAATGATATAATAGTTTGTATGGAAATCAAAATCAATAGATACAATAATATGAGTAATGATGGATTATGGCCCTTGTTTCCCTCCACAATTATAATTCATGACACATATATTTGTAAACTTTAATTTTTTATTTTTCTTAACATAAAAAATTTAACACAATTATATACTTAAGATTTTAATACGAAATTTTTATTAATTTTTAATCTTTTTACTTTTCTTTCTATCAATAACTTACCAATCTATCACAGTAATTAAATAAAAATTTCATTGGCTTTATTTATTTTTTCTTGCCCTTTTTCGGTGGCACACTGGCACCACTCATCATTTTAGAAGCTTTCAATCTCTTTTCAGTGATTGTCTACCCGTTGACTAGTCACCAAAAAATAGGAAATAAAATAGTTTTAAATGTAAAAGAAAAACATATAGTTCCAGCATCTTAATTATCACTAATTTAATTGTCTCTTATAGAAGGTCATTATGTGATAAAATGCAGTGTGTTTTGGGATTTACAATCCCAATCAAGTGATGAAATTATTGCACCTAGCTTTTTGAAATCACTTTTACTTTTATTTACTCATTCAAAAGATTCATTTTGGGGTCATTCACTTATCAACTCCATTAATTTAATTTTTCATTGATAAATTACTATTGATAATTTTTCATTTTTAATCTTTTAACAAAAAGTTTGATTTTCTTACTTAAATTTTTCGTACCAAACTATGAAAAATGAAAGAATGATAAGAGTGAATTAGAAATTTGTGTTTGCACTGAGTAAAATTATTGTGCTCAACTTTATGTGAACAATGTTTGGTAACTATAGTGAAAATAAAAATTTATTTATTATTTATTTGGTAAAATATTATAAATCTTTTTAATTAAAATTAAAAGAAATATTATGATTAATAACTATATTTTCTAAAATTTTATTTAAACTACAATTAAATAAATTATACTCAAATTTAATATAACATCAGTTTATTACATAAATATATAAATATATTATCATATTTTTATGATGTACATGCTATGATAATTTATCTTTATTAAAAAGAAATGACAGTAAACTTTTATAGAATAAGAAAACAAATCCTAGTTGCTGATAATAATAATGAATCAGTTCATATGTACAGAGAAAGTGTATTTAATCAAAGATTTGACAAAAGAATATCAAATTAGTTGTCTTTATGCAGAGAGATTGAGATGCAGGCATAGGAGAGACTAGAAGGTTTAAACGAGGCGCAGTGTATCACAATTCACACAGCAAACAGATCATTCTATTCCAAAACAATTGAAATAAAGCATAAAAAATTTACTTTATTGAAATCTGGTTTTAAGAGTTTAATTTTTGTAAAACTCTATTTTAAGATAAATAATTAAACAATATCTTATTATGGTGTGAACTAAAAGTACTTTCTAATACACCACAATATCTAACTGATATTATATTTTCGGGTTAAATACCTCGCTCGTATCAATGAGGAATCCAACAGTTATTTGCTGACGTGGCTGCCGGATTTATAAAATACCATAGACCTGTTGCCACATATGTTATTGATTCATTTACTTTATTCTAGTCAGCAAATAAATAACCCTAATCTCTTAAAACAAAATCAAATCTCTTCATCTCTGTAGATCTGCACAGGCAGCGGCAATCGTTGTTCACTACTCTTCTCCATCTCTGTTTTAATCAATCGCAGCAGCAACCACTCATCGTTATCTTCGTCTTTATCAGCTGGAAGCAACAATAAGCATTCTAACGACGTCCTTCATACAAGGCTGGCGAGTAGGGGACTTCTGCAAACAGAGAAGAGCAACAATAATGCATAACAGAGCTTTGCAAGGTCTAGCTTTACATCAGGTTGTGTCGAAATCTACAGGGCCAACTAAATCAGATTTCCATTTCCGTATTTTCCATCTTTAACATCAATCATAAACCATTTTGATTTTGTTTTAAGAGATTAGGGTTATTTATTTGCTGACTAGAATAAAGTAAAAGAGTCAGCAACATATATGGCAACAGATCTGTGGTATTTTATAAATTCGGCAGCCACATCAGCAAATAACTGTCGGATTCCTCATTGATATTCGCGGAAATAACATAAATAATAGAAGAGGTACCAAAAATAAACAAATTAAAGGTTTGGTACCAAATGGATATAAGTGGCCAAATTTAGTACCAACGGGCATTTAATCCTTGTATTTTCATTTCTTTCATCTTTTAAACACACTTTTACAGAAATACACTAAATATTTCACTAATATTTATATCAGTTCATGCCTATCTGATGTAATATACTAGATTTATAAAACTGTCCATTAACTTTAAAACGTCAGAGGATAATTTAATAAATATATTATATACTACGTCAAGTAGGCAAGAGTTTAAATATATATTGATGAATTGTGTAACATTACTCACTTTTAAATCAACTAAATTTATATAATTATTTCGTGATAAATATTAAAATAAAGCTGATTCTGATTTATACAAAGTATATATGTATATATCAAATTAAAAAAAAAATACTCATAAAACCACATATTTAAAAAGAAAACATGTTTTTCTATTTTCCTTTAAAATAGATCATTTTTACACAATACAACGCGAGAATATAATGAGATATATATCATTTTTACTCAACACAACACAAGAATATAACGTAATTAGGACCCAGAAACAGTCTTCTTGAAAAGAACAATCAATCAGATTTTTGGTTTCATGATTGAAATTTATAAACTTATACATATATATATTCATGTGTAGGAGCTATATCAATGAATCGAAATGGCCAAGATCAAAGATTTTCGGGTATTATATTGACAGCTAATATTTTCCTGGTTAGTACCTGTGTTGCCATGGCTACCCATGTGCACCTACGTCTTCTCTTTAGCTAGGTCCTTGCGGTTGCAGGAGCACCTAGCTAAAATCCAAGGGTAATAATCTTGCTAATTAAAGACATGGATGCTATTCTTAATTATATCTTTCCTTTATATGTATATATTTAATTAATACTTATACAATAAAGTGATTCCAGTTTAATCTTGAGCCAAGTATAAACTTTAAATTCTTTACTGAATATATTTTACTGGATATATTTTAGATGTTTACTCCTAAAGTGTCTTTAAAGAATTTATCATATTTATAGCGATAAATATATAAAAAGATAAATAAACTCTTATTTCTCGTTTCTATTCATAATCTATTAATATCAGCGGTTATTTGTTATTTTTATAATAAATATATAAAGAAACAGTTATCTCTTATTATATGCAGTATATATTGTCTGTTCGACTAGAAAAACTATAAATACGTAAAAAAATAAAAAAAAATCTATCAACTTTATAAAGATGTAAATAATTTAAACTGGCATAAAATAAGGTGAAAAACATGAAATGATGGGGGACTACTCATGGATGCACCGGCCAATGTAAAGATGAATGCAGGAAGAGAAAAAGGAAATGATGAAGGAGGAAAAGAAGAGTTGGGAGATGGGTGGGCACACCCATTAATCTGATGAGCTACACATGACCTGGAATATCATATTTTATATTTTGCACTCTACATGTTCTTAATATTTCACAATAATACAAAGTGAAAAAATGAAACTAAGACAAAACAATTAGAATCCCATTGCCATAACATTATTCAATGAAAATGTTGGCGATTTGGTCTAATAATAAATTTAAAATCACTTTATATAATTTTTTTAATATTCATACTTACTTTGACACAAAAAAAAAATTATTTATATATTTACTTTGATACATTAATATTATGCTAATGTATGATTTTTTATATTTATTGTATAATTATTTTAAATTTTAAATTTCTTGTATAAACTCATTTATATTAGTATTTTTTAGTGCAACAGACGATAAATAATTAGTATAATTAAATTATAGAAAGACTAAACTAAAAATGGTGTCACGCGATGTCATCCATCTTTGACCATGCTTGATATAAGCCTAAAAATCATACATCTTGGAATGCTTTATATCCACTAATAATATAGTATTAGGTCAGTCATATTGATCAGATCCTTGACCTTAATACCACCCATGAAGACCAATGTAAGTTATATATATGTACCTATTTTAATTTTCTAAGGAGTGCCCTAAAATTATTACTGAAGATCAAATCAAACTTTGGTAAATCAATTAAATTTAATTTGATTTCTTTAGTTAAACAATTTTGATTTGAGAATTTCATCAAACTGCATCAAATGATATTGTGAACACAAGTATATGTGTTGAGGAAATTTAAGAATTATATTCCTTGCGAAATAAGCATAAAAAAGGGTTTGGTATAAAAAAGGGAACATGGATTGGACCACATGACCTTCATAAAAATAAGCAAACAACAAATTATTCAATAAATATTGCCACCCAACTTGTTGGGGTATTTCTCAGAAGAGATAGCTGACCCACTACTGCTTAAACCTTTTCCATGTGTCTGGTTTGTTAGAGAATGGGGTCTACAATTAAATAAAAATATCTTAATTTTAAAAATAATCAATTACTTTTTATTTCTATATTCATAATAAATATTTCTTGACTATTTTTAATGTGTTGTTTTAAATTGTTAGATAAGTAATATATATTTTGAATGCCATATATTTTTATGATAATTATATATTTAATCGTTAAGTAATTTTTAAATATTTAAAAATAATTACTAATTAATATTTTAAATTTTATAACTATTATATAAATATAGCTCATTTAACAAAAATATTTTTTTAAATAGAGATTTTTTGGAAGCATAGAGCACTTATAGTCTCTCTTTTATATTTAAGAGCTCTATCTCTCTCTTCTCTCAGACTCACTTTCCTCTCTATAGTAAAGAGGAGATGGAGGAAGAGAGAGAGAGATAAGTTTTTATGGATTGTGGTCTGTTGGGTCTTCTACTACTACTACTACTGCAACTTGAGGAGACATCCAAAGGGATCGCATTGATCCTCAGAAAAATTAAGAATAATCTCTTCTTATGTAATTTCTTGCTTGTTTGCTGTTTCATTTTTTCTTTTATTTGGATCATGCTATCCCTTTGGATTCCTCCTTTGGTAGCTTCTAAAACATGGTGTTTTTTACATGGTGGTGGTGCAAACCCTCTTCCTTTTCATGCACCACCACCATCAACAACAACAACAACAACAACAACAGCCCTGATGATGGTTCGTCGAGAAAAGTGACCGGAGAACAACCTAGCGAGTGCTGAATATTATGTATGGAGGAGAAGACAATGCAAATAGTGATAGATCAGTAAGTCATGTAAGTTTCTTTAGTATCCATATATATGCTGTTTCTTTAATTCATTTGTGCTTCCTAATCTTTTCTTGCATGAATTCTCAATTTCATTATGGTTTATGCATACTAAACTAGATATTATATAACTAATTACTTTCTCCTCTAATTAATTTGCAAGCTTCTTTTCCCCTTATAAATGTGTCCATTTATATGAGGAACTCGTATAATTTATTCAGTTTTCAATAAATGACCTAACTGGTAAAAGATAAAAGATTATCATGTAAATGAAAATTGTGATTGGAACCCCAAAATCCCATACAAAATCATTGGATCTGATATTAGTTATAGGATGCAACTTGGCCCTAGTACTTGGAGAGATCAGCTCCAAGAAAAGTTTCATAATACAGGTATATCATCTTCTTCTTCTTCTTCTTCTTAATTGATTACAGTTGTCATCAGTGTGATTTTTGTTATTTCTTTATACACAAAATATATACATCTACTTTAAGATAAGAGCTAAAGATGAAAACCAAAGGATGTATACATATTCCTTAACATGTGAAAACAATTAAATTATGTCTTTTAAGGAAGTACTATTCTATACTATATACTACAGTATACTATAGGATCTTTAGGCTTAGGCTGACCTTTTATTCTTTCTTTCAGAAAAAAAGAAAAAAGAAAAGAAAGACCTTGTTTGTGTATAAAATTCTATATCTGTTAATTTCAAGCAGCTATCATATAGGTGGTGGAAGTGATATTTTAATCTCTGGTGGAGGCTCTTCTTGGGCACTTATTTCACACACCTACAATACACATATCCACCCTTCTACTCACACATCCTAAATTTGCATTTAACATCTTAGTCATTTTCAATGTAACATGCAAATCAAGCAATTAAAGCTTTGATTATTTTATAGTGAAGGCTAAAGAATGTCTTTTTATATCTTAATTACAAAGTACATATATACTATGTGCTATCCTTTGTAAAAAGGACTTTTGGGTAATTTTCTTTGTATTGAATCATCATTAACAAGCTATCCAAATAAATTTTTTTGACTAGCTTGAGTAAGAATTTTTATTTGATTACAGTTTACCCTATTTCTGGTAATTTTGATCATTACATACTTCCAACAATGTGATTTCATTTCACCTTTTTAAAAGGTAAACTTTTTTTTTTTATTTTTAAACTTCATAGAAAATTACTTGAACAATGTACATGTAAGTGCAGAAAAATGTGAAAGTTCTTATAGTTTTCTTGCTTGATGTTTGCTTTCTGCTTTGCCTGAGCCATCTCTAAAAAGTTATAAATGAAAGTTGGGTTATTAAAAAGGTCATCATAGCACAACAGAGGTAGCATGGCCAAATGTTTGAGGCAGCCCTGGCTCAAGTGTCCAAGTCACATGGTATTGAGGACTTTAATTAGAATCCAAGGTAGTGAAAGATCATAGTAAAAGGACTTAATTTCTTTTTCTTTTTCTGTTATATTTTTATTTTCTTCTTTGGGCCTCTTATTGAGTGTCCCAAAGGCAAAGGAATCATCCACATGTGATGAGAGGCCTTAGAAAATAAAAGAGTCCTTTAAGAACATTGCCCTAATTTTCTAATAATTTTTTTCTTAAAAGCAATATCCAATAGCTAGCACATGACCCCCAACATTCTAGCAATCTTTTTTCACATGGCCACAACCTTTAAGCATTGATACATCCTATTTTTATCAGTCACTCCACCAATATCAGTGCATTTCTTATTCAACAATTAAAGGGCACATCCTTAATTAATTTAGGAACTGCATATCAGTAAGGCATGAAAATGGGGGTTCTCTCCTCTAGTGTAATTACACATTCAATGTATAGATCAATTGTGGCATTCATCCATTTGAGTTAGATCATTTTATATTTAGCATGATATGTTGCATCTATATCTATCTGGTCAATACATCCAATACAGGTTACTTTCTTTTCCCTAAAATTTATATTACATGAAATTGATTATATTAATATGTAATAAGATTCATAGTTGGGTATGGGTGTGACCACCATGTCATGCCATGAAATTCAATTTGTTATTTTATTTTAGTCCAGATGCATATTTATCCTCTTAAACTTTCACTTCAGTTCGACTTGTCTTTTTGACCATAAAACAATTATAATCTTTATTACTTTTAAATACTTTTTTAGTTCAGTCAGCAAAATGCATTCTGTGACCTTATCCAGTGTGAAACTTTTTATATAGTATATAAGTTAAAATAGATATTTATGTCTTTAAATTTTAGTTATTGAGTTAGTTTAATACTTTAATTTTTATTTTTATTTAATAGGCACTTAAATTTATTTTTTTGTGATATTTTAATTTTCTTTGACATATATCTTCATTCAATACGTTCACATATATTATATAAAGGTATTTAAATATTACAAAAAAATTCAAGTGTTTATTAGGCTAAAATGAATAAAAGTGTTTAGATATTAAAAAAGTAAATATTAGGTGTCTATCAGGTTAAATCAAAAGTTAAATGTTAAACTGACTAATTGATACAAGTTTAAGAGCATAAATATAAATATATGGATTATATGGTGTATATATATATATATATATATATATATATATATATATATATATATATATATATATATGTGTGTGTGTGTGTGTGTGTGCACGCGCGCTCCTTTATGCTCTTGACTTTCTACTCTCTTTTTTTCTTTTTCTTTTTTCTAAACCTTAGGAATTCAATATTTCATTACTGATTAAAGATAGATATATTTTAGAGCAAAATAGAATGTAAAATTTTGGAAATATTAATAATTCCATTCTGATAAAGAAATGGTTGACACATTCTTATAGAGTCATAATGCTTTATCTACTTCCAACAAAGAAACTGTTCTTCAGATTTTCTTATACAAAATTTCTGAGATGTTTTCTGAAAGTTAATGATGCATATAGTAGGCCAAGCAATTATGAAATTTTAACTATAAACAGTAAAAGAGTATGTAATTCTTGAATGAAATGAATGGAAGTTGAAATGGGTACAAGAAGGTAGGGTCGTAGGGATCAGAAGTAATTAGAATTTTTCTTCTGGACAGTCGAGTGAACAAAATGTCTTCAAATGTACTCCAAAATGTCTCCTTCTTACACTACAAGGTTTTGTCTTGGATACAAGAAAAATTGACAAAAGAAAAACCCTAGACATGATTTTGGCTTCTACAAGTCTTCCAGGTATTGGATGATTCTGCTTGGGGACCCAACTCCCTTGACCTTGCCTCACAAATTTATTCTCAATATATAACATCCTATATTGTACCCTCTTTATTTCTTTTCTTTGTGGCTTTCATTTTCTGCCATGAATCAATAGGACTTTACTGAAATTTTTTATACCCTATATATGTATGCATCCTTTTGTATTTTTTATTTAGCAAGATTAATTGATCATAAAGAGGTTTAAAATGAACCCAATTTCATAGAATGTTATGTGAACTAAACTCTATAGGCAGTAAGAAATTTGATCATAGAAGAAAAAGTTTTAAGAGCTATCGTATCTATGATGAATACAAAAAGATGATTATATATCTTATATTATATAGTTTCTGACCTATTAAATTTCTAATAAGAATAAATAAATATATAAGTAAATAAGTTCTTATAGATTATGCATGATAGTAGCTGAAATTCTAATGATAAAAATGGTATAAAGACATTAATTAGATAGAGTTATAAATTAAGAAAGTTACTTCATTTTTACAGGCACAAGGGAAATATGAAGGGTTGGATTAAAGTTATTTATCGTTTCACTTTCTTATTGTTTTCACAGTAGCAGGAGAAAGTACTTGGCCGAGAAAATCTTAGCATCCTTGAGACAACATTTAATATTTCAGTTTAGAGTTAAATGGCACTATCAGTTCTCTTAATTAGTCTATATCAGCTAAAGTTTTATTTATGTCCTGGTATAAGTTTTGAGCTGCCTTATGTATAATTGACCATATATATATTAAAGAGTGAAATTACTGTTAAGTCTTACTTAACAGTTCAAGATTTTGTATGAAATGGTTGTTTGAGATGGTATCATTGGTCACTTAATATTATTAATAAGCATTTAAGTGTGTCTCTAATATTGATTTAAACTCAGCGAAATGATTTTTTTTTAATAGTGTGTCTCTAATATTCTGCTACTAAAATAAATAAAAATAGAAAGGTTGCCCTAATTTCTTGAATTCTTTGATCCAAAGACCTATGGAGAAGAAACAAATATCTATTATCACTTATATATAGCTTAATTAATCTATTAACTTTCTTTTTTGGTTTCTGATGATAAAGAATGATTGAATTAACAAGCAAGAGTGGGTTTCATATAATCATTAACTCCCCTAATCTTCACTGGAATGAGACTAACTAACAATTTGTCAAAAGCACATAAGCTTTACTACTTTTTTTTCCATATTTTTTGAAAACAAAGGAAGAAGAAGAAGAAGAAGAAGAAGAAGAGTGGGACTGATTGGGCCAGACAAAGATGTTGGAGTGCAGCACAAAATATCCCAAAATATTAAAGTGGTTAATTTGCCCCTTAAAATGTACTGTCTGGTGATTATTTTCCTCAGTGCAAACATAATCTACATATATCTTCTATGTCATTATTTTGCATTTGACTAACTTTACCTTTCCACTATCTCATCTTTATTTATATTAAAAAAAGAAACAGAAACCTTGAAGCATAAGTTATGATTTTGTTGGAGCAAGCAAGTTCTTGGCCAGGGAAATGGGTAGCCCTACACAAACATCATTGTGCCTCTTATAATATCTTTCCTTTTCGAAAGAAAAAAAGAAAAAAAGAGGAAAGAAGATTCAAGAATTCTATAATTTCAAGAATGTTCCCCATCAAATAATTATGCGTGTTGCAGTTCCAAAGCTGGCTTTCCTGTTTCTTGCTTCTTTTCCATCCCGCACAAAGAAAATGGCATTATATGCTTTTTAGCATCTAAGATTGCAAGCTTCAGTAAGAGATTTGATGATCATATTGAGGCTATACTAATTATGAAGAGACCCATCAAACCATTCACAAAAACAGAATGGCAGTTTTGATCATGGGAGTTTCTGGCAAGGTTTCGGGTTGGTCATATAATAATGTTAGAGAAGCAATGTCAGGACTGTGTTATAATTTTGCAGAATTGACTATGGCAACTCCAGCTCTGCAGACTTTTATTTGTATACAGTAATAAATCTTTGGGCACATTATTACGCGTACAAGAAGTTTTCAGCTGTTAAATAGCATATAAAAACATACCTGAAAATCACAAGCAAAGAAATTGATTTTCAAAATATACTAATATTACTAAGCAGGGGAAATTTTATTAATGAATTCTCTAACTTTGTATTAATTAATAGAAGCTCAGAATTTTATTAATGAAAAAATTGATACCGAGAATAATAGTAAATAAACAGTTTAAAAAAAATGACCGAAGACAATTATTTATAGTTCTGAAAATTAACCAAACATCAACTAAACATCAACCATACCAATCATATCTCTTTTAACATCAACAATATATCGGAATAATTATGTCAATGGTCACTTAACTTACACTAAGTTTTATTATGATCATATAACTCTTTTTGTTTCATTAAAGTAATTTAATTTTAAGTTGGATAACAAATTGTCACTTGTCTAACTCTCCTAAATCTACAATTTAAAATCTCTAATGCAATAAAATGAAATCCCTAATTCTAAAGTTTTGAGCAAAGCATTAAATTTTAATTTTTAAAAATCAATTTCAACGGCTTAGTGTCATAGACAACTAAGAGAAAACACTCTTATATACCGTAAGTTCTACATATTAGTTATTTTTGTAATTAACATTCAAATTTAATTAATTTTGTGGTTAGGCACTCTTTTAATATTGAAGTTTTTGCACCAAATAAGAACTAATTGTATATCCTCATATAGACATATGATATGTAAAAAACATAAAGAAAATGATAGCTTAAATACAAATAAGTGCAAAAATATTACTAATTTAGTGGTTGGACACACTTCCAATTTTTTATTTTTCACTTTCTTTCTTTTTTGTTTATTGTTATTATTATTTTATATTTTCACTTGATAAAAATAGAAAAAGTAATTAATATTGATTGATTAAGTTGAAAAAAAAATTATTGTAATAATAAATAGAAAAGACAATAAAAGATGAGAAGACCATAAAAAAACTATAGCCAATATTCATTATCAAATCCTAGAGGATTTTTGGAGTCTAAAGTTTGTGTCTGATTTTGGATTAAGTTAATAGTTTGGTTAAATGGTTTAATGAATAAGACAATGACTTGTTAATTTCTTAAAACACGTGTTAATCTAACATTGAATGCTTTAGACATATCATTATTCTAGCAAATTGAATCACTAGATTTTAGATAAGTGATTAACATGTTACCCAGCTTAAAATTAAATGACTGTAATGAAATAATAAAAATATATGTGACCAAATTGAAACTTATTGTAAAGTTAAGTGCTCATTGATATAATTATCACACAAATATCATTCAACTAATATAATACCCAAAAGTTTTAATTTAATTTAATAATAATCCTTTAAGAATATTTTGATAATTTAATATTTATCTATTAAGAATTTATTCAAATATTAATAAATATTTTAATCCTCAACATCTTTTAATTTGTTAATTATTTTTAATATATATAAAAAAGGGATTAAATACAAAAGAAATTCGTGGCAGAGAGTGCTGGAACCGTGCTAGTGGATGTTAGTCCCATAATATTTTTAATTAAAAAAAATCAAAGATAAAAAATAGGTAATTGATAAATGGTTGGAACAACGTGATGTGGGTATGAAACTTTTGGATAGTGATGAAGATTTGTGGGTATTTAGTTGAGATTTGCAGGTGTGTTTAATGGTGGTGTGTAGAGAAGAATGTGAAAATATAAGTGAAAGGAGTAAAAATATGAGAAATTAAAATCAAAGATATTTTTGTAATTATTTAAAAGAAAGGTATAGAGTATAATTTTCTCAAATATTAAGGTGAATGTTCCACTTTGAAGTTTATGGATTTCTTATCCGGGCTTTGATCAAAACACTAGTCTAAAGCCCAGGCCATCTGCAAATGCAATCCACAGTTCTTCCTTAATATTAACAAAATAAATATACAAATTAAATTAAAGCCTGTATTCTGTGTCTATGCAGAATAAACCCCAAAAATGGATTGTTGTAACTTTTAAGCCATAATAATAGTGATCTATCACTTACCACTTCACTACATAATTCCTTCAAAATCATGGCTACATTTCCCATTGCCAAATCCGCATTGCCCTTTCACTTGCTAATTTTCCATCTACTAACTTTATATCCCATTTATACTCTTTCACTTGAAACCCTAATCACCAGTAACCGCAACTTCGATCCCCAAACTGTCCTCCTCGGCAACGCCACAATCTCCGGTAATGGCTCTTCGGTACAACTCACTACTCCAAATGCCTCAAGCTCTGGTCTTCTCTTGTACAAGAATCCCTTCAGATTACACAGTTCTACTCCAAGCAAACCAATGTCTTTTAGCACTGAATTTGAGTTCTCATTTACTGGTAATCTCATTGGTCTTTCTCTTGTAATGGGTCCTTTTAATTTTGTGTCAAACTTTATGGGTCAAGGTGCGGTTGACAGTGTAAATAAGAAAGGGTATCTGGGTATTGAATTTGGCTATTCAAGGGATGGTAATGATGGTAATTCTACTAAGATTCTTGTACTTATAAGAGTTAATAATGAACCATTAGGGCATGTATGGACAGAACGTGGACAAAGGATGAAGGCTTGGATTGATTATGATGCGAGTTCCAAAAGAATAGAGATTAGGATAAATGAATTGAATGGTAAAAGGCCATATGATCCATTTGCTGCATATGCACTTGATTTGTCAAAAATGTGGAGCGATAATGAGGCTTTTGTGGTATTAGGCTCAAATAATGGTGGCAATCCATCAGGGACGTGTAATGTTTATTCATGGAGGTTTAGATTAAGGAAGGTTCCTAATTGGATGCATTCGTTACCGGTTAATCCACATGGTTCTATGCATAATGATAATAGTGATAATGAGAGGTTAAGAGTGCATAAGAGGAAATTTTGTCCTTTGACAATTCTTGCTGGGTTGATTTTCGCAAGCGGGTGTGTAGCATTGCTGGCATTTGTGGGGTTATATATGTGGCCAATCTTTGTCAATAGGCGCTCGGCATTTCCACTTGAAGGCAAAATGCAGAGAATGGATTTTAGGTATGAGAAGATCAGTGTCGTTGTGGAAAAAGATGGGAATGTTGTTAAGAATTAGAGTTTGTTTTGTAATGTTTGTATTTGTTGCGTAATATATGTACTTGTATTGTGAATCTTAGTTGTGCTTAGAACTTGTTGTGAATGGAGTTTGTCATGAAATTATGTTGGTTACTTCTTGTTCTTGTTGTACTAACTGATCTTATTTGAAATACAGTTTCTTTCTTTGATGTGCCCTATATATGGAGCATTCAAACTAGTAGTTTATTGTAGATATCTTTTTATTCTGGAGCATCTTGTTTGAATGTTTTGGTAAACAAGTAATTTCTTATCATATAAGTTAGATAAATGTAGCTCTTTCGAGTTCTCTATGGTCAAGCAGCGAGGATTTCTTTCTTGAGCCAGAAAAGTTGGATAGGTCTTAACACCTAAACTATAATAGCTTAACAGTCATATCAGAAGAGGAGCCCCTCTAACAGCTATATCATAAGAGAGCACCTTTAATCCCATGTTGACAGAGTGGAGCAATATGACTGCTCTGCCAGGAGATCTAGCACTACTTGTTTTATCGTTGAGGTGGATGAATGGCTATAAATGTAGTAATTTCTCTTAATTCTAGCTAAAAGGGTTCATCATGGTTTGATCAAGAATCAAACTTTCATGAAAGGAAGACTTCTGAAATGCAGCTTATATAAGTTAGCATCATATCCAGCAAGCCTTTACATGCTATTAGCTACTCTATCTTGACTGACAAAAAAGAAAAAGAGAATAGCAACAAGATAATATAACATGTTGTGAGTTCCAGCTGATGATCATCACTAGAGAACTCGATCTAATGGTGCACAGCTTGATGGATGAACGCCTCTGATCAACTGATATAGTCCTGTCTTGATACGCTGCTGATGCAGCTTATTAGTGCTTAGCTATAACAGTTTAGCAGCATAGTTGCTAAAGCTATTGCTTATTCTTGGTAATGTTGCCTTATTGTTTTGTCACTCGCTATATTTCTGGACTTCATTTTAGGCCAGAATTTTTTGTTGAAGTTATGGTTGGAAGCCTGGTGGGTGGCTCAGCCCAAAACATGAAATTACTCGTTCCTTAGGAAGCCTGTGTTTTCCGGGTCAAGCTTTGGTTAGAAAAAGGCGAAAAACTGCCAAAGAATGGCCATTGCCGAGCTGCTATTAAGTCATCTGGCTCACTTCCCGTATCTAAGGCCGTTTCCCTTTCACCCCAAAAGAGGATATGAACAAGCCAAGTGACATAGACCTCCCACCTACTTGAGAAATTTTTTTGGCTTGGCATGCCCTATTGACAGATCTTCTTTGACCCCATAAATCTTTCATAACTTGAATACCTATTCCTAGTCATGATATTTACACATCATTTATAATAATAATAATAATTATTATTATTATAATAATTATAATCTACTCTAAACTACTATAACTGCCTACAACAACAATATTCCTCTTTAAATATCAAAAACAATCTGCACTTGATCATTTATTTGGACATCTGTCTAGCAATACAAATAGAACAGAAATTCAACTTCTGATGCTTTCTTCTTTTAAAAAAACAAGTATACATGTAAAGAGAGATAAAAAAGAAATTACATTAGCATAAAATGATTGGTCCTTCACTTGCTCATTGTTCTTGAAAAATAAAAATAAAATTGATTTTTGTACAAAATGATATAAATTGTTTAGTGATTTCTATTACTTTAAGGTGGTGCTATTAAATTTAAGTCTATTGCACTAATTCTTTTTCCAATGGTTAAGCATATAATGTATATGATTTGTCTTCTTTGTTGTTTTAGAGAATTGATTTACTGCCCCACTAATTGAAGTTTTATTATTATAATTTGCATGTCCTTCCTAATCACTAGCAACCTCATAATGTGGAGTCTTATTAATTGAATTTAATTAACAAGCTTTATACAAATTGGAACCCTTTAATCCTTTATAATATCTTCAATCTTATATTAAGATTTTCAGAAACTTGCTTTGAGAAAAGATTTGGTCAAAACCAGATCTCTCCATTAGAAAAATTGAAGCCACTAAGCACCTCATGGATTGGAAAGAAACGTAAAAGCTAAGAACAAAATCTAATTAATTGCTCCACTTAAGCAGTAGCAATAGAAGTAATGCAGCTCAGGATATATGTTTGCTTGAGGACTCCAATCAAGAATATTCCTTGATTGATTGATTGATTCCCACCAAAAAGAAGTGAAAACACTAATATTTAAGCTTGTAAATTATGCAATAATGCACCATATATTAATATTTTGTTCATGTTTGCAATAATTTCTTTGTTTTGCTTTTTTCTTCTAGTGACTGTTCCATTGAAGAACTGGCACTCAGGCAGCTCATCATAAAGTTGTAAACATCAGACGGAAAATCAATCTTTTAATAAAAATGTTAGAAATCTAATTTAATTATATGTCATTGATCTTGCATAACATTTATTAATATCATGCCAATTCTATAAATAAAAAAATGCAAGAGTCTGTTAGTCCAAATTTTAATGAAAAAGACAATGATGATGATGATAATACTTATTACATGAATTTAATATTTTCATAGAATGGATTGCCATCACACGCAAAATACTATTTAATGAAAAAATAAAGTTTAGTCTTTGTATTACAAGAAAACCACTCATTTCCAAATTTAATTTAACTATCTGCAAACAATTTATAATATTATGAATATTCGAATAAAATATTTCTTTGAATAATCCTGACTATATATTTTGCTTTGTTTTCAGATTGGTACTTTAAACCAGCTGTATACTAAAAGCAAGTTTGAAATGCTTCCAAATTAAATTGAAATGCAATTTGAAAATAAAATTCCATTTTCTTATTTAATATATCATGAATTTAGATTTTTAATAGTAAGTATTTTATAGGAGGCCCATTTTAGTAAAAGTAATATCTACTAGTAATACATAATCTATATAAAAAAAATGTAATTTGAGGATATATATATATATATTTTGCATTCATTTTCATTTTCAATGCATGCCAAACCTGTTTTCTAAGATCATAAATTTTAGAATCAAATCTCATTAATCTGAAGAAAAAAATTCCATCATATGTTTATTTTAACAAGGCTTAATTGCCACAAAACTCCTGAATTTTGTACTTATTATTAAATATAGCACGTAATTTTTAAATTTTTAATTTCAACATGATTTTAATTTTAATATTTAATAAAATTATTATTAAATCTACTAACTTGTTATTAAAGAACCGAATTGACATTAAAGTTGTTGATTTGCTTTATTACTAAAATATTATCATTTAAATACATAAATTAATTATTTTTTAACTTTAAAAATTTATTAATCGTATATACTCAAATGATAATATTTTAATAGTGAGAGTATTGACTTAATTCTTTCTTTTTATTATTGTCTGGAGTTCACGCTACGTCAACAAATTTTGATAATTTCATCGAATGTTAAAATCGAAATCAATATTAAAATTTGATGTAAAAATTTGAATAATACATGCTAGATTGGATAAAAAATATAAAATAAATAATTCTTTTTTAGCAATTAAGCCTTTTAACAATGGCATGAATTATTTTATTGCCATACACTCTTTTATAATTAGGCGTTAGCTGGAAAACAAAGATTCATGCTAATGATAATAGAAACTAGAGTCATACAACATAAAATAATTATTTTTTAAATTCATTATAAAAATAATTATTTATTTGGCGCATAATTGAAGACTTGAATTTAAAAACTCAATCTTTTAAGAGAAAAGGTTGCTACAATTTAATTAAAATATACAAACTTGGTAGAATCATCTAATCATTGGTGCTCTCCTTTTTTCTTTCTTATTCTTTTACAAGTTGCAATGCAAAGGAAGAAAGACATATTAGTGACTAGTATTCTACTATCACTCTCAAAATAAAGGAAATGCCCACATACTACACGTGGCATCAAAACAACAGAGATATTATTTCTTGTTATAAACTATATTATAACATTCTAATATAATGATTTATATTATAAGAACTAAAATACGATTGATTCATTTTATTTGGTATAAAATTGATTTAATCACATTATTTACAATAAATCAAACATTTCGATTGGTTGAAATATATTAATTTATTCAATTTTTAGGGTTTTTTTCTTTAGTTTCTATGTTAAATTAAAATGAAATTGAACCTAGCAGTGAATTCCAAAAATAAAATCTTTATCTGTAATCTATAAATCATAATACAAATTGGTGCTATTTACCTTTTATTTATAAAAATTAGTTGTTTATTCGTGCATTGCACAACTATTATTATTATTTTAATTATAAAATTAAAGTTGATAAATTTAATAAAAATTTTAAATAATAATAGCAGATTAACTATTTTTAGATATTTTTTATTTTTTAAAATTTTTAGATTTTATTAATTTAATCATATACTTTTTTAATATTATATAAATTAATATACCAATATAATTAATATTAATTTTTTAGAATTAAAAGTAATTTATTATTAAATATAATATTACAAATATAATATAAGATGCTTATTTTTTAGAATTAGAATTATTATCTAATTATAAAAATAATTTATTAGTTAATATAATTAATATGTCATTTCTTAATGTAGAATTAATATTATTATTTTATTAAAAAATTATTTATTAGTTAGTATAATATTACAATATAATTAATATACTGTTTATTAGGATTAGAGTTAATGTCTAATTAGGAATATAACTTATGAATTAATAGATTAATAGAAAAAATTATAGGATTATATTAAAATAAAAATCTTACGTGTTAAAATTAAACATACTAGCAAAAAAAATTTAAATCTCAATATATAAATATATATATAGCTTCCTAAGAGTAAATGAATTCAAAACTTTTAACTTTGACAACATTTTAAATTATAAGATCAGATCACAAAAGAATTATCCTCACTCAGTTTAATTTTTCTTATAAATAATAAATGGAGTGATAATAAAAAAAAGTACACTTGATATATTCCATCATATCAGGAGATTTTTTTGATAATCAAATAATAAGAGAAATATATGATGAATAAATTTATTATAAATTAATGTGATAAAATTATATATTTATTTTGTATTTATACATGTTAATTTATAAAAAATTTGAAAATGAATCAAATACCAAGTTATTGAGCCTTTGAGGGTATGAATTTATCAGTAGTTCCCTCTTTGTTTATGAAAATAAAAGAGATTAAGATCTAATATTTTATTCTCTTCAATTAAGAGTCCAATAGCATTAACTCATGAAATAACATAAAATTATAACTTGGAGGGCTCAATAGCATAAATATCTAAAATGTGGATCCAAATAAAATATTTTTGCCAATGGAAAAGAACCAGACACATGTGGGTCCTTCAAGAATCAAGAACTTAAGAAATTGGCAGCACATAAGTTTTTTTTTTTTTTTTAACAATTAATTTTGGCACATAATTCGAAGCATAAAAATCGAACCAATTCCAAATTTCTAAAAGAAAGTAATCCAATTGTTATTGATAGATCTGCAGCAGCAATATCAAAACAACAACTTTGACAACTCTGACACCCGCCAATCCGATTCATGAAACTAAAATTACGCTAAAGAATCTAATCCTGTATCAGTGACGCAAGAATCCATTTTCTCTTTAAAAAGAAAGAAAGCCAACTTTTTTTGATTGTATTCCTGCTGTTGACATTAATTTCTTGGGATTTTATTTCTTTTCTCTTCGTATACAATTATTGAATAATAAGAGAAAGTGCCGTATTTCTGTTCTATTTATAGACGACACCCTGGCTGCTGTTAGCAATATAGTTCTTGAAGAAGAGGAGGAAGAAGGAGAGAGCGTGTCTCTCTTGGTAGGAGCAGAAGATAATCATAATCATAATCATAATCCTAATCAAAATCAAGAGCAGAGAACGACAATGGATGGTGATAGAGATGATTCTTCTTCCTGGCAAGGAAAAGTACATGATGAAGAAAAGCTAGCTGTTCAGATACCTGAGACTGCTCATCAGATTAGCAGTGGTTTGTTCCCTTGTTTCCTTAAATTTCCAAGATTCTTTTTTTTTTCTTTATTTAAAAAATGGGTTGAGTTAGTTTTCATTATGGTTTGGGATTTTAATATTCTTATTTCTTGTCGTTTTGGGTTAGCTTTTCAAGATATAATGGCTTTAATGATTTGGGATTCTTGTAAAATGGTGCTTTTGCATGCCCTTCATTTGTTGATCATTTTGGATGCTGAAAGTATCTTACTTTGTTTGGAATTTCAGTTCTTGATTGCCCTTTTCAACAACAAAGTTCAACTCTTTCTTGTTATATTTTGAGTTTGTTTGGCTATTTGGACGTTTATAGTTGAAAATGGTACTAACCAAATGGAGAAAAGAGAGACCATAAAACAAAAGTACTCTTCAGATATGGTTTGTCTCCTCTGGGCTTTTGTAAAATGTTTCATCAGTTTCAAAAATGACAGGGAAAAGGTGTTTATGTTTCTGGTTACTCTTTATATTTTAACAGTAATTTGTGGTATTGAGTTACTGTTATTCTTGAGCTTATTAGTTTATTTTCTTCTGGAATTTACAGATTCATGGTTTCAAGTCGGTTTTGTGCTTACGACTGGTATCAACAGTGCCTATGTACTAGGATATTCTGGGATAATTATGGTTCCTCTAGGTTGGATAGCTGGTGTAGTTGGTTTAGTTTTAGCCGCTGCAATATCATTGTATGCAAATTCTCTTGTTGCCAAGCTCCACGAGTATGGGGGGAAGAGACATATCAGATACAGAGATCTTGCAGGATATATTTACGGTATGAGCAGAAAGGAAACTGAAAAAGTATAGTGAATTATATGTTCTCTCTTTATTTGATCTTGTTGTCATTAGTATATTTTGATTGTCTATAATTGATGGGACCTTCTTATTGCAGGTAAGAAAGCTTATTCTATTACATGGGGATTGCAGTATGTTAATCTTTTCATGATTAATACTGGATACATTATTTTGGCTGGTCAGGCTCTTAAGGTACAATCAATTTGGGAAACTAGCTGTCCTTTAAGGGCAGCCATTTTGCATAATTTTTCTTTTTTACAATAGGCAATAAAGTAGTCATTTTATTTTACATTGTTAACAATCAAACTAAACAAACTGAAGTTAGGAGTTATAAGTGGAAAATTTCTACTCCATCAGTTATAACCCTACTGAATAAGTCTAAGAGGCCCCTTCAATTGATGGTATGGCAAGTCATTTGCAGTTTCTTTTTTTTCTGAATTTATTGCATTGATTATGCAGGCTGTCTATGTTCTTTATAGGGATGACCATGAAATGAAGCTACCATACTTCATTGCTATTGCTGGCTTTGTATGTACGTTGTTTGCCATTGCGACTCCCCATTTGTCAGCTCTAAGAATTTGGCTGGGAGTTTCAACAGTCCTCAGCTTAATATATATCATTGTAGCAATTGTTCTGTCAATTAAAGATGGTAAGTTAATGCACTTAAATTATTTTATTGTAGTATCAGTTTAGAAATTCATTCTGGTAGCTCTATGCACCTCATTTTGCATCCTTTGTTTGTTTTATGATTCTTTTTGTTTTTGTTTTTTAAAATACTTGCTTACAGTGAAGAATTGGAGGATTCTTGCAAGAGTCTTCAGTTTCACTATACTTTCCCTAATTATACAATATCTCTTTTGGACTAAAATAGCAAGTGACAAATCCCTGAATGACCAATAGTCCAATACTTAATGCAGTGAGCCCTGGAAGCTTGTTTCTCAAGATGCTGGCTACCATTCTGTGAAATTTTCAGCATTTTGGCAGTCAGCTATTCTGCTGTAATCAACCTCCCCCACTAATGCAAAAACATCTTGGCATTAAAGTTCTTTTTAAGTTGTTTATATAATAAAGTTAATAAACATGAAGCATATATATATTCTGGTATTTTATCTGTGACAACTACACAGGCAGTTGCCTATATTTTCTTTAACTGTAGTCTGAGAAACCGATGGATTCTTGTTTAATTGTATAAGGAACTATGTTTTAGGAAGCATCTTATTAATTTCAGTAAGGTGTTGCATTACTGAGCCATGTAAGCTATGGAACAATATGATGTGAAGTTTCTTATCCTTCCTGTCGTTCAAACTAAGCTGTGGATATGACTTCATGTTTTTAATAACTCTAACTATACTAGATTCTAGACTCAGAAAAGAAAACCTAAAAGTTTCTTACTGCTTGCACAGTTTTATATGTCATCATTGGTCCAAGTTTTATATTTGTGTAACTCTCCCTCTCTCGTTTCTGGCATGTTTAGTTCTGAAATTCGCATCTTTCTTATCCCCTTCTTTTGCTAACATGGCTGGTTGAAAGTAATAGTATCATGCTGAAATTTCATCAATGACTATGCTAATGAAGGTGTCAATGCACCACCAAGGGATTATAGCATTCCAGGATCGTCAACAGCCAAAATCTTTACATCAATAGGGGGAGGCGCTAGTCTGGTTTTTGCGTTTAACACAGGAATGCTTCCAGAGATACAGGTATGCAAGAAATTGGAATACACCTGTGTTCTGAATGAACTTAGACATGTTTAGACATGTTCTCTTATGCCGTCTAGATAGAGAAATATTAGAAAGTCCACTTATTATTGAATAGCTCTATAGCTGGTTGCTTTTGCTATAATGATTTAAGATTCACTCATAGTTCTCTGCTTTTACGTATGGTCTTTGGCAACCACAGTGTTTGCCTGACAGAATTATAATTGGGGGCTGGGTCATAAATCATTGAGGGATGCCTGTACACACAAGCACAAATAGGGGTAATGTTTATCATGCCTCCCTAGTTTCCCCAGGAGTTATAACTGTTAAATGTTAAACTGTTTCATTCATTTAGGATGGCCTGATTCGGAGCTACACATACAACATGTTTTGGTAGGTTGGATTACGACTGAGGTGTCCCAACATAATTGTTTAGAGATCGGGTACCTTGACAGGATATCCTAAGTATTGATGTTTCTTTGCATTTGTATTCATTTCTTTTTCTGTTTTCAAATTTTGTATCTGCTGCTGACTAATTTACAACAGGCAACAATAAGGCAACCCGTTGTTAGTAATATGATGAAGGCACTATACTTCCAGTTCTCAGTTGGACTTTTACCGTTGTTTGCCGTTACATGGATTGGTTATTGGGCTTATGGAAATTCAACAACAACCTATTTGCTTAGTAGTGTCAACGGTCCAATTTGGGTGAAGACAATGGCCAATCTTGCTGCATTCCTGCAATCAGTCATTGCTTTACATGTACTTCATCATCACTAGAGCTTTTGATAATCTCTTAATTATTTTCGATCTTTGTGACTTGCCTGCCAAGATATTACATTCCTTTGCACTAATGTAGTTGCGCGTCATGCAGATTTTTGCGAGTCCTATGTACGAGTATTTGGATACAAAGTTTGGGATTAAAGGCAGTCCACTGGCAATTCGCAATTTGTCATTTAGATTAGGGGTAAGAGGTGGCTACCTGGCTTTCAACACACTCGTGTCAGCTCTTCTGCCCTTCCTAGGAGATTTCGAAAGCCTAACAGGAGCAATCAGTACCTTTCCTCTCACGTTTATCCTTGCTAACCACATGTACTTGAGGGCAAAGAATAACAAATTGACCAATTTGCAAAAGCTTTGGCATTGGTTCAACGTGTGTTTCTTTGGCTGTGCGTCTCTTGCAGCAGCAGTTGCAGCTCTAAGGCTAATAGCTGTAGATTCCAAGAGATACCATGTTTTTGCAGATTTATGATGATGATGACAACGATGATTGATGGGAGATTCAATTAAAATCCCCCATTCCCAACATATTCCTGATTATTGAACGACGTTTTTAGATTTCATTTTGTATTTGGCTTTAGTTTACAATAAATAAAATAGTTTATTTGTCAATCAGTTTCTTCACTTGTGAAGTTTCATTCAAAGCAAGTGTTCTTGCAATAATTGGCTGTAGTACTTGATTGTTATCCTATAGATTGCATTTTTTAGGTTTCTATTATCACAAAGAAAAACTGCACTTTACAGGGTAACCATGAAAGCAGAGAGAGACAGTCATATCATTATTTTCATGCTGAATCATTCATGAAAGTTCAGGCTCTAGGGTACAACATAACCTTTATAATTAGCATAAACTGAAGAAAGGATTAGCAATGTCAAATTTTCGAAAGTTCAGCACCTGCCTAGAAACCTTGAACTAACACAATACAGTATTCAAAATTTAAGAAAAAAGAAAGAAAAGAAAAATACCTTACAGGACTAAAACAATATTCAAAATGGTGAAGTTTGGATTAGCTGCAAAGTTTATTGCTTATAAACATTATCAAGTCTATGTATATCGGTAGGAAGTGGAGATGATCCTCACTTCAATAAACAGTAGTTATAAGAAAAGTTATATTCTCATTGCTTCAATTAATAGTGGAATGATCTAGGAATAAAACGTCATATAATAGGTCAATTTCCAAAACTTCTGACAGAAGATTACAAGCATCAGGTTAAGAAATTTTCCCCAAATCTACAAAATTCGCTTCCGCAGAGCTATAATTTTCTAAAGCTAGGGATACAACCTTAAAACCACTAACCATACAAAATAATGTTTGAAGTTTTTGCTTTAATTTTCAACATATTTCTGCCCTTCCCAAATCCGCAGACTCCTATTTATCCAGTGCAACCATATAATCCTGCAACCTATTAAAACAATCGATTAATCCCACAAACAAAATTCATTCTTTAGAAGAAAGAGAAATATGCATTCATAAATACAAGTTGATATATTGTAGAAAAGGGGAAGAGGAAAACTTTAAAATATTAGAAATTTTATAAGCTAAGGACAATACATTATATGCGATGTACAAGATATATATTTACTGCCCTCTTGATTAAAAGGAAAACTAGCCAATCTACTCTTTGGTTGGAAGCAAATGCAATCCAAGATTGGCCACTGCTGGCTGCAGAACTAAATACTACAGGCTTCATCATTTAACTTTATCAGGGAACTAAGGATATAAAAATACCATTTAGCTACTTCCTGGGCAGCTATATCATGATTATTGATATCATATTTTCCTTTAGTTGTTAGGTGCTGTCTCTACATCCTAGCTGATGGTAGGTTTCCTTCCTACCTAATATGTTCTATGAAAAAGATCTTCCAAGTGATAACTGCATTTGAACTCGTTGTACATCACTGCCCACCCATTGTTGCAGACAAATGCACCAGCATAAGCATAAACTACAAAACCATAAGCACCCTACCTCTAGATGCTTAATTTGGATAAAAGGGGGGGCAGACCTGGGAGAGAGGGGCGTGAAGAAGGTTCATTTCATTCAATAACATAGTTTTAGACTTTGTTCCACATGAGATCATTCTAGGAAGGCTGGCCTACTGCATAGCTGAAACATGATAAAATCTACATATTACGGAGGCCTCAATTCCATTTCCAAATGCTAGATATTGGTTTGTGCAGCTAAATTGCATTCCACAATTAAGGGAAACTACCCTTTCATCTACCATAAGATCCTTGTCAATCAACAGCAAGTCAACAAGTAATTAAAAGGAGTCTGTTTCTATCCATGTTTTAACATGTTAGATTTAACAAACAACTTACAAATGGGAAGGGCTGCCTTAGATCCTATTTTTATTTCTCTAGCAATTTACGTAAAATCGATTCACAAACCATAGGCAATAATTGGGCAGATATAAATATAATGGAGAGGTCATATGGTACCTTCGTGGAATCATCCAGACACTAGCTTTACAACAATGCAAATAGCATTGAGTATCATGAGAGGAACTCTCATGTACTGGGTTGCATATATTAGCCCTATAAGCTGCCCCTTGAAAGACTTTGTCCGACCTCCTGAAAACTCAGAGAAGCTCCATCCTCTGGGTGCAAGGAACCGGTCTTCATTTAATATTGCTAGTGCATTTGCAAGAAGAAGAAAGCCCTCCAGTAATGTCCACAAACCCATGGTCCCTGTCCATTAAAGAACTCCTCATTAAGCCATTCATAATCTTCAGAATAAATATGAAAACATGACTTTCTTTCTCTATATTCTACATGCAAAAGAAAACAGTTCAAAATACAGAAATCAATTTAACGCATATATTTATCTAACACGCTAGGCATATATTGGGATAACCAAAGCTTTTCTTCCACTACATTCTGTATTAAATAAAAGTAGAATAGCTGCATAGTAAAATGATTTGAGAATGAAACTTCCGTACCCGACTTTAATGAAGACTAGTTTTATAGTATCTTGGATGACTAGCAAAAAAATGATAGAACCATTCTGATTAATGGAACCCAAGAACATAATTGTTTGCATAAGCAAACATGCCATAATGGGTAAATTGTTATGTATAAGGTCTTTCCCATATGTTGCATCCTTCTAATCAATAAATCTTACATATGTTATAGTAATGCTTTCCTTTTGCTTTGATCTGTAAACAACCCATCATAAGAAATGTGGTTCACTTAGTATCCAAACTGTCTAAATAATATATTATTAACAAAACTTAGGCTTGGACATTAACTGGGATGAAATATCAAACCACCAAGAACTTCCATTTTGTGTTTTCTAAAAGAATACATTAAAAAGAAAAAAAGTTATCGACAAGCAACATAAAAGTTAAAGATCGGCTAAGAAATATGAATGAATCATTTAAATGAAAGGTAACCCATTTCAGATAATAAAGTTTCTAAACTAAAGTTTATGCTAACTGATAAACTACACAGAATGTTAAGCAAAACTTGAGATTAACAGATCAAGAAAGAAAGGAAATTACCGAACAGCTAAAATATATGCAATGCGAAGTTGGTAATATTTGAATCGAAGAAGCTTTTGAACAACTGAATCGAATGGTAAGAATGGTAAATTTGGAATCTGAAATTTGAAGCCTTTCTTTAAAGCAAACTGTAAGGATTGAAAAGGCACGTTCTTGCCACAATAGTAGGCGGGTTTGATTATGAATATCCGAGTTTGGTCCGCATCCGGATCCGGATCATTCAATTTAACGCACAAAAAGGGAAAAATAAGACAATATACATTTGTTTGATTATTTAAGAGTAACATTGTTTACTAATACTATTAAGTGAAAAAATATTATTTCTGATAAAAGAAAAGAAAAGAATATTATATATTGTTATTTCCTTTCTACATTTTTATTTAAAGAGCACACACATTCTTACATAAATTACATTTGAATCAAGAAATGGACTTAGTTGCCACTGAAGAAGTTATGTCATGCATAATAGAAAACTTTAGTATTTTTTTAAATTGATCTGATAAAACATCTTAAATAAATTTATTTCTTTATTTGTCAATGAGCATGTTAACTTTTCAAATTTATTTGTCTCGATTAAGAAACTGAATCGAATGGCAAAAATAGTAAATTTGAATTAATTTCGAAAAGATACATAGATTTCCACTGAACTATTGAACAGATTCTGGAACATATCCCATTAATGTCTTGGTGTTTATGGACATCACAGCAATAATTAGATAATAAAGTATATGTGATAAAGTTTAATTCACTATGATAATGGATGTTTTAACTTTTCCAAAGGAAAGGTTGAGAAAATATTTTCTTGTGATTAGTACTTTTGCACAGCGATAGACAAATTTCATGCTTCATTTTAGCACCCTGAAATGCAATTTGTTGTTGCTTTAGCACATAGCACTACTTTCTTTCCTCTTTTTGTCTATATCATTAGTCATATGTTAATCACTTCTTTTCATTATTTCCAATTACTGCATATTGTTTTAGATTTTTAGATGCAATTAAGTTGAAGACATTTTCTTGCTGATTTAGTTTACTTTTGTGCTAATTCTGTATTGCAGGTTTTGATTCCGTTACGTTATTGGGGACCTTGTAAAGTTGAAGCTGCCTGCTGCGTTTATCTTCCAGGCAGAGTTGACATGTCTGAAACCAAGATGGTTGAAATGTCTGCATCGAATCATCTGATGATGTCCACGCATGTTCTGCAACAAGCGCAACGGATTGAGGTTCTGTACGTACGAACAGGTTAGGAATACTTTCAGTATGGATATTTTATATTCTTTGCTGTCTATTTTCTTTTTAACATTCTCCACACTGCCATGGACCCCGATCCATTTTTCTTTGATTGTACTTTCTGACTGGAACATCTCTGCTTTGAGTAGTAATTGAAGCCTACGTTATGACAATTAATTATAATTGAAGTGCCACTTTTACTGTGAAATATAAGATAAAATCACAGGCAAATGGATATTGTATACAGAATTGTATTTTGGTGATCTAGCACTTCAATGCTTTTTCATTTTTCTGGGTGAGGGACTCTCAATTTACAACTTGTAATATATTTTGGTGATCTAGCAATTGCACCAGTGATGCAAAACCTAGGTAGCAGAGCACAAAAAAAATCCTCTGATCATCTGTACAGTTCGATTGGCCATTGCAGCCAAGAGGTTAGTGTATTGCAGCTTAAGCACCTATTTGAAATGGTGAACTCTTCTTATTTTAACAAGTTTATTCTATGCAAGATGGTTGGTCTCGATTTGTCACAAATGCAGGCAGGGAAAGGGTTTGCGTAAAAGTTTTCCTCCAGTCTCGGGGAATTTCCAGGTACCCTTCGGCGAGGAGCTCCAATTCTGTCGCTATGTAGATTTCTGACTTCCACTGAGAATTCATCCTGAGATATCATGCCATTGTCTAGACGATCGATCAGTCTTGCAAAATTATATCTGCATAATTAGAGTAAGCACAACAAAAAGAGACTGTTTTATCATTTTTATACCTTGCGGATTCAAGTTCAATCCATACAAAGAGTTAATACGGCACCCAATTAACATACGTACTTGTCAGGGCTAATGGTTTTTCGAAAACCTTCAAATCTTCTGTGGCCTGTGACTGCCTTGGCCATATTTCCATCATAGCTGTAAACAAAAACGCTGCTTTCGACTGCTACAATATAATCTATTGCAGCAAGTTGATTCTGACAATTCTTGAATGGTTTCAGTTCTTCCTCTGTTCCTAGGATGAAATGAGTATATATATTCGGATACAATGCTTCAAGTGCTTTGATCCCATTTCGCCCATAAATCTCTCCTGCAACTAAATAAATTTTCGTATCATATGGATACCCCATTGTCTCAAGGAATACAGCAATCTCTCTCGGTGTCATAGGGCATAATCCTTCCAGTCTTCTTTGAGTACCGTTTATATTCTTTTCCTTCCAATGCCTTACTTTAAACCTCATTCTCTTCAGTTCTTTATCCTCAGCTTTGGTAAGATTATGACTACATCCTGTAAAAGCAAGCATGTCCTTTTCATATCTGCAATTGTTATTACAGTTAGTAAGAAAAACTGACAACAAAAGTTTGAATCCAGATAATCAAAGTTATAGCTGAGCCACCTTAAATGAAGAGCTATAAATGGTTCGCCATTACTTTTAAGCCTATCAACAAACTTCCTTCCCAGCTCGTCGATTCTTCCTGTGAACCTCAATGCCTTGTACATTGTGCGACAACGGAGTCTTTGAATCGAAGCAGCGACGCCATTGTTAGCAAGGCGAGAGTCGGAGTGTGTAAATTTGATGACCTTATACTTCTTCAGTAAAGAAGCTATATCCGTTCTGTAATAGTTAGGCTGCAGAAAATAATCAAACCGTTTTAAAGATTTGACAGTAACAACAGCATCAGTAAGCATTCAACATAATCTTCTTCTGCAGTTTCTTTGAAGTTTCACCTATAAGCGCATACCCTGGACCATGAGATGGGAGGTTTCTGTAATGGCTTTAGTGATGCAACTTGTTTTGGAAGAGACTCCACAACTTCAACATCATCTTTCAATACTTCCATGAAATGCTTCCAATCAAATATATCTTTAAAATCACTGAATCAATCAATTTCGTTAAGCAAATTTATTTTATATTTTTTAAAGTAAAATTGGAGGATTATATTATATTATCCACACCTGGAATCTGTCCAAAAGGAAGCATGATCTAAAGAAGGAAGGACCAAAGTGGCGTTTATAATTTTGGCTATGGCAACCATATCACTTATCTGTCCTCCAGTCATTTAAAGAAACAGAAAAAAGAAAACAGTTATAAAATCATCCGATTTTCAACATTTCATCGTAAAAAAATTCCAGAACTTTTCCTTATGATTGTGAAAATGATGATTACATATTCTCGTTTTGTATTGTAAATCCGACCTTGGTATTTTGTAAAAATTATAATAGATGATCAATCAAGTAACTTACCCCAATTTTCATTTGATTCAATCCACCATTTGCATGAACTAAAAGGTAGCCATCTGTCGCATTTCCAATTCCTAAACATGTACTTAGAAAGTTATGGAATCAAGTAAATGGCAGGTCAATGCGTTAAAACACAATTAAGCTAACAAATTAATTAACTACAAAATAATCAAGCATACTTTTTTCACTTCTAGATCGGTTGATGCATTTATAAAAGTTATCACTGTTGGGCTTCTTCCAAAGTTCTGGATTCTGAAAATAAAAATCCAAAAAAAAATAAAAAAATAAAATAAATGAAGAGTCAAATTATATGTTTTAATCACTACCTTTACATGAAAAAATATATATATTTTTTCAAGGAAAGTTTTGCATTGATTTAAAAGACAATGGCATTTCTTGTTTTATATTAAATAAAATAAGACAACTATATATTTGCCTACCCTAACCCTACACAGACATTTTCAGAGAGTTATAATCTAACCGATATCGACAACGTTGAAGGAGATTTCCACTTAGAATCAAAGCCTCCAAATTTTTCCTCGATAACATTATTATGAACAGCTGAGTTATCCTCAACCATTGGATGAACAAGGAAATGAGCTCTCTCCGATGAGAGTGCTGGCAGGTTATTGAGCAAATGAACCTTGGAAAGCATTGTCAGAAACGCCATAACCATCAAACTGACAAACACCAGTCTCCCCAAGAAACTCCCCGGCAAGTATCGTCGTACCCTTCTACGCAAGAAAGCTGCCTGGTTTTTTATTGACATGTTTTCTCTACCATCTTGTGATACTATTAAATCCACCAAACGCCGCCTTGTCACGTAGGCAGAGCTGTTGGTACGTGAGTTTTCTACAGAACTTGACATGGGTACATACAGAAAGGATCAATAATAGATAGAATATTAAAAATTGTTGGAGGAAAGTTGAAGTTAACGGCTGGCAATGTTTTTTTTTTTGTTTATTCCTATTGTTTTCTTCTTGTTCTCTGCACATTCTCTTTTGCTGCAATGGCTTTTTTAGAAGATAATGGATTAATGGGAGCGAAATAGGAGGCGATATAGACTCTTTATTCTAATATATTTAGTGTACAAATTATTGTTCTCAAAGAAAATATCGATTAGTATTGGTGAAGAAGAAAAGAGTTTTAATTTGGTTTGAATTACAAATTTAGGCATGATGATGAAGTAAATTATTAGGGAAGAAATTGTAATTCTAATTTAACTTAATTTGCTTTTGCTATATATATTTTTCCAGTAGACTTTTGGTATATATATATTAAACAGAGTGTGCCACGTGTATATTTATTTCATAATTAAGCTCCACTTTTTGAAAAAATTATTAAGACATTATTTTAAAAAATCAAAATACAAAGCAAATAACTGCATAAAGAAAGTATTTGTCTTGGCTAATTCTGAGTTATATTACTCTTTGAAACAGTTTTAAAACTCGAATTATGTCTCACTTGTTTTCTTATTCGAGTCTAAAATATCTGAACAAACTATGCGTTGCTAATCTAACAAAATGCTATATGGTTTTTTGCTTTAAAAAAAAAAAAATATATTGGCACAATAGAATACAAAAAGAAATTATTATCTAAATTTGGTTATGTATACCATAATTAATAGAAAAATGACACGCGTGTATAATTTTTACATTTTTAGTATTGGACGATTGACACATACTCATCATTTAAAACTAATGAATATATGTCAATCATCTCTATCAGTTTGGTGTATAGATAAGCATAAATATCCAAACTAGACAAAAAAAATTTCAATACAAATTAGCAATTATATTATGGTGTACACACAAAATATAGGTAAATTTTTTTTAAATAAAATCTCATTCATTCTTAAAGAAAACATTATATAAGAAATTAGTATGTCAAAAGAAAAAAAAAATTATTAAATAGACTTGTTCTATCATAAATCAAATCAATTATATAATGACATGTAGTTTTATTGATTAATTATTATATTTTTATTGATTGAATTTTAATCGTAAATTATTAATGGAAATAAATAATTCAATTAATAAAAACTCAATAATTAATAAATAGATTTATATATCCGCGTGAAATTGATTTATTCTACAAAATCTGCCTAAAATTTTCTCCTGAAAAGGTAAAGAAATGAAAGTGTTATTAAGTTGAAAGTTTAAAATCTGTGAAATTTCAAACTTAAAAATACCTTATAAAATTATATTCACTGAATTAAGACAGTGTGTGTTTAAAAAAATAATAATAATTAAGAACTAGTGGGGCAGATATTGATTTAATATTAAGATTAATGGGGGTACTATCTAGCTGGCTAGTTTGCAGGTTAAGAAGTTGAAATTGGCGAGTCAATTGAATCATATCTAGGGCGAACTAACAAACACTCCCTTATGCTTTTGGTGCATTCTACTAGTATTCTTCTACATTTTTTTTTAGTATTATGCTATTGTATCTTTTCATTTCAATTTGTTGCACTAATATCTCTTCTATCTAGTTTTATCGAAAATCAACTAATTAATATGTCAATTTGAAAAAAAAAAATTGTTTATTTGATTTCTAACTTATCATGTAATTAAAATTTATTAAAATTAATTTTTTTATTAAATAGAATTAAATATTTATTTAATACACTTCAAAAAAAATTGATACAGTACCGAAGTCAATTTAAATAATTTTTTCAAATTATGATAGATTTAATATTGTTTTATATATAATGAGTTTAACAGATAATACTCTAAGAAGTTGACTTTTTATTTATTTATAAAATAAAAAGAAATAAGTTAAGCCAATAATTATTTTATCTTGATTATATATATATATTAATTTCTGAAATTTAAAAATTATTTTTGATATGTTTGTTGACTTTTAACAAATAAAATTCAAATTTATATATAATTTTATAGTTTTTTCTATTAATTTATTGATTTATAAGTAACTGACTCTAATCTTAAGAAATAATATATTAATTATATTTTAATATTATATTAACTAATAAATAGTTTTCTAATCAGATAATTATACTAATTTTATTATAATAAATAGCATATTAATTGTATTTTAATATTATATTAACTATTATATTAGTTTTTTAATTAAATAATAATTTTAATTCTAGAAAGTAACATCTTAAATTATATTTTAATATTATCTTCAATAATAAATTAATTTTTAATTATATATTAAATTTTTGATTTTAAAAAATAGTAGTATCAATTATATTGATATAGTAATTTATATATATATATATTAGAACTAATTAATATATAATTTTAAAATAATTTATATATTATTATATTAATAAAATTTTAGAGTTTAAAAAAATTGAGAACGTTTAAAAATGATTAATTTACTATTATTTTAAAAAAAATTATAAATTAATATTAAATACTAAAAATTTTATTAAATTGTATTTATCACTTACTTTTATAATTAAAATAATTATAACAGTCGTGCAACGCACGAATAAACGACTAATTTCAGTAAATTTAATTATATAAAAAGTTTAGAGATCAAATATACTTTCTTTTACAATCCGCTATTAATTAGTTGATTTTAAATAAAAATAGATAGATAACGAATTAAAAATGATTGAATGTAGTAACATAAGATTGAATGGACTATACGTCATTTACCTTTATATCAAAATAAGTCATAACTAGCAATAATAATAGTGCATAAACAACTTCAATAACACATCAAAAGAAAAATAATATCTATATTGTCTTTTATAGGAAGAAATTAACGAAACTTTCATATAATTATACATTTGAGATAAAACAAAATTTATTATTATGAGAAGATTATAATTTAATGGAGTTTGACTATTATAATTTATTTTATAACTTAATATTTAATTTGTTGATAAAATAATAGCATTAAGATATAAATAAATTAATATCTTACCATATAATATAAATAAGATTGATGAGATAAAATAATAATATAATAAAATAAAATAAAGTATTAATATATATTTTTTAAGAATGTATATAAATATTATTATATAGAAAAATATTTTTTAAATATAAAAATTAAAAATTTATAATTTATGATAATATAAAATCTGATCATATTCATATTTGCCTCAAATTAAACTATAAAATTCTATAATTATATAGTGATTATTCATAAATAGAATATCTCTTTTCTGAAGCTATTAGGATCACTACAATTTGAAAGATATCTTTTACTATTAAAACTTATCATGTAATACATAAAAAAATTAATTGTAAGAATAATTCACATATATGTCCAACATTAAAAATAAAAGAAAAATCTAATTGTCACTTAATTATATGGGTGCAAAAATACATCAAACTACAAGTCTCTATTCGTATTTTTCCGAAACCACTCTCGCTCTTATACGGGCTTGATAGAAGCCCAACTTCAGAGTCTTAACAAATCATAGAAAGTTGGGCTTGAAAAAGCCCATTAGCAAACCTATCATAAACTCTTCTTCGCTCTATATAACCTAAAGAATCACTAAATTAGGGTTTTAGCTATCTTTCTCGCAGCTCGTTAAGCGTAGCCACTTACAGCGAGGGAGAAAGTGTTTAGCCGCCATACTCGAAAATGGTTAAGGGACGCGAAGGAGAGCGAGTCAGGTCTGCGATCTATTTGTTTAGTTATTTATTTGCGCATTTCCTCTATGTAAAACCCTAGCTTTTAATTGCTCATTTTTGACATAATATTTTCAATTCTTAATTTCCATTTATCTTCTTTTTTTTTTTTTTGCGCTTTTATTATAGGCTCTATGTCAGAGGAACCATTTTGGGATATAAGAGGTAATAACCCTTAAGTTTTATATGTCTATGAATTGTATTTTTTATAATTAAGTGATTTTTGATACACAAGTAATTGTATAATCTGTTTAGTTTAGATTGTTTAGGTGTCCCTTTTAATGTGTTTGGCTGCCCAAAAAATAAGGTTTATGAAATGGATGGTATTGTTGATTTACATGGTATGTTAGGCTATATTCTGAATGCTAGTGTCACTTCAGTATTTTGATCATTGAGGGAACTATATGAGTAAACTAAGTAGGTCCGTCACTGGAAGAAATGTGATTTTTTGCAACTTTCTTGGAAATGGAGTTGTATTGTATTACCCCTTTGGATAGGGTTACATTTCTTGGATGTGAAATTCAGGATTGGGGCGTTAGCTTATTATACTAATTTCGTGTTGAATTAATTGGTTGATAGGTCAAAGTCAAATCAGTACCCAAGCACATCGTTGATCCAGATTGAGGGTGTGAACACTAAGGAAGAGGTTGGATGGTATGCTGGCAAGAAAATGGCTTATATTTACAAGGCCAAGGTAAAGAAGAATGGATCCCATTATCGCTGCATTTGGGGAAAGGTTATTCGGCCACATGGTAACAGTGGTGTTGTGAGAGCTAAGTTCAAGTCCAATCTGCCCCCAAGATCCATGGTATTTTAAAAGAATAATTATTGTGATTGCTTTTCTCTGGCTTATGGATGCCAGATTTTTTATCAGAGAGTTCTTTTGCATCTTTTGCAGGGTGATAAGGTTAGAGTCTTCATGTACCCCAGCAACATTTAAGGTACTTCTCATCCTCTGGCCTGTATACTTTTTTTTTGGATAGTTGGTTTAGGTTTAACTTATTATATCTTAGTTGTTTGTCTGCTTGGTATTGAATGCAGTTTTTGAGATTTTCACTTGGTTTGCTGTTTGTCAATTGTTGCTTGGAATCTTAACATTTTCTATGCATAGATAGGCCTCCTCATTTTGTTTAATGTTTAAAATGCTTGTTATGTCATTGGAAGAATTCTTGGAAATGAGTATGAAGATGAGATTAAATGGTGATGATGAAGAGTTGATGGTTTGAAAAGTGATTTGGTGAAGAAGTGTTAATTGACTCTTAGCTGACAGTTTTTACTTCTCACTGCTTTTTCCTCCAGTAATGATCCTTTTCCTCCAGCTAGAATGCTAGACTTTAGAAATGGTTTATTTCTCAGACTGTTCTTGAAAGCTTTTGGCTAGAGATTTGGCTTACTTTTTGCATTCTGTCTTCGTTAGAGCTTTATCTAGTATTCGCTTTTTGCTTATGAGTTACAGAATTGACTGATGTGTTTCTCAGAAATCGACGACTCTAAGGTCATAATGTCATGTTTTGTGTCATTAACTGGTTAACCTTGGAAGTCAGTCTTCAATAAAGCAACTGCAATAGCATGCAACTTTGTATGGTCTTGTTTATATTTAATCAGTTACCCTGGATGCAAGGAGCTACTATGGCTTGTGCAATATTTATCCTGGTTCTGATTCTTGTGACTTTTTCTTCATTGCAGACTCCTGAGATTTGTTGATGGCAGATTGTGTTCGTTGATGACTTAGAGAAATCTGCATGTTACTTGTTTTATAAGCTAAGGCTAAATGTGTTGTGTACTCTGCAGTTTTGATGGAGTTATTTTTGTTTGTTTAGAATGGTGGATGAACATTGTTTGGCTCCTTACTAATCTCAGTTAGATTTTTCCACCCATTTGTCTTTATTTGAATTTCTGAGTAAATGCTTTTATCATCTCATTGATCTTTGCTCAAGGAAAGTTGTATGCATGCTCCTTCCCACCCTATTATCTGTGTACTATTTCCAGAATTATGCTTTATTATCTATCTGGTACTTGTATGTATTTTTAGGATCTACAATTTGATGGTGGAAACTAGGTGATGAGAAAGACTCCAGTAACCATCAATAGCTTCATCTATGTGGTGCATGACTGAATATAGTCATCTCTTGTATGTTTAGCTGTAATATTTTACTGATAAGCTTCCTTGCTGGCTCGCGGCCGTTTTTATGGATATTACTATAAACTAATTTATTGAACTAATAGGGGCCTTCCTCTGTATGTATGCATTTGACAATTTGTTTGCCACTGAAACTGACTAAATTCCTAGTGGATACCACACTTGGTAGAGTTGAGAGCTGAAATCTTGTTGCTTCGAGTCCCATTTTGTCATTTAGGTCCTCGTTACCATAATAAATCCTGAAACAGTATCAGAGGTTTTAAGAATGTTACTGTTCGATCTCTCATTTTGCTAAAATTAGGTTTAAAGTAAATAGTAGTACTGAAGTTACCAATTTCCTTCAAAACTAAGGACAAACCATGTATAGCATGTAAATTTTATCTTTTCATAATTAGCTATATTAATATTTTTGAAATTGATTTTAATTTTAATCTTTAAGTAATTATAATGTTGGGATAAGAAAAGAAAATCTGAAGTTTCACTATTTTAGTAGACAAATTGTGATTTAAAAAATATATTTTACTGTTGATTGTAAAGATTTAATTATTTTTTGTTTTGATTAGCTAAATGATTTAACGGTTTAATCCATATTATTTTCAAGAACTACATTAGTATCAGATTTTAATTAATAGTAGCATGAGAAATTAAAATAAATATTATATTATATTGCTAAGTTGGAAAATTTAAAGCAAGCTCAAAATAGAAAATTTATTTAGCAATTAAGCCAATATTTAATACAATAAAAACGATCCAGATGTCATCTCGTCATGTTAGTGTGTTCCGAGTCTTGAAAGTATGTCAACATTTATGTTCCCACCACCGACAGATTAGTTGCTTTAGGACTTGCCAACTTTTCTCGAGTCATTTTTGTTTAGACATTATTCATTTATTTTTTTGTGAAAGATTCTGGCATTTATTGCCCCTTTATTTCTTTCTTTCTTTAAATGCAAAGTGCCCAACTCGTTAGAAGCCACTCCACTTTGGTTTGAACTTATCAGGTCAATAATGTTGAAAACGACAGAAGTGTGTTGAGAAAAGAAAGAAAAGAAAGATATTTGTCTAGAAGAGCAGATTGCTGTGGAAGTATCGATTATGTTCAAAATTGTATTGGAAGGTTTTCAATAAAGAAGCATATGACTTGCATTTACAGGCCTAGTTTCATAACAGATACATATCTTAACTTACATTAAAATATTAAGTATAAATCTGGCACTTCTCGTCCGTAATTCCAAAAAAAGAAGAAGCATGTGGCCTGAAATTTTAAAGGAACCTTTTGTTGGATGAAGATGCCTACCAAGGTACCGTCATTGGCGAATGAATGATGGGTGCGTGATTAAAAGAAAAAGGGGCTGGCTGGGTCTGCAAGGAAAGTGAGCGTTGATGGAGTATGGAGTATGGAGTAGACTTTGGAGAAACCGGTTAACACTGCTAATCACAGAGATTAACATTTATTATCTCTTAGAAACTCTCCGTCTCTAACAGTTGACAAAAGTTAAATTAAAGTGTGATAATAGATTCTTTAACTACCACTGATAAAATATAAATAAAATAATCAAATGATTTCTGATCACAAGAATAATATATGGTAGGTTAGGACCAATTACAAGTTTAGGCCAAGCATCGTGAATTGCTTGCCTCCAACCTCATATATATTATATATGTATATTTATATTTTTTAATTTTAATTTCAATGGCGGAATTTATTTTACTCATAAATATAATATGGAAAAATATAAATTCATAATTTATTTAATATTTTTATATGTAGAAAAATATAAATCACACTGTTTCTTAATTGAAGCTGAGGAAAAGGATTATCTTATAGTATGAAGAAAATTACTAAAGTATAGCGCTTAAATTTATTGACCGACGTACCAAAAAATCCATTATTCCAGCTCTCTTATATGGACAGCTTGAGATATTTTGTTAACTACATAAGAATTAGAGGCTAAGAGTACTCCATAGTAATTAAATAATTTTCGGTGATATTGCTAATCTGGTATTCAACTATATATATACATACTCCGATATCTATAATTTTATCACATAAAGTTAATAGAAAATAGACTTATATGCCTATAATGTCCGGATAATCCAACAATAAACGTGATTACCTCCAAAATAATAGAAGCTTAGTGGGGCAATTATATATGGATTAAGTGGGCTCCACCAAAACCTACTAATTTTTTCTTTAACCAATTAATAATTATTAATTCAAAAATATATATAATTAATATGGCATTTGAGTCATGTAAATAGTCTTTTTCCCTTTTTTTTTCTATTTAAATGGGGATTTTATATTTTTTGCATGACATAAAAGAAAAACACATGTTGTATATTTGTATATTTATATATTCGAAAATTGTACCCAAATTAATAATAAAATTAGATTTGGATTTTGGACCGACCTCTGTTATAGTGCAGCAGGCCTGACCTGTAATTTTTTAATCTATAAAATAGTCTTCAAAACGTGTTGAGCTCGAGTGTCCTACGTGGACTATGGGTTCTAATTGAATGGAATTGGTACCCGTGGATTCCAATGGATCTCTTTCAAGTCATAGCACCAAGATTATTGACATTCTACCTAATTTTTATTTTTTATTTTTATTTTATTAAATTTTTACCTGATTTTTTTGGGTTTCCTTTAGTTTATGTTTTAATAATTATTGTTATTATTATTTTTATTGTATGATGAATAAAATACAAATTAAAGGTACACTATATGTTATCCTTTGTTTCTATTTGGATTTGTATATGGTTTGTTTGTTTTGATAATAGAGCAACAATTGGCAGGAGGAAGAGAGCTTTCTTTATTAGATTCTATTTTTGGTTAAAAAAAATTAAAAAAATGCAAGAAAAATAAATAAAAAAGATTATCATTGGTTTACATCCAAATTGAAGTATATATAGTAAAAAATATGATTTTATTCATATACTAAACTTTTTTTCTTTCTATAAAAAGTTCCCTATCTACTGTATTTCACTTCTTCTATTTTTGACTTTTTGAAAAAGAAGTGGTAAGATAATAAAGCTTCTATGGTAAAAATAGTAACTTTTGAGAAAATAATTCACTTTACTATTTATAATTAGTATTTGTGAATTAAATTATAAAAAATAATTGTTATTTTTCCACTAAAATTAATAATATATATAAAATTGATAGGAGAACCATCTTTTATTGAGTTTCAACTTCAATAGGAGCCAACTAATAATAATAAAAGAAATCCTTATTAATGTGTTCTTATAATTTTCTTCAATTCCAAATTCTTTATTAGATAACCCCAATGTAATATCATATCTTTGGTATAAATGTAAATATATATTTAAAAGAAGTTAATCTTAAGTTCCAATTTTATCATTCTCATTTATGAATTATCTCCTTTATTTTTCCTTAATAATTCTGTAAAACTAGTCTAAACCTAATTATACTCAAAAAGTCAAACTATACCTTTCCTTATACTATACACTAAAAACAAATAATAATAATAATAATAAAAACAATCAATTAAAATAAAAATAAATAAGTTTTTTCTAAGCAAATAAGAAAATACAAATAAACAAATGATAGTATTAATTAAAATCCCCCTTCCTTCCTCACGCGTTTGCCACCTCTTCTTCTTCCTCTTCCTCCTCCTCCTCCTCCTCCTCCTCTCTTCTGCTCAAAGTTCTCTCTTTACACAGGAGAAAAATAACTCACATTATTCTCTCCCTAATCCAATACCCAATACCCAATTCCAATTCCAATTCCCTCCAAACTTTCCCTCTCTAGAATTGAATTCCTCTCTCTCTCTCCCTCCCTCCCTAAAAGAAGTTTTATGATTTTCTCGTTCTCTATTTCACAGATCCATGGAAAAAGACCCACCAAACTCCATTAACAACCCATTTCTATTTCCAGATCCATAACAAAACCCATTTCAAATCTCTACCGTCGGATCAAAAAGTCATCACAAACCCAGATCTCAATCCCACCCAAACAAAGAAAAAAAGAAACACAATGAAACCCACATCACGTTTCTTCACAATAGGTTTAGTAACATCATGGTACTCCTCAAATATAGGCGTATTGTTACTGAACAAGTACTTATTGAGCAATTATGGATTTAAATATCCAATCTTTTTAACTATGTGTCATATGACTGCTTGTAGTTTATTAAGTTATGTTGCTATTGCTTGGATGAAAATGGTTCCTATGCAAACTATTCGTTCTCGTCTTCAATTTTTAAAGATCTCTGCTTTAAGTCTAGTTTTTTGTGTCTCTGTTGTTTTTGGTAATATTTCTTTACGGTTTCTTCCTGTTTCTTTTAATCAAGCTATTGGTGCTACGACACCGTTTTTCACTGCTGTTTTTGCTTATTTGATGACCTTTAAGAGAGAGGCTTGGCTTACTTATGTTACCTTGGTTCCTGTTGTTACTGGAGTTATCATTGCCAGTGGGGTATGTACTCTTTTCATTTTCGGTTCTGTATATATATATATATATATATATATATATATATATATATATATATTGCATTATTGCTGTTTTAGTTATGCGAATGTTGAAATGAGTTTTAATTTGATTGTTGATAAATTTTATTGCTTTTTATTGTCAGAAATTAGTTTGGATGTATATGAATTGGTGATTGGTTTCTCATGATTTCAATGGTTGATGGGTTTTACTTAAGTTTTTAGTGGAGTTGTTTGACTTTTTTGAACTGAATTAGTGGTGGGTGTTGTTGAAATTGGGCTTTGAGTATATGATTAGGTTGCTAGGAGACGTCCAGTAATGTTAAGAAAAAAAATGAGTGAAGCTTCTATGTGAAATGATGAAGAATAAAGAAAATAGCTTTCTGGGTTGATTGTAGTACATTACATTGTCTTGAAACTGGAGGTAAGCTATTGTAGGACTCTGGGATTTGTTTGATTCTTGTATATGAAGGTACCATCTACAAATTGAACGATTTTCTCTTTCTAAAACAGATCTGGAATGTCATAAGTGCTATTGCTTTTGTTCTTAGAAAAAGTTAAGCTACTTTGATAATGTGTCAGCCTAATAGTTATTCATCACTTTTCTCTGGCCACAGGGTGAACCAAGCTTTCATCTATTTGGGTTCATTATGTGTATTGCTGCTACAGCTGCAAGGGCATTGAAATCAGTGCTGCAAGGGATTTTACTTTCTTCTGAGGGGTAAGGATCTTTCTGTTCTGTCTTCTTTCTTGGCATTTTCTTAATGATTTAAATAATTGTTGTAGGTTGTAGATCTTTCATGCTTGTAAATGATCTGAAAGTGGAAATAGCTCCTGAAAAGCTTGTATACTATTTTATAGGGAGAAGCTGAATTCTATGAACCTCCTCCTATACATGGCTCCCATAGCTGTTGTGTTTTTACTCCCTGCAACTCTTATTATGGAAGATAATGTGGTTGGTATTACACTGGCTCTTGCAAGAGATAATATCAAGATTATCTGGTACTTATTATTCAACTCAGCACTGGCGTATTTTGTGAATTTGACCAATTTCTTGGTCACAAAACACACAAGTGCTTTGACTCTACAGGTATGCCTTGCTTTTTTGGAGATGCTTGTTTTAATTATTTTTATCCCCAAACAGAAGTTAATTTTGCTAATTACTTGTTTTATACAAAGAGCGGTTCTTAATCAATCAAATATTTGTTTACCTGGCAAAAAGAATGTAGTTTAATCATTCAGGGTGCTGAATTTAGTTTGAAGCATGAGACATTATGTAAACCATTGTAAAACCGATTTGACATATTGTCCTTGCAATGCATTATTTTTCTATTTCTTTCACTTATTTTTCTTTTCCAGTAAATTTTATCAGTGCAAAACCTCAGTCCTGGTCTCTCCTTAAGAGCCACACAATGTCTGGGTGCTAGTTTAGTAGTTTTAATATCTACTACATGTTAGCAGATTGTAAGCATTTGCATACTTGCTTGATCTTGCATGCTGGTAGTCATTTGCTGGAAAATCCATAGTGTTGGATGATTCTAGTTTGAAAGATGATTAACAAGCTGAAATATATTTCAGTGGTTACTTATGGGATTTGATATAATATGACGATACTTATTTGGGGCTTTAAAATGCATTTGGTGTCTATCGTTTGTGTGGTTATACCAAAAATGTCAGCTGCTGTTGTGAATTGGTCTTCTTCTTTTTCCTTTTTTGTTTCTAGATCCTGCTTCTGCCATTGTAATACACTTGCAAGAGCTTCTGCTTTCTTGCATATAATTCCTTGTTGGTATCTCTATCGTCCCGAAGTTGCCTTCCTTTTTTATGTGAAATTCTAGTCAAAATCTAATTTTTTGAACAATGACTCATGTCTGATAGGGAATTGGTCTGACAAAGTTCTAGAAAGTTCAACTTATGAATTTGGGATAGTTAAAGTAGATCATTTGTTTTGGGCAAGGAGACTTTGATAGCAATGACAATGATGCCTTTTCAGCATTAGCTTGTTGGACTAGTCTTTTTTAAGGGATATAGTTTGGATTTGGAATGTTTTGTGATCATTTTAAGAAACTCTAAAGTCTGGCCTTTGGAATTAGGTTTAGGGATTCAATGGTTTTGAGGTGCAGTAAGCATCTCATTTCTGCTAAAACCTTTTCTTATTTTATCTTGTTGGAAAAGGTTGTAAAAATTAGAATTTTGGTGGAAATCTATCTAGGAATCAGGAGGCTGGGGATCTCATGTAATTTTATCATGCTGGACTAGTCACTGCAATTTTTGTTTGATGTTCAGCATGCAGATTGGACTTTCTGGAATAAGTTATCTGAAAGTATTAGTCAAAATTGATGTATCAGCTATCATATGATGTAAGATGAGTTGAGAGCTAAAATGTCTGGGTGCTGGATTATGTTGAAGAATCTAATCTCTTATGTCCTTTTTGACTTTTTCTTGTGAGCAAACTTTTGTTTTGATCCTGGTGCTTGTGGCGGGAGGGCACATAGCTCATCTAGGAAAGTTAGCTATTAATGTATTTAGCAGTTTGCTTTGGCAAGTTCTTAAGCTGCAGTATGAAAACTATTTTTTAGTTTTACTAGAAATGAGGAACAAAAGAAAAAGAAAGAAAAAAGAGATGATATGGATAAATCTTTTAGGAAGCGAGAAGGGAAGCCCTCGGTATGACTGAGAAATGCAGAGTTCACTGTGAAACAAAATACTTTTGGCTCCATACCTGATAGGATAAGAATGAATGTATGAGAACTACTGAAGATTTGTGGATTGGCTTTGAGAAACAGGACTCATTTTATCTGACCTTCAGTTGAGCAGGGTTAATATACATGCATAAAATCATTTCCGCAGTTTATCAACATTTTTCATTCTCATAATCATTGAGCTACAGATTTTCGTCAATTGCATTTGGCGGGAGTCATTGAATTTTGAAATTTTTGAAGCACTCGAATGTTTTTTCTTTGTTCTTAATTCCTATTAAACTTTGTGTTTCTGCATCATTTTTGAAGATATTTTATTGAAGGCCTCCTTGTGCTTTGGGATTAAAATTGTTGTTGATCTTTCAGGTTCTAGGGAATGCAAAAGGAGCTGTGGCTGTTGTTGTTTCAATTTTAATTTTCAGAAATCCAGTATCTGTTACTGGAATGCTTGGTTACTCGCTCACAGTCATGGGAGTGATCCTTTACAGTGAAGCAAAGAAAAGAAGCAAATGATTCTTCATTGTCTGAAAACATCAATCTATACATTTCACATATTTTGTTTCCATTGGTGCCTGAGAACAGCAGCAAACTTTCTTGGGGAGCAAGCTTGGGTGGTGAATAGCGCCACGGATTGTGCCCTCTGAATCCTATATATATATTTTTTTGTTAGCTTACATGGAAGCTGGGACTCCATTTGTATCAGCAACAAGTGCAGGATTAGCAAGAAGTAGAAAACTCAAAATAAGTGACTGATTTATCTCTATTATTCCCAGCTAGGGGTTGTCGAGGAATATCATTTTATCCTTTTTATTCTTTCAGGAAAAATCTTTGTAGAATTGGGTCTCTACAGAATCAGTTTGTTATTGACATTCGCCATATTGATTAATTAATGAAAAAACGAAATACCTCCAAATTTTTAATACCATGTGTGTCATCTTATGGTGGTTTAGCTTAGGTCTAATTATCCTTTCTTCCTTTCATATACCATAAATATGATCTGTCTTTTCTTAATCAAGGCATCAAAAAGCGATTAATATTCATTCTAATTCTAAAGGCGGATGTAGGCAATAGTAGAATGAAATGGGTAAAAAAACTTTGGAAATTAAACTTTATTGTTAAATTGAGGGCTCGTCTTTCTTAATTGATCATGTCGAAAATGAAGGAGTTACATACCTAATTGCATCTAATTTCTACATATAAGGGTAAGAGGTTTCTACCTTTTGGTTGGGATGCTTGCTTTGTCTTGCAGAAAGAAACGAAGATAGTTATGCTTCTTGACAGGCTCAAAATTAAGAAGACATAAAATTTGATCAACATCCACACTAAAACTCGACCACTATCTATCAAGCCAAAGGGTACCCCGAGGGTTACCCAAATGAGACGAATTCCATGAAAAGAAATGACCATTCAGCTCAGAGACTTCTTTAAAAAAGAACCTATATGTTAAAAGTCCAGGTATAAACATAACATATACTTGTTCCAAATGGATAAGTGTCGTTAGAAGGAAAAAAGATTAAAAGCATTGATTTATTTTAAATATCTGTGCTTCTAATCTGGAAAGTGAAGAAAAATTAATTAAATAAATAAAAGCCAACTACCTTGGAATTCTCTTGCTACTTTTTTGACAATCTTTCTAGGTTTCTTTTGTGATTTTAATGAATATGAATTACCCTTTTCTTAGTCCTTACAGATAGTTTTCTTAAACTGATACCTGTTATTACCAACCCCTTTGGCAATTATGATTCAGAGGGGAAGGGGCTGCCCAGTATGGACCAAGCAGCATCTCCAATGCATGGCAAAATCTTATGGTGTTGTCTACCCCTCTTGAATGGAATAACTCTGAAAGACCTCTGCTTAGGCAGCAATATCGCACGTTAATGATGAACTAAGACTCGCCAAATTTGGATCATCCCTGTGCTTGTCCCATGCAGATTGAAATTGCAGGCCCTTGCATCTAGGAATTACACGAAAATGAGTAGAATAAAGTAACTGAGCAGAGTGCTGAGAAATGGGGAAGATAAAATAAAATGACACTTACTGCTGGAGCAAGACCAATATCTCAAGAACATTTGTTCTGATTTCTTCACGAGCTGTTTTCAATGCTGCTTCCTTATACAGCACAACAAGTTCATCCACCAATCTGAAATACGAACATAAGATGAATGAAATATGAAGATACATAGTACGCCTAACTTGTAAGATATACACATCTGGACTTAAGACTCGGTTTTTGAACACAAGTCCAGGTCATTCATATCCTTGAGGGAAAAACTGGCAACCAATGGAACTGGAAGAAGAAGAAGAAGAAGAAACTAGCAAGTTCTGATGTAGGACTGCAAGATCATGGGACATTCCATGGGAAGTTAAATCTACCAAGGGTTGTTTCAGAAGAGCATCAAGTATCTGAGCTATAAATGAGTTCAAAAAGTGCATTATATTTATAAAAAGGCACATTGCAAACACACTATTTATTATCTAGAAGTAAATTATGCAGACAGCAATTGACAGCCCGATGTAACTATATAAATCATTATATTTCTGAATTTCAAATACAATAATATGATTCTAAGCCAATGCCATGAGATTTCTAAATGCAGCCTAAGAGTATGAAAGAGAAAAACAATATTTCTTAGTTCACCTTTCAATATATGCTGTGTTCCTTATCCACGTTAACCTTATTACTGTTTGGACCTGTTTCAGAACCTGCACACAAAGCAAGACGTCCTTGTATTCATCCTCAAAGCATTATTCAAGAAAATCTTAAAACAGTTCTAGATCAATAAGAAACCAACTAAACAAATGGGGGACAAAGTTTGGCCTGATAAGCCAAATGCAAGAGAGACAAGGAAAAAGAGGAAAAACAACAGAAATTCCAACTAAAGGCTCAAGCATGGACGTTGCACCAATAAACAGTAACAATTTGGACACTAAGCTAGAATGAATAAGAAATAAAGGAAAAACAACTGATGGATGACAACCCAAAACCACACAACTCTTTTCTGTTATGTTGACAATTATCATTAAGAACCTCTTTTACCAAAAAGGATGCCATGTGGAATAATACATAAATCCTAGGAAACTCAGTGCTTATTGAATAAAATTTTTTTTTACCAGCAGAACAGTTTCATTGTCATCAGCATGCATCCACTGAAAGAAAAGTGGAAAAACCCGCCTAAAATGAGCTAATAAGACAAGACCAACAGCATGGAATAGTGGCTCTACAAATGTAAGCCATGCAATGCGGCGATCTGTATTCCTGGGTTGGCGCTCCAAGTGACTTAACATCTCATTGAGTATCCTCTCAAACCTGCACAAAAGGCAAATGGAAATAAGGAACTGTCAAATTATGAAATTTGTGAATTTGACCTACTATTTCATCGAGTATTCTCTCAAATCTGTAAAGCCGAAAATGCATGCACCATAGAATCAACAATGGTATAGTTTATTCTATTATTTAGTGGCTAATAAAGTGCATTACCATGCTACCAAAAGACTTAGAAGATGAAGGCCATATTTACACAAGAAACAAAGATCATTAAGAATTAAGATTTAAGAGAGTGCAAAGCAGATGATTCCTACTTAAGGAAGTAAAAATCATGTCTCCTTTTGCAATCCAAAATTTATTTCTTATATGTTTGCACAATAGTAATATAGCTAATGCGCTTTTTACTCTTATCTGCAACCTGCATTAGCATGCACCCTTATTAAAAAAGAAAAGTCTGATATATACTATCTTGCAGGTTAGAATACCTGCAAATCTTAACTTGGGAAAACAAATTAATAGTAAAAATTAAGCAGGCGGACAATCTGTTTACCATGGACTACGGGGATTACTACGCTGGATATGAGTCGCAAGAAGTATCGACATCTCAACTACAAGATGCCATATCTCATCAGCAGAAGCCATATTCTGGCAGCACGCATCAAGAATCACATCTTCATACCAACCAAGTTCAGTAGCATGCACATTTCTTGCAAGATGTACAAAACTAATCATGCCTTGTCCCTGAAACAGTAAAAGAAAAAAGAGCATACTACTTTAAATTTAAAAATATTAATATTATCCCCCTGAATCATTCTTTTCATAAATATGAACTGCAGATACAGGAAATCGGAAGTGGAGTTTAAGCAACTCATTTCAAGAACCTGTCTTCCATTTTTCATCATTCACTCTAAAACTAAAACTCAAAATGATTAAAATAGCAGACGGAATTCTTGTCAACTGCTTCATGTAAAAACACCAAAAGGAAACATGCTACTATCCTTTAAACTAATAGCCACTTTATCTTTAAAACATCCAGATTGGGGAACTGTCAACATCAAATCAGGGAAAGCAAATCCATTCTCTAGACACTTACTAAAAAGTTCACTTTTTTCTTTCTTCAGGGACCATGAACATAAGGTCAACTTAAGCAAACTAGAAACCAGAAGACAAGAAATTGCATACGATAAGAAGACCAAGCACATACATACTTTCACCTCAGATGACCAGTGATCAAGAGCAGTCAATCCACAAGGAATAACCAAATTACACAACTTCCCCAAATGTGGATAATCAACCTATCAAAACATACAAACAAACAAGTAAACATTAAAACTACACTATTAGACCAATTAAATAGACGCAAAAAAAAAAAAAATAATAATAATAATAATAATTTCAAACCTGAGAAACAAACCATCTGAACTGAAAAGCCGCAATAATAGCAAATCCAACAGGAGCTCTAGCTGAAGCAGCTGAAATCTCATCACCATCACTACACTTATCAATACAACTTTCCTTGATACTCTCTTTCAACAAAGGCATGACCTCAAGCATTAATTCCACGAACAATCTCTTCTCTTCACTCACCAAACCACAATCAAATCCCAAAATCTCACTGACCCTTTTCTCATTTCTCTCCCCAAAATCACTCCTGCAATAAGACCTCGAGAACTCAACAAAAGCTGAGCTGGCAACGAACGACAGGTCGTGCGGTACCCAAGAGAGTAATTCATGGTTTGAGGATTGAGAAGAGGATAATAAAGCACATGCTAAAGCAAAGTCCTTTATTGAATTGTGCAACTGGGCTTCAGAAATTTGTGGGTCTGCATTAAGATTTTGATGAGAGAGGAGTGATTCGAGTATTGATTTTGTAGAGACATTCGTGCCTTCTGGTGTTGTGTAGTTTGCTTTTGATAGATAGTTAAGTACTGTACTTGATAACCTGAATTACAGAGAATATTTTCAGAAGAAATTGAATAGAAAGGTGACATATATAAATATAGAGGGAAGAAAAGAGAGCTTACTTAATTAGTTGGATATGGAGGCTTGAGATAGAGTGTGACATTTTTGAGAGCTCAATAACTAAACGATAATCGACTTCATCAAAACGGTGCTACACTATTCGAGGCGGTGGCTTTTAGGAGGGAAAAGAGATAGTTTAATCCCTAAAACACCCAGAAGTTTATCATATTATACACTTTGATCTCCTTCTTTTCGAAATTAAAAAATCTAATCCTAAGAATTTGATAATAATTCTGGACATTAATATATTTGTCCAAGAGTCGGGCCGGTTCAAGTTTGTAGCTTTAGAATTTTGTGCTCGATCCTCGCTCCTATTTTAGTATATTTTCTTTTATGAATTCGTATTTAAAAATTAAAATTTAACATATTTTTTAACTGTAATTTCTACTTTGTTTGATCAAATGTATGAATTGAAGATAATTTTATTTTCTTGAATTTATCCTATAAATCAAGACTTTTCAAGTTATGTGATTAGTAGTGGCTCTTTCTCTTAGAAGATATTTCGACTTGAGATGAATATTAAACTCCATTATTATAACACTTATTTAAAAATAGACAATTTGATTAAAAAATTAGTAAATTTATCACTAATTAGGCTCATAATTTTTATTTTGAAGTCAAATAAATCTAATTTTTATCATATTTAATTATTATATTATACTATGTGTAAAATAGTATGAATTAAGTATTTATTAATAAATTATTAATTTTAATGATGTGTTAATGGCGATAGCAAATATAAAAATACGACAACATAGAAATAGAGCGATGGTAATAGTAGTGGTATGAAAAAAATAATTATTTAAATAGAACATAAATAAGAATAAAAATATCTTATTATTTAAAAAAAAAAATAATTCTAATATTATTTTAATATATTAATGAAAAGTTAAATCAACTTCTGGAAATGAACTAAAACTTAAATTTATTTAATTTTTAAATATAATTAATGAATTTAAATTAAACTAATTTGATCCAATAACAAACTTTGAATGATATTTCACTTGAACAGCTCTCGGCTCCCTATTGGTATCAGAGCCTTGGTGATAAAAGAAGAGAAAACCCTAAACACCATGTCAACTCAATTAAAATGTAATCTATAAGGCATAAATAATTAAAAAAGAATATCTTTCAGCATTAAAATGAAGACAATTGTAATTTAATAAAACGCTTTCAACCTTGAAAGATGACTTCGGATATTATATTTTAGCACCTCAAAGTCGTATACTTTTTTCATAAAAAGAAATTGAATAATTAATAGTGTTAACTTTGAAATAGTAGGGACCACGAACAAAACTTAAAATCCACGTCATCATCATCAGAAGGATAAAACCGTAAATATTGACAGACAAATAGGTAAGTTGCGTAATTTTCCAAAATCCCCATTTTACCACACATTTTACACTTTATCATTTACTACCTACTATTTCACCTCTCTTAAAATTTAAAAAAGAAAAACCCTCAACGCCGCCCATAATATGGAACTACTCACCGGCGGCAACCGGCAAGGGCCGAACGCCTCCGGTTTCCCTCCGCAGATATCTCCTTTATCGGCAACTGAAAACTATCTTGTTTCTTATTCGACGTCAGCGTTTCAACCATCGCCGCCGCAGAAGTTACGTCCTATTAGAGCAAACGGCAGGTCACCGTCGAGTTCTCAAGGAAATGATCTGACGTTGACAGGCGGCGGAGGTCTGGACGGAACTTTGGATAACTTGGGGCTTTTGGTGGACCAAGTTTGCGGACTTGATGACGAAGGAAATGAGTTTTTAAAGCCACTGGTGAAAGTGGAGAACAGTGGGACCCAATGTACTGAGTCGGGAGGTTCAGGTCGGGTTGGAAGGAACTTGGACCCGAATTGTGAGGGAGAGTTACTGGAGGTTGAATCTAGGTGTGTATTTGTTTGAAAAATATGTTGAAGAGGATATTATTACTATTATTGGTTTTATTTTATTCTATTAGGTGACTCTATTTATTTGGTTGCTTTATTTGTTTATTTATTTATATGACTGGCAATGTAAAAATCTTCATATAATTTGATATGTGCAAATTTGAAAGACCCAATTGTGTGTTTGTGTGCAATTAACATTAGGATGGTGATTAATTATAGAGAAATTTATACAAGTTCATTTTTTGGTGGTTCACTACAACTGGAAGAATCTATTGGCAATCAATGGTGTATGGTATTTTCCTTTATGTCTAGCATCATTTGCAACTTTTTCTTGTGGAATTTTATAAGTCACCTGCGAATCATTTGTAGGGTATTTGGTCATTTGTGTAATGGCAGAATCAAGTCATTAGTTTAATCCTAATGCTACATCTTTATCCCTTTTTCTTTCTCTTTTTCTAGTGTATTGAGAACTAGGTCCATTACTTAACGCTGAGATGCTGTTATAGTGGATTTCAGGCCACAAACTTTTCTTCGGAATCCAACTTTTAGTTGAATAAAGTCTTTTATGTTTCAGTTCATTTTCAGGTGATGATGATTCATCAGCAGGCATCACTAAATGCGGGAGTCGGAAGAGAAGGCGAAACACGAGTTTGCACAAACTTGAGAAATTCTTGGAGAGTTTGGTAATGAAGGTGCTGGACAAGCAAGAGCGGATGCATACGCAGTTAATAGAGACGATGGAGAGGAGAGAGAGGGAGAGAATAATCAGAGAAGAAGCTTGGAAACAACAGGAGATAGAAAGGATGAAAAGGGATGAAGAGGTAAGAGCTCAAGAGAATGCTCGAAACCTGGCCCTCATTTCCTTCATTCAGGATGTAATGGGCCATAACATTGAAGTGCCTCAACCTCTAACAAGTATTGCTCTTCCTGAGAAAGTTACAGAAAGAAATGGAAGCAATGTTCCCATCCAAAAGGATTTTAACAGTGATTTGAGTAATAGAAGATGGCCAGAAGCTGAGGTACAAGCACTTATAATGCTACGAGCTGGCTTGGAACAGAAGTTCCGAGTTATGGGTGCCAAATGCTCTAATGTTTGGGATGAGATATCTGTTGGAATGTGCAACATGGGCTATAACCGAACAGCAAAGAACTGCAAAGAGAAATGGGAAAACATCAACAAGTACTTCAGAAAATCTATGGGAAGTGGGGGAAAGAAGCGGTATGATAATAGCAAGTCTTGCCCGTATTTTCATGAATTGGATATTTTATACAAAAATGGGTTTGTTAGTCCAGGAAATGTCTCTGACCATACAAACATTGAAAATGAGACCAAGATTAGCTAGAGGAAAAGGCAAAATATAACATTAAAATGACTGGTTGAAGCCTTTGGTTTTGACACCAGTGACGTTGAATTGAAGAAAACCCACGTTGTATTTATTTGATTTGAGTTTTACTTTTATGTGCCTTTGATCAGTTAATGTATCTGTCTGGATTACATGTTGGTGGAACTGCTTGATTCACTGGCTGTTACTTGTTTATATGTATGGGGAAAAGTTTAACAATCACTTGTCCAACAATTTGTATGTCGAGTAGAGAGGTTCATTTAGGAAATTGTTCCTTCTTATGCCAGATTCTTCATATCCTTATTTTGAGTCATAATTAGTTGTTACTCTGCGCTTCCTGAGAATTTTCTATTATGAATTAGGTTTTCCTTGCCATATTCCAGGATATATAATATGATCCTCTAAGCATTGTTTAATTGGCTTGCACATGTTTACCCTTCTTCCATTTATGGGATTGTTACAAATACCTTGTGAGGTGCCATAATATCCACTGTCAATAGCATCTTTAGTTATTTCTCAAATTGCTCTTGATAATGTCCATTAGTAGAGTAATGAAATGACCAAGAAGAACATAAACTATTTTTATTGTTGATCCTGAATTTTTTTTTTATTTCTAATAATAAATTAATCTGCAATATGCATATCGTAAGCATTTTAGTTCCTAACAATTGTCTAATAGAAGATTATTTTGTGGAATTATATACAAATATAAGATATAAAAAGAAATGCTTCCTTCTTAAATTTTAAATGGCCATAAATTAACCTAAAAATTGAACCAAAAAAATAAAAAATAAAATTTGCAAATGGTGGTATTATTCGAATTTTCCCTTTTAGAGTAAATGAGGTTTTGCCTTTACAATAAATAAAAGAATATATTAACACATCGCAACCAAAGTACTTTTCGGGGTTTGAGGTAATTAGAAAGGAAAAAAGAAAAGGTCATCCTTTCCTTTTTATCTTCATCATAGGCTTCAAGTGCATGCTCAAGTTAGTGGCATGGCATGTGAATGCCTCCCTTGCAATTCAAGCATTGGTTAATGGTTAAAGCTACAGGGAAACATCTTACATATTTTACCTGGACTGCCCCTTTCCATCTCTACTAACTTTGCAATATCAGGTTCTATAGAAGTTCTGTTTTTCTATTTTTTGCTTGCTATCATCCATATCAATTCCAAAAACAAAAGTGATGTATAAAATGCATAACTAATTACTTAATATTGATTTGTCAGTGGATGATAAACATTTAATATGTAAATTGGTGTTAGTTATCCAACTATACTAACATGCTGGCATTCTTATAAAATAGATTAATATTCAATTGCATACCTTTTTAATTCCAACTACATTAATCATTTCATTAAATTATTATGACCGGAACTAATGTTTAGTATTGTGATTATAGTAAAGGGGTCGATGGAAAAATAGAATTAGAATAATAAATTTTATCTCGAAAATAATATAATATTTTAGTAAATATATAAATAGTTATACTAATTTATTTATATTTTTCATTTTTCTATATTTTGTAACTGCCTTTTTATAATTTCAGTTTGGACAAAAGTGAGGCTGAGCAATATGTTTAAAATTTTCTATAAATAAATGCCTAAGGTAATGTGAGATTGTTCCTTATCTGACAGGCAACAAACTTGCCATTCCATGTAATTTGGCATTCCTGGCAAATGCCAAATGTTGTCAAAACTTAAAAACAGCAAAGAAAAACCAAAATGCCAGTCAAAGAAAAAGAAACAGTTGAAGATTAACCTCATATTTTTATGGGTAATGAATCTTCTGTCCTTTCTAACATTAAAAAGAAACAGCGATGATGAAGCTGTAAAAACTTTAACCGAAACAAAGAACTGACAATGAAGGAGAAAAAAGAAAAGAAAGAAAAGCAGCAGCGTAATCGAGACCGTTGAACCAGACAAACTAATTGAAATTTTTAGTTGTGGAGCCCAACTCTCTTATAATTATATCTCAGCCAAAGATATTTCTTCTCTTTGTTTCTCTAATCTCAATTCAATTTCTCTATCTCCTATCATCATAATCATCCACTTCTTTTGTATTTGTTGTATCCCTTCACTGCAAAAAGTGCATAATTACCCGCTCCTCTCTCTTTCCTTTATGGTTGTGTTTTTTTGGGTCCTTAAAAGACATCACACCATAAACTCTCATTGACTCTTCACTCTTTCACTTTCATATCATTCTTTTCTTTTTCTTTTTTTCTTATGTTCTTTTATCATTCTTCTTTGGCTCTTTAGTTGTCTTTCTTCTTCTTTTCTTTTTTTTCCTCTTCTTTGACTCTCAGATCAAGAGTTTCAGTTTAAAGTTCTCCTCTAGGTATGAATCTTTCACTTTGTTAGTTTGGATCTCAGATCTTTACCCATTATTGATTATGTGTCTCTTGTCTTGTTTTTAGTCTCTAATTAGACTATTTAATTGGGATTTAGCTGAGATAATCTGATTTTGAATGCTTGCATTTCTGTTTTTCTAAGTCTTGGATCGGTGGCTTAATTTGTATTTTGAAGTTTATGGTTATTGTTAGTATTACCCAGAAAGCAAAGGTTAAAAATTCACCTTCTTCATGTCTCAATTGATGTCAATTTTAGTTAAAGTTTAAATTTCTTGCTTTGTATGTTAAATTTGTTGTAGGAGATAGGTCAAGAGAGAATAGGGATTTATTGAAGTTGATTGGTGAGAGATTTGGGATTTAGCTGTGCTACCCTGATTTCCGTGCTTGCATTTCTAATTTCTTAGTCTAAGATCGGTAACTTCATTCGTTTTTTAAAGTTTTTGATTATTGTTAGTACTACAGAATGCAAAGATTGAAATTTTACCTTATCTGTGTCACAATCGATATTGTTTTCTATTAAAGATTTAAAATTTCTGCTTTTATTATACTTCATTAAATGAAAGACTGTTCTAGAGAAAAATGGTTTTTATGAGTTGATTAGGGCTTTGTTGATTGGATGGTGATTCTGCAAGATAATAAAATAGTCAGATCTAAGACATGCACATATTCTTTTGCAGCTAGCTACTATGTCTTTTACCGGTACCCAGCAGAAATGCAAGGCTTGTGAGAAGACTGTGTATCCGATGGAACTGCTGTCTGCGGATGGTGTTCCTTACCATAAGTCATGCTTCAAGTGCTTTCACTGCAAAGGCACATTAAAGGTACACATATCTTAATCTTTTCTTTGCTTTACTTTCTGCTTTTGTGGCATTGTAGTGGTGAATGTTGTTGGTGCAATAGTGAATGTGGTTGATTCCATCTATGTCCTTTACCTTTCTCAGTCATGTTCAGTTTCAGATTGGTTGGTTGTTGAGCAGACTATTAGAACCCAGCTGAGAAAATGGTCTATTTTTTAATTGTTTATTTCCATTGATTATGGCAAAATAGGGAATTATCTACTGACCTTTGTTTCTCGTTTTTTATCTTAGTTGCACTATGCCAGTGGCCCTTAATTAGTTAATAATAGGATTTTTCCAAATGTGAGGACCTGTAATTTATTAGAGGGAATTCGCCAGATGACTTATATGCATATATCTTATGTTTGAGCTTATTAGGTTGTGTGATTCATATGTTTTCAGCTTAGCAATTATTCCTCGATGGAAGGTGTAGTATACTGTAAGCCTCACTTCGAACAGTTGTTCAAGGAGACGGGTAATTTCAACAAGAATTTCCAATCACGTATGTCTCTTATCCTTGCTATATTAAATGTCTTTATTCAATTTCTCAGACTTTTGTTTGTTAACCTGTTTAATTGCAATTACTTTCTTCTTCAACAGCTGCAAAGTCCGCAGAGAAGTTAACTCCTGAACTGGTAAGCATCCCCTCAGACACTGCATAGTTTTAATATCTATATACACTTTTTGCATATGATATTGTGATATCTACTTGGTGTATTTCTGATTCCCAATAGCTTGATTTGTAGACAAGGTCACCTAGCAAAGCAGCAAGCATGTTCTCTGGCACGCAAGAAAAGTGTGCTACTTGTGGTAAAACTGCTTATCCACTGGAGAAGGTAAGATTTCATAAAGACTACAAAGCATAGTGTAATTTGATCCAACATATTACCTTGTTATTATTAAATGGACGAGGGATCTTCTTCATGAATAAAGGCAGTGTTTTTTTTTGGTTATGGGGAAGGAGGGGGAAGAGATGAATTTGATCTAAATGGTACTCCAATTTGAACCTAAGTGACTGTTTTTGTTCTCTGTTTGTTCTCATTTCTTAAGCTGCCATGAATAGTACTGTATTCCTTTTTCTGGCTGAAGTTTGTAGCACTTTTTGATTGTCAATAGATATATGCATGTCATTGCATGAAGTTGCTTTAGGTTCTGCAAAGATGATAACTGAAGGTTATTTCCAATTTAAGTCATAGAAAGTAATATGTGTAGCTTTCTTTTGTTTTTTTGTATGAAAAAACTAACTTTTGGCATTTGAATTGCACTAAGAAAATTAAGTTTTGTTTGCTGCAGTCCTTTGGTCTCAATCTACTTGAAAATTAATGAAATTACATAAGGGTTAATTTCAGCTGTTGAGCAGAATTTTCTACTATTAACTCTAACCAAATACAGCCACCAATAATTACTGGTGGTTGATAGAATAGAGGATATGTGCTTGTGAATTTCTTTTAATTCCTTCCATTTTTTGTGCATTTGTAGTAGCCAAGAAACTGATTCTGGTTTAAAGTATGAGGCCATCGTTCTTAAATTTGGTGTAGAAATTCCCTTGGACTTGAAAATATTAAACATCAAAACACTGGGAAAATGTCTCAAGAATCCGGATAAAAAAAGGGGAAAGCTTCAGAATTAAAGACCAGATATTTGTGGAATTAGACATGCATATTTGGCTGAAATGCTGTGAAGTTAAAACTTATTGTGAAATTGAATTACATATAATTGTGTTGAAATTGGTTCGTTTGTCTTTCTAGTGAAGTCTGGTTGTCTAGCAACCAATCAATGCAGTTTGGTTTGTGATGTGGTTTGTTCTATTAAATAAAAAAAATTATAGGTGACAGTTGAAAGCCAAGCCTATCACAAGTCCTGTTTCAAATGCTCTCATGGTGGCTGTTCCATTTCTCCATCAAATTATGCAGCCCTTGAGGGTGTTTTATATTGCAAGCATCATTTTTCTCAACTTTTCAAGGAGAAGGGAAGCTACAACCATCTTATCAAATCCGCATCGATGAAACGTGCTGCAGCTTCAGTACCAGAAGCTTGAATGCCTTGTCCTAATTTGATAATATATGTGTGTGGATTTACTATTTACAGTGTGTGTTTTTCTTTTTTTACCTCGGATCCGACTTCCATTACGAGGAATTGGCAAAACTTAGTTCTGCCTTGTTTTTGATTCTCTTTGTTGGGAGCATCGTTGTGTTTGATTGATGGATGGGATGCCCCATTCTTGCAATTGTAAAATGAACTTTGGAGGACTTAATATGCAAATTTGGATGCTACTAGTGCTTCATCATTTTCTATTTCTTTTGCTTGTTACAGAAAGAAAGTATGGATGGTTTCATAATCTTATTTATGGATTTCATATTCCAAGAAGAGGGAATATCTAACAGTAAAAATTCTCTGAAAAATATCAGATATATAAAATCTTCCATTGTAAGGTACAACATATCACAATATTCGCTATAATAATATGCTCTCATTTATCATTCGGTCCATTTATAATCCCAATAACTTTATGTCTAGTTTTAGTGTATTGTTTTTATTGGTGTATTATTTTTATTTATGCATCAAATTGATAGACGACTAATTTATATTTGTTAGTTTTAAAATAAAGTGTGTATTATGCAGTGCATACGTCAAACTTATAATTTAGAATCAATTATACAACATATATATGATCAAATAATTATGACAGTGACTTTAGATGTCAAACCAGAGATACAAGTCACCCTTAGAATTACAGTTCAGTCTTATAATTTTTAGCCAGGTCCGTGACTGACCCTTCCTTCAAGGTAGTGAAACTGTGGATAAATTCAGATAAAAGGGTGCACCAAGAGTTATTCGATTCCAGTTATTTGTGAGAGGCCATACTTTGAAAAAGAAATACATAACTGCTTATTGGAATTAGCTGCTTTGTGACAAGATGCATGCTAAGATCTTTAGCTTTTGAGAGAAGGAAGAACTCACCAGTTTGTTGGAGCTACCATAAACCATGGAACTTGGACACAAATACTTTGAAATTCTCCTTTGTTGCTACTGATTTCCATGATCAAGTGCATACTACACAAAACCTTCGTACGACATGTCTATTCGCTTGATGATTTGTATCAAAGAAAGGTCACTATGAAGGGCTGACCAATTCGAAGGCTTTTCTAATAAATTGACCTCTAAACGTGTCCCAGAAAGCTATGACTGATCAATATTATACAACATAATTAAAGTTTTGTGATGGATTTTAGACGTCTAAAACCTGGTAGAAAAAGTTGTTGCAGAATTAGTTGCATGGGACACTTGAACTCCAGTGGGAGCAAATTTTGTTAACAAGGACTCTTTAACGGAGTAGGACTCAAGGACTTGAACAAATGCTACAGGTTTACCAGGATTTGCAGATTGCAGTATAAAACTCAGGAACAACCTAGGATTTTCATCTATGACGACGATGATGATGACGACCAAGAGATAGCGTCGTCGTTTGCCGAATTGGTCACAGCTGTGCATTGATGTGTGCAGTGCATGGCGATCTGTTGCCACTAAACACAACTTCAATGGCGTACCCCAAGTTCCATGGCTTATACTTGCTCAAAAGGAAAAACAAAGATGTGCGGCCGCGAATTCGTCAACCTTGCAAAAGATAAAAATTTAGAGCACTATCAAACTACCAAAACCGAGCAACAATCCACCAATATCATCCCTCCCCAAGAAAAGAACTAAAAGGTTTCTTCTTACTTCAGAAGGATGGTTCTTGATGCTTGAAAATCAGACCAGCCAAGTCTTTTGAAACCTTTTTCGCTGTCGAGAATTGATCTGCCTCGTGCTTATGGGCGTCGTCCTTGTGTCATCGGTTTCGCCTTATCAGCCAATCCAAGTCTCACATCAGATTTTATCTCCATGATCCTTTACCGCCTGAGTTCAACAATTGTTTCTATTATTTGTTAGTCCACTTCCAATTTACAGGTAGTTTGAGAACTTTAGATTTTTAGTTAATACCATTAATTTAAGCAATTCCTCTTTAGATTACTCTATGTTAAGTTTTTCAGAAAATTTAATTTAATTTTATTATTTTCAAATTTTATTTATTAATATAATGATGCGTATGAAAAATAATATTCTTCAAATTAATTCGTTTACAAAGGGCTACAAAGTTTTAAATCTTGTTTCTCTCCGAGTATTTTTTAAGTTAATCGTATAGATTTTATAAAGTTGTAAATTAAATAAATAAATAAAAATATTTTCATCTAACAAAAAAAATTTTCCACGAGAGCAAAATGTTAGTTATATTTATATCCGATTAGTATTTAGTAACACAAATTCTCAAGTAAAGAAATATTTTTATTTTTCAAATTAGTAACACAAATTCAAATATATATATATATATATATATATATATATATATATATATATATTAAGAATATGTGAATTTCGTTGTATGATACAAAGTACAAGAAGAAAAAAACTCTAAAAACATATTGAAACTAGCTTGAGAAATTATACAAAAGCCAATTACCCAGTCCATATAAATAAAGCAAACAAAACCCAATAAAATGGAAGCCAAAGAAAAAGAAAAATAACATTGTAATTACACAGGCAACCAACATTTTCAACTCCATTTGCTCAAAAAAATCATTTGAATTCTGCATTGTAAATCTGCAGCAAACATCAGGATTTTAACCGGTGACCAGAGAATGTTTGTCCCCGGTTGGATGTAAATTTCAAATTTCATCTCCACTCTTCGGGCTGGCAATTTTGACACGATAGGACCGGTAGTTAAACGAATTTGGATTTAAAATAAGCGTGTTTGAATTATAAATGGTTCAATTCATTAATAACACAGAAATAAACTAGATTTAAACGGATTGATCTGTCTAGCTTACGAATAACATTAACAAACATGTTTATTTAAATCGATTCATAAATTAACAGGTATATACAATATGTATAAACACGTTTAAACGCATTTATTTTCCCTCTTTATATATTTATATAAATAGTTTTATCATTTATCAAAGTATAATTATATTTCAAAATAAAAATAAAAATTTAAGTCATTTTATAATTTATTTAAATATATTTTTTAAATTATAATAGTTAGTTTTTTATTTAAAAATAATATTTTAAAAAATTGAATTTATTAAATAGGTTATACGAATCAACTCTTTTAACTTAGTTAATAAACATGTCCGTGTATGGATTTGATATTTTGACATAATTAGTCAAATAAGTCTGTTCGGATTAATTCTTTTAATGTTATACACGTATCTCGACACGACACAATTAAACACGACATGACACGAATGACCAACTCTATCTAGTCTTAATGATTGTCTAAAGGCCCTAAGAAAACATCATATTGTCTTTATAATAAAAAAAAAGGCTTAATACATAATTTTATTCTAAAATAAAATTTAACCTCTGATATAAATTTTTTATATAATTTAGTGACAAAAATATAAATATATAGGTGAAAGAGGTAAAAATCCAAAGTTAAAATATAAAAAATGTCAAAAATAAAAATTAAGAGATGTTAAATTAAAATAATAATTGATGAATGTAAGATGTCGTATCAGTAAAATTTAGGTTCAAGCTATATATTTTACCAAAAAGAAAACTGAGACGTGTATTAGTGTGCCGGTAAACGAACTCATTCCATTTTAACGGTTTCAATTCGTCTAACGTGCGCCCAGTGCGCATGCGCCGCCAAATCTAAAAATTCTTTTTCTTCTGCTGACATGGATATAGATAGATGGTAATAGTAGGACCCACTTAAACAGTCAAAACAAACACGCACAGAGAAAACGCCTGAAACAGACTCTCACTTCCGCGATAACTAACTCACTTTCTCGCCGGAAAATAAAGACACAATGAAACCGCTGATTTCTTTCCTTCTCCTCCTCTTGTTTCCGCTCCTATTAACCACCACCACCGCTGTCGCAGCACATCCACATTCTCTCTCCACTGCAATCGGCGTAACGTACACATCACCATTCTCTCAAGCAACACCATCACCACCGCCAGATAAAATCGCCGCCGCAATATCCACTCTTCACTTCCACTACCTCCGTCTCACAAACCCCGAACCTAACCTAATCCGCTCATTCGCTTTCACAAACACCTCTCTCTTCCTCTCCATCCCTAACTCTTTCCTTCTGCCTTTAGCCTCTAATCGCTCTCTCGCTCTTCGCTGGTTGTACGGCCACGTTTTACCTTTCTACCCTCGTTCCAAGATTTCTGTCATTTCCGTCGGAGACGACGCAGTCTCATCTCAGCTCGCGCCGTATTTGCTTCCTGCAATTAGAAACCTCCACCTAGCATTACGTGACCTTGGGATTAAACAAATCTCCGTTTCGACAACTTTTTCTTTTGTTAATCTCGTCACGACGCCGTTTCCACCATCATCTGCTATTTTTCAAGAACCAATGGGTGAACTTGTAATAAAACCTTTGTTGCAGTTCTTGGAAGAGACAAATTCGTCCTTTTTAGTGAAAGTTTATCCGTACAATATGTATAGGCTAAACTCTGAGATACCGATTGGATTTGCTTTGTTTCACCAGCATCCGTTTAATTTTAGGGATGATTTGGTGACTGGAGTTAGGTACCGTAATCTTTTTGATATGATGGTGGATGCTGTTATAACGGCAATGGCGGTGGCCGGACATCAGAATATCCCCGTGGTTGTGGCGGAGACAGGGTGGCCGAGTTCTGGTGGTGCGTTTCGTGAGGTTGATGCGAGTCCTGAATTTGCGGAGGCGTATATTAAGGGATTGGTTGGACATTTGAAGTCAGGTTTAGGTACGCCTTTGAGAAAAGAAGGCGGTGTTAAAGAGACTTATATTTTTGAATTGGCTGATAAGGATGTTAAGCAACAAGGGAGCAAAAGTTGGGGGATTTTGTATGCTAATTTTACTAAGAAGTATAGTGACATTGATTTCTCTAGTAATGCAAATGCTGACACGGCTGTTCTGTTTCTTGAAGGTATCTGTTTGTTAATTGTCGGTTTGTCTCTGTTTTAGGAGGTCTTGGGTTTGTGCATATTTCAAGGTTTGATACTGTTGTTGTAAAGGTTTTGAAGAATATTTGTTGTCAAGTTGTTAGTTTCAGCTGAGGAAGAAGATCACTGACTGTGATTGGTTTCTGGGTTGTCTGAGTTGTTAAAGTGTACATTGTGTTTTAAGAGAGGAAACTAAAATTTTCGAAGTGAGGATTTCTTCTCTTAAAGCCTGTGATGTGCAATTCCTGAAGGTGTAAGGAAACAAGGTTTGTGAAGATAGGTAGTTTCAGTTGTGGAAGATCACTGCTTGTGATTGGATTTGCTCTGTTTTGTTAAGTTCACATTGTGTTTCAAGGGAGGAAACTATGATTTTTGAAGCGAGGCTTGTGCTAGATAGTTGTTAGGTACTAGTGGATTTCTTCTCTTTAACTTTGTAACATACATTTCTATTAGATGAAATTGAACTCTCTGTGTTCAGATATCTTTCTTTTCTTGTCTTTTATCTTTATATTTATTTCTAGTTTCCATTTTGGTGCAAATATGATGTTTAAGCTTGTGAGTTGCAATTCTATCAAGTCTTAATAAGAATTCATAAGAGTTCCTGTATGTTCTAATCCAGTCCAAGAGCATTGAGAGGATTCTTAAAATTGGATAATGGGTAATGTTTGATCTCCAGTTCTGAACCTGGAATTTTGGCCTCCATTTGGTATTGAAACCTAATAAAAATTAGAAAAAAAAAAAAGAAATAAAGCACTGTCATCATCTTCAACATCAACCTTGAGAAAGCAAAACCTAAAAAACCCTGATTCCAATCTTCAAATACAGCTCTTTTCGAATTTGCTGGTATTTGATATGCCTGTTTCATGTTGTACTCAATTTGAGTTGCCTTGTAATATCTTTAAATAATATGTATGTGTTTTCTGTTTGAAATTATATATTTTGGGTGCAGCGCTTTCTGCTATTTTCTATTTTGGCTTGGACTAAAAGCATGGAACTTTGCAATTCAGCCTAAATTACTATAAGCTTAATCTTTATCCATTCGTACAAATGCTAACATTTCCTGGTTTTTGTTTTGGATGTCCTTTGTGATTGTGATCCAAATCAATTGGCTTGATCACTAATTGTTTCACCTCAAGTCATCTGCAACTTTTAATATGGTCTTTTGTGAAACTGAGCCACAATTTTAAGTGGGATTCCTCAATGCTCCTATCACACTTGTAGTTTTTGTGATTTGTTTCTTTAGATTGGTCTTTGTTCTTAGCCCTTTCAGTGGTATGGTTAAAAATTCTCCCTTAATTGCTTATCCTATCAGTTTGGTATCTTACAAGAAGTAGATTAAGCACCTTTTCCTCTCTCTCTTTCTCTCTCTCCCCAATCAAAACAATTGTAGTTAAACATTTCTTCTGTTTTATCTTAGAAAATCCCAGACAGAGACCAGTCATGGATTCAGTAATTTTTGCTTCAGTGCAGGTCTTGAGATGGATCTGTCAAAACAATTAGATGATTAATGGATGGTTGTTTGTTAACTTACACCATGTGAATGCAGCATAATTCTAGTAAACAGCGCTTTTCCTTATCAATGGTTTTTACTCATCATAATGGCTATTGCATCCGCCATAGGTTTTCAACTGTATCCTACCTCTCCCCAAAGGCATGCAAATTCAGATAATATGATGACTGAATGCACTAATGTAGGTTAAGTAATTGCATTATTATTCATTCAAAGTCGTGAGCATGTGCAGAAGAATAGCAACTGAATAAAGGATGTCTAGACCATCAGCATCAAGAAATGCAACAGTAAAAGCCACTTGGACACTTGCAATCCACAAAAATATTTGTTGATTTATGTCTGGAACAAATCTCAAAGGGGAAAAACCTGCTATGCATTTTACAAAGGGAAGGCTGGAAAAATATTGGAGAATCATTGTACAAGAAGGCTGGCTTACGCTATGACAAGAAACAAATAAAGAGCCACTTGGATACCACTAAAGAACAGTGGAAGATCCGGTGCAAACTACTAGTAGCATGAAATGGAACTCAGAAATTTAAAGTGTTATATAATTGATGAAGTTTGGGACGAGTATATACATGTATGTTCATTAACTCACAACATGTAATGTTATATAATTGAGAACTCTAGAAGATGATTCATAAATTTGAGGTCTTGTATTTGTTCATATTCCAAGTTATGTCACAGGAACATCCTCTATATCGGTTTAAAGAACTTTAGCACTCCGACAAACTTGATATCATATATGATTTTGCAATAAACAGCAGAGACACGGAGACCCATTTGTCCACACAAGAGGCATCCGCCTCCACTCTGCATACAAAAGGCCCAGGCAGCACAATTATGCATGATAAGAAAAAGCCCAGGCAGGATGACAGTTCTTCCATGGTTCAGCTCAAGTATGGAAGAAAAATTTCAAGTCAACCTAGCATGTGCAAGTCATCAATGAGCCTAAAGCTACCTGGACACCTAACTTACACCAGATATTGAGGTATGTTAAATGTCAAACAAAAGATGATGTTGCTTCTGAATTATATTTCCGTATTAAGATTAGTGGATTTATTACAGGCTAACTCAGAAGTTGCTGAATTTCGTTTCAAGTAACTCAAGTTGGCTAACAAGTTGGAAATCGTATTTGATGAAAATATAAATACTGGAGACACAGGACCTCGAAACAGCATAGAAGGCTTAACAATGGCTCAACTGCATCCTTTTTGCATATGGAAAAGCCAATCATGGCAAAGCCAGAACGAACAGTAGAATCTCTCTCTGAAGCAGTTGACTATGGCGAGCTTTAACTGTTCGATCTACAGAAGAGAAAATATCCTATAGGATTGCAGAATGCATCGAGTGTCTTGATGAAATGGAGGAAATAGGACAAGGGAAATGAACTTTACTTGTTTGCATTAGATGTGGAAAGGACAAAGAAGCTAACAATGTTATTATTCATCAAGCCTGTAGGATTTTACGATGGCCTAATGAAACTAAGATGTTTGGGGATTTTTCGGAGGTATTTTAAGGCTATGGGAGAGATCCTGGATATTCAAAGATTTCACTGTCAAAGCTTGTATAAGTGAGTTTATGAAATAAATACGTCCTGTAAAAACAGGAGTGATAATAGTAGTATTTTAGTCAGCAATGAATATAGGAACATGCAGCCAGTGACATGTAAGCAGTTTTAAAATGAAACCAAGTTCTGCAAATAGATAGTTATAGGGAATATGTAGAACACACAGCATTGCATTGTAAAATAATTTGATGAACTCGATCAAATCAATGATATCAACAACTTTGGTTTTATATACAACAGAAAAATCAAGCAGAATACTGGTTGTTCTGCTAAAAAAGAGCCAAATAAACAATCGAGGAACCTTAAAACTATTAATACATGAATGACAAATTGAGGGGGCACCATGGAACATGATCTATTTCAGCTCACTCATGATCTCTTTGGGATGAACCACAACAATAATAAATTGGGTTTGGAAACTTAAAAATGTGTTGTCCTGGCAATGATGGACCTATTAAAGCATCCATCTGACTGCTAATTATGCCAGTGATGCGGAAGCCCTCTCTCTGTATCATCATCCTTCGTTTCAGAAAGTATTTATGACTGTCCATTCCCATTTCATCATCCAATCTACAAGAATGGCAATCATTATAGTCAAGGCACAGGTGTGTCAGCATGTTGGCACTCACTCGACCAAATATGGATAAGTTTTATGGGTTCTTTCAGAATCTGGTAATAAAAAAGGAGATAATATAAACCTTAAGGCGCTTGTTTCTCTTTTCTTTTTGATTAATTATAAATTAGATATGAAAAGAGAAAGAAGGAAAATAGAAAGGTGTCACTAGAAAGAAATTCCTAATACAATATCCAAAAGCTAATCCGCTTCACCTAGTTCAAATAAGAGAAACTAACATAGAAAACAATGCGTAAATGTCCATAAAATTTATCAAATTGGTTTGTAATGTCAAAGCAATTTTGCAAGGAACCCACAACTAAAGAACAACTTGCCTACTATGATTGCAATATTCGGAATACATTCATAAAACAAAAGATGTTCTCTCCATATCTTCATCATAAGCATTTCTCATTAAAAATGATTATCATTAGAAGTTGTTAGTTTGGACTAAGTAGATGTTCCACAAAATCATTATAGTTTATTTATGCTCCCGGCATACATTAATCCCATCTCTATTTGAAGCAGATTTCAGTATCTTTTGTGAATCAAAGCCCTAGCTTAAGAATATATTGGAATGACCTTTTATTGCCCAAGTGATTTAAACAGAAATCAAAAACAAAAGAAAGAACACAATTATACACATGTAAGACATTCAACAGTTATAATATCATAATTTATTAACTGATAAAATCTTTCCCTGAAGAAAGAAATACAGAAGGAATACCTCATAATGACTGAAGACCAACCTCTGTATCCTGCCAAAGTAAGGTGCTCTGTAGTGGCATTCCGCAATCTCTCCGGCTTTCTTGATAACAAAATCAAAGACCAACCCCTAGCTTGAAGTTCTATATATAAACTGAGCAGAAGTCTTTGTTTCAAGTGTTTTGCTTCTTCAAAACAACCCCTACAACCATACTGATCTAATCTGTACCAGAAAAGGAAAAGAAAAAGGATTACTTCTTTTCTGTTTTTGTAAAGATTAAGGAACTACTAATAAGTGGGTGACCAAGAAGTTGCTCATTAGGTTGGTGTATGTCAAACCTATTGACAACTTAGGCAGAAGATAATGAGAAACAGAAGAGCAAGAAAAATATGATGAAAGTAATGAGGAACTTACTGGTGCATTAGTGGATGTGCATAATCAGGATTTGAGGGAAGAATGTCATCTATGTCCATTAATACCACGTTTAGACCATCATTTAATGGCTCAACACTGTCAAAGTACTTCTCCACCAACCACATAGTACTATTAAGATCTCTCTCATAGTGACTTTCCTTAATGCTATGAAAAGCAAGATTTCTGCAAATGGGAGGGAAGTCATCTGGTCCCAAGTTGTTGAGCTCTGCGTGCAGAGTGAAAGTCTTGCAGTAATTGTAATCATCATTTGGTATTTGGATCTCAATAATACCTTTGCTTCTACTCTCACAGGATTGTAACATTACTGTCAAAGCAATCAGCAAGGTGATGAATAAAACTCCAACAGTTACAAGAGCACCAACGAAGATTATCGCAGCAAAGGATGTCATGTAGAACCCTGACTCTACCACATAATGGCTCCCCATTTCTGCACTAGAGAAACACATCCAATTATCAATTACAAGATTTATGGCAGAATGATAATGAAGAGATACTCTTATCTTTCATTTACCCAGAGTTAAAGGTAAATTATAAAGAATCAGTTCCAACCCATATATCTGATTTCATGTAGCACAAGTATAACGAAAAAGTCTACACCATACAGTTAGTAAACTATATAAAATGAAACCAATAAATTTGAATAAATTGGTTCACGATAACAATCACATAACAAATAAATTTCACCACAACATTTCAGAATTCCCTTCTACTAGCTATTGACATTTTTTACTCCCCATTGATGCAGATCTGTGTTTGTATATGTCAACCACACATGCCAATCTCCATAAAAATAACAAAATAGAAAAAAAAGTGCTTACCAGAACCTCCTCTACTTAAGAGACTCTGAGCAGAGTACTCCCTCTCCATTTGATGGGCATAAGCTGACATTGTTTGAATCTAACCAGCAACTACCAGCTCAAGTAATTTGATGTGAAACTTCTGCAATTCCCCTCCAGATGATAGAAGGATCATCTAAAAGAGAGATTAAATGCACTAATATAACACATTTAACTCGGCCATATCATCAATCAGAAAGAATTCTAATCAAAGCACCAGCTCTTCTTAACAAGTTCAAAACTCAGAAAATTTACAGGCTGACGCACAGCAATTACCAGCACCACACTTCTCTACTGTTTTGCCTATAATATCCATTCAAAGATTATTTGTATTCTTCAACAAGAAAAGGGTAAGTCACCAATTGTATTGTTCAACAAGGATTCAAAGATTAATCTATCAGGATCTAAATATTCCGACTATCGGGCAAATATACTCATTGAAAGACTAATCTGCTAATCAATCTAAAACCTGTCACTCAATGAAGGCTCGCATCTACTTATCTCTTGACAGAGAATTTGATCAACTTTCACCAACTTTATAACCAGAAAAGACAATGAAACCAAATGGGTCTATAAATCTTACACTGATGAATCCAATTATTTAAAAAAAGAAAAAGAAAAAAAAAGGCCACTGAGAAGTGATACCAACTCAACAGTAATGAGAAAAAGAAAAGATAGATATTTATCTGAAAGCTTAAAATAATCTGATAAAGCCCAAGTAACGAACATAAACAATTGAAGCTAAGCAATAAAGGATAAACACTTGCAGCTTAAGATGCAATCTTTACAATAATTAAGTAAGAGAAAGAGAGTACTTGAGAGACATTAGAAGAGATGGAAATGGGGTGAGAGAAAAATATACAAATAATACAAAGGAATAAATAAACTACAAAAATTACAAACCATTTCTCCATCAGCTTTTATGTCTTTATATAAACCGGAAGTTTCCTGTTTTACTCCTTTTTAGTGACAAGTGTAAAATTACAGGCACAAGACTCAGAGATTTCAGTCATTCAGACAGCTGATATTTTTGGTACGGTTGTTTTTCTCTTGGACTTGTTCAAATATTTTATTCTACCATCGCCTTTCTACAGCCGCCAGAATTTGTTTCTACAAGTAACTTTTGTGAATTTTTTCCTGAGTAAATTTTTTGAGAAATATTGAGGTACTTTTTAATCAATTTTATTTTTTAAATCATTAAATCTTTTTATTTTCTTTTAATCCAAGTGTATCATTTTCTCATTTTTTTTATCTGTTTTTTTAGAAAAAATCAGTTTGCATTTTTTGAAAAAAGAAACATATAATAAAAAATTTATCTAAAAGGATAAATCAAATCTTGTATAAACTCAACTCCATGCTATTCTATAATAATAATAATAATAATAATAATAATAATAATAATAATACATTCAATTATAAAAAAAATATCAAATGGGAGTCAATTAGGGAATAAGTGAATAATTGTACGTGGTTAAAATATTTTATAAGAATTATTAAAAAGAGAATGTGATTTTTATTTTATTTTATAAATTCTTATTCTCTACTTTTCAGAAAAAAAAATTCATTTTTTAGGAGATGATAATCTTAGCCTTTCTATTTTATTCGTGATTTTAATTTTTTATTTTAATAATTTTTAATTTTTAATTGATGTAGTCTTTTTTTTTATTTTTTATTATGATATCTATTTTTTTGTTAAGTAGGTTTACTTTCATGGCAGGTAATTTTTTTCTAATTTATGTTAAGTTTCAATGAAATATTTCATATAAATACAATAACTGATATTTTAAATTATACTAATATGATTAAACTTTTTTTGATAAAATTAATTTATTAATTTTATATATTTTATAATAACATTAATCTATGAATTTATTTCTATAAATAATATGATGTATCTTTTCTAGTAAAAATAAAAAAACTAATAAGATGGATAAATCTCACATAATATAAGTCTTCATTCCAAGATGCTTCAAAATTATCAAATCATTCAATCATTCTATGAAAGTTTCTCATGCTAAGCAATTAAATAGTACTAGTTGTTTATTTAGATTGCACGACGGTTATTAATATTTTAATTATAAAATTAAATTTATAAATATAATTTGATAAATATTTTAATATTTAAAATTAATTTATAATAATTTAGTAAATTAATTATTTTTTAACATTTTTAATTTTTTAGAATTTTACTTATATTATTATATTAATAAAATATTTATTAATATTATTTCTAGATTAATATTATTAATAAATTATTTTTAAAATTTATATATTAAATTTTAATATTACATAAATTAATACTATCAATATAATTGATATTACTATTTTTAAGAATAAAAAATTATTATATAATTAAAAATTAAATTATTAGTAAATATAATCTTTAACAATATTATTTTTTATAGTTAGAATGATTATCTAATTAGAAATTAAGTTATTAGTTAATATAATATTAAATGTAATTAATATCGTTAGTTAATATAATTTAAAATAATTACTGTTTAATTAGAAAATTAATCATTATTTAATTAAAAAATTAATTTATTAGTAATACATTATTTTTTAAATTTAGAATGAATATTTAATTAGCAACGTAACTAATTAATAGAAAAATCAAATAATTATATATAAGCATAAATTTTATATATTAAATATAGTAGACATGTCAAAATAAAAATTTTACATGTCAAATATTAAGAACATGTATCAAAAAAGTTAAATCTCAAAATATATAAATATATATAAAAATTTTATATACAATCTATCTCATTTATATTAACTGAATTGGTAAATTATTTAAAACTACATTAACTCAATATTTTAAATAAAAATTTTACAATAAATTAATAAGCCAAATGCAGATATTTAAAAATTTTATAAAATTTAAGTAAATATATCATTTTATATTTTATATATCTAATATTTAATTCAACTAATTCTAAAAAATTTTATTTAAAATTATAAATTTTTAACTAAAATATCGAAACAAACTACGTTTTATTTCAAATTACATTATATGGAATATTATTCTATAATTTAAAAATTAAAAATTATCTCATGAATTATAAATATATATATATATTTAAAATATGAAAATATAAACACTCAAATATTAACTTTCTTGTAATAAATCCAATTTTAGTATGTTAAAAAGAAAAGAAAACAAGCTCAAGTTTAAGATAATTTTGAAAAAAGAAGAAAAAGGGCCTAATAATAATATTATACAAAGAATTAGGTTATTCCATAGATACGGACGCGAAAGAAAAAACAGGGAGCCGCTATTCAGTATCAGCTTTGCTTACTCGTTAATGGAGTTTACAGCTTTTTCTTCTTCTTCTTCTTCTTCTTCTTGTTCTAATTCTAGGGTTTTCAGTAACAGATGTTTAACAGCACCGCTGCCAACAAAACCTGGTTTACAAAAATTAACATTTCTAAATAATCCTTCAAATGCTTCACTTCGTTTCTTCTCTTCACAGTCCTCTCGCGTTTTTTATTCCTCTTGCAAGTCTAGCTTGAAAAACGAAACTCCCGTCTCTGTTTCCGTCAAGGTTTATTTATTAATATTCTTTTGACTTCTCTTAATTTCTATTATTTATTTTCTGAGAATTTTGTTTTCTTAAGATTAAAGATTGATTTGTGTGTGTGTGTGTTTTTTTTTTAATTTCTTTTTTTTTTTGTTTTAGATGGCTGCACGTGATTTTGAGTTATCGAATTTAACGGCATTATCGCCTTTGGATGGACGGTATTGGAGTAAAGTTAAAGATTTATCGCCTTATATGAGTGAATTTGGGCTAATCTACTATCGAGTTCTTGTTGAGGTACTTCTCTTTTTCTGATTTTAGTTTTATTTTTATTTTTTTCTAAAACGTGTTTGTTGTTCGTATTGTGATTGATCAGCTTTCCTAAATCCGAGTATTTTTGTTTACTTCCTTCTAAACTAATATTTTTAATCCGGTGCTAGGTAATTTCATAGTGCTTGTAGAAATTCTTGTTTCAGTTTTTATCTTTTCTATATAAACTCTTACCATTTGCTCATTTGTTTCTTGCTGATGTGTTTAATGTGTTTAAATTCCTTCTCTCAGGTTAAATGGTTGCTGAAGCTTTCACAAATTCCTGAAGTCACTGAGGTTCCCAACTTTAGTGATGAAGCTCAGTCTTATTTGCAAGGATTGATTGATGGGTTTAGCATGGATGACGCCTTGGAGGTGAAAAATATTGAGAAAGTGACGAACCATGACGTAAAAGCAGTGGAGTACTTCTTGAAAAAGAAATGCCAATCACATTCAGAGATTTCTAAGGTTGATATTAACTGCTACATGTATTGGAGTTAGTTTGCTTATATCCATCTGATCTTATTCACCTTTATTGACTTGTTCTTCTGAAATTCTTTATCACATAACCATCTCTCTCTCTAATGCCCGGCAGGTGCTTGAATTTTTCCACTTTGCTTGCACATCTGAGGATATCAACAATCTGGCCCATGCATTGATGCTGAAAGAATCAATGAATAAGGTTATTTTTCCTGCAATGGATGAATTGATCAAAGCAATATGCAACATGGCTGAAGATAATGCTTCTGTTCCAATGCTTTCTCGCACTCATGGACAGGTAAATTAGCTATCTGTCAGACGAAAAGGTTATTGAAAAAGTCGTTTTGCGAATTTGTAAAGCTAAGCAACCATCTGACTTTAATGTGTCAGATAAATTATTGCTTTTAAAAAATATATCGGTCTGTCTACACATTTATTGATCTTAACAACGGTATTTATGTTAATGATGTATATGGTATCTTTTGATGTATTTTATTAATGAGTATTATTTACTGTATTTTAGCCAGCTTCACCTACAACTTTGGGAAAGGAAATGGCAGTTTTTGCTGCTAGGTTAAGCGAACAAAGGCAGGAAATTTCTCAAGTTAAGATAAAGGGGAAGTTTGCTGGTGCAGTTGGAAATTATAACGCCCATCTTGTTGCATATCCTGAAGCCAACTGGCCTCTAATTGCTAAAGAATTTGTGGAATCCCTAGGACTGTGCTTTAATCCTTATGTCACTCAGGTATGTTCTTGTACTAGCTCTTTTCAAAAGGTATCTGGGAGCCTTCAAGTGACTTTATATCATGGTTTTTGCTTGCTTCTTCCCTTCTTTCCATTTCTATGTTTTTGTTTTATGTCTTAATAATCCATTGTTTATTCTTCTGGCTTTGTGTCTTTATATTTTTTTTGCAGATTGAACCACATGACTATATGGCAAGACTTTTTCATGCAATTATCACATTTAACACTATATTGATTGATTTTGATAGAGATATATGGGGCTACATATCCTTAGCATACTTCAAGCAGGTGGGCGTTCTGATGTGAGATTGACACTGTTAATAGTTATCTTACATTATAATGGTGATTTAGATTTTCGTTTTCACAATTTGGAGCAGATAACTAAGGCTGGGGAGATTGGGTCCTCAACTATGCCTCACAAAGTAAATCCTATTGATTTTGAAAATAGCGAAGGTAATCTTGGAAAAGCCAATGGAAGTTTATCCCATCTCAGTGAGAAGTTGCCTATTTCACGTTGGCAGGTAACACGTGGTCCATTTTCTTTTTAACTTTGTGCTACGTTATTTAGCTGCTTCTCTATTCTCCTGGTTGTTGCTTCTAGCCCCTATTGATTCGATTATTCCAATTTTAAAGAGTCATATAGACAGTCTATGCAGACCCACAGGAAGCTGCTGCATTATTGGCCTGTATGTCAAACATAGATTGCATAGTCTAGAAATGGGCAAGTCTAATTTGATCACTTATCCCATGGTTCTTTTTTCTTCCATCATGAATTAGGTCTTAAGAATCAGTTTTAGCTGTCTACTGTATTTTATGGAGCCATTATATAGATCATAAAAAACTCCTAGTATCAAATTTGGTGTTTCCTACCTTGGCAATAATATGCTTTTGTATATATCTTATTTTCAGCGTGACTTGACTGATTCAACTGTTCTGAGGAATATGGGCGAGGGCTTGGGACATTCTCTTCTTGCCTACAAAAGTGCATTGCAGGGAATAGGAAAGCTCCAGGTATGCAGTATGATATAAATGTGATGCTTCTTTTCTTGTAGGTCTGTAGGAAGCAGTTATTGCTAGGCCATATTTATTAAGAAGAACTTAGGAGTAACTATTCTTGTAATGCATTGATTTAAATCTATTCTGACTTCTGAGTGCATGTGTTTCTTTTAGGTGAATGAAAGTCGCTTGAGTGAAGACTTAAACCATTCATGGGAGGTGCTTGCTGAACCTATACAGACTGTATGTACCTTGTAATCTTTTGATTGCTATTTTGGCCTCTGTAAGCTAGTTAATTTTGAATATCAGAGCCTGATATTTTTTGCATTCAGTATATTCTGCATCTTATACTGTTGATTGTGTACAGGTTATGCGGCGATACGATGTTCCAGAGCCTTATGAGAAGCTTAAAGAGCTGACCAGGGGAAGAGCTGTTACCAAAGAAAGTCTGAGTGAATTCATTGAAGGCTTGGAATTGCCAAAAGAAACAAAAGCCTATCTTTTGCAGTTGACCCCCCATTCCTATGTTGGAGAAGCTATTGAATTAGCTAAAACGGTGAATATCACAATGAATTTAGTAAATGGGGTGAGAGCTCTATAATATGATAGTTGAAAGTTGCCCAAGACTATTATTATCTTGGCGTAAGATCAGACCATATAGCTACATGGTAAGCGACCAAGTAGATTGTTGTTATCGAAACTGATCAGCATCACATGTGCTGCCACAGTAAGGGGCTCCCAGTCTTGTAAGGCAAAAATTAGGGAGTTCTGCTTTTCAAAATTTTCACAAGAATTAGCAGTTCTCACCACTCAGAACAGCACACTTTTTCTGGTCTCTTAAACCCAATATCTTACTGCTGTATCAAACAATGGCCCCTTGGAGATATGAGGGCCAAAATTTTTGTAAATCGGATTTATCCTGTTGAGTTTGTAATCAAAATGCTTGAATTTTACGTGTGCATTCATTGTTTTCACTCTTGATAACTCCTGTATTCACTTGATCACTGGCAAAGTGGCAACTCGTGTAACCAACTTTATAATGCCCATCATGCTGGTGTATGTTCTGGCACGGTATTCAGTGAAGCATGGAAATGCGAACTCTGGTATACAACATATCTTGTTTGTGCTAAATAACAACATACTCGTGTATACGTAATGCAGACCAGAAGAAGCCGTTAAAGTATAAACCAACAAAAGAGATTGGAAGAGTTTGCTAATTGCAGCCATATATCTCTTCAATAAGACCATGGCCACAAATTTATGAGCGATGGTAATTAGCCTCACCCAAAACAAACCCACTTCACCCATCCTATCTACTCTGCATCATCCACGTGGCATTACTCTGTCAACTGCTTATCTAGTTCAAGTTTCCCACACTCCATTCCTAGTTGAAGTTTTTGCAAAACATTAGCAAACTGAAACCAGTGTCCGCTCAGAAAAGTTTCAATCTTTTCTAGTAAAAAAAGGTTATCATTAACATGGAGACTGGCATAGCTTGCTGTGCTCGTGGGGCTCTGTTGCCTGGTATTTCTTCTCAGCACTCAAAAGCCCTTGCTTCTCCACCCTCCTTCAACTCCAAGGTGTACCCATTTGTTTCAACTCCTTTTACTGTGTGAGACACATATTTGATGTACAAGTATCTCAACTATATAGTACCTGCCAATTTATATGAACTTGCATGGAAAAAAACAAATAGAGCAGCTTGATAGATATGATATTATAATTCAATGTACACACATGAATGGATGGGAAAAATTTAAACTGAAAATGGATGTCTAAATTGCATGATAGAATCTGAAATCAAGCTCGCTATTCGGGGAATCATTGCGATTGGTGCCGAAATCATCCTTCAAGGTTTCAAAGGCCAAGAATTCTTCTCTTGTGACCAGATGTGAGATTGGTGACAGTCTGGTAAGTTGTAGACAGTTCGTTTCTTTCGGATGTTAAAGGAAATAACTTAATATGAGTCCTGCAGGAAGAGTTCCTAGCAAAGGCAACCCCAGACAAGGGACTTGCTAGGTTGATGATGTGTATGGGAGAGGCGTTAAGGACCATTGCATTCAAGGTCAGGACAGCATCTTGTGGAGGAACAGCGTGTGTCAACTCCTTTGGTGATGAGCAGCTTGCTGTAGATATGCTTGCCAACCAGCTTCTGTTTGAGGTTAGACTTGAACAAATTATTTCTATTCTTTCTTAATAAGTATATTGTTAAATTAAGTTCAATATCAGTAGCTCATTAAAACTAATCAGTCCATATAACTTTGTGCACCGAAGTCTTCTTTTAGGTTCTTGAATCATTCTTAGTTGCCTAAGCTTGTGTAATTTATGTTGAAATCACATACACTGAATTTCAGAATTTGCATTGGAGTTTATAATTAATGTGTCTCAGGTTTAATATGCAGGCTTTGAATTACTCTCACTACTGCAAATATGCTTGCTCAGAAGAAGTGCCTGAGCTGCAAGACATGGGAGGCCCAGCTGAAGGTCAGCGTAATTTACAATGTGTTTATCAGTCTAAATTTGTTCACCTTTTAGATCAGTATGAGGAAAACTAATGTAATGAATCAAAATATTAACAGGAGGATTTAGTGTTGCTTTTGATCCACTTGATGGATCCAGTATCGTCGACACAAATTTCTCAGTTGGTACAATCTTTGGAGTATGGCCAGGAGATAAACTAACTGGAGTAACAGGAAGAGATCAAGTTGCTGCAGCTATGGGAGTTTATGGTCCAAGAACAACCTATGTTCTTGCTCTTAAAGACTACCCTGGCACTCACGAGTTCCTTCTCCTCGACGAAGGTGTGCCTGCAAAGTGTTATAATTCTAGCATTCAATTCATAAAGAGAGAAAAGTTTTTGTTACTGTCATGGACATCCAAGTACATGATGTACCTGGGATCTTACCAGTACAAAAGCAGCTGCTAACCCATCTTTAAGCCTTGTTTGGCTCTCAGAACCTACATTTCTTTCAACTTTCTCAAACGAATTTTCTCTTAATTGTGTTTTCCAGGAAAATGGCAACATGTCAAGGAGACAACAGAGGTTGGTGAAGGAAAATTATTTTCCCCTGGAAATTTGAGAGCCACATTTGACAACCCTGACTATGACAAGGTTTCTATTAGATACTCTTATATATCCTAGGCTACTGGATTGAAGAAATTCTGTATCCTTTTTGTTTTTGGTAAACTTTAATTCTATCTTCCTCTTAATAACTTCTTTACTTTTTACTCAACAGTTGATCAACTACTATGTGAGAGAAAAATACACCTTAAGATACACAGGAGGAATGGTGCCTGATGTTAATCAGGTATATACTTCGGCTCAGTAATACCAGAGTCATCTCCATGACTGTAAATTTACATGCTAAAACTCCACTCAAAGCTGGGCAACAAAAGAAAAAAAATTCCAAATTTCGGTCCTTATGATTTATTCTTGAGTTGTCTGATAGGATTTGTTTTACCTTTTATTTTCAGATCATTGTAAAAGAGAAGGGCATCTTCACCAACGTGATATCACCATCTTCCAAAGCTAAGCTGAGATTGTTATTTGAGGTTGCTCCTTTGGGACTCTTGATTGAGAAAGCTGGAGGCTACAGTAGTGATGGCTTCCAGTCTGTCCTTGATAAGGAGATCAAAGGTCTCGACGACAGAACTCAAGTTGCTTATGGATCGAAGGACGAGATTATCCGATTCGAAGAAACTCTGTACGGGAAATCAAGACTCAAGAGTGGAGGTGTTCCTGTTGGAGCTACTGCTTAAGTGACAATACTAGCTCCCCATGCCTTCCCTTTTTCTTCTTTGATCAAACATATCTTGTATACTTGGTTGTAAGATAGTGGGTGAAACATTCAATTATTGGAGACTCTTAGATTCATAAGGTTGGAATTGTGTTGAGATCAAAAGTCAAGCAAGAATTCATCTTTTTTTTCCTCTGATATGAGCGAAATATGCAATTAGATTGGGTTTTCAGGGGAAGTACATATAGCAACATTTTAAAGATAAGGTGATGACAATTGTGCCATTTTCAAGCACCGACTAAGTTTTCTTTAATCTATCAGGATTCACTGTGAGGTGAACAGGTAAAAGTGCCTGGTGTCTCAGAAGTTTCTGCAGTGTGAAACATTAACAATAGCACACTCTCTGCCATGGGAGGCACTAGTAGTTAGTTCATAAAATTCAAGGCAGCATTGCCTTGTCCTGCAATCTATCATCCTTTCTTGGAGGACCTTTCAACAGCAAGGCATCAGAAATTTACTTAAAGAAGATAAAAATGCAATAGAAAAATCTATCTAAACAATTGTAAGTTCCGAAGTTAGTAATCTTGGAGTTATCCATATTCCTCGTCCTTTCAGAACATGCCAACTCTTGCTTTGCCTCATTCTTTCAGAACAAACAATTTAAATGTCTTCTCATAACCAACTTTTCAGTAACTATTTCAACATCTTTATAAATCCAAAGCTGAACCTAAAACTTAAAACTATTTTCTGAAAAAAGCTGTGACAGAACTACTCAACTTCAAACAAGAAACTGAAAATCATGGTAAGCGTTCTCTTCTTTTTCATTCAAAATCTTGAAAATTCAATAATTTGGAGGAAAGCCTTTTCCCTTATATAGGCACTCGAAGGAAACAAGCAAAATGGCGCGGATCGATTAGAGGCATAGTTGAGGCACCTATAGACAAAGTCTGGAGTATAGTTTCCGAAACAAAAAGATTACCAGAATAGATGCCAATGGTAGAAAGATGCACAGATTTAGCAGGAGATGAAGGAATTCCAGGATATGTTCGATTAGTTTCTGGGTTCATGTTCCCTCAACAAGATGGTGAAAGGTCGGGATTAAGGAAAGATTGATTTCTATGGATTTAACTTCACACAGCTATGTTTACAAGATGGAAGCAAGCGATGTAGGATTAGATGGTTCTGTAAACACACTGAAACTTGTGGATTATGGGGATGATTCAACGCTAATTAATTGGTTTTTTGAGATAAACCCTTTACAAGGTGCATCTGAGGACAATATCATCGATTATCTAGGATTTCTGTATAAATCTTGCATTAATAGGAAGCAGGGTGCCTTAGAAGCTGTCATCAAAAGTATAAACAATGAATGTTAGATCAAGGGCACCAGAGTCATCTCCAAGATTGTGAAATTACAAGTTTACTTGATTGTTGAAATTAGAAGCATATAGTATACATAAAAATGTCTTAGCTATATGCTCAAAGCATTTCCAAGATTAAGGAATTTCTATATGTAATCACAAAAGCATTAAAGTTGATAACAATACTATTTCATCATTATAATTGTAAGGATCTTCAAGAGATGGACTCAAATGATGTTATTGCAATCAAATGTAAGAAAATCAAAGGGGTTTTATTTGAAGATTATTATGTCAGTTGAAGAATATGTAGCATATATCAAATGCATTATTGAGTAGTAAGTAAGAAAGTAATTAATTGTTTGCTTAGGTAAATCCTTTGTCTGCTTTCACCATAAGAGACATAAAATATGTTAAATGTGATTGTAAATGTAACCATTGCCTCTTTACAAGCAATGCCAGCCCACATAGTTAGAAATCTTACTTGCTTTTCTAAATGACTTAATTATTTTTCTTTCAATTTTAACCCTAAAGTTCAACATAATGGAGATTTTGAAGTATATACTCTAAAGGCTAAACACAAAAATTCTCAGAAAAACATATGAGTAAGAAGGATATCCTTAATGCAGTGATACAATTCAACTATTTGTGGTTTGCTATATATACATACAAATTGATTGTGGGTTTTGGGGAATTTGAATAATTTTCAAGACTACTAGAAAAGCACATGAAAAAGAATGACTATAACAGACATGAAATTGTAAAATGTAACAAGACACTTGCAGCTTTCACATTTTATTTTCACCTAAAAAGAAAACATGGTACAAAACAATTACATAGAAGTCATACTTTCTGCTTTGCACTTAAAAAATGTTTGTTATCCTTTTTCTGTGTTACAACTTCTAACCAAGACAAAAAATTATGGTAATCTTTGGAATCCTGTGTTTGTCTGTAAATGGGTATTGCTTGGAAAGGGGGGGATATAATGAAAAATTCAATGACAAAAATAAAAAATGTGGGAGTTTGAAGAAAAAACCAAAGTAGAAAAGATGTTTCATTTGGAAATTGATGGGAGGAGCTGAGCTGTTCAAACCTTAAAATCTAATTATCTTTTCTTTAAGCTATTTTTAAGATGCAGATGAGATATTGATATATGAAAACCATTTCTCAACTACAAAAAATCTGTATTATATTAAGGTTTCATATATTACATTTATGGACCATTACCCACCACCACAATCACCATCTTTCCTATACCCTTCTGGAAGGAAGACTAATTGGCTGCTATCTTCTTTTTATTTTTCAAACTAATTAATTATTATTCGTCTAATGCTACATATTAATCAAAAACTACTTGAGGTATACAATCTAATATTACACATTACTTCATATACACTTGATAATGATAATTTGACGCCTGCCATATTTATTTATATTAAAACTGAAATAATTAACAAGTTTTACCACTGAACTAAAAATAATTTATGCACAAGAATAAATTAAAATTTAGCGATTTTTTTTTACAAATTTGGCTAATTGTTTTATAAAAATAAAAAATTATTGGCAATTTTAGTATATTTTTAACTTTAATCATAATTGTGTAATGTACATATGAAACGACACCACATAAATAATTTTAGCATTTTAAGCACTTTTTATCAAATTTAAAAAGATGGGCTAAAAATATAAGAATCTCATAAATTTAATTAATTTTTTTTTAATCATTAGGTCTTATAGTATGATATTAATTTTGTAGTGATAAAAGAATTAGAATCAAACCATTTTAAAATAATCCGAGTTAGAACTATAAAATGTTAGAATATTTGCAGACAAACATAGCTAACAAATGAGCAAATAACTACACAATTGTTCATGTGAATGATTGACTAATATATAGCCAAGTTTACAGCAAGAAAAATTTAAATACAAATCCTAACAGTTCCCTACGATATCTCAACATCTATAGAATAGGTAAAGACGTTTTGTTAACGTCTACTGTTTTACTGAGTCTTTATTCAATTCAAAACTAACTTAACAATCCCTCCCTTAAGTTAACTGTGGAACTCAAGTTAGCTTAATCAACTTCCTTTTGAACTCCTAGCTAACTCCTGAAATTGATGAAGGCTTCTGTCTGCAAAGGTTTGGTCATCAAATCTGCAATTTGATCCTTGGTGCCACAGAATTCCAGTTTAATTATTCCATTTTGAACTAGCTCCCTTAAAAAGTAATAACGAACATCGATGTGCCGACTTCTTCCTTGCATTACTGGATTCTTAGAGAGCTTGATATTTGAACTGTTGTCACAAAATATGACTATTCCTTCTTCATGTGTATAACCAAGCTGCTCGGATATTCTCCTAAACTAGACTGCTTGGCTTGAGCATCCAGCAGCTGCTACAAATTCAGCTTCAGTGCTTGATAATGTAACAATCGGTTGCTTTTTGGACAACCAAGAAACTGCCCCTCCACCAATCGTAAAGACATACCCCGAGGTGCTTCGTCGATCATCTAAATCACTGGCATAATTATTGTCGGTGAAGCCAACAAGTCCTCCACCATACCTTCTGTATATAATGCCATAATCAATTGTGCCTTTTATGTACCTTAGTATCCTCTTTGCTGCTTGAAGGTGCAGAGTTGTTGGTTTACTCATGTATCTGCTAATAAAACTTACACCAAACATTAAGTCAGGTCTTGTAGTAGTAAGGTACATGAGACTACCTACAATCTGTTTGAAGTTTGTCTCGCATACTGCAACTCCCTTCGTGTCTTTGTGTAGCCTAGTTCCAGGAACAATCGGTGTCATTACCGGTTGGCATTCTTCCATGCCAAATCTCTGCAGAATCTCCTTAGCATACTTCTTTTGGCATATGAAGTTCCCATGCAATGTTTGCGTCACTTCTATCCCAAGAAAGTATTTCATGAGTCCCAGGTCCGTCATCTCGAATGTCTTCATCATGGATGCTTTGAATTCTTCCAACATGTACTCACTGTCATTTGTATAAATTAGATCATCAACATATACATTTACAATAAGTAAGTTACTTGAGCTGCTCCACTTTGTGAAGAGAGTTTGTTCATTTTGGCATTTGTCGAAGCCTTCTTCAATGAAGTATCTCTCTATCCTGCTAAACCAAGCCCTTGGTGCCTCCTTTAATCCATAAAGTGCTTTATGTAGCTTGAGTATCTTCCCATCTGAGCCTTTCGCCTTAAATCCCTGTGGTTGCTCTACATAGACATCTTCTTCGAGTTCCCCATGAAGAAACGCAAATTTAACATCTAATTGAAGAATTTTCCACCTCCTTTGAGCTGCTAACGCCACTATGGTTCTCACTGTTTCAATCCTTGCAACCGGTGCATACACTTCACCATAGTCAACTCCATACTTCTGTGAATATCCTTTTGCCACCAACCTTGCCTTGTGTTTCTCTAAGGCACCACCTGCATCAAGTTTTGTTTTATAAATCCACTTGACACCTATCACCTTTGCTCCAGCAAGTCAACCAGGCTCTATGTTTTGTTCTTCTCAATGGATTCAATCTATTTCTCCATTGCAGTGATCCAATGTTTTTCCTTTACAGCTTCCTCAAAACTGTTAGGGTCATTAGATATGACCATCATGACCATGTCTGCAGTTGTCACATTCACCTATTCTTCACTCATATAATCACCAAGCCATGCTGGAGTGCGACTAATTCTACCACTTCTGGTCTGGAGTTCACTCTGTGAGGCAGCAGCAACTGTGCTTGCTGTAGGAGCATTCAGGGCAGCAGGGGAGCGTGTTGTTGCAGCTTCATTCAAGGCAACGGATGAGGTAGAACTGCCCAGATCAGCCACACTAGCACTACCCAGAGTAGTGGTCCTACCCAGACTTGTTCCATTGATGCTTTCTTCAACTGTAGTACTTCTACTAACTTCTCTTTCTTCCCTCCCTTGCTTTGAAGTATTTTCAAATAATACATCATCAATTATATCAGTTGTCTCCCAGTCGAACTGCATCAAGTCCTCTATTGCATGTGTTGTTGTCCAATCCCAATGTCGATCTTCGTCAAACACAACATCTCTGCTCAGTATGGTTTTATTGGTGGTTGGATTAAACAATTTGTACCCCTTTGACTCATCACTAAAGCCAATGAATACACACGCCGTGATGCGTTCATCAAGCTTTGTGCATTTCTCCTTAGTTATATGGGCATAGGCAATGCAGCCAAAAACTCCGAAATGTGCAACATATGGAACTTGTCCACACCATGCTTGCTCAAGTGTGCCATGCTTAAGGGCAGTGCTGGGACATTGATTGAGCACATAATTGCTCCAATTGACTGCTTCGGCCCAAAACATCTTTGGCATCTTCTTTTCTGAGAGTATGGATCGCACCATATTAAGGATAATACGATTCTTGTGTTCAACTACGCTATTTTGCTGAGGGGTATATGCAGTGGTGAGTTGACGTCTCACTCCTTGTTCTTCATAAAATTGTCGAAACTCATTGGAATTGAACTCACTACCACGATCGGTTCTCAAGCATTTAACACCTTTACTTGTTTCTTTTTCCACTATTCTCAAAAAACATTTGAAATAGTGTAATGTTTCTGACTTTTCTACCAAAAAATATACCCATGACTTTCTACTATAGTCATCAATCAAGCATAATATGTACTTCTTACCACTAGTACTTACAGGCTTGATTGCTCCACACAAATCGGCATGGACTAGTTCTAGTACTTGTGCAGCCCTCCATGTACTTTTTTAAGGAAATGCTTGTCTGTGGTGCTTTCCCAAAAGACATTCTTTGCACGTCACCGAGGTCTGCTCCAGCATAGGTAAGCCATGCACCATTTTCTTTGCTTCTAAACCTTTAAGTGTTGCATGGTTGAGATGTCCATACCTTTTATGCCATAATGAAGTAACAGACCTATTGTTTGCAGTAAAGAAACATCTTTCACCTTCCTTAGGATTAAGCACTTCTGGAAATACAAGAAACATCCTGTTTGCACTCATGGAAGTTTCAACTATTAGCCCCCTTATTGGATGGAAAATCTTGCAAGAACCTTCCTTAATCAATACAGTGAGTCCTCACTCTTGAAATTGACCAAGACTTAAGAGGTTATTTCTAAGCTCAGGAATAAAGTAAACATCACAGATTGTATACAGCTTACCATTGAGTTTAACATGAATGTTACCTTTGCTTGTAACTCTCATTCGTGTATTGTTCCCAAGCTTAACTGATATGTTGAAGGTGGTATCCAGCCTTGAAAACTATTTTCTATCCCCACACATATGATTAGAGCAGCCTAAGTCTAGAAACCATGCATCATCCTTTCTGCCAACTTGAGTAACTGTCATGAGCATCATCCCAGAATCATACTGTGTTGAACCATAGTGTATGATAGCTGAAACTATTGCTTCTGTTGAATCTGCTACTGCTGGAGCTATTGGTAGTAGCTTTTCATCCTTTGCTATTATCTGTTATCAGTAACAACCATAAGTAGCAGTTCTTCCTCTTCTTCTTCAATATAATTTGATTCATGTTTTCAATCAGGACATTCAAATTGAAAGTGACCAAACTTGTGACACTTGTAGCACTCAATATTCTCTTTGTAATGGCTTGTTCTACTTCGGCCATGGCCTCTGCCTCTGGCTGCAAATCGTCCTCGACCTCTACCTTCTGCCTTGTCATCGTGTGTGGCCTTGAGTGCCTGCTCATCATCTTCATCCTTCTCTTTCTTGAACTTTTGCTCATGTACAAGCAAAGAACTTTGAAGTGAGTCCACCAATAGACAAGAAGTATCTTTAGACTCTTCAATGGAACACACTACATAGTTCCATTTCTCGGTAAGAGATCGTAGTATCTTCTCCATAATCTTCACATCTTCCATGCCCTCACCATAACTACGCATTTCATTAGCAATTACCATAGTTCGAGTGAAGTAGTCAGTAATGCTCTCACCGTGTTTCATCGCCAGCATTTCAAACGAACCTTTGAGACGATTCAACTGAGCCCTTCTTACTCGTTCATCTCCCTGAAACTTAATCTTCATAGCATCCCAAAGCTACTTAGTAGTATCACGTTTGGTGATAGTCTTCAAGGTGGACTTGTCAATGGCCGAGAATAGGTAATTTTTGGTCTTCAAGTCCTTTAGACGCAATTCCTCCACTGCTTTACGATTGGTTGCTGACAGTACTTCGTCGTTGTCGGATTGAATCTCAGTTTCCACGACACACCAGTACTCCTTTGATTGCAGCAAGTTCTCCATGAGGAGACTCCAGTGTTCATAGTCACCATCAAACCGTGGAATACACGGCTGAGCAAAACTGCTCCCTCCTTCATTCTGCATCTCCAGTTGTTCTCCTTGTTTGAGTTGGACTCTATCAATAACTGAAGATGCTTAACCTGTAGTGTTTCACTCACACTCAAATTTGTAACTTGAAGTTGGTCAGGCCTTCGAAAAAAGAGTGCTCTGATACCAAATGTTAGAATATTTGCAGACAAACACAGCTAACAGATGAGCAAATAACCACACAATTATTCATGTGAATGATTGACTAATATATAACCAAGTTTACAGCAAGAAAAATTCAAATACAAATCCTAACAGTTTCCTACGATATCTCAGCACCTATAGAATAGGTAAAGACGTTTTGTTAACGTCTACTGTTTTACTAAGTCTTTATTCAATTCAAAACTAACTCAACATAAAATTAATATTGTCTGGATTACTAGTAATAATTTAATATAATAAACTTATTTACTAAACCCTAAATTTCTTTTTTGTTTCCTACGCACTAGCACACACTTTCAGATTTCTTCCCTTCTTTCTTTTATCAATCACCCACACCTACATGCCAGAGCCACCAGGCCCACCACCAACTAATCAGCCACCATTTGGATGAATTGCATTAGCCATCGTTAAATTTTATATTTTATAATAAAAATAAATATTATATTTTTTATTTGTAACTAAATAATTATTAACTTCAATTTTTATAATACCGGTAAATTTTTCAGGCACATTTAGAAAATAAATTATATAAATGATTACTTTACTTTACAATTTATAATAAAAAAAATCAGACATTTAATTTGTTACAAAAAGACAATGGCAATGTATCTCAAAATTTTAATATATTTTTGTTACAAAGTGAAAGATTATTCGTATAATTTATTTTTTTTTTATCAGAAAATCTTATTAGTGTTATTAAAATTAAAATCCAGTAACTATTTAGTTATAAATTAAAATTTTAATATATTTTTATTATAAAATGTAAAATTTGGTGATGGCTAATGTAATTTACGTTCACTTCCACAACCAGATTCCCATCAAATTTCTCTGGCAGGATGTTGCACTTGCTATCAATGTAATTAGGATTGAATTATTATTATTATTATTATTATAATTATGCCCGTAGTTGTTAAAATATTTGAGACTTGATATAGAATTATACAATCAATAAAAGCATTGATGCCCACGAAAATGGCGCATTGATAATGTAGAGTTTACCATAAATCAAGAAGCTAATGATTATCCCGGGTTGGGTTTTTGTTTTTTTAAGGAAACAAATAATAATGACAAAAAGCAATAACGAATGGAAGAATTACTTCCTGATGTAGAAATGTATAGATTTTCAGGATATACAATTAACATATTACTAACACAAGTATAATATAGAAACAAGGTATCTGACTTTGAAGAGAGTGTGTGTGATATATATATATATATATATATATATATATACACAGCTGAGATGTATGTTTCAAAAAGGTTTCAGTCAATTGAAAATGGCAACAAGGTCATAGTAGCTTACTTCCAAATGAACAGGACGAGAAATTCATTGTGTAACATGCAAGTAAGAACCCTAACCCAAATCCAAACCCTCGCATGACTGCAATTTTCATTCACCTAACAAACTAAAATGACATTGCATCAAAAGATTTTATTCCTTTATAAACTTAAGGTGGCAAGTCATAGATTAGCCCTTCAACATAGTCATAAGAATCCTTCCCAAGAAACACACCACACTCGCACACAAGGAGACCGAGACAGTGAGAAACGGGAAACAAAACATGGAGTATTTTTGGGCTCGGACAATGTTGCCAATCATTTTCCTTTTTCCGGCATTGGTTGAATCCACCGTTCGTCATTATAATTTCACAGTAAGTATAACATATATATATATATGTATGTATCAATTCCTTTTGGTGAAGACTCTTGTTGCTGGCATGCACTTGTTTATTGATCAATTCTTACTTACATTAAATGCATATATTGTAACAAATATAAAAGTGATTCATATGTGTAAATATTTTATATTTTAATATTAGATAATTAATGCATTCTTAATTATTTAAATTTAATAGATATGTGTCAGTTATTTATTAGTTTAATGTATATATTTAGACATATCTCTAAACTAAGTAAAATATTCTGTGTTTGTGGTATAAGGTTATGCCACTCTACCTTACTAGGCATTGGTCTTATAATAATGGAAAAGGGGAGATTTTATATTCTTATTTCACTTCATGTATCATAGGATTGAAAGGGGTAAAGAAGAACTATAATAGCAACACAAAGCTTCAAGAAAAGCTCCCGATGAGTGCAAATATGAGCATGAGAATTTATTTAACATCAGTTTTGTCTAGTTTAGTAGTAATGGAAGTAACCCAAACCATTTTAATAGCTTGATCAACTATTTAAATTCATAATTTTGTGAGAAATCATAGTACTATTTTGATTAGTAGGAGAAACTTAATTCGTACCTTAACTCACATTTCAAGTTTAAGACAAATTTTAGCATGGATTTCTTATGTAGAATGACGATTACAACTTCCACCAACTGGCTTTAAAGCGAACCTACTACATCCATCACAAGAAAACACCATAATTAACCTCAAACGATAAGAAGAATATGTGAATAAAAAGAGAGTTGAACTGAAAAAATGCATCCTTAAATGAAAAATATACATGCAGGTGGCCACAACGAACACTACTAAGCTTTGTTCAAGTAAGTCCATCGTCACAGTCAATGGAAAGTTTCCAGGGCCAACTCTATTTGCAAGGGAAGATGATAATGTCAATGTCAGAGTTATCAACAATGTCCAATACAACGTTACCATCCACTGGTAAGAGCCATTTTTTTCATCTATTATTAAGAAATTCATTGTTTGGTTAAAGAAAAATGAGAGATGACCTTCAACTTTGTAACATTCTTTTATCTGATTAAAACCCTAAAAACAAAGGATTTTAAAAAAACTTTTATATGAGTATAGTTTTTGTGAAATACTTTTTTTATTATAAATGAGAAAAAAGATATGCACTTACTATTTTGTGGGTATAGGCTTTTATGAAATTTTAAATTTAGTAAATGAGATAAGTATACTAATTTCTTAATACGTACCAAATAAAAAAAAGTCTAACAATTTTAGAATCCACTGATTCTGATAATTTTATCCGCATGTGGCTTTTGGGTATGAATTCTGAATCATTTTTTAATAATAAAAAATTAAAATTTTCATAGAATTTTTCTTTCTGTCTTTTTGGCAGGCATGGGGTCAGGCAGCTACTTACAGGGTGGGCTGATGGTCCAGCATATATCACACAGTGCCCAATACAACCAGGGCAAAGCTATCTATACAATTTCACTCTTACAGGCCAAAGAGGTACACTTCTTTGGCATGCACATATTTCATGGCTAAGGACAACAGTACATGGTGCCATTGTCATATTGCCTAAGAAAGGTGTTCCTTACCCTTTTCCAAAACCTAACAAAGAAAAACTCATCGTCTTAGGTGAGATTTGATCTTTTGTTTTTCGTTTCATTTTCATTATAATAATTAGATTGCTGATATTTAGATCCAAAAGGTGGCCCAAGATTAATAGTGATTAGACTTGATTCTTTTAATTTGTAGGTGAATGGTGGAAAACTGATACTGAAGCAGTGATCAAGCAAGCTATGCAAACTGGTTTGGCACCAAATATTTCAGATTCTCACACCATTAATGGCCATACAGGACCAGTTCCTGGTTGCACTTCTCCAGGTATTGTCATTCTATTTCTGATTCTAATTACTATCTAGACATATTTTACTGTCCAATCCGTATAAACGTATCCTTAATAAGAAAATCACAAGCATGGTGACATTGTTCATTGGAATCTCTGTATGCAGGCTACACCTTACATGTTGAACGTGGCAAGACCTATCTGATCCGCCTTGTCAATGCAGCAGTAAACGATGAGCTATTTTTCAAAATTGCAGGCCATAATCTAACTGTTGTTGAAGTTGATGCTTGCTACACCAAACCTTTTAACACCGACATAGTATTTGTCGGCCCTGGCCAAACCACAAGTTTCCTACTAACTGCTGATCAACCCACCGGCAAGTACTTAATAGCTGTCTCTCCTTTTATGGATACTATTGTTGCTGTTGACAATGCCACTGGAATCGCTTTCTTGCGATACAAGGATACCGTAAAATTTTCTCCACCAGTCCTGACGACGACTCCAGCAATCAACGCGACATCAGAAACATCAATCTTTCTAGACAAACTTCGAAGCCTGAACTCGAAAAGATACCCTTGCAATGTCCCTTTAACAGTAGATCATTCTCTATACTTCACAATTGGGGTCGGAATTAATTCTTGCCCGACATGTGTTAATGGTAGCAGGGCAGTAGGAGACATCAACAACGTTAGTTTCGTGATGCCAACAATGGATTTGCTCGAAGCGCATTACTACAACATTAGTGGTGTTTTTACAGATGATTTTCCAGCAAATCCACCAACACCTTTTAATTATACTGGTAATTATACGGGTGGCTTTGCCACGAGTAATGGAACTAGACTTTATAGACTAGCTTTTAATTCAACGGTTCAGGTTGTGTTACAAGGAACTGGTATTTTGGCACCTGAAAGTCATCCATTTCATCTTCATGGTTTTAATTTCTTTGCTATTGGAAGGGGAGTAGGGAATTATGATCCAGTAAATGACCCAAAGAAATTCAATCTTGTTGATCCTGTGGAAAGGAATACTAATAGTGTACCTACTGGAGGATGGGTTGCAATCAGATTCCGGGCAGACAACCCAGGTAAATCTCAATCTCTTATTTTCCTCTTGTTTTTAATTTTCCCCAAGTTCTGAATTTTTATTACATTACAAGGTTTTGTATGAACTGTGGAAAATGTGGGTTGCCATATTAATCCTTTTCTTGACTATGAGATGGCACCTATACCTGTATGTTTGCCTTGTCAAAGAATGAAAATCATTTGGCGAAGTCTTCTTTTCGCTACAGCCCAACTTAAATGGTCAGTACTTCCCCCTTATCCACTGGAAATAGTTTTAATCACTCTAAAAGACATTTCATTTAACTATCTAATAATTGAGTATAATATATTTAGAATAGCTAACAATTTCCAATTAATCAAATTAAACCAATTAATAAATTAATATTGTCCCAACAGATTGATGTATAATAGGCTCGGTATAGTAGGCATTATTACTGAATGTGACACCATTGACTTAGTAGAAAAGCTCTATAGAGTTCGGATAGAAGTTCAGGTTCGAACCTCACCTCCTCATAATTAAAATAAAATCATCGAATGTTCGAACCTCACTTGCTTTTATTGATCATTGACATTGGAAATGATAATTATTTCTTTGAATATTATGCCTTGATTTGTCTATGATTTATGGATATATAACAGATGAAGTGTATAAAGAAAAATATTAGCCATTCATAGATCTCCCAAATTGGCTGTGGGTGTGTTGTAGGTGTTTGGTTTTTGCATTGCCATTTGGAAGTACATACATCATGGGGACTGAAGATGGCATTTGTGGTGGACAATGGAGAAGGCCCAAATGACTCTATCATACCACCTCCAAAAGACTTGCCGAAGTGCTAGACTTGTATAAAGCTGCTTTGAAATCAAGCATAAGAGTAGGGCATTGAAGGGAGTAGAGTCTTGAGAATGAGAGACTGATCCAAATACACAAAACAAAGATTTGATTAAGGCAATAAACAAAAGAGAAACTTTGGGTATTATTCTTCTCTTCTTTTTTCGAGTTAACAAAATGAATCTGCTCAAATTGAGTAAATAAAGCTACAAAAGATAGTTCATGTCTTACCATTTTAATTTTATTTCCGAGTAGAAATTGTTTCTGTCAGTAGTTTTTACTTGACGACATGCATATCTACGTGCTTGTAATTCTAATATTTTTCTCCTTGTAATTACAAAATGTGAAAAGTCATTAGTTTTCTTTTATTCTCAATTACAAAAGAAAAGAATATATATTAAAATGTGTTGGAAACATATTAAAATTTGTAACAGGAAAAAATAAAAATAAAAATAATAATTATTCCTACTAAGTTTTCCCTATGATGCATTCTCATTCTTATATTTTAAAAAATGGCATATTTCATCCTTCACATTTTCTACATTTCAATGCAATGGTCCTTTAAAATATATAAAATTGATTAAAGGGTAAAAAAATGTGCCATTTATGTCAAGTTCTACATGCTAATACTAAGTGCTAGGACCACTTTGTCGTCTCACTCTCTAGAATGCACATATTTTTAAAGGATATGTTTGTTATGACACTTTGGTTTATAATAAAATATAAAAGAGTTTATGTTAATAATAAGTCTCAAATTAAATTAATTTATTAATGACTTATTTATATTTTCTTCATTTCTAATATTTGGACCCATGAATTCTAAATGATAGTAAGTCATGTTAATCGTTATATCCAAATTAAATTAATTTAATAATCATTCATTTACTCTTTTCTTATTTTTAATTTTTGGAGTCATAGATTTTTACATTAGTATCAAAGCCTGAATGTGATTGAATCATTTAATTTATGGACTATATGCTACTACTTCCATTTCATACTAATTGACTCTTTTTTAAATTACAAAATATTTTAATTATTTGTCATTTTTATATATTTAATGCAACATCATTTTCTTTCTCTTTATATTAGAATAGATATAATAGATTTTGATAATATTTAAAGAACGGTAATTCATTTTATTTAGTTATTTTTTTATAATTAAATCTATTAAATATTTTCTTCATTCAAATAAAATACTAAGAAATAAAAAATAGTTAGGAAGTATATTTTATTAGTTTAACACATTAGACTTATATTGACCTTATAACTAGCAAGATCCATTAAATATTATTAAGTGTAAATTGCCCTTAAAATTAGAGTATTGAAGAATGTACTAATTTTCCTGCATAAATATAAAAGAAGAATATTATATATCTGTTAACTTGACTTTAATCATGCAAATAGTTAGATTCGGATTGAATTGATTTGTTAATAATTTATCCATATTTCTCTAATTTTTTGTTAATAATTTATTCATATTCCTCTAATTCTTTTTTAATTTTTGAGTTCATAGATTCTTATGCATATGAACAACAGTTTAATGGATGAAAGAAAAGTGCCATTTTAAAAACTATATATGATCAAAGTGTATAATAAGATAATTTTAAAGAAATTTTTTATTATTTTAAAATAAAAAGAAGAAAGTGTGTAATAAAGCAGATTTAAAAGTATTTGTAATTATTCCAAATAAAATTTTAAAAAGATCTAATCAATAGAAAAAACTATTAAAGCATTTCCAAATGACTTTCTATATAAGTTAAATATTTCATTATAAATAGGTATTCAATAAAGTAAGACTCCAACAAGCTCTTTATTTTTAAAATATAAGAACATTTCTAATAGTACTTTTTATTTTAAAGAGTATTTTTTATTTAATAAAGAATAAAAAATTTCATTTAAGTCCAATAGTCTCTTTATTTTTATCTTGGATACTATTGGTTGGCTTACTATGGGGAGGGGGATACTTTATTTTATTTTATCCAACATGCATTAATATTTTGATTTTTCTTTCCTTTCATAAGAAATAAAACTAAAAAATAGTAAAATATCAATTAATAAAATATATAAAAAATTTGTAGTTAGTAATTACAATAAGAATAAAAAATGAGATTTAGCTCTTCAAATGTAGAGAACTAAATCAACTCTTTACTTTATATTTAAAAAATAAAAAGCAAATTGAAGTCTTATTTTAGATTTTTTATAATAAAGAGTTTAATTTATATAGAGATGCTCTAAAGTGAAGAGTAAAATTCAATTCTTTAAATTTAAAGAGTCAAATTCACTCTTTATCCTTATTGTAACTAATAAACTATAAGTGTTCGCCTTTCTCTATTTTGAGGAATCTCTCATATTTAAGATTTCAGATTTTCCCAGACTCGTAACAGATGGCTAGGAACAAAAAGAGGGTCAGTAGTCTCTGCTATCGATTACAGGCAAACCGTCCCCGAGCTACAGCCCTCACTTTCAATTCAAGACACAAATAACTATATTTATTAACCATACGCTTTATCGACTGAGCTCCAGGCATCGCATAAATGATTAACCAAAAATTAACCTTATAATTAACTTTTAAACTTTTGATTAAAGATTAAAGACTAAGGATCAGAGTGGTTGGCCTTGATAAAACCAAGATTTTGAACCCATGTGTTTTCAGTATGGTTACTTAGATATTCAGTTTGATTTTAGTCTTTAAAATGAACATTTCAGTTTAGTAATATATTAAAGCACATAGAAGTTTGGCAAATTCAAAGCAACTTGAGTACTTAACTGAATTGGAAAAGGAAAATTTTTAATCTATTTCCAATGTATTGCATAAATGCTTTATATTTAATCAATAAAAAAAAGTTTTATTCAATCATCACTACAATAACGTATGCAAAAACACCAATCCACAAATATGAATTGTAATTCAATCTAAACCAAATTTATTTTCGAATCTGACTAAATTAATATATAATTTAATATGAAATTAATGGATTGTTTGAATTGAGGTATTTTAAATGAGCAATTTTGTTAAATTCATAAATTTAGTTTAAATTTATCGTTTAATAAATAAAAAAGTGGTTTATATTTATGCATTTTAGAAATTCCCCGTTGTCAAAATTTCTCATTTTATAGGATTTTAATTTCTTATATAGGAGGTGGAAAAACCACCATTTTAAAAGAATGATTGATTGTTATAATGCCTCTTTATTTCAATATTATTTCCAATAAATTTATTTTATCTCAAAATTATCTTTAACTTTTAAGCAAAAATTTAATATTTTTATGCTTAACACAAATGACGAGATTTTGAAAATCTATGAATTTTAAATCCATAGATTTTAATTAAATTTATGCATTATAAAACCCCTAAACCTAAATCTATATTATATAAATATATTAATTTCTGAGACTTAAATTTGTCTGATCTGTATGCTCAATTTTTGGCACATAGAATTTTAGTTTTCATATGTGTACTTATTTTTGACACACAGATTTTAAGCTTATGTGTAATTCTATAGTTGTTTTTATAATTTCTTGATTAATAAGTTACATTCCTAATTAAATATTGATTCAAATTCTAAAAGATAGTATATTAATTATATTTTAATATTATATTAACTAATAAATTAGTTTTTCAATTAGATAATAATTCTAGTTCTAAAAATAACATCTTAAATTATATTTTTAATATTATATTTAATAATAAATTAATTTTTTAATTATATAATAAATATTTAATCCTAAAAAATAGTAATATCAACTATATCAATCATATTAATTTATATAGTACTAAGACTAACTAATATATATTTTTACAATAAATTTTATATTATTTCACTATAAAATTTTTAAATTTAGAAAAATTAAAAATAATATTTAAAAATAATTAGTTCATTATTATTTTTTTAAATATTATAAATTATAATATTAAATCTTAAAAAATTTATTAAATTGTATCTATTATAATCAAAATAATAATTATAATCGTGCAACGCACAAATAAATTATTAATAATATCTAAATATCCAGTGCAAAAGACTATTATTTATGTTTACTCATCTAACCATTGAGTTGAGTGTATTGCCGAGGGCATGGAAGAAAAATTCAACAACTTTATACCATTAAAATTTGAAAAAAAGTACAAAATTTGATCATGTAATTTAATATTTTGACATAAAAAGTTCTGTAGTTTTTTGGGTGACACTTTAGTATTTTGAAGATTAAAACGTTAATAATTTATATCTAAATTCACTAAAACAGTTAATTAAATAGTTGTAGTTCATTCTTTTAGTGTTAATTAGTTGTGATTCTACCATCATTCTGCTCTTTACCAATTTAGCTTTCATCCAATATTAGTCATGTTAATTTTTATAGAGTTCGGAAAGGAAAATTAAAGAGAGAAAAAATAGTCTTATAATATGAATTTTTTTTTTAATTATTATCAATTCCAATGAGTTTTGAATAATTTGATAAGACTAACAAACTCTATATTTCATCATCTTTTCGATAAGATCAATTTTATAGCGATCAAACTTCATTTGAGATTTAATTTTCAAAATTAGTAATGGTGTTAATGAATTTAGACACAAATTGCTAACTATATAATTTTTAAGGTACTAAAATGTTACTAAAAAGACTACGATACCTCTTATGTCAAAAAAATTAAATCAAGAAGTTAAATAAAGGATCAATTTTGGTACTTCTACTTAAAAAATTTCAAAACCTCAAACTCATTATTTAGCCCAATTAGAACAGTAAATAAAACAACAGAAATCTGTTACCATATTTAAAAAAAGAAAAGAAGCTGTTATGCCTCCTATCTTACTCATATTTGTTTAAAACAGTTGTACTAGTAACACTACTATTGCCATACTCCAATACCAAGTAGCCACCTTTCAAGTCTCCTTTTCTCCCTCAAATTCTTCTTTTCTTCAAACTCATCCAAACCCAAATCTCAGATTCAACCATCTTTGATCCTCACTTGCTCAACTTATAGTTTATATTATATATATGTATACTTCTACAGGCAGTTTCCTGATATCTCTTTATTCTCTTCAAAGAAACCAAAAAAGAAACTAATTTTCCCGCTTTTAATTTCCTATAGATTCCTCAGCATCTCTCGTTGCCTACTTTTTCTCCACTTGATCATCATTTTTTTTCCTTTACCTTTTTTAGTTGATAATATTGATGTTAGTGCTTTTTTCTTCTTTTCATATTTTGTTCACTTTCTATTGTTTTCTCTTTCACTTTGTGTGCTAATAGTTTGCACTTTATTGGGTATAAATTCACTCTTGTGATTCATTTCTTCAAAGTTTCTGTGGGTTTTTTTTTTCAATTTCTCTGCTTCAAGTTTGAAATCCTTTTTGGGTTTTGCTTCTTTGTTAAAAAGATTAGAGTTTTTTTTTTTACTTTTTTATGATCCTTTTCGATTCTTAAAGGTTGGGCTTTATTAGATTCTCGAGTTTGTGCTTATAAGGAAAAGCTGATGATTCTTGATTCTCTTTGTATTATATGATTCTAAATTTACTGTCTTTTGATTAGACTACGAAGTAAAAGAAAAAAAAAAAAAAGCCCCTCTTTGCATATACTCTCTCTGTTTCTATTTCCTTAAACTTTCAGTTGAACATGATCAACTCATAAGCAAAATCACAGACATGGAAACTCTATATCCATCTTTGTATTACATGTCTAATTCTGATTGGTATAGCCAAAGCACAGAATGGACTAGAGAAGAGAACAAACAATTTGAGAGGGCTTTAGCTATATATGATGAACATGAACCAGATAGATGGAGAAAAGTGGCAGCCATGATTCCAGGAAAGACAGTTTATGATGTGATTAAGCAATATAGAGAGCTTGAAGATGATGTTAGTGATATAGAAGCAGGAAAGGTACCAATTCCTGGCTACAACTGTTCATCTAGTTTTACATTGGAGTTGGTTGATAATCGGAATTTTGATGAGTATAGAAAGAGGCCTTTGGCTACTAAAAGTGGTGATCAGGAAAGGAAGAAAGGAGTTCCGTGGACAGAAGATGAACACAGGTGAATTCCTTTCTTTTTTGGTTTTAATTTTTTGGTTTGAACTCTGAAGTATATAACTAGTATCTACTGGTGTTAATTTTTGGTTTCTGTTTCTAGTCATTTGGTAGAGTACAAACTCTGAATGGTCATGATCAATGGGATTTCTTGAGCAAAAACAGGAAATTCTTAAATTAAACCCTCTGTTAATTACTTTACAAAATAAAGATAAGATAATAGTTTTTTAACTGGGTTCAGCTGAATGATTGTGAAAGAACAAGGAAGCAATTAAATATTTGTTAGGTAGATTAGGCATGTTTTGTCATTCCAAAAATCTAAAGGGAACTTTTTAGGATTTAATGCCAATTGGTAATAGTTATGTCTCTGTGACATTGATTTGATAGTAGTATATTTTTTATTTAAATGATAATGGTCATGATGTTTCTAAGTGGTGTTTCCTTATATGTCTGGCCTAATTTAAGTTTTGAACTTAAGGCGACAGAAAAATGAATTCTTTCAGTAAAGGTCATGCTTTCTTGATTTTGATTCCTGTATTGGTTGATGATGATGAATTATAGGCGGTTTCTTCTGGGGCTTCTGAAGCATGGGAAAGGGGATTGGAGGAATATCTCCAGGAATTTTGTAGTCTCCAAGACTCCAACTCAAGTGGCAAGCCATGCGCAGAAGTATTTTATAAGGCAGCAGCTTTCTGGAGTGAAAGATAAGAGAAGACCAAGCATCCATGATATCACAACTTTCAACCTTACTAATGCTAATATATCAGAAGGGAATAAACCTTCTTCACTAGACCAGTCTAATACCATTTTGTCACAGCAAAAGTCCACTAGTGCTATGCAGAAAATGTTGATTGATTGGAAGCACTCAAAGAATGGATCATATATGTTACTTGATCAAACTCATGGCAACTTTATTGTATCATCTCCAAATGAGGTTGCTTCTACTGGCCTTAAACATCAGGGACAACATCTCTATGCTGGCAGCGTTCATATCAATCCCCACAACTTGGTTTTCCACAGACATCAGATTCTTGGATAAGAAAAGAGGCTGTCTTTTATATTCTGTTTTCTCTTCAGGAGAACTGGACGGCAGTACTTCTGCACAGTTCTGTGTGGTTTAGTTAATCGGAGTAGTTGTGCTAGTCATTATTTCTGAAGATAACAGAAAGCTTGTCAATTTGTCATATGTCTCAAATTTCAATGTCCACATGGTGAAAGTGAAATACTAGTCTTGGAGTTGTTGGACACAGGTGAAATCTTAATTAGCACTATTCAGAAACTTCTATGGTTATTTATCAGATTCTGAGACAGATTTTTCTTAAAGATTTTCCATCATGACTTCTCCTTCTGATATAATCAAATCCATTTTTTTTCTTTTAACCCCATTTCAATATAGACAAGATCTTGATGATTGTAATGTCTGCTGTCGAAAAAAAAAAAAAAAGATAGAAAAATCTAAGCTATTCTTAGCTTTATTCTCCAACAGCAGTAATAGAGTTTTGTTAATTAGGTACCAATTTTGCTGCAGATTTTAAAAAGGGTGATTTAAAAGCAACTTGTACATGCTCATGGATCAACTTCGAAACGATGACATATGATTCGCCATGTCAGGGATTGATGTGGCCGCTGACTCACAATGCACTGCTTTTGTGAAATGCCTTGGTATCTAATTGCTTAGCTTCTTGTTTTTTAATCCTCTCAGCTGTTCTTAGCTTTACACATACAATAAGGCCAAGTTGACCAAAGCTTTTGATGATGATTATCACCATCAGTTAGTCGCAGCTGAGTTTGCATTCCACTTAATTTTAGCATCACATGCTTCAATCATCGTAGAATATGGAATGATCCACGTAAGAATGCCAATGGGAAGTTTTACATATTTCTGTGCATGTAATGTAATGTAATGCGATCTTCTTTTTCTTTAACCAATCCACATTTCTCCCTTTCTCTTGATATTTTCTCTTTCTGCCAACCCCAATTGTCAATGGTGGCCACACTGTTTCATTAGATTGGTAGCCTCTTTTACTAGTCCCTGGAAGCATCATTTATGCTTTTCTTTATTTTTTTTGTCTTTTTCTCAAATCTATTTCCTAATTGATTCTTTTTACTTGCAACTATGCTCAGATTTTCTGCATCAACTTGTTCCTCGGAATAGACTATCCAGCTTTATAATTGGGCATCTGTGAAATTGACCTCTTTTATTTGACTTTGGAGGATTATATTTCCTTTGTTTGTTATCATTTTTTTTCCTGTTTCTTTTTTCCCCTTCTCTCATCTTCCTTGGCCTGAGGGAGGAGGGTGTAGGAGCATGGGGTAAGGGTTTATACAGTACTTGACCGCTGGAACTTTCTTGTTCCCAATGTAGTAGGTAATGAAATCAATGGTAAACTACCTTGAAAGTGGCAAGTTTCTGCTCAGTAACCTGACCCCTCTCGTCTCCAGTAAAAGAAATTTGATGTTTCATATTAGAAATTGATCGTGTAAAAAGCTATATTCATTAACTTCTGCTGATAAAAGATGGGGTATTTCATAATGGATAATTCCTTGGAAATGGAAACTAGATAAGATCACTTTCACAGTATTATTACAAACTTAACCAATTTCTTGCTAGTGCTGGAGGCCTCCAGAATGGGTTAGATTGAAAGTCTTTGTCACAAACGTAGGCCACTAAACATATATCAAAGAGAATGAATAAATAATGCCTTCTTAATGTGCTGTAACTGTTCTTGTTTTCTTTAAGTTGCTATTGTGGGTTCTGTTTAGCACCACGGTTGCTTGCTAAAATCATCAAAGAAAAAGCCCAGTGCCCACCAAATGTCATATTCTATATGTATATCATTTTCTAAACCACATATTCAGCATTTAAAATCTTCAAAGAACAGCAAAACTTTCTTTTTGATTAACCTTTTTCAGTAAATGACAAAACTACCAACTTTATAATAATTTCTTCTAAAGTAGCAGCCTTTCTGCAAGTTGCATAAGAAAGCACTCCCCCCACTTAATCAGACAAGGTTGCACTTATATGCTTTTGGCTATCTTCCTCCCATTATCTTTCTGAAAAGTTAGAAAACTAATCCTCAACAGTCTGTTACCTTCTCCTTAATGCTTAAGGATGTATATTTGCATGAGCAGTTAGGAATCAGCAGATAGCTTTGGTTGTAGGATGCACTTAAAATTATGTTTATAACATTGGAAGTTGACATCTCTAGTTGTAGGATTCTAGCTATTTGCTACCAACCGTTAACATCTAATCACTAGCCACTAGCCACTGGCCATCAGCAGTTAATTGTAAATGTTTTCAGAAATGCATCACATTCTTCGTTAAGGGTAAGACTAGTCTTAAAGATCAAAAGAAAATTCAGCGTGAAAGATGCAAAATCGATGATGCATTGGCATTGCCACACTCATTAGTGGACAGGTGATATGTAAATAGGAAATATTTATATAGGGGAATGGTTACTGTAATGGCTGTTGGTGCTCTCCCCCCTTGACTTCCTCTCCATGGAAAGTTACCCACTAGTACAAGTAATTTCAACTTTCTATGGAAAAGGAAAGTCCAGTCATTATCTGCTCGTACTTTGGTGATTCAACACTGTATATATATAATATATATATGTACTTATCAGAGCATCTGAATCTTTATGACTTGATACTTTTCAAGCTATTTTTTATACGCTGACTGAAGTCTCAACCTCTTGCCGAAATCCTTCAAATTCTTGCATTTTCCTCCTAAGGTGCATATTAAATAGTCTAATTACTCAAAACTGTGTTTCTAAACTTTTTTGTTCTACTTTGGAACTTCAGAGGAGGAAGTTTAAAAGGGTTGCAGTTGACTTTTTGAAGCAAATACTTGACCAATAGGCTAGTAGTTGAATGACCATTTCCAATTAATCACAATTACTACTCATTGCTGAAAGGAAAATGATAATTGAAAAAAAAAAAGAGCCATTAGTAGCTTGAAGCAGCATGTGGAAGTAGAAGGTAGGATTAGGGACTTGGAGAGATGAATTGTGCACTTTAAAGTGCCAAGTCCATTTACATCTTTTCTGATAGGACCAAGATTTGTAGTGAAATGTCTATGAGTGCTTTCTCTGTCTTTTGTCAAATCGACCTTCCATGAATATTGCATCATTATATCCATCCAATTCGAACTGTGTTTCTCTTTAACTTCTGAAGGGTCAATACTTCGGCCAAAAGATATTGACAATGATACTGAGCGGCTCGGATAGTCTATAGAATGAGACAAAAGATTCAATGCAACTGGCTGCCTGGGTAGGGTCTATTTTCCATGACAAAGGAAATTAAGAAATTACAAGATCATCAGTTGCAGTTCGTAGATAATCTGTATATGCTTTTGAATAGTCAATGTGGCAGTGAACCCGGAAGCTGAAATTCATGATTTCCTAAAGTGACAGCAGCCTCCAAACTTGTTCACAAATATAGAGGCCTCCATGTTCCTGATACCATAGCTTTCAATACAGGAAGTTTCTTAGCTTCCAAGTTTTTTTTATAAAACAAGGACATGACTTGGCATGCATTCCAAGCCCAGTCAGTTCTTTTGCCTTTGCTTTCGGCAAAGGCAAATTGTTCATATTAGCACTTGAGATGTCTATAGCCAGCAATGGGTTCGGCTCATATATGACTTATGTTTCATCTCCAACAGCCTCCTTAGTCCCTTTTCATGGCCTCCAAAATGGTTCTTGTAGGAATTTGGATCCGGGTAGGCACATAATGGGTAGGGAACACCCTACTTAAGAATTTCATCAGGTAAAAAAGACAACCACCTAAAGGTAGTTATTAAAAAGAAGTTGATTGTATAAATAACTACCAAAAGGTAGTTCGTTGAAGTACATATATATGAAGGCAATTAATTCGGGGAAAATGAAAATAAACTAACCTCCCCTTATCCATATATGTGATGGATATGAAAGAACTACATATAATTCTCTCCTGATTTTCTCTATGGAACAAGAGGGTATCCCCAACAGTTGAATAATAAACCTGGTAAAGTTAAAGCTGCTCCTGCTACTAAATCGACTTGAGCAACGGATGCTGGCTCTAGGAACAGAGAGAAAACCACATTAGTTCAAATCAATGGATTAAGAATTCATCATCAAACCATAGCCTTTAAATTTAGATGGACGTTGGTTGAACCATGGAAGAATTAATAAATTGTTATAGCATCACTTAAATCCATAAACACGTTTGGTAGCGAGGAGAGAGTAAAACACGTGTTGATTTGGCGTGAAATTTGTAAATTATTCTTCATTTCTTTTTAAATTTATAAAAATTAAAATTTTATTAAAAATATATATTGAATAAATTTTTTTATATATTTATAAAAACTAGTCGTTTATTCGCGTGTTATATAATTGTTGTAATTATTTTACTGTTATTATTTTAAAAAAAATTATTTTAATATATTTATTTATTTTTGACATGAAATTTTTATTTTTAAAAATTATAATAAAATTAATTTAAAATTAATATTATATTAAAAATAATACTTTTAATAAATGTTTTATATATACATGGAAACTAATCGTTTATCCGCCTGTTGTATGACGGTCGTAACCATTTTTTATAAATAATAATGTAAATTGAATTTATATAAAATTAAATTGATCTTTAAATATTGTATAATTATATAAAATACTTAAAATAATAATAAATTAAATATTTTTAATGTTTTTGTCAGTTTTTTATATTTTGAAAATTTAGTAACACAATAATATAAAAATTATCAATAAATTAATAGAAAGAAAAAATAAAATTATATATAAACTTGAGTTTTACGTGTCAATAATAAGTACACATATTAAAATAAAAATTGTATATGTCAAAACATAGTAACACATATCAAAAAGTCTTTACTAGATTATATATATATTAATATTTTTTTATTCATTTACATATACTAAAATGTTGATTTCTATATGTATAATATCCATTAGATGTAATATTCTATAATAATTAATTTTCTTTATATTGAAATATTCATTATCTGTAAATGTTCATTACAGTTAATGTTCATTTTATTCATATATTATTCATCAGTGCTAATATTAATGTTCATTATCTAGTACTGCAATGTTCATTGTCTGTATATATAATATTCATCAATATTCTCAAATAAAAATATTAATTAAAATTTACAGTAGTATATAACGTGCACATCAGTGTCTGATGTAATTTTTTTAATAAACAAAACAACGTTGGATAAACCTCTGGATTCATAAAGCTATACATCTTATAATTTGCAAGAATTAATATCTTAAGTCATCCATAAAATATTCAGGGTCTATGGATCCAAAGCCTGTTTCTGTCTCGAACAAAAAATGTGATGCTTCGGTTTGAAAATCTAATAGCATAAATGAAGGCATAGCCTATTCTAACTAGTTTGACATTTGGATCCAGAACCAACCATGAATATACGTAACCAAGGCATAGCAATTAGGGACCTAGAGCATAATTCGTTGGAAAAAGCTTATAAAAGAAGCAAGTAAAAGCATGTCATAGTCTCCTCTCATATGTGATTTTGTCTTACAGCCACTGATATACGTTCACGATCTTGCAGTAATTCGGGTTACAATCCAACAAGATCAGTTTGATCTGAATTATTCAGGTAAATTGCTCAGCTGGTACCAAAACTTGGGACTATATATCAATTTGATACCAAGATTTTAATTTGAATCAATATGGTACCAAACATACAGAAAAGTATATCAATTTAGTCCAAATATCTAATTTCCAACAACCAGTGGTGACGTGGCATGCTGAGTAGGTATATTCCGGTTGTTTCGCCCTCTCAGCGTGTGCCACGTCAATTAATAAAATCTGACTTAGTAATGGTCTCATTCCTCCCCAAATTAAATCACAATTTCTCCTAATTTTTCTCCTAATTGAAATCTAATTCAACCCCTCTCTTTTATTCCCCTCTCTTCTATTTTCCTCTCTCCTATTCCCCATAATTCAACCCCGTCGTTGCACTGTTACCCCCATTATGAAAGCAATCTCTCATTCTCACCTCGTCTTTCTTCGAGTAACTGAAAATATGTCCTAGGTCTAGTTTGTTCTCGATCGATCGTTACCACAGAAGCTTTTTCATGGATTCTCCACCTGCTTAGCTTCGTCAGAAGCCTTAACTAAGTGTGGCAGTTTAGCTTCGGTTAAAGTATTGGTAACTTGCATTTTATTCTTCCGTTCTGTATGTTACATGTTGATAGTTTTGTTTAGTTTTTGGTAACTTGCAAAGGATGTTCTTTTGTTGTTATGAGTTTTTTATCAATTTGTGTTTTCTTTTGTTCTGTATGTGTGATGAATCTTTGGTTTTATAGTTGTAGGCTTAGAGTTGTGACTAAATTAGCAGAGTTGAGCCGACTGAATTCAAGCTTAGATAAACTTAGATTATTTATTCTAGAGTTAAAGTTGGTAGGGTTCAGTCAAAGCAGCTAAAGAAGGATACTTTCATTAAACTGAAAGCCTCAACTAGAGACAACAACAAAGGAGTTAGCAAAAGTTAAAGATAGGAGAGATTGGATTGTTTGTTGCAGTTGGTATTTTTTTTTTGTAAGCTGTTTGTGTATATGATTTGAATTGTTAGTGTTGGTGTTGGTGTTGGTATTTTGTTTTGTAGGACCTTTTGTTAGTGTTGGTAGTTTATTTTGTAGGACCTTTTTCACAGTTGTAGTGTAGAACTACAATGATTTTTTATTGTAGAAAATGTTATTAAATCAATAAAAGAAACATTTATTTCTATTTATATATGTAAATAATTCTTAAAATACAAATGTTTAAGTGGTGGTGTTGCAAAAGTATTAAGTATTGCACTTTAAGTAATTATAAAATAACAACTTGTATTAAGTATGGAACACAAGAACAATGACAATATAATTAAATAATTTTGTGGTCCTGATCAAAATACAGTGTTTACACTGAGCACAATAAACAAGCATGCGAAATCTGTCCTACAGGACCATAAAAGCATCTTTAGTCCTAAAAGCAACAAAAAAAGTTTCTATACATAAACAAGTTCCTAATGTATTAAACAATGATAAGGCCAAGCTAAGGCTTGTTGTTGTCTCCAAGACCTATAGGCATCCAATGCTTCTTCTTATTTGAGGTTGCAGTCTCAACATTTCCTTTCCTCTTAGCCTTCTGAGTTGTTGCTTGCACCTTATTTTTCCCCTTTCCCAAACTTTCATTTGGAGTAGGATTAGATCTAGAAGCTTTTTTTGATGCTGTGGAAAGAGATGCAGATCTAGGAGGCAGAAATAGCTTGTTGCCCTTCTTCTTCACTGTCTTGCCGTTGCCCTTCTTCTTAACTATCTTCATATTACTGTGTTGCGAGTCTTCATTCAGGCCACTTGATTGAGTTAGAATATCACTTAGCAACTCATTGATGCTTCTAGTATTTTGATGAGGTCTTTGTGCTCCTGCAATAGTTTGGGACAGATTTGTCCAATGAGGATTAAAGTCATCTAGATCTACTAGATGACCAAGTATGTTAAACTCAGTTTGGCTTGACAATGAAGGAGTTACATTTTGCACCTACATAAGTTAAAGTAAATGTTCATTAGGTTATTACAAATACATTTAGTTATTAAAAATATACATATAACAAGAACTTATTACCTGTGCAGTCCCAATTGGATTATTTTCTAAGGATTGGGCATTAGGAAGTTGGTCAATCGTATCATAAGGAACTTCTTGGTTGCAGCTACTGTCTGTCTGGTTTGCTATCTTTTTACCTAGTAAAACACATAAATAATGTTGTTCAAGGTGTTTTAAAGAAACTTAATGTACAAAAGCTTACTTATAATTTTTTCCTTCTAGGCTGTTTTGATATAGATTTGCCATGACCATGGTATTTCTTATTGTGGCATTTAGTTCTACAACTGGTGCAAGTCATCACTGACCCTTTTTTTCTTATCTTGCCTTTTTGTAGTAGAACTGTCATCTCATCTTCTTCTAATCTCCTCCTTGTAACATATCTGCCTCTCTGTTTTGGTTGAACTGGAGCAGGAGGTAGCACAGGTGGTGCTGTGACTCTTGGTCAAAATTCATAGCTAGTAGTAGGGTTTAGCAAGTGGCTATATGTTTTTAAATAAGTATTTACCTTGTAATACTCATCTAGATAATTCTCAAGATTATCATTCTTGTACTAGATTGCACACACTGCATGGCAGCATGGTATGCCAGTTAAATCAAACCTCCTACAAGTACATGTTCTCTCCTTAATGTCAACCACAAACTGCCCCCCTAGGACCAACCACCTGAAACCTATTCCCCCCCCCCCCCCCCGACCACTCAGTTCTGAACATCCAGCAGAATTCTTTAGACTTCTCTAACTTAGCTATAATCTTAGAACAATATTGACTTGCATTTCTTTTCATAGCATCTCTCTTTTTGTGAATCCTTTTCATTAACTGTCTTACTGATCTCATTCATTGTTATAACTCCATTAGTCCTTGACTCTAGAATAAAGTTATTAAAACATTCACACAGATTGTTTAATAACATGTCACATTTAGAGGTTATCCTAAAATGTGACCTAGACCAATAGTGGGGGGTATATTGTTCATGTAGTTATGTCCTCCTTTAGAAATTTTTGCAAGTTTATCCATTATTTTCTGGAATATTTACACATAACTAGCCCTAGCAGCCCCCCAAACTATTCTTTTAGACCTAATGTATTAAACTTTTTCTTGAAATTATTGTGGACATATCTAACACAAAATCTGTGTTCTGCATTGGGAAACATCTCTTCAATTGCAGGAATTAAACCCTAATTAAGCGTAAAAAAGAATAAACCATAATTAACAACTCAAACATATAATAGTTTACATAAATGCTAAAAAATATTAAAATAAAAGGATTAGAAGCTTGTACCTTTTGTCTGTCACTCACAACATGTCATTGAAGCTTGTCTCTTCAATGACCAGATCCAATTCTCTAGTCATTGCATCTATCTCTAATCTTGACATTATATCAGCAGAAGAAAAATCTATGCTCCCAACATCCCTAATTTTTGGCCTACCCTTAGCATCTACCCCAAAACAATGTCATTATATACTGAAGTACTCTGTATGAGGCACTGCATTTGTTAAAATAGATAAAACAAATCAACTTTAACCTATATTACAAAATTTGTTTATAAGTTATACCAATCACTCAATGCAAACACTAAGTTATATCATACAATGAAAATCAATAAGAAAAAGAGTTTCAAAACACCAAACACCAGAAGAAAACACAGAACAGAAAATCATCCTTTGCAAGTTACCAAAAACCAAACACAACCATCAACATGCAACATACAAAACACAAGAACAAAATGCAAGTTACCATTACTTTAACTGAAGCTAAACTAAAATATAAAATGCAAGTTATATGACTTACAGTACACGGGTTGCCTTTTGCTTTCTTTCATTCGCCTCCATTCAAGACATGGTGCGATACGCAGTCAACAATGTGTAACGATCGAGAACAACCTAAATATAAGGATAGATTTTCAGTTACTCGAAGAAAGACGATGTTAGAATGAGAGATTGCTCTCACAGTAGGGGGGTAACAGTGCAGCGACGGGGTTGAATTATGGGGAATAGAACAAAGGGGTTCAATTAGGGTTCAATTAGAAAAAATTAGAGGAAAATTGGGATTTAATTTGGGGAGGAATGGGACCATTGTTGAGTCAGATTTCATTAATTGACGTGGCATACGCTGAGGGGGTGAAACAACCGGAATATACCTGCGTCACCATCGGTTGTCGGAAATTGGACATTTGGACTAAATTAATATATTTTTTTGTACATTTGCTACCATATTGATTCAAATTAAAGTCTTGGTATCAAATTGATATATAGTCTCAAGATTTGGTACCAGCTAGGCAATTTACTCGAATTATTCTATAGTTATTTCCATAGTAACTGTTATATGTTTGTATCATCGTCTTAAAGATTGGTAAGATTATATGATGATGGGTAGAAACCTAGTTACTTAATGTATGTCTCATAAATGTAGAAGGTCGTGTTTTAAACTTATGGAAAGGCCACATGTAAAAGGCTTAAGCTGAATACTAATTATAAAGGGCGTTATTAGATTTTCAATAAAATTACCCTCACAAAATCCGAATACATAAAAGGTCGAGAGGATTTTCTTTTTTATTTATTCTCTGACTTTTATTTGAATATTTTATTTCTCTCTAAGAACTTAACTTAAGCATTTATTCTGATCGCCTTTTTTTTTCTTCATTTTGCAGATATTTTCATTAGAATTCACCCTACCATCTCTTTCAAATCCTCCCAAAGTACCCTCATTATATCACAAACCATGGCACTTCCCCTATAACCTTATTAGGTATTGTAGTAACCTTATTACAAGGGTAACTTCAGCTCTCTATTAGGCTTTTAGAAGAGGGGATTTATTTATCTTTATTACTCTGATAGGTTTACTTGAATCAATTAGTAGTTAACTTCAATTGGAAGGAGCGTAGGGGAAACACTTGTATAGTATAAATATTCAGTGCAAGTAGAATAAGAGTCATTATTCAGTAGTTGGGCAAGAAAGGCATGGCAAGACAAAGAACTGGGATGTTCAAATTTTGATAACCATTGCATTTAGCAAAAAAATTTCTGGCATTCAAAAATGACAGTCAGAACATAGCCATATATCTTATAACACAGTCAAATCAATCACTGCTGTGGGCAAAAGAAATGCTGCCTAATTTGGCAAACTGAATACAAGCAAGGTCCATATAGAAAAGGGTTCCCAAGTCCATGCATTTGCCACAAATAAGCTGTTAAATTGCGAATTAGCAGGATCTATTACCTTATCCAAGAACAATGGGATGTAGTTTGATTACCAACATTTCTTTCTTTTTTTTTGTTTTTTTTTTTTTCAGTATAATTGTGAAGAGGAAGTGATGACCATGTGCTATAAGATGCAATAATTGTGGATATTTTTTGTGCCAGCTCATCCATTGATGATCTTTACTGTAACCATTAGCAAAGAACCAAAAAAAAAAAAAATTTCAGGACCACCAAGCCCGACACAAAATGCTTGCCAGGGACAACATTTTCTTCTGGAATTAATATGATTCATGCATATGTTTATATTCCTGTATACACATATTATGTTCTGCTGGCAAAATTAATAAACATTATCTAATCTCTGCATTCCTATTTGTCCTTTTATACCTGCATTATTCAGTCTTTCTTTAACAAAATGGTTTTACCTCAATGATTAAAAGAGGTAAATTCCTAGAAGAAGCTGTGCACCCAGTAAGCTTATTTCTGCACAAAACTCCTAACAGTCTGCTACTGTATTTATTTGAAATAAAAGCTTCTTGAAAGGCTAAGGGTTTTGTGCGTAGCAATAAGAACTCATCCATTTAGAGTATCGCCAGCCACAAATTGAATAAAACAAAAAGCTGTCTATAACTTTAAAATTAAATACTATCATTAAATCGCAAACTTTTGAATTCTTTTTAACATTTTATAGAGCGTTTGATGATCCAATTTATCACTTTTAAGATAGTTTGATAATTAAACAATTGAGTTAAAAACCACTTAAAATGGTAAGTCAAAACAATGAAATTAAGTTTTCTACTTAAAATGCTAAAGTATTGATTTTTTTATGAACCTTTAGTAGAATGACTTTTATAGCCTTAATATATTTTTAAAATTATCATAAATAATATATTCTTAAATTATTATTGTTGACTTTTATGCTCTTGTTTTTAAATATCTGAAAAAAAGAAGTTATTTTTATTACATGATAGTTTCCAATTTTTTTTAATATAATTTAAAATATATATTTAACAGCTAAATCTTAAAAATTAGTATAATAGTATTATATATGTGGAATCAATAACAAAGAGTAGCAAATATCAACATTTATGAAAGTAAGCAAAAGGATTAGTGATTTGATTTTACGGAATTGTCTCTCTTAATACAAAACTGCCAGAAATTGATAATAATAAGATTTGACACTCTGAAACGTTGATACCAACAATTGACCTGTCAACTATATATTTTTCCTTGCAGAAGATGTTTCCACATAGAGATCAATTTGACCTCTTTTCTTTGTTGATAATGATTTACGGGTCCCCTGATATTATTCTATATATAAATGATAAATTATATTTTTAAAAATATGCTACACGAAACATAGTAATTTTATTATAATATTAATAGTGTTATTTACGTTTATGATTTTATATTATAAAAACTATTACATATTTTAAATATAATTTAATATATGGTCAGAAAATAATATTTCAATTCTAGTTGGATCTTAATTCAATCTCTAATTCTTTATTTATTATTCGATCAATTCGAAATTCATTCTCCAAAATATCGCGAGCTTTTATTGATTAACTATTTTTATTAAAATAAAATTAAAGATTTAAAATGTTTTTTCTTACAATAAAAGTGGTTTGCTAGTATTTGAATTCTTCATCTTTGTTAGTCTATTATTTGTACTTATAATAATTTGTTCCATAAAATATATACTTTCAACTTTTTTTTTTAATTTAACTGTATTTATTCTTTTTTACTCTGCAACCATTTTTCTACTTTGGCGTCGTTTTCTTTAGTATGTATAAAATTAATTAATTATTTATTTATTTATTTATTTAATATATAAATAAGGATATATATATAATATATATTTAAATGAGATAACAATTTTGTAACCAGAGGAACCACTTGACAGCCTTAACTTGGAAACAAGTGGCCTCTAAAATTTTTATTGAAATTAATTTTTGAGTCCGTTCCGCCAATTATTCATTTTCGTGGCGTCTGAGTCTCACAATTTTCTTCTTTCCTTTTTCCAACCTTCAATAATTTAATCTGAAAAGAGAAGAACCATCTTAAATAAATAAATCAAGGATAAAATCACTTCAAACGAATTTCAGATTATTTGCAAGATGCTCGGATGATATCATGCATAATTGATGTGTGTGTTCGTGGTAATAATTTCTCATAGGAAGAAAGAAAGCAAAACTGTCGACGCATCACCAGTTTCAGAGCAAAGTAACAGCAATTTCCAACATTGAATCGGCACATGGAATTACAAGGTTTCCAAGCATGTAACAGAAGAATAAAAAGAAAAAAACAAAAACTTGTGCTAATTGATCCTAGAGAACAAGAAACTGGCTCACCAAAGAGTACAAGTGGTTCCAAATTACAGGGCAAATGCAAGCTTATTACAAGGTAACGGTCTACTATAAGTAAAAATACAAAATTAAAACTTAGAATCGAAACTCTCTTACCGAAGTGGGAAAAAAGAAAATAAAAAAGAAGGATGAATTTACAGACAGGGAATGTCCGGAAAAATAAAGGACGCAACCAGCATCATGTACAGCTCTCTAAGCAACTAACCTCTCTTCGGATGCAAGGGGACAACAGAATCTGGAAAATCTGTTCTTGCTCCAGCAAGGGAGTAATATGCAAGTATATGGGCTGGCTGCTCGACCAAAACATCTTCGTTGACCTGGTTAACCACGACTACCCGTCTAGGAGGAATCAACTCAATATTCCAAAAAGGGCGAGCCATTGCTAAGAGTTCACGGCCCGGAACAGATGACGCTCTATAACCTTGAACCCACAGATACCTTAAAGAAGTCAGTTGCATCACAGCTCTAGCCAGTGCCCTTTCGGTGAAGCAACAGCCCCTCATTTCTAGTTTCTGAAGACTAGGGCATCCTTTAGAAAATGCCAAAAGCCCTTCATCAGACTCTCCAACGTACCCCAAAAGCATCCATCTCACGTTTGGACTATATTCCCCAATATATCCAAGACCCACATCAGTCAAACCCCCTGGTCGGAGGTACAGAGCAAACCTTCGAAGCTTCTCACACTGCCTCAGTAGAGATCTAACACCATTGTCAAGTGGTAGATCTGTTATCCTCTCTTCTTTATCAAGCAAAACCAGGCGAAAATCATTTAGGTTCTTCAAGTGAGCACCAATATGTTCCAGAGCTGCATTTGTGATATCAGAAACATAAACAGCCAGGTACTCCAGTTCTAGACAGCCCTGCGCCAATGCAATTAATCCTCTATGTGAAACTATACCTTCTTCATCCTCCATCCCCTGCTCATCAGCACCACGCTCAATTCTAAGCCTCTTTAATCGCTTACAACTTGAAGCAAGAACTTCCAACCCTCTATCTCCAATAACATTTCTTGTCTGTCAATATATTTTATGGAAAAAGAGAAGAAACAGAATTCAGCAAAACATATTTAAAACTATATACAAATCCAAATAGATTTACATGCAAATAGAAATAAATAAAAAAATTCTAATGGATGTCAAGGTAAAATAATTCCGAACTATACAAATGAACTCAGAAATCTAAATGGCAAGGGGCACAAATAAAAGAGAAAGGAAGTGCTTTCATAATGATTAAAAATAAGCAACTGCTAAAGGATGTCAAAAGTATAAAAGCATAAACATGTTTCCTACAGCACAACCATGCCCAAGAAGATCTTAGAGCTCGTATATAAAGTAGGCACGCAAAAAAGATGCAATAGAAGTAAATTGAAACAAAAATAAAAGCAACACAACATAGAGGAAAAACATATTTGTGACTGTACCTCAAGAACTTCTAAGTTGCAGAATTTTTGAATTAGAAGACAATGATCCTCTGTATCAAGCAACGCATAGAGGAGATCCAACTTTTTGAGCAGGGATGCGAAAGGGAACACTATTGGCATTTCATTTTTTCCCAAATAGGTTAGACCCAAACGGCATAATTTTCGGGGAAATGTCACGGCAGAATACTTATCTTGTAGATCATTGGCTGAATAATTGAAGGAACCCCCACAAAATTCTTCCAAAGCAGCTGCAGCATGAAAGAAACCAGCCAGATCCAGTATTTCACAATCACTAATTTTGACAGAGACTAAACAACGACAGTTTTTGGCTATGATCTCAAGGTCTTCAAATCTCACTGCATTGAGATCCGTCATGTAAAAATTTAGAATCTCAAGAACTGTGTTGTTCATGGCAATCTCATGTAGCCAATCACCATCTTTCTCAAAAATTGCGCTCTCTTCCAAGAATAATGTTCTTAATTGCCTGGGAAAACACATAACAGGAATAAACAAAAAGCACCTAAAGCAATACGTGGTGACTGCTAAACAGTTGAGATAGAGGGCAGCAGGGCGTTGAAAAGGAAAAGAAGAAGATAACATGTAACAGTGACCTAAACATAACAGGACCAAGTTCTGGATGTCCTGGACCAGATGCAAAAAATTTAATAATCACATTCTTTTACCAGTATTAACTTTGTGATTGCAATGACAAAACTGAAGACAGTTTCCATATCTAACCCAAAAAAATCCATGCCTAAAAGGACCACAAATGCAGTCCAAAAAGTCCATTTCATAACCCTCAAACAACTAATCCATGTCAAGTTGAATTTGAAGATGGAACTTCTATCCAGCCTATCAATCTAACCTCTGAAATTATTTTCCACAAAAGTCAACTAAACAAATTAAACAGATTTTTCCACAATATAAAAAAGAAAACAAAAGGATCACTGAACACAACGAGATCATATCACTACCGATTCTAAATTGTATAAATTTCATATGAAACAAAAATAATAAGTTGTTTTCATGACTTGGCAAACTAAACCAAGATCTTTTTTTTATATACAGCATGGTATAAATTATACAGCTGCTGAAGTTAATATTACTATAAAAAACAAAAGCAATTTGATTTTTTTCCCAGAATTAAGAAAGCATGCAAGCTATATACGATACGCAACTTGCAAAGAAAAGATAACTAAGGGTCCTCAACTAACACCTATATCAAATTGAAGGAATGAATCCAGAAAACAACTAAAAGAGATACAGCAACAAAAAGTAATAAATCATGTCAAACATTCAGATAGTGAAGCAAAGCTGAAATACATTACATCCCTTCTATCTTCCACCACCTAATAGAGAATCAAGTCCCATTCCATAGTATATTAAAAGTGAATAAAATAATTACAATGTAAAGAAGCACAATGACTAAATACTTGAAAAATGAAACAATCACCAAAAACCAAGTAGAACTCATATAGAAAAGATAAAAGCTTTAACAAGCACAAAAACATAATGCTTTAGAAAAGGCAAAAACTAAATACAAAAACTTAATGTGAACTTTGGAGTAAGACCCGACATTTCTCATTAGACATCAAATATATGATAATACAATTACAAACTTAACAAGAAAAAGATCAAGTACTCAACAACTGAAGCAAATACCAAAAACCAATTAAAACCCATATAAAGATCAAAACTTTGCAAACAACAACCATAATGCTAAAACTGCAAAGATTAAAGAACAGAAATTTAGTTTGAAGTGAATCCCAACCTTTGTAATCAGAATAATTATAAACTTGTCAAGCAAAAAGATTGAATACTCATCAAGTTGCAACAAATTACCAAAAACCAATCAGAAGCACATTAAAAAAATTTTAAGACTTTAGCATCCATAATACTAGCAAAAAGGAAAAAGGAAATAAGAACTTAATTTGAAGTAAAACCTAACAATTTTAATCAAAATAATTACAAACTTGACAAGCAAAAGATCAAATACTCAACAAGTAAAGAAGAGCCAAAGACCAATTAAAACCCATATAAAGAGATTAAAAGTTTAGCAAGCACAAAACCATAAATTAGCAAAAATCTCCCACGAATGAGGTAATATAAAGAAAGGCCAAACAATTGTAGTAAAAAAGAAAAAGAAAAAAAGAAATCAAAGAAGTACCTGCAAAAGCGAGCCACGTGTAAAAGGCCATCGGTAGAGAAGCCAGAACACTTATCAAGTTTCAACACATGTAAAACCTTTCCACGAGACTTAGCTAAAAGGGCAAGATCAGAATCTTTAACGATCATACGTTTAAAATGAAGAGATTTCAAGCAAGTAAACGACGCCGCAGCAATTTCATCAATCCAAGGAGTAACATAACCGCCCCAATCTTCAGGTATTAGATTAAACATCGCAGCTCTAGGTTTCCCTTTAAGCTTTAAAGATTCAAGGTGCTTAAAACGACGACGAAGCCGATCTGGACTTGTTGTATAACATAAAGCTATCGTTATATGCTTACGTGTTAAAGCATCTAACTCGTACCATCGGCGACATACTAATGAAACGGCGTCGCGGTCTTTCGGGCCTTGGATATATGGCATCACGTAGTCTAATACGTCGGAACCGTTGCTGCAACTCCCACTGCTCATTGTTTTATTCAATTTACTGTTCTTATTATTCTCCTCTTCCATACTATCACTAGAAAAAGTAATTAAAATCAAAAACCCTAAACTAAAGTAGTTGACTAGAATTTACAAGCTAACCAATCAGTAAAATAAAAATCTCAACTTTTATAAGCAAACACATCGATTTTTGAGATTAAACCCTTAAAAACCTGAATCTTGAAAAGCTTATCTATTGAATAGTAGAATATTCATTAGAAGAGTTCAAAACTTGATTTAAAGAAGGAAAAAAAAAACTGATATTTCTACATCGGCAGTGAAAGAAATCGAGACGAAACGTTTCAAAATAGAAAGAAACGTCTCGAGAACGGATCAAGAAGTTGAGCATCAGATCGAAGTAGTAATCGATTGCTGAGATTAATCATGGAAACATTGCATAGTGAAAGAAGCAAAAGAAGAAGAAGGAGAGAGAGAGAGAGAGAGAGAGAGAGAGACAGTAGATGGACGGTGGAGAGGGAGTAGAAGGAGAGAAATAGGACGGCGACGGTTGATTCTGTTTCTTTTTCTTCTTTTCTTTATTTTTGGGGAGGTTGTGGGTTGGGGATTCGGGGAGAGGTGTGGGGGGCGGAGGGGTTCCCTAATCTGTGGGTGTGTATAATATGCGCCTCTGAGAGAGAGAGAGAGAGAGAGAGAGAGAGAATAAAATGAAAGTGGGCAAACAAAAAGAGGGGAGAAATTAGGAAAATGATAAAATGATTATTTTATTTTTGTAATATTCTATTTAGTTTATTCGGTGGTGTGGTAAAAGTGACAGATTTTATTCGAGTGTTAACGGTAACTTGGCCTATTCACCGAGCTTCAACATGTTCTTTTTCTCGAATCTGTCATAAAAAGAAAAAGAAAAAAAATCTAAAATCTTATTTCTTCAAGAGGCATCTAGTCTAACTTTAATTTATTACTTACAAAGCAATAACCAACTCAATCAAATTTAAATCATTTAATTAATCGATTGAAATCTAATAATAATTAAGATTATGTGTTAATATTGAATCATATTAAATATTAATTTTATTAATATAATAAAATATTAAATAAGTCAATTATTTATCAATTAAATATATTCTGATAATTAAATATCTTTATATGTTTATAATATTTAATAAATGGTACTTTATAATAATAAAATTTATTTATATAATTTTGATTTGTATACATATTTAAAAATAATATATAAATACCAATAATCTAAACAAGTAGAGAAATATATAAGATTAATATATTATTTAAAATAATATTAACTAATTATTTATTTCTATCAAAATCTAAAAGTTTGAGAGTATATATTTTTTTTATTTTGTAATTTTTATATATTAAATATATAATCAAAATCTAACAAGTGGGCTGTAAATTTACAATGCGTAAATCTTCTTAATATTCTTTCTTCACTTGTCTTTTTATTTTTTTTCATGAATAATTTGAATTGTATTATAATATTTTTGGACTTTGAAATTTCTGTTGAAAAAGAAGCTCAATTGAATTCATTCATAGATACTAATACTATATCTTATCAAATATAATGCAAAGGTTGTATATGCCTCAAAAATTTATTGCAAAAATGATCTTTAAATGTAATTTTTAAACTTAAATCGGTTTCAAATAATTAGGATTTCTAAACTTATTAATATTTATGAATTTAGAATTTCAATGAGTAATAATATATTTTAATACTATATTTAGTTGAAATCGATTAAAATATTTATTTTATTTAAAAAATACATGAAAGATGAAATAAAATAGAAATGATAAGTTAAAAAAGATATTTTTGCGTTATGGAATATATTAACTTACTAATGTACAATTCTTTTAAAAATTTCACGTATTTTATAGAGTTTATTTTAGTTATACTTAATTATACATAAATTTAATTATTTATATTTTTAAATTATTTTCAATTTATTTAAAGCACATAAAATTTAGATTTATAAATAAATTTTATAAATTTTAACCAAACACATTTAAGACTTGCTTATAAATCTACAATATCAAAATATTCAACTATATTAACATAGTTTTTCTCTAAAAACTGATTGTGATAATAATTTTTTTATTTTTTAATAATATATATTTTAAAGCATCTATAACATTACTTGAGCTAAGTTCCAAGTTTATTTTTTTCTTTTCTCATTTATAATTCAAAAAAATAATATATATATTTAAATTAAACAATTATCTCATATACATACCTCATCTAACTATCCAAAATAGCTGAGAAATTTATGTTCCCTTTTTCATATTACAAGGACTTTACCGTAATAAAGTTCTCCAAATGAGCAAGTCAGTGAAAATTAGTTTATGAGAATAATAAATTTTTTTATATATACATATATTTTAAATTAATTTAAAGCATATATCGAATAAGATTTTTACATAGAAGTCTTCTTTCAAACAAAAGAAATTGAAACAATGCCTTTAAAAAACTTCAATAAATTAAACTGCTTAAATTCCTTTTCAGAAGGTCTTTATTAATGTGCAAGTTTTAACAAATTATAGATATGACGATGGAATAAAAATAATCCACAATTTGCATTATAATAGATTATCAAAGATTCGTGTTCCCATTTTCTTAAATTTTCAAAAATTATAAGAATTGTCAATCTTTATTTTGTCATTTCATTTCAGTGGATTGTTATAAAAGAAAATCTTCATATTACTGAATTAATAACTAGCACAGTGATAAATTATATCTTTTCAGAATGTCGAGTCTCTAAATTAAAAGATATTAGTATGAATTTATTTAAAATAAAATACAACAGAAAAATAATGAAGATTTCATTTCTAACTTGGCCAAGGATTTGAAAATGAGCATTTGGATTTAGTAAGAAAAAAAAAAAAGAAGCATGTATGTATTTATATATATAAGTTTTGAAACATAGAAATTTCTAAAATGTGTCACTATATTTGGATATTTATATTTATTTTACCTATAAATATTATACTGATTTGTCTTTTTCATATTTAGTTAGTAAGTTATTTTTTTAATTAAATATTAATTTAACTATATTTCAATATTATCTTAAAATATAATTTTCTAATTATATAATATTTCTAATTTTAATTATATTTTTATATTAGTTATATATAATTAGTAAATCAAGCATAATTATTTTTAACGTATGTGTTAATACATAATTATTATATTTATGAATAATTATAGTTAATATATTAACTAAGAAGTTATTTTTCTAACTAAAAATGACTTTAATCCTAAAAAGTTGCATTTAACTAAATTTTAAATATTGTATTAATTAATTAATTAATTATATTTATAAGTTTATATATGATTACTACATCAATTAATAAATATTTCAAAATCATATTTATATTTATGCATCAACAAAAATTAAATGATGATTATTTTATTAAGAAAAACATTTAAAATATTTTAAATTATTATTTTCTAAAATATTGGTAATTTATAAAATATACAAAGATATATCAAATTATTTTACAAACTTATTATATTATATTATTATTTTATAAAAAATTAATAATAATAACTGCATAATACATGAGTAAATGACTTTCTTTTCAACAAGAAGTAAATGACTATTTAAGTAAAAATTACAAAATAAATACAATTGGATTTGGAAGAAAAAGAGTATGATTATGAAAGATGAGATTCGTTCGAAAGCCACGTGGCAAGAGTGTGCTTGGTCTAAGAGATAATCTAATTGCTGAGTGACAGCTGTAACCGATAGGGTTGTAGGTTAGGATGACGTGGAGACCTACTCTCGAGGCTATAGTCACCTAAGAAGTAGCGTTAGCCTGACAGGTGCCAAAATAAAACTAAAACTCGAAGAAAAATAAATTAAATATCATACTTCTAATCATTTGGATAAATTACATTAAGTACTCTTTTGAAATTTACAAATTATACAAACTACTTATACAATATGATAATTAATTATACAGTTAGTTTCGTTGTTCATTATTATATAAAATCCAGATATACAATTATTTTAATTATGTAAATTATTTCTATATTCAACTAGACTAAGACTTTGCCAAAAAATGACTAAGATAATCATAATATAGATTGAAGTATATTTTTCTTTATTTATATTATTATAAATTATTTTATCTCAATTATCATAAATAATTAAATTACTCTAAACATGCAATTTCATGAATGTATACTTAATTATAATGATAATTTTAAAAATATTAAATATATATTTTCAAAGGAGAAAGAACATGAAACTACTATAATAATTTCTTTTAAGAAAAAATGATATTATAATATAGCTATAAAAGTTTCAGTCATAATTTGAACCAATTGTAAATAGAAAATAATTCTATATTATAATAAGTTATAAATTTTTTAAATTTTATCTTAAAAGAATATTTATTTATATAGTAATATTTGTATATTTTTTTTAAAAAAATTATATACTATAATATATTTTATTTTTATATCATTGTTTTGACTCATAATTTAATTTGTATAATATAATAAGATATTAACATATTTTATATTCGATTGCTATTATTTTATCAATCAATAAAATTAAATATTGAGTTAAAAATTATTTAATACTTAAATATTTATTAAGTTATATTTTTTTATAGTCGTAGAATTTTATTTGGTATAAAGAATCATAAATAGATTTTAGATATCATTTAGATTTAGGGATTTTGGAATCCATAAGTTTAAAATTTTTAAATTTATAAAATTTTATTATTTGAATTAAACATAAAAGTAATAAATTTTTATTTAAAGTTAAGAATAATTTAGCATTTTATAAGAGACAATATTAAAATTAAAAAGTTAATATAATAATTTATCACTTTTTTAAATGGTGGATTTTGGACTTTTTCACCTATTAATGAAAAATAAAAATTTTAAAAAATAAGAAATTTTGATATATTAAATTTTTTTAGAAAATTATAAAATTTAAACCATATTTTTACTTATTAAAAATTAAATTTAAAAAAAATAATATAAAATTATTCATATAAAAGTTCTTTAATCCTTAGTGTAATGAAGAGAAGGAAATAATATTTAAAAGAAAAACAAAAAAGAAGTAGCTGATTTCATGTTCCTAGAATTTCTGAAGTTACGTCAGCTTCGTTGTGGCGAATGGTCATCCATTGGTCAGTAGTAAAATAAGATTTTATATTTGGCATGGGAAGGAGACAAGAGAATCGTCTTCCAATTTACACCAAATACAAAATTGCTGCCAATGGTTTACGAACTCAATCATTGTTAACTAGTCAAGATGCTACCGTCATAATAGTGCTGATTCAATTTGTAATTCCTTTTAATAATTAACTGTTATTATATAGTTGAAATAGGTTACTTTTTCTTATTTTCAACTTCAGAAATGGACATTGACTTCAGCCTCTCTGTTAACTTAATTAATATTAATTATTTCTTTTTGTAGGGTATTTTAAGATTTTTATTTTTCTTTATGTAATTATTTTATAAAAAAATATACGTTTTGATCTTTGATTGGTTGATTATAATAAAATATTATTTGTTCTATTATAAAATTGTGATTTTTTTTCTTTCTCTATTTTAGCTTTTCAAATACAAGGAAGTATAACTATTTTTATTTGTTTCTTTTTATTTTTCTTTATCCAAATATATAAAATAAAATAAATATAAGAATTTTAGAATTTATTTTCCCTCTTTATGCTATTTTCCTTCTAATAGAACTTCCCAAAATAAGGTTAGGGTAATGCTTAATTTACTTTGGAGAATAATAATATATGAATCTAGATTTATGTATGCGTGTTCTATTCTTGCTAAACTAGAGCTAACTTTTAAGACCCTGCTTAACTCAATTAAGTTTTATGCTATATTTAATTGAAATTTTTTTAAAAAATAATTTTATTTGAGAAAAATATAAAATATAATATAATAAAATTGAAATAAATATTTTAGTGTCATGGAATATATCGATTTAATATGTAGAATCAATTTGAAAATTCTATCTATTTTGTTAAAAATTTAATTTAGCTATAACTAACTTCATACAAATTTAATTATATAAAATTTTAAAATAATTTCTTACATTATTAAAAGCACATAAAACTTGAAATTTATAAATAAATTCAATAAAATATTATATATTTTAATCAAACAATGAATTTCTTTGTTGTTCTTTTCATTATGATTTTAGATTATATCTTCAAAAAATAGACGTAAGACCAAACTCATTTCTCAAAATTATTAAATATAAACTTAATAATGACCTTAAGAAACTATAATTAAACGAATTATAATGATTGTGGATAGAGATTGATGTGCAATTGGTTAATCAAATTCAAACCGTTGAAGCCTACATTTTTGGTGGCTAATAAGCCATAATCATTTATTACGTTTTATTTATACAAAATAAATAAAGATAAAAAAAAAAAAAAAAGAGAGAGAGAATAAGGAACCCACTTCTTGAAAGTGTTTGTTCTCTCTCTTTTGGCTTACCATTTCTTCAAATATCTTAATTATTTTATTAATATTTTGAGAATTGATTCCAACTAGGTAAAAAACCCATTACTAAATTTTTAAATTTTATTAAAGTCTTGTATCACTGTTTATAATAAAAATAAAAATATAAGAATTCAATTCAATAAATAAAAACTAAAAAGTTAAAAAGAAATCAAAAATTTAATAGGCTGTAATAATTAAAGTATATAACATGAGCAATGAAATCAAGGACCACACAAACCACCATGCTGTATAGTATCATTGATCAGAATATGGAAAAAAAAGTGTGCAATATAATTAAATTGTTAGATCAGTTTGACTATTATGTTCATGCTAATTTTGACCAAGAGAATCCTTTTGTGGGCTTTTCTATTTAGAAAAGAAAAGGGAAAAAGAAAATTGATAGAATCTGATTATGGTGGAACCCATCATTTATCATCAAACAATTTGTAATTTCTTTTCATAATTTAATCCAAAGAAGAGAATATTATTTATCCTCTACAAATCATCACCCTCAGATCATCTCTGCATATAAACTTTGTCAAATGTGCCCAACTCTCCAATCACATCTTCCTCCTTTCTTTTGACATTAAGCTAAATTCTACTTTATGTTTAATAATGCTAATATTAATTCAAGCATCTAGCTGATTAATTATTTATTTGTTTTCATTTCCTTTCTTTTAAATGCAATAGTTAGTTGCTGTGTGTGGTCCACTAAAGAACCCAACTGTGTTGCTGTATTTAAATGAAAGAAAGTAATTAAATAGTGGGCGCAATGAGCATCTAAATTAAATCTAGCTCCAATAATTGACCATTTTTAAGCGACCCACCAATTAATATATACATATATTTTCTTCAGCAAATCCATTAATCAATATTATATCTGAGCTAATTAAGCACCCATCTGGTTACTCTAAGCTAAATTTCAGTTTAGGTAAATTAACCTTTCTCTGTTTTGTAAAACAAGAGCATATGTTTTGGGAAATCATTTTTAAACTTCTGCTATTGCTGCTGAAATATTTTATTTTCAAATCAATGCATTAGATGCTTTTACTGAAGATATCTATTTGTATACTTGGTTGGTGCAAAGGGCATCCTCACATTCAACTCTGGAATCAAATCATGGGGAGTGGAAATTTACTATTTACAGCAATAATTTGTAGGATTTGTGTCTCTTTATATTCATTTTTTTTTAATGAAAAGATTTTCTTTAAATTTATGATATTCATTATGATATTTTGAAAAACAAATTGTATGGAAGAAAAAGGGAAAAACAAAATTCGAAGTTGGAATTTTAAGAGTTAATTAATTAGTATACATCTATAGTATTTGGCAATGGATGTATATATATATATCAAAAGCTTATAACCACATAATGATAATAAATTAAAGAACTACTGAAGGGCATATATGTGTAAACATTTACACAAGGCAATGCAACCAGCACAAGGACTAATAATGAAGACTCCAATTAATGCTATCACTTGAGAAGCAAACAACGCCGAATCGTACTCTTTGTATTTGAAAGCTCAGCTCTTCCATTAATGCCCAATAATGAGCTTTTTTTTTAGATCTTAGTGAGTTATTTGACTCAGTGAGTGAGGTGGTGATGAGAGACAGTATCAATAAATGAACCGTCGATCATGACCGGCTATGGACGGAGGTTATGAAGAAGCATTAGTCATGGCTGAGTTAGTGATGTTGTGGAATCGGTATTGGCTTTGCATCATCATGAATTAGTTCACTGTCATTACCACCATTAACGCAAATATAGAACTTTCTCTTTTTGTTAAATATGATCGTATTTTGAGGAGGTCTTTTCAATTTTCAGTTGAATTTCCTATTTGCTTAATGTGTGGAAATCAATTGTTGGCTGGCTATGGTTGGAGTGAATAAGAGGCATTGATTGAAAAAGAAGAACTCATAATAAGAGTTAGGTCTTCTTCTTCTTCTTCTTCTTTGAAATAGTGAGTTCTGATAAGCAAAAGGGAGAGCATCGTATTATCTGGTTTCTATGTGGAGCCTATGTGTATAACTAACCCTAACGCCATTTAATTGTCAAGTGATATTAAATTTATCAAATTTTAAATTTATATATTAAATTGTAAGAAAGATTAAATCAATATATGATATCAATAAAATTAATTGAAAAATGTATTTAAATAGTAAAAAAATCTAATTATAAATTAAATCCTTAACTTTATAAATTTTAATAATTTTTTCCAATTGTTTTACAATTTTAGAACAAATTCTTATTTTTTTAATTTATTTTTAAAAATACTTTTCAATGAAAATTTGTGAAATTTTAAAGAAAAAAAGATGATGTAGGAAGTCGATTATACTTATTAAAAGAATAACAATTATAAATAAATAAAAATAATATATCATAGACTTAATAATATGGCTATTAAAACTCTCATATATGTGTATTTTTTTACATATTTTATATCTAAATGTAACAATTTTTTTATTGACTCACTAATTTTTATGTTAGTAAGTAGAATTGACTTGCAAACATCATTTTTCTCATTGTAAAATTTCAATAAATTTGTAATTGAAAAATATTTTGAAAATAAATTGAAAGTATAGATATTTATTTTAAAATTTTAAAATAATTAAATAAAATAATTAAAAAGTCTAAAGGTTCAGAATTTAGTTAGTAATTAAGCCTAGTAAAAAAGATGTAAAAGATTGTCTAACTACAAAAGAAAAAAAAAAAGAAAAAACATATTTATATTTATTAATGATTCAAATATTTTAAAAATTTAACCATTTAAAAAAAATTCAAATTATAAGTATAAGATACAATAGTCAAGTTATATATATTTACATATTTATTTAAATAAAAAGTACAGTTGCGATTTTTTGGATTAAGATAAAATAAAATTAACAATTTATTCATACTAAATACTCCAATGATAAGAGCTTGTGTGCTTCTAATTTGATGTGGAGAGTTCTCCTCATTTTCAATCAGAGATTAATATTCTTAATACTCAGGTAATTAAAAAAAAAAAAAAAGCCCAAGAAAAAAAAAACTTAGAAATGGGGAATGTGAGGCTTAAAAGATTTAAAGAAATTGAGAAACCAAGTAATAGAAGTTTCTTTTGCTTCAATGTTGTTACAATTACAAGTTGGTAATGTAAGAAGCAGCCAATATCTGGAGCTAAAACAAAAGGGACCAGAAGCTCACATTGGTCCTCTATTTAGACAACATTATGGTCCTATCCTATGCTTTTTCTTTCCTGTTTTTTTATCTTATTTTCTTTCTTCTAAAGATTAAGACATGTTAACTCTCTCTACTCTACTCTAGTTTCATTGGCTAGCAACCAATAAGTTTACTTTATTTATCTTTTTTTATTTTTTATTTTTTTTTTAGAGAAAAAATACTACAGTAGAACCTCACTAAATAGATGAGACAATGCACTGGGTATGGTGAGAATATGATGGCAACAATGTATGCACATAACCAAAAAGAATGTGAAGAATAAATATATTTGTCCTAGACAAATAAAAAGAAATGTTGTTTTTGTTGTTTCTTGGCAAAATCCATTATTAGGCCCTTGAACTTTTTTATATTATTTTATTAAATCCTTAAAATTCTCTCTTCTTTTTTTTTTATTAAGTCATTGTATTTTTGTTTTTAGTTTTATTTAAGGATTTTTTATACATATTTTATAAGACTTTTCTTTGTTCTATTCAACCCTTTTATTTTTATTTTTACTTTAATTAAAAACTATTAATTCGTCAATATAAATAAAAATAAAAGTATAAAGGCTCCATAAAATAAAATAAAAATTAAAAGACTCAATAAAGTAATGGAGTTGCCTAGAGGGGTCTAATTGTTCCATATTATATAGTTTAAGAGCTTAAATATTTCAACCTAAAATTTAAGAGCTTAATTGAGATTTGACCAAAAAATTAAGGGTGTAACCGTGCCTTTTGCCTTACTTTAGAATTATAGATATAGCAATCTTGTAAGACTATTATAAATGAATACTCATTTAAAGTTTTAATTAGTTTCTTCTTTCATTTCAGAATAAATAGTTTTTTAAGGTAATTGCATAAAATAAGAAATTTTTCAGATTAACTTTAATTAAAATGAAGAAATAATTTAATATGATTAAGATATTATTTTATTAAAATACTTAAAATTGTTCTCTCAGTCTATTATTTTCTTTTACTATATTAATACTTTCTTTCACAAAATAAAAAAAGGAAAATTAACTAATATTTATCAATTTTTTAAAATGATACTTATTTTAAAATATTATTTTTAAATAACACTAATTAAAATATAAATTTCAAATTCGAATCACTATATAGCAATCTTAAATGATTACTATGAATACTTATGAAAACTTTTAATCTTTCCTTCTTTTGTTCCAAAATAAATAATGTTTCAAGATAATTGTATATGAATAAGAAACTTATTAAATTAGCTTTAATTATAGTGAAAAAAAATATAAAATGACTAATATATTCTTTTATTAAAATACTTAAATTTACTTTCTTACTTTATTATTTATTTTTATTTTTTTATTATATTACTATTTTCCATAAAAAAAATAACTACTATTCTATTAATCTTTTAAAAGGACTGTTAATTTAAATAGAAAAATTTATAGTGTTTTAAAATAGAGAAAGTAACATTTAATTTGCCTATAGCATTTTGAGTTTTTACTTTATCTCATTTCAGTTGAATCAATATAAATTTAATAAAAAGAACACTAAAAGAGAGCAAAACTCAATTTTGAACATCTTATTCTTTACGTAAAAGGTAAAGACAAGCCTTATTCTTTATCCCTAAATACAATTAACTACTTAACATTAATCTTATCTCATTTAAGTCCTCAATATTTATAAATCAGTTCAATGAAACTCAAAACTCAATTTTGAACTTGTAATTATTATTGTTTGCAATCAAAATATTGAGAAAAAAAGGCAGCAATTTTAAGGTTTTGATTTCAACGATTCAAGAGACATTTAAGAAAATGTAAGCTAATATTGAACAATCCATGACGAGATAAACTCCATTGAAAGATAGTGCATAGAATTCATATGACACTGATTAAAAATGAATAAAAAAATTTGATATTCGTATTTATAGTACCTTAATTTTTAATTCAATTTAAAATGCACTCGAATTTAAATTTATTTTAATTAATTGAAAAAATTTAAATAAAATAAATATCACCATAGTTAATTCCATTTAAGATAAAATTCAAGAATGGAATCACATAATAGGGATTAATGTAGTGTAAAAATTGGGCTTTAGTAGTGGCAATTAGCTTCCTAAGCCAAAATTTCTCCAAGTAGCCGTGAGATTCTCAAGTTAAACAAGTAAAGCTTTGTCAAAGTTTGATGGGTAAGCATTGGGTAGGAAATTATGGATCTATAGCATGTGCATTAGATCTTTGTCACTGAAATCTTGCTGATTTCTTGTGGCACTACATAGACAATTTTTTCAAGAACTTTGAAAGGAAAAAGAAAATTTGTCAAGGTTTTCATATTATATATATATATAGAAAGCTTGTGGAAATAAATAAATAAAAATAGAAAATGTTAAGTGCTCACTTTAAGCAATGGATTTAGGCTTTTGAAAGGCATAAAGTTACCCTTTAGCTCGAGTGAGGACCCATAGGGACAAGAAGCAACCCTACCCACCAGAACAGTATGCTTAAGAATAAAACCCTTTTTTTTTTTTTTAATCTTCAATTGGTAGAAGTGCCTTCCCCATGGAATTCAATACTATCTTTAATTTTGGGGAATAATTCCTTAAAGTTGATATTATAATTTTTATGATTAAAAATTTAAAAATATTTGATTCTTGATTAACTTTATTATTATTATTAATTAATTAATTAATTATTTTAACACAAAATAAAAGAAAACTTATATGCTTCGAGTTCAATGAGGGGGTCATTTACATAGTTGTGCAGACATTATAAAGCTATTGTTTAAAATAATGGTTTTTGACATATTGAATAATGGGCACATGAAAGAGGGAGAGAAAGTAAAAGAAACACACATATGATTCCTAAAGAGGAACCAATTTACTGTTTGGTTGGGGTTTATGTATGTATTAAGCAAAATCTTCTACCTAACTGGCAATTTGTTTCACATGTTACATGACTCTTCATTTCATATTATTCTTTTTCAACTATAAGTTGTTCCCATATACCAACTTTTGTGCCAATAATGAGTTCAAGATCCCATCCAATTTTAAAAATTCTAAGTCTTTAGTTCTACGCTATTGATTGTAATTATTTATTTAATCGAAGTTGCATTTCTTTTTGATAATTGACATAAAGAGTATAATATTAATGAGAATTATGAAATTATTGACTTATGCACATCACAAATTATATGGTTATGATAAAAGATAATTAGAATTTCATATAAGAAATTTATAATAATAAAATTAAATAAATATTGAATAAAAGAAAGATATACATTCCTATTCAATATTTTCTGCTAATATTTCATACCAATGGAATATATATAACCATAGACAACTTTGAGATCTTTATACTGTCAATTGGGCAAACTTTCGTCATATATGTTAAGTTTTCATTTAAGAAAGTCCTAATTGCCAAAAGGATTCTCAATTTTGCAGTTTTTTTTTTAATAAAAAATTTAGCATGTATTTTTTACAATTTAATTTTTAATATATTAATTTTATTAACATGTCAAAAATTCCGGCATCATAAAGAAAAGAAAGTTGACTCATCCCATTTACTGATACCTTATCGTTTAGTGCAGAAATTAGAGTGGTTTACCCTTGTCGATTTGCAACTCCTAAATTCATTTTCTTTCTTTAGATTATGCTTAACATTGTACTTTTGCAAACCCTAAATTTATATAAAGATATTGCTTAATCTGTTGGATCCTTAATTTAATATGAACAATTACCCATTGTAAATTATCATATAAAATTAAGTCCAATTAAAATTGATCTAATAAAATTTGAATAATTTAAACTTTAATGTAACTATAGAATATGAGGACCTTTAATAATACGGAGACTTAATATTTTTATTATGGGTTAAAATAGATAGCATTAGATTTTTTGTTTTCCTCTATTTATAGCGGTCTTGGTCCCTATTTTATATATTAAATTTTATTTTAAATTAACATCTCATCGCCAATTAGAAAACATAGAAAAATTAAAAAATTTTCTATAAAATATATGTTAATCTAGATAACAAACAACACGACTCTATAATTAACTCTTATAAATTCAAGTATTCTTCCACATATATTATTTTATTAATCTCTTATGATTATTTATAAAATTAATTTTGAATTTATTGGTGATGATTTCCAATATAAGTATCTAACCTATGATATCCTTGTTTATTTGCAACTCCTAAATTCATTTTCTTTATTTAGGATTTCACTATTTCAGTTTCTGTAAAAGCTGCATGCAGTAATAATATGATGAGTCAGAATTATAATATCAAATAAGTCTCCTTTTTTTTTTTTTTGGCGCTAGAGTTTTTGATATATCAGCAAATTTAGTTATAAATTTAAACAGAGATTAAAATTGAGATTAATCTTAAAACTTAGTAAAAATTGGAAAATTTGAAAAGAACTAAAAAATTTAGGACTTTCTTTTTTGATATTTAAGCCTTTTTTTTTACAAAGATATTTAAGCCTTTAAGAAAAAAAAAAAATCTTAACTGACAGAATATGTTTCAAAATAATTTTCTTCTCAAAATAATAATTTGAATATAATCTTGTCCATAGAACTATATATTAGTTGATATTCATTGTTTTAGAAAATGATAATAATTTAAAAATTAATTAATAGAAAAGAATTTTTTAATCTAATAGAAATATCAGTATTTTAGGATGTTTCCCAAACTTGTTTTAACAGTTTTCTACTGACTAATAACAAAATCTACTTGAAAAGGGTATGTATGTTCTCTCTATGCCATACATAAGTTTCTGTCATGATCATGGTTTTGTATTTGTATGTGGCAGTCTCACTAAAATTTGAAGCTTTTTGACTTCTCTATGTTAATACAATCCTGATCCTGTTTAGCATTGTAATTACAATTTTTCTGTAAGAATGTACACTAAAGAATTCATTAGAGTGGGCTATGTTTGGTAAATTAGTTCAAAATAGAAGGTTGTGAGTAAAGAAAATGGAAAACCCTTTAGAAGGTTGTAGTTGGTGAAAAATCATAATGTCATGCTACAAATGGTTAATAAAGGAAACACCCCATCTTCGGATCCCTGTAATTTTTGAATTTTCTAGTTAGTTTCTAACGATGGATTATACTTTAATAAATTCTTATACTTTTAGTTTTGTCATCTTTAACTTTTGTTTGGTCATAAGCGGTGCACAATTAAGAAGGAAGATTAATTATCATAAAAATCAAGGAGGCAAAAGCCTTGCATCATCTGCAATAAGAAATTCCACATCCGTTGAAACTTCTTCAATCCATATGCATTCAGAGTTTACAGTAGAAATATGGTGTGCCATTTGATGGGCCACCCTGTTTGCATTCCTGTTTACAAATTGAAAGGATTGAACCCCAATATTATCAGCCAACAGTTGAATATCCTGCAGTATCAATTCTTCATGAATGTTCGGGCAACACTTTCCATTTGATCCATCAACTAAGACCTTACTGTCACTCTCAGCTTCAATGTCCTGAATTCTACTTGCCCCTACTATTGTCAAAGCCCACCTCATTGCCAATGTTTCAGCCATCGTACTACAAGCTTTTGCCACCATGCGCTTTCCTCCAGCCATTGAAAAACCTCACCATCCCCATCCCGAACTACAAAACCTAATCCAAAAGTTCCATCATCAAAAACCGCAGCATCAGTGTTCATTTTTCCCATCCCATTCCGTGGTAATTGCCATGTTTGAATGGGATCATGCCTCACCGAAGAATTAGAACAAGGAACCTGGTTGGACTGAAATTCTTGCAATAAATTCTGTGCCCTTGCAATAATCTCCACTACTGAACTTGCTTTAGCATCAAAACAGAATTTATTTCGTGCAGACCATAAAGCCCATGTAATCATGCAGAAAAGTTTAACATATTCATAAGGAAAATGTACCGTTATGTGCCATAAGAGATCCTTAAAAGAGCCAGCGGACATGATGGAAATATCTAGTCGAAGTGGACTCAAATACCACAGAGTCAGCAATAGGACAGATGAGACATAAATGGTTCCAAGTTTCCTCAGCATTACCACACATCAAACAAATAGCATCCATTTGACAACCCCGACGTACCATATTCATTTTTGTGGGTAAAGCATCTGATGTAGCTCTCCGAATGAAGTGCCTTACCTTTGGTGGTACTTGCAATCGTCAAATTCAATTCCACATTGGATCAGCACGACTTGTTGATGGTCTTGTTGAATCAATAACCATTAAAGTGTCATGAGCCAATGATATGCTGAACGTACTGTAAGTTTTCCCGATTTGGGTGTATCTCCAAAACTGTATATCCCTTGGAAGCCGATTACTTAAGAGGCATGGACAGAATGGCATCTATTTCCTCCTGTCGAAAGCTTTATCTTACCAAAGACTCGTTCCACTTAATTTGATTATCATCTATTAACATATTGACCGTGGCATCAATAGGCAATGAATTCTCCCTATAATTCAGCTTCGTTACATTGTCCCCACCCATCCTTCTATCATGCCAAACCTTGATATCCCTTCCATTACCCACCCTCCACGCTGTTCCCTCCATTAACAAAGGCCCTGATGCTAACAAGCTATGCCCCAGGTAGCTAGGTTGATATCCAATATTTGCTGACCCGAAATTGCAACGGGGGTAATACTTCGCCTTCAAGATTTGGGCAACCAAGGAAGACGTATCAGTAGTAACACGCCACGCTTGCTTGGCAATCATTGCTAGGTTAAACGAGTATATATCACGAAAACCAAGGCCTCCCGAGGCTTCTGATGTAGTCATACATTCCCAATTTATCCAATGAATTTTCCTCTCTCCTTCCTTATAACCCCACCAAAATCGTGATAATTGCCCTCTCAATTTCCTTGCACACTCCAGTTGGAAATAAGAAGCAACTCATTATGTAAGTGGGAATAGCTTGAACAACTGTTTTTAGTAAAATCTCCTTCCCTGCCTTAGATAAAGCCTTCTCTTTCCACCCTATTAAATTGTGTAGAATCCTATCTTGAACCAATTTGAATACTTCCTTTTTAGACTTACCAATTATGGTTGGTAAGCCTAAATATTTACCATGCTTGTCCACTTGTTTTACGCCCAACTTTTCAATGACGTCCTGCTTCCGATCTTCTGAGACATTACTACTGGTTGTCGTCTCTGATTTATCCAAATTGATCTTCTGACCCGGTGCCTCTTCATAGATATGGAGAATCCATGCTATCTTCTCCGCTTCCTGAACATTCGCCCTCGTAAAAATAATACTATCATCTGCAAAGAATAAATGGGAGACAGATGGAGCATTCCTAGCAACCTTATAACCATGTATTTCGCCATTACGCTCAGCTTCTGTAATCAACGATGATAACCCCTCTGCACAAAGTAGAAAAAGATAAGACGAAATAGGATCTCCTTGACGGAGTCCCCTTTGAGGAGAGAAAGATTCCATAGACTCACCATTTATAAGAAGGGAATAAGAAACAGTTGTCACACAACGCATCACAAGATCAATCCAACTAGAAACAAAATCCATTTTTACCATTGCTTCTTTCACAAAATTCCACTCCACTCTGTCATAAGCCTTACTCATGTCTAATTTTTAAGGCCATCACCCCTTTTTTACCCACCCGTTTCTTCTTCATTGAGTGAAAAATTTCAAAAGCAATCATTGCATTATCTGTAATTAATCTACCCGGAATAAAAGCACTTCGAGATTTAGGTATAATATTAGGTAGAATTAATTTCAATCTATTTGCCATTGCTTTAATGATAATACGACAGATGACATTACAAAGGGTAATGGGTCTATATTCCTTAGTGAATTGGAGTGCCTTGATCTTAGGAATTAGGACAATGAAAGTATGATTGAGAAAAGAAGGGTCATTACCAGTATTCAAAATACTCAAAGCCACATTCACAACATCATTATGAACAATATGCCAAAATTTTTGATAAAATGAAGGAGACATACGATCAGGTCCAGGAGCTTTTGTTGGATGCATCTGTCTCAAGGCTCTGTATGTCTCATCTGGTGTGTAAGGTTGAGTCAATTGCTCAATCATTTCTGTTGTGACCCTAGACTCTATTAAATTTATAACTTTGTGCATATTTCTAGGAGTTTCCGACTTGAAAATATTCTTGAAATAATCAGTCATCACCCGAGCTATTTCCTTCTCATCCCTCCACCAGTTACCATAATCATCTCGGATCCCCTCCACTGTATTTCGTTTATGGCGCTGGGTTGCTTGTCGATGGAAAAATGTAGTATTCCTATCACCCTCCTGCAACCACTGAATTCTCGATCTTTGAAGCCACAGTGATTCTTCTAGCATTAGTAACTGATTTAACTCTCCCTCAAGCCTCCTACATTCAGACATATTTAACTCAAATTGTGATCCGCCTTGAGCAATCTCCAACTTCCTTCTAACGTCACCTAAATTCCTTCTCACATTGCCAAAGACCTCCTTATCCCATCGCATCAACTTACGTCCGCATGTTTTTACTCTTTCATCAAAAGTACCACCCATCCAGCCCTCTCTAATAATCTCTTGACAAGCCTCATGGTGAAGCCACATCCTTTCAAACCTAAACAATCTTTTCCTTCTCTTCCTGTTATATGTACCATTGGTGCACCAGTTAGCAACCAAAGACATCGATAACGGGGAATGATCCGATCTGATGCGAACTAAATGATGCACTCGAAAACAAGGAAAGAGTACACACCAACTATCATTTGCCAGAACCCTGTCCAACCTCTCCATTATATTGCCACTTCCATGCTGTCCATTTGTCCATGTAAAGCTATTCCCCTCATATCCTAAATTCATCAACCCATACTCCTCAACTGCTTCCCGGAACCTACGTATAGCCCCATTTGCCCTTAAACTACCACCCATTTTTTCCAAAGACCACATGATCCCATTAAAATCTCCCACACACATTCAAGCACTCGGGGTATTCGGCCTTATGGTTCGCATCAATTCCCACGTCTTATGACATTTATCTGCTTCTAGCCATCCATAAATTCCTGAAAATACCCAAGCTTGAGAAGAGTTATGTGAATTGACATTAAAAGAGATATGATGCATGGAATAAGAAAGCAAAGAAAGATCCAAATCATTATTCCAAGATACTGCAAGACCACCACTACGTGAACTACCCACCCCATTGCAATCAACACTAAAACAACAATGAAAACCAAAACGACTACTATTTAACTTCTCAACTTTGTTTCCATTAGAAAGACAATAGAAGGACTCTCATCATGAAGGAACTTTTAAGGGCACGAATTGTCGCTTGGTTCCCAAGCTCGCGACGACTCCAGCTAAAGATTTTCATTGCGATCGGCGGGACTGGATATCAATCGCCCGCCGTTGAAAAAGATGATTGGAATACTACTGCCAATTCTGCTTCTCTAGCCTTTTTAAACTTGCCTTCCTTACTCAGCTCCTTTTCCTCCGCACTCTTCCTTTTTGAACCACAGGCTATCATAGCAGGAGCCACATCTGAGTGCTTTGATAATGTGTCACGATGAATTATAGTAACTGTACGGGCTTTTTTCTTGTTTTCAATGTTCTTTTGGCTCAAATCATGATTCGGTCGAGACAAATCTATAGTGGACCTAACTGGATTTGGCTCCTGTGAAGGTATACCAAAATTCGTGTTTTTGAGAACATGGATTGGCTGATGTTTTGGATATGTTGGCTCGGTGAGGCTTATATCATTATTTGCAAGGTGTTGATCGCGTTGAATGTTTACATGGAGTTGCACGGAATTTGATTGGCCATTGTTGAGTGGTTTTTGGCTTTGCATGCTACTGTTTGGCTCCACCACCGTGACACCACCTATTTTTGTTACCAACTCCCCTACAGTAGGACTCTCCACCTGTACCACCGCATCTTCCTTCCCCTCGACGATTGTTTCATTCTTTTCACTCGCAATTTCCACCACTTTCGGATTATTATAAAGACATTTTCGAGTTTTATAGCTCTTTGATTCATCTTGGATTATAACTTTAGTACGCTTGAACGGAGAGGCACGCATCCAGTCTCCAAACGGCAATAATTTCTCATCCATTGCATCATAGCCATCATCCTCCGTCCGACTGTCACAGTCCCTCATTACATGTCCCAAACATCCACAAACATAACAAAAAGATGGTAATCTCTCATACCTGAAAAAGACCCACATGTCCTTATTTGATCCCATTGCTATTTTTGTCCTCTTCCGCAAAGGTTTTCGAAGATCAATTCTGATTCGCAACCGCACACTCCTCTCCAATCCTTCCATTGATGTATCATCAATGTCCAAAACAGTCCCGATCCTTGCACCGATTGCCTTGATTGCCTCCTTAGATCTGGCCTTCATTGGTAAATCATAAATTCAAACCCAGAAAGGGGCCTCATCAAAACACATTTGAGATGGCTGAAGACCACTATCCATTTACTTTAGAACTAAAAGATTCTTCTCGAAATGCCACGGCTCCATTTCCAATATTTTCTCATGCATGTGTTCACCTTCAAACTTTCCATCAAAGCAATCGCAAAAACATATCCAACTGGACTTTAACTCCTTCAAGCCGGTTGAATAACCATTATTTTTATACTTATTAAAAGTTCAGACTGATATTAAAACAAAAATAAAAATTAAACTCGAAATGTTATGAGCTTTTAGATTTATTATAAATAATAAAATAAAATAAAAATATTTTTAAAATTAATTTTTAATAATAAAATTATAAATTAAATAATATTTAATAAATTAAAATAAATATTTTATATTTAATTAGAAAATATCTTCTATACACTTAGATTCACATGTAACTTTCTTAAAGTGGTTATATTCTAATACAAAAAAACATTAACCGTAGAATATAAGTTTGTTAAAGTGGTTATTTTCTAGGGGACTTCTATACAATTACGGGAATGCACACCCAAGTTTTTATTTTTACACCCTTTGTTTCACGATTTTTTTGAAATTTTTTTATAATTATTTTAAAATATTTTATTTATACAGTTTTGTTTTAAGAACTGGATTATAGCGTTCTTTTGATATCTTATTAGTATCGATTTTAGTATATTTTTGTTACCGTTAAATATATCTTTTAATTTTTTTTAGTTATATCTTTATATATTTTAAACAGTATTTGGTATATTTTTATATATTAAATTATATTTTTTAAAATATAAATTTTTATTTTATTAAAACATATTAGTTTATTATAAAAAATTATATAATATTATTTAATTCATGAATATCAAACTTAAATATATAAAATAAAAATGATAAATTTATCTTATTTAGCTAATTTCACAGTAATACAAGTTAAAATCATATTCTATCAATGTTTTATAGATATATTTTTAATATTTTTTCAGATAAAATTCTAAAAGGTAAATTTATATTAATACAAGTTAAAATAAATAAATGTTTAATATATTTTAAATATATGTTAGTTTTTCTTGAAAAATTCAAAAATATAAATATATTTAAAATAAATATTAAATTTTAGTATTAATGAGAATTATGAAATTATTGACTTATGCACATCACAAAATAAATATTAAAAATTATATCATTTTAGTATTTTTTACATATATATCCTGTATTTTTTTTGATGAAATTATAAACATATAAAATAAATATAAAATAAAAACTGAATTTATAATAGTACAAATTTTCTTTTAAAAATATCCTGTGGATATTTTATAGGTATATTTTCTAACATTTTTTTCTGATGAGATTTAAAAAAAAATATTATAAATAAAATTTAAAAAAGAACTATTAAATTTTCTTTTTGACAGTAAGAAAAAAGAATTTTTAAAAAGTCGTACACTACGAAAATTCTTTTATTTTCTAATACCTGGTAAAACGCATAATGAAGAACACGGCACGGCAGTCAGCCGAAAGAACACAATAAACAAATAAAATGCAACAATCTCAAAACACAAATCATATAGAAAGCAAGAGCGTAAGAAATAAAAACAGAATATCTATAGACAATAATTAAAAAGGAAAACATATTACAGAGTCTCATTCTATTAAGAGCTTCAAAAATTAAAGGAATAAGTATTAACAAATGCCAAATATATGGCAGGATTTGCACTAATTACATTTGGGAGAAGCCAGGGGGGCTGCTGCTAGAGATATCTACATTTTCAAAAAATCTATTATAGACCCTAACGAACAAAATCCAAAATGATTACTATTATCAATCAGTCCTTTCTTTTGAATTCCGAAAGGGAATATTCTTCTCATCGTCGTCAAATGATCCACTTGGCCCATCTTGTGAAGCGTCCAGGTGCAGACCATCCAAACTGTTGCCGCCGCAGAGTACCTTAGCGTTGATATCTCCAATAGAGCTCTGAGACAAAGAAACCAAGCCAATTGTGGCCATACTGTTCACAATAGCATTCACATCGCTGGATCCAGAGTACAGCCCCCGGCTTCCAACAGCATGCATTCCCTGTTTGTCCTGAGTATTGGTCAATACAGCAGGCAATACATTCAGTAACTGTGGGTTACCCTGGGTTGAACTACTAATCAGCAGTCGGAGAGTCTCTCTTGCACCTTTTTCCAACATAGTGTCGGTCTCGGTAATCAATGGGTTCACAAATTTAGGGTGCAATGGCGGAATAGTGCCTGAAATAGCAGGCCCAGCACTCACCAGGTAACCTTGACCTGAAGAGCAAACATCAATTACTGGAATATGAACAATTGGATCACACATCAAAGGGGTGAAGGTTGGGACTTGCTGAGCAGTAGGAATTGGTAATCGAACCAATGGGTCCGGCAGAAAGGCTGGAAAATCCAATTTGGGAATATCAGCTAGATTGAGAGGTGGAGTAGGAGTTAACAGGCTAGAGGGCATAGTTGCTGATAATAATGAAGAAAGTGGTGGAAGCAAAGGGGATTCCATTGAAGAATTACCGAGATGTGAAGAGTTTGACGAAAACTGCATGGTTGAAACACCTTGTGGGCACCAACAATAGTAAGGAGAGACGAGAGGTGGGCTTGAAGAAGTTTCATGGGATGCTGAACTTAGAATTGGTGGAATAGCCAATTTCCCCAGTGATTCAAGAAAACTAGATGGTGCCACAGGGTAACTCTTAATCTCAGGCAGCTTTATGTTTTCAGTTTGATTAGAGCTTGATGCATCATTCTCACATGGCAATGCTGTCATCAGGTTGTCAACTGCTGAGAGATGCCCATCACCGCGACGCTTTAACTTTTCCCTCGCAGCATTTCTTAAAGAAGACAAGCTTCTAGGCGGGCCCTCTTTAAAGGAACTTGATCTCGGACTGAGGCTTCCCTGATATGATGAATTTGCTTTTACTCCCTGGCTGCTAATATATCGTGACCGCAAAGACTTGGATGAAATGGAAGATGTATTAGAGAGGTCAAGAGTAGTGTCAGAAGAAGAGGCATGGAAGAATACAGCACTTTCTCGGGTGCCGCTTCCCAGAAGATAGGCTCGGAGGTGAGTTGCAAAGCAATCAAGACGTGACTTGCTAATGCCAGTTAAATCAGCTATAGATGGTCTCCTCTTGAGTACATCCTTCATCTATCATTACACCAAAATAAATAAATAGAACTTTTGTTAGTAGCCATAAGAAATGAATGCTCCCCCAAAGAATTTTTTTCCCACACAAATAATAAAAGCGCAGTACAGAAATCTTTAATGGAGTTCTAAGTTCCAATATATATTCATGATTCCTCAAGTTGCTCAATCTATTCATGTATATTTATTTGCAAATTTGAGATGGTTGACCACTTCCCTCAGAACAAAGAATAATATGTAATTTTTTTATTCCTGTAGCACAATTTTCGCAGCTAAATGATAAAAAGTTATAAAGCTAAAAAGTTTCTCATCAACCAATGTTTTCTACATGCATCCCAATCTTCAAGATAATGTCTTGTTTATACCTTGGCAAGCAATTCAATTCCCAAAAGTTTGGATTTCTCTGAGCACCAAAAGTAAAAGTTTCTGCCATCTGCTACATTTATACAGAAAGATCGGCCAGAGCTGTCCCCTGAGATCTCATCAACTTTAACTGTAGGACCCTGTGCTTTGCTGCTTAGGGTAAATAGTCTCTCTGTACTACCATCATCTCCAATGAATAACAGGCGCAGATCAGATGTTGGTAACAACGTAAGATTTAAATTCCCCCTGAAACAATATGGATGAAATGAAATTACTTAGAAGCATCCATTAGCATAAATACGAACTAAAAAACCAGCAAGCAACATATCTATAAGAAGAAGTCACAAATAACACTGGAGTTCTTAAATGTACATCCTAGTTTCTAAACTTAAACTTAGACAAAGTAAAGGAGAAAACTACTATTACAACTTATCCAAAATCAGGGAAAGCTACAATTGCAAAATACAAATAGCAGAAAGGCAAACTTTATTGAAAGAAAAATTCTATGAGGCAAACTCCAGACATTCTCACTATAGAATTATTTGAAGGCCTGACATCATTAATTTGGCACTTTGCCAACTAAAGAAATTTTCTAGCCTGGCAATTCTGTCTCTGAACTACAATTTTCAACATCAGATAGAAAGACTACAATAGGCTTGCTTTAATTGCTAACCGATGAGGCACACAGAACTTGATTCCACAATTTTCCAGTGGAATTCTTCCAATAGACATCTAAGACACCAGATATCAGTGTTACAGCATGTACAGAACAAATTTCTGGATTACTATGACTAAATCATGTCCACTGACCATAGTTATAGCATCAGTCTTAGATGAAAATATAGTTCTAAGGCTTTTCCTATAAGCTTATTTTCACAAGGCAACAAGGTTAGAGCAAACAAGTAAAAACATAAATATAACATAGCAAGATATAAGCAACTGGTCAATGAAGTCAAAATAGTACAACAGCCAGCAAATTGTTAAAGCATTTAGATTCTGTAGGAAGTCAACATTGCATATACATTGGAGAAAGACCCTTTACACTCAATTTCTACTTCAGCTAAAGAATTAGTCCTACGAATCCAAAAAGCAGAAGGAATTTACATAATCATATAATGTAGGAGATGAAACTACCTTTACTTCCTCAAAATTCAGAGATCATAATAGAATACGCCCACTTTTACCTACAAGCCAAAAGATATTTTTACTTGGAAGCATGAACATTATCACCATTAATAATCTAAAACATAGAGTCCTGCAATCTCTACTATTCACCAACAATGACACAACATATACACCTTCCTGCCATATGATTGCAAGTGAACTTGATACTAATGGAAAAGCTCTAATCATATGTCAATTCAGTACGAACCTTGTCTAAACAAAACACAAAAAGAATAATGTGACAAAATGAGAGGTAAGGAAACCCTTTGCATCCCTAACCATCATGGTAAGGAAATACCAGTTGACCAACAATCATACTTTCCCCTGTCATCATAATGCAACTCCCTAGCTATAAAGAAGACATCTCCACAAGAAGCAGTAAGTAAAATCTAAATTTAATCCACCATAATCATTTCAAGTTAATTAACCCCGAGGCATTTTTCATGTAACCAAAATGCAAGAAGATTTAATTTAATGAAATGAGTATTTAAAAGCTAGAAAATGTTCAACTCAGACAATAAGTGGGAGAGTCAAAGCATTAATTAGAGAGGTGAAAAAACATAAGATGAAACTAGCAACAGTAGAACCCACAAGCAGTAACACGGAATCAAATTCATATGATAGCTACAACATATATATGCAAACTTACTGGTACAATAACATGGGTGATATACTGCAAAAACATCAGAAAATTACTAACACCATACATAATCTAAATCAGGTGCCTGCATCGAATATTGAAAATTTAAACAAACATAAAAGGGATCAAATGCCTCTCATCATTCAAAGTAACAGGTATACAAATGCAACATGCATGACGCCCTAGAGACCAAATCTCAAATATATGTGATTCAGATTTTAAATAAAAAAATATTTACTACATTAAAAATAAGTGATATCAGATCTTTCAAAGTTTATATACCAAAGACCAACAAAGTAACCTAAATTTTAACATCAATTATACTATACAAATTAATGGTGTTAAAAAGTCAATTTAGGATTACATATATATTTCACAATCAATCAAACAACCAAAATTAAATTCAACTTACCTTGTTGCAGTAGGACATAACAAAGTCCCTTGCTTGTTAATCTTTCCAACACGAATCGAGACAAGGGGTATACAAAAACACCTCGCTAACATTCCAACTTCTGATGGCTCAAAATGCTGAATCATCAAAGACAAACAAAAAATAAATAAAAATCACCATCTTAATAAAAATAATAAAAAAAAGGTGATTAAATTAAAGATATGATATACCTGACTCAGATGTGCTAAAAGGCGATCTTCAGCGAATCCACTAGAAGCATTCATCTTCAACAAAGGTTTTAACCTCTCATCAGCTCTACAAGCTCCCATAACTTGCATATCCAATGCTTGTAGCCAAAGCAAAACCCTATCTTCACGATCGCTTCTTTGAAGCAACAAATCTCCGTCTCCATCTTCAATAAGAATGTCCGTTAATCTCTCCGTTAACCCTACGTTACCAGATCTCACGGTAGATGTCTCAACGCCGCTTGAAAACGACGAAGAATCTTCAACATCGTCGCCGTTTCTCCGATCGTCACCGCTTCTAGAGTTAGCCATAGTATAATGGAGATTTTACAAAATCGAAACCCTAATATTCGAAATTACTAATCAAAATCTTCGAATCTCAAATGAATAGTCGATTGTAATATTTAGAGAGAGAAAGCCAATTTTGCGAACTTCTTTTTTTTTTAGAGAGAGATTAAATATCTTTTACAAAGAAAATCGCTTTGCTGGCTCGTTGTGGACTTGTGGTGTTAAAACAAATATTAAATGTACAATTTATATATATATATATATAAATATTAGAAGGATAAGAAATGCAAGGTTTGTTTAGTTTTTATAGGAATGGCTGGTGGACGGGAAAGAGGTTTGTTAAATCTAATTTTGTATTGGTGTTTGAGGTCCGGGGCGGTCATTGCATAGGAGCCATGTCAGCTTTTCTCTCAGTGGGTCATATTCATATCTATTATGTGGGGTCTATGAGAGTAGAAGTTGGAAGTATGACACGTCAGTAAGCAGGTCGATTTTTCTTTAAGGTTGAGTGCTAACATGCGCTATGGGAAGGAAGGCTAAGGAATAAGGGGAAGTGACAAAATAGGTTTTCTTTTCCTTAAGGCTCCGTTTGCCTCGCGGAAAAGTATGAAAATATTTGGCCTGCCAGCCGATTATAAATTTATTAAATAACAGAATCTTCTGTAAAATTAATTAAATATACACGATTACTGGTAATCTCACCTTCAGCTACTTCCGGTGGCTAGCGGCTGACACTGGCCATCGGTAATCAATAAGAAAAAAAAATTAATTTTAATATTATGAGTTTAAATATTTTAATATGTTTATAGATCAGAAAGTACTTTTCTGGTATCAAATTGAAAGTTTTATATTAAAATATAATTAATGTTTAATTATTAACTTAATAAATAATTATTAAGAATTTCTCTTTGTTAATTGATATTGGTAATTCAAATAATTGATGTTTACCTTTATTATTCTGAAATTAGAGTTTTAATTAAAAAATAATAATAAAAACTAATGATATTAGCAAAAACAATCTAAATTCATGTATAAGTTAAAAGTTAAGAATCTAAGTTAAAATATCAAAGTGATTATTAAGTTAAGACATCAAAATGATTTTGGTATAATCTTTCGTTGGTATATCAACGAACAGAAATAAAATATTCATCTAAACAAATAATATATTTTTTTTTTCAAGCAAGTTAATAATCGCAAAACAAACAGAGCGTAGGTTCAAAAAATGAGGGGAGTAGTGGAGATTTTGTCGTGAAGCAAACATAAGGATGAGCTGAAAGAGAGAGGTATAGGTATAGGTATAGGTATAGGGAAATATTAAGAAGTGCATTATTATCTTTTTTAATGTGTGTTTGTGTGGGTCTGTTGAGGAAATTGAATGTGAGTGAATAATTGAAGGTGGAAAGCAAAGGCATATTCCAAAATGCTATATTTGTAACCCCAATCCCAACGTAGTAAGGACAAAGCTTTCCAATTTTCACCATTTTATTATTTTAATACTCTTAAGACTTTTAATATATATATTACATAAAATTATTCTAAAACTAAAATTGAAATATAATTTAAATTAAATTAAAAATATTTAGATATTAAAAAAATAAAATTTAATATATTTACAAAAACATAAATATAGATTTAGCTCAAAAGTAAACATCAACTTCAACCATGAGAACTCTTTTGAAGAGGATTTCATTTTATAACAATAATCTAACATGGTTGAGGAACTCAATTAGGTTTCCTTAATGAGTTGGCAATTAAATTAGCGGTCACATTTTCTCTTTTGTTAATTATATAGTAAAAGCATTTTATATACTGATAATGAAATGATTGAATTTGAAATATCGAATTTTCTTTAATAAAATCCATAACAAAAAATCGAGTGAATTTAAGCATACTATAAAAAAGATTATATTTAATACCTGTGCTGGGCACATGCCATTGCACTCGTACAAATAATATTCCATTGACATATTCAATTATTTCTCAAAATCTACCACCTTGTTACAAGTGTCTTCCTGAAAGGTATAAATATCAGGATTCAGACTAATAAGCCTCAGTTCTCTTCCCATATAAGTAGGTTAAAATGAAACCAATATGAGCAGTGTCTGAGACATCTGAAAAGGCAAGCATATTCAATGCACAACATACATTGAAACAAAGTACAAGTTCCATTGGAGCATCAGCATGGTCCGATAGCAGATCGCATCAGATGCACTGAGACGTCAAATGGAGATGTTAATGGCCAGAGCATGGGAAAAAACACCTAGTAAAAGATGTGCACACAGACCAAGATGTGAATTCTTAGCCATATGAAACTTAAGGCAAACTTCAATTGTGCCAACGCTTAAGAACTAATAACAAGAAAGCAATCATCAAGACCCCATTTGCAATTGCTAACTATCATGAAATTCCACGGTTGTCTAAATAATAATGGAACTTGATTCATTTAAGTTTAGCTCAAGAATTTTCAAGGCAAGAACCAAAAATTCAATGAACATCCATAATTGAACACAATAGTGTAGGGGCTCTATCTGTCTAAATCATTGACCTATCTGTCAGACCAGTATATCACTTGCTCTTCTTTGGCTCTGCAGCATAATCATTTATTAGTGCTTCAACATCTTTCCAGAACAAACCTTCTACTAGAACTCCATCCTTGGTGAACCTGCAAGAGTTTGAAAGGTCAGTAATGCAGTTAAGCACAGAAGCATACTTCATGGAATTCAAAGGATGGAAATTCATTAAGCACATACCATTGAGTGACACTCTTTGTAAACTGCACTGGTTTCCCTGCTGAAATTGATTTGGGATCTGCACTAGCTATGCTGAGCGTGTACTCATCAGAAAATCTGGGCAATTTTGAAGAAACCACTAAACCAGTGCTGGTGTAAGAACCCTGAAAAATTAAGAATTAACAATAACTTGACTAAATCTTTTTTTGTTTCAGGATCAATTATGAAAGTAAAACAGCATATAATTGTCATCTTTGCTAAACATTAGACCATAAACAACAACAAAGCCAGATTAATGAATCATGAAATAGAAGAAATTCTTACTACGACAAATAAATAAAGGATATCAATGAACGAGGGGTGCAAAGATAAATCTAAAGTGTCATCTTTTTGTAATATGCAGTAGTTAAGCACGAATAACACAAAATCTTCAACATACTTTAGATCTGTTTGACATACACAAACGTGTGCCCGCAGTCGCACACCATATATGCTTCATCCATTAACACATTACATAGAGAACACACCAGCATTTCCTTCTCAAACAAAGGCCACATCCATAAAAATGGCAGCAAGGCTTTGAACTAAACGGTTCACTTTAGAAGACCATAATATCTAGAGAACAGACTGCAGAAAAATTCGACATCAGAGTAACTCTCTATTTCAGAGATACAGTAGCAAGTTAATGAGGAACTCAACTAAGGGAAAAAGTCCTACAACTCCAATATCACTGAACAAAATGCCAAGGATCCTGTAGTTTGTAGGTCGGTTCTGAAAGTACTAACAGGGGAAGGCGGTTTAAAAAAACTAAAGGAAAGACGAGCAAAAGTGATATCATAATGCACACAACTACAAATAAGAAAGGGTGGGGCCCTCATAATAGCCACTTAAGGGGGAAAATACTGTGACAAACATATAAACAGATTGTATATCAATGTCAATCTGAATTCAATTGAGACAATAAGATGCTAATTTCACCATGAGCCAAGACAGTATGAAATAAAATCCGGAATACAAATATGCATCCATGCATATGGTGATGCATATGGTGATACTACTGAAGAAGTAAAAAGAAAAAAAGGGACCAAGAAAAGGCAAAACATCCAATTTGAAGAAGGAAAAGATCATAGTCTTCCAAGTGTTAGCAATTAGCACAAAGAAACCGAACCCCTTCTTACAGGCTCAAACAAGGACTTTACTATTCTGCAATAGTAGCTGTCATTGGCATCAATAACAAGTAGAGGACAAGAAATTTAAGAAAATGACATTTGTGCTTCATTGAGGGCGTTTATGAAATATTTTCTTTCACTAATTTTAGTGCAAACAGAAAGATCTCAAATAGGTGACTGCATTTAAATCCCTTGATCATGCTCACCCTGAACAGTAATTCTTCCAAAATATGAAATATTTTCTTCCACTAATTTTAGTGCAAACAGAAAGATTTCAAATAGGCGACTGCATTTAAATTCCCTAGATCACGCCCACTCTGAACAGTAATTCTTCCAAAATATGAAATATTTTCTTTCACTAATTTTAGTGCAAACAGAAAGATTTCAAATAGGCGACTGCATTTAAATTCCCTAGATCATGCTCACTCTGATCAGTAATTCTTCCAAAAACACAAATGGGCAATGTTAAATGTTGGTCGAACCCAAATTTCCAGTCATAGCCACAGTCCAAGAAATGCATGATTTGGTTAAACTAACAGAGATCTAGCTTTTTTAGCCTCAATTTAATTAAAAACAGAAATACTCTAATGCCCAGCATCTAAAGTTTGCTCTAACCAAACATTGAGAAATGCTGAGACTTTTGAGAAAAGAAAGCATCAACCACCACCATGATAGAGATCCTTCATGGTGATAGTGAAATAATATGCATAGATAACAAAATTGAAAGCATAGATTACTATATCAGAAACAGTTATCATAGGTTAAACATCACTTCAATGAGCAAGACAGAGATTAGAAATGATAATAATCCAGAATAAACAAATAAATGAGCATTTAAGTTGCAACCATAGAAAAATATCTCATTTTCATAAATGAAGAACTCACCTTAGGAGGATATGTGAATAAGATCGCATTCTTCTCTTTAGTGTATATAATCAGCTGCAACAATCCATTGAAGACTATATACTTGCCAGAGTCAAAGATTGAACAGATTCAAACAACATCTTAAAATATACCAATCATAAATTCATCAATACCTAAATTACACTCAATATCTTTGAAGTTTGATTCATTTGAGCTCAACTGATTTTAAGAATTTTATTTCTAAGCTACTAACCAAACCCAGATATGCATCAAGGCACAAACTAGTATTATTTATTTACAAAGTTACATTTTTTTTTTCAATTAATAAACACATAAGCAACAAAAATCAACCAATCAGTAAAATTAGAAAAAATGCATAATATAAAGATAAATTTTAAAAAGTTGGAAAGGATATAATACGATGCAGCCAATCAAAAAGTCCCTATTTTCAGGAAACTTCTTTTTGTAGAATTGGGCAACCAGAGCAATAATTATAATAATAGTTCCCATTAACAATCTTACATTGCTCATCCTCACATCTTCAACATATCCGCGACTTGTAACAATCTAAAATTAACAAAAGAACATTAAGTGATTCAAATTGATCCCAAAAAAAAAAAAAAAAAAAAGAAAGAACAATAAATTAGGGTTTATTTTGTGCTGTGTTACCTCGGAGACTGACTCGTCGAGAATGTGTTTGATAGAGTGGTGATCCAAGAGATTTGCTTTCTTTGGATTCTTGTTGGCCATTTCTGCTTTCTTTTCTTGCATTTAACTGTTAGATTATAGAGTTTGTGTAATTTTCGAGTGAAGATGTTAGAAAGGAGTGAAGACGAATTTAGGTGTTTGTCAGTCAGTGAGAATGAACGGTGTCGTATCGACGTGTTTTGTCTTTTCTATTTTTATTTTTTTCTTTAAATTAATTATTACAGTTCCGAAATATTTAGCATAACTGTTAAAATGCAGTTAATACTTCCAAAATAAATAATATTAATTAGTATTAAATTTTAAAATGAAAATAAATATGTAATATTATTAATAAAAAAATTAAATAAAACAATTAATATTAATATTAAATAAAAAAGTAAATATAATTCTAAATTTTCTTTCATTCAAAAGTTTAGTAAGTTTTTGATATTATGTTAAAGGTATTTGATTACTATTTTTTTTTTTTAGCTCATATGGTATCAATATATTTAATTACTATTATTCTTTTAATAACAACTTTAGGTTTTGGAATTATTAAACAGTTTTAATTTATTTTTAAAATTTTAAATATATAGACAAATTATATAAAAAAAAATTTAGGCTTTTATATATCAAACAAAACATTTAAATTATCATTTGAAAAATAGGATACCAGATGTGGTAAAAGCATTATTTCCCCAATAAATTTAATTAGCATTAGCATAAAAGAATCTTAATCTTTTACTTTATTTCTTTTCAAGTATTATTTTATTTTATTTTATTTTATTATGTAAGTAGACCAATCTTCATTGACTCCATTTAAATTATTATAAATTTAATATTCTATTATTTTTTATTATATTTGGGTAATATTTATCAAAAATTTATTTTATTTAAAAAATATATAAAAATAAAAGTAAAATAAAAATAATTAATTTGAAAAAATATTTTAATGTTATAAATATATTAACTTAATAATATAAAATTTATTTAAAAATTCATCTATCTTATTAGAATTTAATTTAATTATAATCAATTTTAATTATTTAAAATTTTTATTTTATTTAAAGTATATAAATTTTAAATTTATAAATAAATTCTATAAATTTTATGAATTTCAACTAAACGTAATAAAATATCATTTTTAAGCCTCAAAATAGCTAAGTGCAGTTAGCACACAACAATAATATGGAGATTTTTTGGATATATTCCATTGCAAAGGTCGCAACATCAAATTTCAACTTTGACATATAGTAGTTACATTTTATGTGTTTGAACAAATGGATATGTTTATTATTTGAAACAAAAATCCTCCTACTTCTTGATAACACAGTTTTTGAGGGACCAAGTATAAAAGCAGAACTCAATTTTTCTGCAAGTAGTTTACATGTAAGATCCCGCTATCTGAGTAACTACCAAAAGAATTAACTGGGTATACTTATAAATTCAGCTCCATGCAAATCCTGATACCTCTCTTATTTCGAGGACCGAGCTAAAGAACGTAGCAGTCGATTTTAAGTAATTATCTTGACTAAGCAACTTAAAAGAAATGATCAGAAGGAGCGAGGGGGCGAAGGAAAGATAAAGATGATATCAAGGAGGCCTTGATCTGGTTCTGTTCACGCTTGCCTTCGTAAGCAAAAATCGTGTACCCCTGACAAGTTCTTCCTTAACCATGAACAGAACAGCAGCTGCCAGAACGCTTTGCACGATTTTTGTGTTCATACCTTTGTAAAAGCCATAGAATCCTTCATAGTGAATCATCTTAAGAATAGCATCCAGAGTACCTATATTGATGGAAAGGAAAAAACATCAATCATCCCACAGATATTTTTTCTCGAAAGAAAATAATGAGAAGTAAAGTGCATTTGTAAAACATAATTGATTTGTATATTGTAAATTCAATTGACAATATTTCACTTTTCACATATCCATCTGAGATGGTCTAGTGACCTCAGCCGTAACAGCCAAGGAAGAACATACAGCATGTTATCATTGCACCTTCTTACAGCAAATTTATTATTAGAAACAACTATTACAAGGAAAATACAATATGTTCATGGTTATTTATCCCCTGTCTTAACACCTGAAATTCTGAGCCATAGGTAAGGCTAACCTGGAACTTAGTAGTTACATGATTCATAATGTTATTAAGTGAAGTTTATTAATGCATTTCAAACCTTCATAATGGTGCCTTTTGTCTCCAGTTTTCAGCTGCTTTGCTTGAAGCCTCGACTGCCAAGGTAACAAAGTCAATCAGGAAGCTAGATTAGTATCCATAACCAGTTTAAAACAGATCTAATAATATCCTTCAGACTTAAATAGTACAAACGTTTTGCAACTAAATCAAGGGCTTCTCTTTTTGGCCAATATTCATTTGAACACTCTTTCTGTTCCTGTTCATTTTCCCTGTCACTTCCTATACTTAATTAGTGTTCATATGGCACTGAGGTTGAGATTGCTTGTCCGTAAAACAACCCTTTAAATGTCACAAGATGCGATTAAAATTTTTGTTTTGAAGCAATCAAATTGTTGATACCCATTTTGACATTTTTATCATAAGAACATGTCAAGTTGAGCTTAAAAATATATTTCCATGTCTGATGAGTATGTTCATGATAGTAATTTTCTCACAATTGCTACAGTAAACAGTGCCCAAATGAGAACCTAAACCATTGTATTTTGCAATAATACTTTATATAATTCCTTCAGTCCTATGACTTCCAATCCCAAGCAAAAATTTCCTTCGTTTATATTT